>NC_140589.1:1351081096-1351771513 GCF_964204655.1 Triturus cristatus
AAATGTATTGTTGACATGACACAAAGGATATAGATTAGACAGACAGCACTGCACAGCAATTTGGGGATGCTATAAAGGTCCTACTACCTTTTTAGGGCCCCATGCCTAATAGCCTTCAAATGTGTCAGTTAACAAGTGTTGTGGAGGAGGTTATCAATACAACTGCTAGGATAATGACAAACATCACGGTTGAGCTCCAGGCTATGAAATTAGTCACTTTGCAGAACAGGATGGTGCTAGACGTCACACTTGAAGATAGGGGAGGGGCCTGTCGCGTCATTGCAGCAGCTGTTTTGTTTACATACCTGATCACGCTCCCAATGTGTATGCAGCTATACAAAAATGACATAGACTCTCGTCTGACATACACCAGGAAACAGGTACTTGGACACTTTCGGGGTGGTTTTGGAACACACTCACATCTTGGGGGTTGGAAGATCCTCATCTTCTTGGCTGTGGTTGCTGGTATCTTCTTTACATATTGCTTCTGCATACAATGTCTCCTGGGTTGTTCCTCCTATTGTGTCAATATCCTCACCCCCAAACAGAAAATGTCATTTCATGATACTAATGCCGCAAATATGATACATAAGGATATTGGTGATTTGATGCAGATCGATGAAGGTATTTTTGAGACCACATCTTTCCTAGCAGCCTCTATTCCTGACACTGAGTATTTGGATTGTTCCAAATACTGATGTTCCTTTGTCCGCGAACATGTTATATTTTCTTTGATCATTTCCATGAAAATAGTTAGCATATACTATAAGGAGGGTCTGTTGGAATGAAAATGTTTTTGCTGTCTTTGCTTGTGCATTATTCTATGTAAGTTAGCATTTGCGGCACCATTTTATGTTTGCCCGCCATTTTGAACCATGACCGAAACTAATCCTTGCTTTCTCAAGAAACGGCCTGCGGTAAGTTTTGTTTCTCCAAGGTTGGGCTTTGCTTTGTTAATGAATACAATGTTCTTATTAGCACATACCTTTTCCACTAGATAAAGGCCCTCCCACACCAGTCTAGTGGCGGGCACGGACAGAGCGACCCTGGGTAGGAGATAGTGTGTACCCGGCCTCAGTGTCGAAACCTATCCCACTGTACTTCTTTGTTTAGATGCATCTGCCTGGAAAATTCCATTAAGGCCGTGCCTTCATTAGTCCTGAATTGTATATAATGTTGCTCCATGTTTGCTGATGTCAGTCCCTCTGCAGCAATCCTAAGAGACTGAGCAGACCGGGCTCGGCTCTAGTGTACCTGAATAAACATATATTGGTTTGAATTCTCTACTGTCTGACCGACTCTTGATTTGGTATGGAAGGCTGAGAGGTGGTAGCGAGTGACCCAGGTGACCCTAAAAGGGTCACTTCGATCAGTACCTGCCACCAAATCTGGTGGTGCATATATGAGGAGTCTGCCGAAGGGCTTTATTTGTTTACCTTAGCAGTCTGGTAGGCTGATAATGGCTGAATCTAGAATGAAGAAAGGCAAGAGGGGCCTTGTTTAATTTCTTATGTGTCAGGCAACATAGCTTTGCCTGCTTTCTGTTAGAAAGCCAATGCAGGGTTTTTAGGATAGGGACAGGAGAAGACCATGCGGAAAGATTACAAGTTAGACGTGCAGCTGCATTCTGCACAATTAGCTGCTACTAACAGGGCATTCCCATAGTCCAAGCGACTACTAAAAAGTGCCTGGGTGAGGGTTTTTCTGTAGGTAGAAGGGAGCCAAGGAAAAACTTTTTTTAAGAGACGCATTGAGGCAAAGCAGATGCCACAGGTTGCACTGACTTGATCTTTCATATATAGCATTTGGCCAATTTTATTACGAGGTTTTTTACCACTTGTTTAGGGGAAGGGGCTGGACCAAGTTCCATAGGCCACCAATCAGCCAACCAAAGCTCTTGTGCTTTGCCAAATAGCACAATCTCAGTTTTCTCACTGTTTTGTTGTAGGTGGTTGTTGGTGATCCAATCAGCAATTTCCCTTATACAGTTTGCAAACTGAGATTTCACTTTTACTGGATATGGCCTGAAAGAGATGAGAAGTTGGGTATTGTCCACATGATACGATCTAAAAACCACATGATCCCACAATTTGTGCTAATAGCGCTACATAGATGTTACATAGTGTTCAGGCAAGAACACTGTGGAATTACTTTGTTAGTAGACATCGTTCTCAATTTAAAGGAGCTGAGACAGATAGTCTGTGTTTGATTGTAAAGGAAGTCCATGAGCCAATGTAGCAAATGCTTTGCTGTATATTCCTGACTCAGTGTTCCTGCATATAGTGATAGTCTGATGGTATCAGTGACTGCTACTAATGTGGTCTCAATGCTATGTAACCCTTTGAAACCTGAACTCAAATTTTTGCTGAAATCCGGTTTTGTTGGCCTTAGGACTTTATCACTGCTTACAAGTACTAAAGTGCTTGTGCTCACTCCCTTAAACATGGTTTGATTACCACATCCATAATTCACATATTTAATTTACTTATAAGTCCCTTTTAGGGTGGTATACCATATACCGAGGGTTTGTAAATTGCATGCTACCAGTGGACCTGCAGCACTTATTGTGCCACCCACTTAGGTAGCACTCTAACACATCTCCCAGGCATGCCATTGCAACTTGAATGCAGAGTTACACCGCCATGTCGATTTGGCATTCATACCCCTTTGCCAAGCCTTAAACTCCACTTTTATTACATATAAGTCACTCGTAAGATTGACCCTAGGTAGCTCATAGGGCAGGATGCTGTGTAAATAAAAGGTTGGACATGTACATTTACGTTTTACATGTACTGGCAATAAAAACTCCTACATTTGTTTTTCACTACTGTGAGGCCTACTTCTCCCATAGGATAACATTGAGAATTCCTTATTACATTTAATAAGCTGTAATTCCTAATGGGAAGCGGTAGATATGTTTGGTGCCTATGAAATTGTAATGATAAAACATCCTTATTGGTAAAGTCAGATTTTTCAGTACAATTTTGAAAATGCCACTTTTAAAAAGTTGAAACACACAAAAGCTGATGTGAGGCTGGATGCATTGAGTGTGAGAAGGTGGCCTGATATATGCTGTCCACTAGTTCTATTGGGCACCTTGTATCAGTCCAAACAACCCCTTATGGTGATAGGTTAAAGACAACCTTTATTGAAAGCTATCCTAGTGGTAGCTATGGAGAGCAGCCTTCAGGCTAAGTCTTGAAGGAATGTAAAGCAGCTTGTTTTACAAGTCTATAATCTCTTGAATGATCAAATGAAAAGACAACCACACCAGGTATATATTCAAAATATATGTATTTAAGATAAAACACACCCCTCTAGTCTCTTTATGAGACTGGAGTTCGAAGTACTTTGTTTACAAGTCAGCAATTATCAGTAATAGCACAAATACACGTTTGGGCCCTAGGGACGTACCAAACCATATACCAAAAAAGTGGTATAAGAAACACGACTGAAATAGAAACTAGGCCTATAGCCTGTAGGATCGCTGGGACCCCAAGGAACCACCCAAGGTAGTGACACAGGGGACCCACGGGTACTGTATGCAGTGTGTAAACACAACCACGGGTTCCCATTATCTTCTATGGGCAATGTTGCGGTCGGAAATTTTAAGATTAGGGACACTTCTAATTGAGTCAGGACCAAACCCTTTTGGACTTAAGAAGTTCTAGGGCTAGCACCCACGGGAGCACCAGAGTACTCGAGTTACCTCACCCAGGGAAGCCGGGTGCATAGGTGTCTTTTGGTGTCGGGTCGCGTTGTCGATTTCAATGGAAGCCTGCAAAGAACTGCTGCTGCCGTGAAGAGGAGAAGAGTCCTAAGAGATCCAAGGATAGAAGGAACCTGAAAGCAGAGGGGACAGAGTCTGGGTCACTTGCCAGTGACCACGGGCAGGATGGACCAATGCCCACAGATGTCGGGTGCTTCAGGTGAGTTGATGGGTGTCTTGACTCTTCAGCCACGAGGTCCAGGAGGTGTCGACGAAGTCCACGAGCCGGATTCGAGCTGTTCCACGAAGTCTGTTGAGTGCTGCGGTGTCTGCGACCAGAATGGACCCAACAAGCCTTGGCAGCGGCATGTGACTGGAATTCAGAGAAAGGTCTGCGGTGCAGACCAGCAAGGTCTGAGGGACTCACCCAGTGAGGGTAAGTCAGGGCACGTCTGGAGCAATCAGGAACGCCCAATCAGAAAAGGAGTTGCCTTCGTGGGGATCTGCTAGCCAACGGGCTAGTGATCGCGAAGGAGCCTCAAGCAGTCACACTTGAAGCTGGCCCACGGGTCACTCGTGGAGTGGAGGCCAACAATCTTCGGTGCAGGAAGTGCTCAAGGCTGGGGCTACTCGGAGCCCAAAGCACAACTTAAAGGAGGACCAGGAAGATAGTGTTGCTGCAAACGTTCACAGTGTCCAGGGGTCACGGTTCCACGTCACCCACGATAGCTACGGCCCTCAGCTTTGCTGTGGACTCAGGGTAACCTCGGGGAAGTCTGGAAATCCACCTCTGGTGATGCAAAAACTTCGGCGTCCGGCCGGAGCTTCAGCGATGCAGACCGGTCAGTTGCTTCTTTGGTGCCTGCCAAGCAAGGAAGTCACTCCTTGACCCCAAGGGAGATTTCTTCAGTCTTCTAGTCAGGATAGAACATCGAAGGTCCAGGATATATGTAGCAGAGTTTCGTCCAGGGTAATTTAAGGTCCTAGGGACTAGATTCCTATACTTATAGTAAGTTTAGGGGATGGACTGGGTTGGTCTGGAAAGAAGGGTGGTTACACCCATTTCCTATGTCCAGTATCGCGCCAGAGCAGGGACAGGTATACCCTGCAACCGGTTTGAACTGGGCTATGCACAGGGACAGCAAACGTGCCCCCAGTGCAGGCCTTCAAAGCACCAGAGAGTGCTCCCGCCCAGCCCCAATACACATCTGCCTGCCTGGGAGGTGGTGACACCTCCCTTCGACAGGAAATCTATTGTCCAGGCCTCCCCTGCCGGAGCTTCGGTCAGCAGCAGGAGGTCAGACCCGTGTCTGTGGCAGAGGCATCCATTTTGTGATGCCAGGGCTCAGGAAAGTCCTACCGGGTTTAGCCAGTGTGAACATGTCTCTCCCTCTAGAAGGGTGGAATGCTACCCCCGCCGCCAGAACTGGCGGGAGGGGTAGTATTGCATAGCGTTTGACACCAAACACAACATGTTTTGATGCAGCCATTCCAAAGTTAACAATTACAGCGAGGTTATAATGCACTTATCACAGAACAGCCATAAGGAAAGATTTCCGAAAGCTGCAGAGGGGCTCAGCTCATGCTTGGTCACCCTCTCACATAAAACCAAGCACCATAGGAGTGTCTTATAGTTTTATATGTGTCTGTATATGGGTAGTGATATAGGTAGCCTATACCACTGTAAGGGGTGCAAGCACACCCTTACCCAGGCTGCATTAGCAGACCTGTGGTACCATTTTGGAGTGCTTCCCAGGGGTGGCATAATACATGCTTCAGCCCCTGGTAGGCCTCTGAGGTACCTATGCCCTAGTTACATAGTATACCATATACTAGGGGCTTATAAGGCACTCCAGAATCCAATTAGATATGTACCTAATGTACATGGAAACCATTTTAGAGAGGAAGCAGCTAGGCTGTGGTCCTGATTAGCAGGGCCACAGCCAGACTAAGGTCGAAAAACAGTCAAACACCAGCAAAAAGTGGGGGTACCCATGTGAAGCAGATACTACTCTCCTACATTGAGTATAACCACTGACAATAGCTCTTGATAGAGCTACAACCCATTGTTCTTTTGCTTACCATGCCACTTCGGTTCGTGCCCAGCCATATGCAAATCAGTCTTGAGCCTCCTCATGGGAACAGCCCAGCCCAAACTTCCAAGCCAGGTCCTCCCTGAACCAGAACAGAAGCAACCCAGGACCGATTTTGCCCTAAATACTTGCTCATCAGCCGGGCAGCTTGGTTCTAGTGACACAGTGAGCATGGGACCCACATCTGGGCATACCCATGCCACTTAGGGCAGTACATGAAACACACAAAAGGTGATGGAAGGCTGCTTGCAATATGTTCAACAGCTGGCAATAGCTTGGGTAGCACTCCAATCCAACATTCTTATGATCACCACTCCACCTCAGTTTGGACCCAGATGTATGCAAATCAGTTGTGACCCTGCTCCTCATTGTAATAGTCCAGCCTGAAGTGTCAAGCCAGGTCCTTCCTGAACCGCACCACAAGCAACCCAGGACTGGTTTCTCCCTAGTTATAGGCTCATCAGCCGGGTACAGCTTGGCTCTAGCGACATTCTTGCGTTAGTTTTCCCGCCTCCTCAGAAACTTCATAATCAACCTCATCCCCCAACCATTCCCCCCAGGTCCCTGAGCCACATCACTCAACATCAGAGTATCAGCAACAGTATTAGATCCTTGTCTGTAGGAACTATTCCAACCATCGCCTCCTATCTACATTTTTAGGTAGCATAGTTAAGTTTGAATTAAACAGCTTCAAGTATTATCATTCCTTCAGGTCCCATCTCTTTCTTGTGTCCCCATACTCCACGGAGATGCCATAATCGAGGGAGGGTCTGGTACTTTCATACAGACCACCAAAGCCTCCCACGCCCATGCTCTCTCAAGGGAGCCACTCGTGACCTTGCAAAACAGCACTCCACTCTCATAGCTTGCCTATCTTTCAAGCTCACTGCGTCAAACCCCTACTCTGGGCCCCCTGGTTGCTTTCCAATTCTGGATAAATTTACGTTTTGCCAGTATCAGTGCCAGGTCCAGAAACCTGTTTGTGACCTTAGTTTTAGCCGTTTTTCTGAAACCAACTCAGTAACCATAGTCCCGGTATTACCCTCTGGGTAATATCAGCCACAGAAATTGTGGCCTGCTCCCAATACTCCACTAGGAAAAGACACACATCAGGTGTGTGTGCTATATGAAAGTACTTGTTCACTCTACCAGGGGTAAGGTACGCCCTGTGTAGCACATACAAGTTTATTAATTCTAATATTTTGGCAAAATCCCCCTGGGGGGGGGGCGGAGTCAAGATGGCGGAGTGAGCAGACGTGTTGCGCTTCTGCTCCCGCCGGCGATCCTGATAGCACCGGTCCGCGGACCGTCTTTGGCGCAGACAGGTCTGATTCCAGGGGTCGGGATGACCCGCGACCACTGGGAGCGTTGGCTCGCCTATTCCGGGCCCTGCAGAGTCAGTGGCGGTGGCATCAGAAGTGCTGCAGGGCTCGTCCGCACGAGAGGCCGACGCCTGGTCGGAGCTTGAGGCCGGCGGACGCGGGGCCCTGGACGCGTGACGAAGGCTGGGGAAGACTGTGCAGTGGAGCTGGCGGCACAGGGAGCCGGAGACCTGCTCCTACCGTGGAACCTGAGCAGTGGCGGTCCTGCGCTCGGAGCGGGAGGAGGTGCGGCGCTTGGCCGAGCAGCGGCCACAAAGTGAGGACGACACGGCGGCGGGCCGGTGAGTGAGTCCTGCACTCCCCTCCGTCCTTTCCCCTCCCTACTGCCGCGCGCGCTGACACGGCCACAAAGTCGGTGGCGCTAATTTCCCCGGGGGGGGGACGGGATGCTGCGGGCCCCGGGGACGACCAGCGAGTAGACCCGGGCACGCGAGGTGGAAGCAACAGGAGGTTGACGGTGACTGGCCGGGCCCACGAGGCAGCGCTGGAGCGCGAGTGGTGTGCTTGTCGTGACGGGCTGGGCAGCCTGCCTGGAGAAGCAGGGTTTGCAGTCTGTGGCAGGAAGGTGCGGCGAGCTGGGAGGAGACGCCCTAGAGCCACGGTACGGAAGACTGGTGCTCTGACCCTGGTGTGCGGTTCCGCCCGGAGGTAGGCCGCAGGGGGAGAGGCGGACTTTGCGGCGAAGGGACCCACACGGGCGCAATTGCAAGCGGAGCCCCAACGTTCAAACGAGACGAGTGGAGGTCGGCGCTATTGCTACATGGTCCGATGCACACTCCAGCAGCGTTGCCACCTTTGGATCGGGGTAGGCGCGGACCCATCTCTCGGTGTTAAGAGGGGGTCATGTCAATCGCCTGGCACCGGGAGGCCCACTTTGGATCGGTGGATTGAGCAGAGAGAGGCCTGCTGGGGAGGAGCGGGGGCAGCGGTGCCGGGCCCGGCGCACCCCCGGAGGCTCGACCTGTGAAGGCTATGCCCACAACCAAGAGGCAGGGTCGGTCGATCAAGGAGTTGTTTGCCCAGGGCTCGGCTGATCAGATGGCTTCGGTCACGGAAGCGGGTGCCACCGGGGGAGCGGCGGCGCAGGGGGAGGATCCGGGGCCGGTCACCAGGGCCTTTCTTGAGTCTATGTTTGGGGCACTGAGAGAAGATATTCGCACATTCAAGCAGGAGTTCACTTCAGAGCTGAAAGAGGTGCGTTGCGATGTGGATTCTATTGGGGAGAGAGTGGCGGAGCTGGAAGGCAAGGGGGATGGCCGCGATGTGGAGATCTCGGAGCTTCAACAGGAGATCATCCAGCTCCATGATCAACAAGTGGACCTCCAAACCCACCTCGAGGACATGGAAAACCGCTCCCGTCGCCACAATATACGGATTAGGGGGGGTGAAAGCAGATGACGCTTTGAAGGACCTGTTTGATTACGCACAGAAGCTCTTTAATCACATTTTGGGCAACCCCTCTGAGACTGAGATCCGAATAGACGGCGCTCACAGAGTGGGTCCTCCGAGGGCACCGACGGCTTCCCCTTCGGATATCCTAATATGTGTCCAGGACTATCGCACTAAAGAAGCCATCCTTCAGAAGGCGCACCATCTGCACCCCATACAGTTTCAGGGACAGACCCCGGCACTGTTTTAGGATTCATCCGCCCTTACATTACAAAAACGGCGAACATTTAGGCCTGTCACTGCGCACCTTCAAAAACAGGGCATCCCCTACAGCTGGGGCCATCCGTTCCAGCTGGTGTTCCGTAAGGACAACAAGCTGTTTCCATTGCGCTCTTTATCGGAGGCCTGCACGATCCTGGGCCTTGACCCTCCGGAGGAAGGGTCTAGCGGGGAGCCTCGTAGGTTGGACACGGAGAAACATGGGGCTAGCTGGCGCATACAGAGTTGCAGACGGCGCCCTAGGAAGCCCCCAGCAGAGGACATTGCGGAGAGTCAGAGATCTGCTCTGGAGGCCGTCTCCGTGGGTCTGTCGGGGCCTAGTCCGGCTTGACTCCGAACATCTATTTGTTTAACATCTGCAGCCTGTCGGTTATTAGAGGGTTCGCTGGCGGGAGGAGGGCTTTAGTCCCACGGTGGAAAACTTCACCCACATGGTTTCTTGCCAATCACTGACGAGTGATGGACTCAGAGTTTTTTGTGTTGGTTGTAAATTGTTTTTGTTGATGTGTTATTGGGGGTTGGTTGGGGGAGGGATCCCGATGCCCCGTGCTCACCCTCTTTGTGTTATGCTAGGGTCTGCTGGTGCCCATGCACGGTTCTGACGTCTGTCAGACGGGTGGGCGGGAGCGGTCTCGGGGTACACCTGCTTAAGGTCGCAAGGAAGGGGGGCTCTTGCTTATTACGGTCACCACACTTAAAATCCTTACCCTCAATGTGAGGGGTCTGAACAATCCTGTGAAGCATAGGGCTGTGTTCTCCTGCCTGAGCGCGCCCAGGCGGACCTGTGCCTTTTACAGGAGACCCATTTATTGCTGAGAGACTGCCACAGTTTCCTATACCGGAAATTCCCTACACAGTTTTTTTCTTCTGCCTCTACTAAGACGGCAGGAGTGGCGATACTGGTGGCACAGAAGTCCCGGGGTGAAGTCCTTCATAGGGTGGCCGAGATCCGGGGTTTTCGCTTTGCCCTGGGGGGACAGACATTCACGGTTGGTTCCCTATACGTCCCGAATGAAAACCAGGAACGGTTTATACATTCCGCTTTGATAGAGGCGACAGCCACGACAGACCGGAATATCATTTTAGGGGGCGATTTGAATCTGGTGTTTGACACTCACAGGGACAGGTCTAGTCAACGCACCCACTTCAAAGGGGCCCTATCGGCGGAGGGGATCGCACACATTAAAGAGTTGGGACTGTGTGACCTATGGCGTAGCTTTCACCCTTACTCCAGGGAATACTCATTATATTCTAATGCACACAAGACATACGCTCGCCTGGATCATTTCTTGGCGTCTGACTCGATACGCGCACTTACCAAGACAGTGGAGATTGGGGTGGCGGCTTTGTCGGACCATGCGCCGGTTCTGGCCACTCTGGCCCTTCCGCCTACACCACGACTACTCAGGGTTTGGTGACTCAGGGACACTCTCCTACATCGACCAGACGTTGTCCAGCACATAAGACGCACCATGGACGACTTTGCCATACACAATGCAAACTCCGACACCACACTGGCAATACAATGGGCGGCCATGAAGACAGTAATTCGAGAGGAATTTATAGCATTGTCGGCGGCAGACAACAAAGAACGCGGTCGTAAGCGGGACGAACTCATGCAACAGACCCGGGAATTAGAACAGATACACCAGAGAATGGGAGCGCCTAGGGTGTGGAGAAAGCTTAAAGCCGCACGCCACCAGTTAGCCGCGCTAGATCAGGACAGAGCGGAATATGCGGCATTGCGGCTGAAACATGCATATTACACCGGGGGGACAGATGTGGACGTCTCCTCGCCCACAAACTGCGGAAGGTACATCAGCAGCGGGGGGTCCAGACTATCGCCCGTCCGGATGGCACTTATGTATCGGAGGACGGGGCTGTGGCGGAGGCGTTCCGTGCCTTCTATGCCAGGTTGTATGCCGGAGACTCGTTAGAGAGCTCGGAGGGGGCAGTCCTCCTTGAGTCTGTTAATTTACCTACATTGACGGCGGATCAAGCAAACCACCTAGACAGGGAAATCCAACAGGAAGAGGTCATAGCAGCTATATCTCGCCTTAAATTGGGGAAGGCCCCCGGCCCGACGGCTTTTCCACGATTTTTTACAAAACATATTGCGCCGTGCTAGCTCCGATCCTCACCCGGCTGTTTAATTCCTTTGCCACCCCGGGGGCGTTGCACACGGACCTTTTGGAAGCCTCTGTAGTGGTAATCCCCAAACCTGGGAAAGATAGATCCTGTTGCGGATCATATCGTCCAATTTCCCTCCTCAACACAGATCTTAAACTATACACGGGGATCCTGGCCTCCCGACTTGGTCCTTATATTACAAGCCTCATTGACCCGGATCAAGCCGGGTTTATCCTGGAGAGGCAAACAGCGGATAACACCAAAAGAGTCCTGCACCTTATCGAGAAAGCTTCGCGGGTGCCAGGCGAATATATGATGTTGGCCATTGATGCCGAAAAGGCATTCGACCGCGTGCACTGGCCATTTCTGGAGCAGGTGCTGGGGAAGGTAGGATAGGTGAACGATTCCGCACGCTCATATTTAATTGCTATAGGTTCCCCACCGCAACAGTTAGAGTAAATGGCTACACTTCCTCCCGTTTCCCAATTGAAAGGGGTACTTTTTGCCCTCTACATGGATCCCTTGGCTCAAAGAATACGGCAGAACCCGGAGGTACAGGGGATCAAATTCGGGGAGTTTACTCACACCATTAGCTTATATGCAGACGATGTCCTGATGTCGCTTGCTGAGCCGAGGTCCGCGCTGCCGGCGTGTATGGCAGAGCTAGAGGCGTTTGACCGAGTCGCAGGATTTAAGGGGAACACGGATAAGTCTCTGACCCTCGATCTGTCTTTGTCAAGGCCCACGAGGGAGTTTTTGCAGTCAATACTTCCAATACAGTGGGCGACGGACAGGATCCCCTACTTGGGGATCCAGTTGGCTCCCTCTCTCTCAGCATTGGTTGATGTCAACTATGCTATATTGCGCAGGAAAGTTTGCCGTGAATTGGGCCGTTGGAAACACTAACCCCTTTCCTGGCTGGGAAGTGTGGCGGCAGTTAAGATGACCATTCTGCCACAGATTCTCTATCTCTTCCGTACCATACCCTTGCGACCGCCAGTCGATTGGATTCGCCGGACTCAATCCGACTTAGCTCAATTTATTTGGAACGGCCGGAAACCACAAATGCGGCGCGCCTTGGTGGTGCTTGCTCCAGAAGGCGGGGGGCTGGGTATCCTGGATCTCCAGCTCTACTTCTGGGTGGCGCAGCTTAGGTATCTGGTGGAATAGAGCAAATGGGAATCGGGTAAGCATTGGCTATTCCAAGATCAGGCGGTGGCAGCTCGCGCCCTGCAGGAAATCCCGTTCCTGCGTAAGCCTCACAGACCGCCTAACCTATATGCCTCGCACATCACGCGTGTCCCTCTAGAAGTGTGGGACGCCACTAGCACTAAATATAAGCTCACATCCTTTCCGTCCCCGCTCACCCCATTGACAGACAACCCTGATTTTGCTCTGGGTATGGATAAGGTAGCTTTTTCTAAATGGAAAGCGGCGGGATGCCGGTTTCTATACCACGTCTACGGCCCTGAAGGGATCCACTCGTTTACCCAAATGCAGCAGGAATATGGGTTTCAGGAGGCCGAAAGGCATCGATACTTTCAGGTGAGGCACTGGGCACTTCAGCCACAGACCCGCGCCGGTGCGGACAGGAGTTTTTCCCCCTATGAAAGGTGGCTTCTCACACATACATCCGACCGGAAACTCATATCGGATATATACAAGACACTGCAGGAGACACACGCGCACATTCACAATCCCGGTAGAGAGAGGTGGGAACGTGAGCTGGGTAGAGTTTTAACACATAAGGAATGGAAAGATATATATTATAGAGCCAGGCATTCAGCATACCATATAGGCCTCACGGAAACATTAACAAAGATAGCAACATATTGGTACTATACCCCGGTGCGACTGCACGACATAGACCAGACTCGAGAGGCGACGTGTTGGCGATGCTGCGGCCAGGAAGGCAATCTAGTGCATTTGGTCTGGGAGTGCGCACTCATCCAGCCATATAGGGCACAGGTGTTGGATTAGGTAGACAAGCACTTCGAGACAGAGATACCGCGCTTTCCGGCCTATGTCCTCTTGGGTCTTCCTAATCCCTTGACCTACCCACTGAAATCCTGCAGAGGCAGGCAGATTGCTATAGCGGTGGGATCTGCTACGCAAACTATTTTCGCACACTGGCGTACTCCCGTTCTACCAGCCTTCACAGGCTGGCTGCATCGCTTGTGGTATGTCCTGGGGATGGAGAAGCTTGCACTCACCCTGGCAGGGGAACGGGCTAAATATGGGGACTTGTGGCGTCCATTCCTGTCTTTGTTGGCTACTGAGTTCCGAGAAGTCACGTGCCCCAGATATTTAAGACTGCTGCGGCTGGCAGAGGAGGTTCGAGACGAAGGTTAGAGGCATGGTTGGTGGGCCCAAACGCAGCCTTGAAGAGAGACGCGGGGGGGAGAGGGGGAGGGTATAGGGCTTTATGGAGGTTTGTTATTGATTTTTGTTGTAGTGGGAGCTACGCACAATTGAGTAATCTTTACACCACTGCTTATGGTGGTATGCATGGCACATCTCATGCTCATGGATGTAAGTATGTGGTGGTGTATTTTGGTGTTTGAAACTTAATAAAAATATTTAAACCATAAAATCCCCCTCAGGGATCAATACCCCCAAATCCTCCTCCCACCGCTCCCGGAGGCCATCCAGGGCATTCATCATATCCCCCAGATCAATAAAAGAAGGGAACAACTTAGTGGGTGCCGGCGGTAGTACATATGAGTTGCCAACTCCGATTTCTGTGTGGCTCTGCCAATCCCTCTCAACAGTGCTTCTAAATCTCCACTGACACCTCTCTATGGAGCAAAAAGTGTCCCTGCGGGAGGTCAAATTTTAGTCTCACGTCTTCAAATGGGAGCAACACATCACCATAGAACAAATTCCCTACTCTAGTCATGTCAGCAGCCATTCACTCCGTCAGTCCATGCCAGTACCCCATAGAACAATTCCTCAAGTATCTGTAAGGGCATATCAGGTGAGTATGGGAACCACATGTGTGTTTTCTGTAAGCTCCTCAGCCAGCATTGTTTCATTACCTGGGGCTCAGCAGAGCCCCACTGAAGTGGCCACAGGAGTAAAAGCAGCAGCCAGGACAGCTGTTGAAGCCTGGGTATTGAGGGTCCTGCTACCCATCCTGGGGTCCTATCTATACCACTACAATAACCACATCAGCCCATGAAGGTCATATGGTTTTCAATTATACTAAAATGTGCATCAAAGAGGAATCTTGGTGACCCTGATTAGACAAGATGTTTAGAGAAAAGTCAGTGAGTGCAATCAATGCACGCATTCAATGAGCTTCTAGTGCGTTTACTTGAATTCAAATTTCTGTGCGGGTCTATTACTGAAGACGTGGTCTGCTTTAAAAGAGGGCGTACCTAATACCATTAGATAATGGTGTTCAGTTTATCTTGTATACAATGACTGAATGTTTAACCAGGTGTGGGATTACTCATTCAAAAAATGACTCTTGTATCAAGTTTTAACTAAGGGTATGCAGAGAATCAGGAAGGATGTGAGTGAAATAGTTAAACAAATGTCAAGGGCCTTCAAAACTACCCTGCATGCTGCTACTGACATAACCCCTTAAGAGTTGACGCTTGAATGGCAAGTTTACTTTGAGTTGAATCCGGTGGGGATAGTGGCCAGGTGCAAGGAGAAGAAATTATTAAGTGATTTGAGGTATCAGGCCAAGGAAACGGAAGATGGAACTGTAGAGGGATTGAAGAACAAGGCTGCAAGGAAGGATAGGAATTATGAGTCTTGTGTGGAAGATTGTGTGAGGGTCAAAAACATCTGTTATTATAAAAGGGTCTGTCACGATTTTGTGTCTCAGTGTTCGCTCAAGAGTTGCAGGGATGTGCTGTGAAAACTGACATTAACCATTGATGACATGAGGGAAGGTTGGTAAAAATAAAGAGGAACAAAAAAGGAAGGTTGCACGGAGGAATCAAAAACAGAATGATCCACCGTCTTCAGGAAATAATATAATTCAAGGGACAAGTTGTTGGAGTTTAGTGTTAGAAGACAAGATGATGGCTGTCACGGTAGTGGAAGGGTACAATGAGTTCCATCAACGTTTATGGACTTAACGATTTAGCCCTTTTAGCAAATTTGTTTACGTTTATTTATTGAATGTCACTTGACATTTTTTTTGTTTATGGGGGAGTCAGGCAGACACTGACACTTCATTAACCCACCCAAAGTGATTACGTTGCTTTACAGCTAGCGGCCTGTACATCTGCCAGCCTAAACGGGAACTTGACTTTCGCTGAACAATGTATTCACTTTGCTTTAAAAGTAAAAAACATTTAATTCAGATAAAAAGATAAAAGTAACACTTTTTCAACAGTGCAATTGTTGCCATGGGTGAGCTCTTAAATGCATTTGGTACAGACACACCTTCTCATACTGCAGTGAGAGGCAACACAGACTCTCTCACTTTCTCCCTCCACTGTCTAGGCCAAGCTTCTCCAACGAGTAGCTCGTGAGCTACTGGTAGCTCTCCAGATAACTGTAAGTAGCTATCCTGTATGCCGCCTAGCCTGCTAAATTTGAAGTTTTTGCTTGGTTGAAATTAATGTTCGTATACCAAAATTAAGAGTGTATATTTGAGATGAAAATGTGCTTATTTTCAGAACAAATGATGTTTGTAGAAAAATGGCTTAATTACCAAGGATATTTAAATTGGATATTTGAGTGATAAATCACATGGTGCTGGGGAGGCATTTTATAAATGTTAATACCTTGGAACCAGAGTCATTGGAGCTATGGCTGTTACACATTACCCATGCAGATGCATTCCATATTGGCAAAGCCTTTTTTTTACATTATTGCAAGCAACTATGGCTGATGCACTGAGTTGATCGCTGGTAGTAATCTTGACTAAGGTGGTCACTAATGTAATCTTGTCGGGTGTGGTCACTATTACAAACCAATAATATTCTAGGCTCTTGAAGAGTTTCATTGAACATAAGTAGCTCCTATTACAGCAAAGGTTGGACGCCCCTGGTCTAGGCTGTGCGTGTTCTGAATGTAAAGGAAGCATATACGAGTACTGCCAATGTACCCATTCTCCACAGACAGCACAACAGGTGCTGCTCATGTCATACCTATCCTGTTGTACGATGTGCACTGCAAGGGAGCTTTTCCTGCAGCTACTTTTGCTGTGTTGTGGGTGTGAAAGAAAATTGCGTTAATATGGAAAAAGTCGATGAAAATATGAAAATCAATACATTCATGTATGAGAACAAATTTGCATCTTTATTAACTAATTCAACCATTGTGATCTCCACATAACCCCTGACTCACAACGACGTACTCAGGCAGTCACTGAGACCTAGGCCCGAGGTCACTGATTGATAGGTCACAGATGGGGTAGCATGTAGCCGTCAGACAACGCACGAACAGTAAACCCTAGATCAATCCCACAGATAGGCGTAGCGACACTACAATGGTTCAGGGAGATTGGCCCCAATGAACCACACATTGCTGGAGGGGTAGGCACGTTCCCAAAACACCATAAAGTCAGATGCTACATGAGTTAATAACATATTGACAATCAGGACACAGCACATGCAGTGATCACGCATGCTCTATGCCAGACATCTCGACATGTTACCCACTGGGCACCTTGTGTCCACGCAAGGTCGAGGCCCACCTATACTTTCCATTAGACAGTTAATGTATGACTCCAAAGGCAGCAGCTTGCCTTCTTTACCTTCTATGGACCTCAGCAAATACATTATTATCTACAATGAACTGTATAAAAAGAGGCTGTAGACCAATTGTAAGTTGAGACAGTTCTCAGACCCTGCGCCTGTAACTGTTCTCCCCGCTGCTCTGTTTAATTAAACAAACTGTTCCTGTTTTGCCAAACGTCTCTTATTTTTTCAAGGTATTTCATGTTCAAGCAAGAATTGTAGGCTTGATGGCTGTGCTGTAAATGTTTTGGACCTGTTGCCAAGCTTGTGCTAATGTTCATTATACTGATCTGGTTTGTGTGAGTGTAGGCAAGCCTGTGCTCCTGGTGGTCTTGCTTCTTCTGTTCTATGCATCTGTGTGTTTATTCACTGCTGGTCATTATAACAGGCCCGCTCTATATTCACTATGCGAATGCCAAAATTATTGAATTTGTCAATGCTTGTGTTTACTGTTGAATGTTACGGATAGAAGGTTGTGTCACCTCTAAACTTGTATTGGCCCATGTCATTAGAGAGATGTTTATCCACACCTGGTATTTTATCCACTTGAACAATGCATGATAGGAATGTTAGGTCCATACATATAAAGGAAAGTATGAAACTGCAAGTCCCAGTATGCTTAGTGCTGCTGTTGGAGAAAACACAAGGGCTGGCTAGAAGTCATTTTCATGACAGGGGGCTATTTGACAGGCATGGAATTGCAAAAGTTGTAGTTTACTCCTTGAACAAGAGAGGCGCTGTTTTTTCCCCAGTTACCCGAGGAGTCCTCCAGCACCCCCTCCAAGAGGTGAGCATTTCTTTCTTTCTTTAATAATTGGCCCACGCAGGTTTTCAATGACCTGCTGGTTTAAAGATACTTATGAATGAGAGAGGAACCCCAGCTTTAGATATGGGCCTGAAACAGCTCCCATGTTTAATACAGAGACCAGTGCTTTTAATGGCCAAGCACTTGAGGCAACATACAGTTGCAGCACAACAGTGTCCTTTGTGGACATAACTCGCTCGGCAGGCAGACGGCATTTTCAGACATCTGTGTGACCTTTTTCAGGATTTCCAGAGCAATCAAAGGATACCGGGCTCATACTGTGATAATCAGAGCCTTTTATCAATGGTGCTTAGAGTTAAAAGCTTCAAGGATGTACTTTACAATTGACCCTAAAGGTAGCGGAGTCGAGAAATCCCAGGCATACTCAGGGAAGTGTGGGGTTAGAGACTCAGCATTCAATAAAACCTCCTATAAGAAATAATAAATCACTGGCCAGCTAGTACCTCAACACCAACACACAATGCACTTGCCTTAAATAATCATCGGAGGGCATCTGATGGAATATGCCAATCATATTGGAATAATGGTGGCTATTCGCAGAACAGGCTACATTGTTCCCTGTGGATAAGTCCTATGAGTAATGGTCATTGGTCCTTTGAAGGGAATCTCAGGAAAGCTGTCTGTTGGGGAGCTTCAAGGTTCTGCGCTCAGTTCATCCTTTTGACACAAGACCTATCATTTCCAGTCTCCAAAAATAAATAATCTTTCCTCCCTTCCCATGCAGGGTCATATGTCATAGTAATTTTCTGTCCTTGGTTGTAGTTTATGCAGGCTGGGCCTTCAGTTCGTTGTTGGTTCATGGCCTTGCAGCTGGAAGTGTTTTACATCTTGCACGACCCACTGAGGCAGGCTCGTCCCCAGACCCGGACGTCGTTGGCTGCAGTTGTGACTGATACACTAGAGTACGCTCCGTGAGGTGAGCATAGGCAAAGCTAATACCAGCCTAGAAGCGGCTGTAAAGCGTTTGAGCTGCTTTTTTTAGGATGTCCTGTGGTTCTTCCTCAGGTTGGGACAATAGCCCCAATACACACAAAGCTAGGAGCACTCCCCTGTTGCAAATGTGATGCCCTCATCTGTAAACAGGGGGCGCCCTCTTTCTTGACACTATTCAGTCTGCTGCATCCGCTGTCATGAGTTCATGAGTGCCTATGTTTTCTAACCGCTAGCTTCTAGTAGCAGGATAGCTCACTAGCACTTCGTGGATCTTTTGGAAGGCCCCTCAATTTTGCGCTCTTCCACTTACTGTGCATGCTGTATAAGCATGCTCAGGTCACTCATGCCGCACCCGTCATCGTAAGCAATGCAGGCCCTCCCAGGGCTACATTGGCAGTCACAGTTTGTCATCTCCTCAGCTCCTTTGCTTTCCTCCCCTTTCTAGGCAGCGTATTTCTTGTGCAATACACCAACAAAGCCCTTCCTCAGCAATCTATAAATTCCTGCTTTCAAAGCAAGCTCCAACTAAGGTAACTTCTCCTGGCAAGCAGTCAAACTTCCCCAAGTTCTGGTCCTGGACCTGGCAAGGGTTGTTAGCAGTGAATACATCAACGCACAAAATACTTCCACAGTTGTCACTGATGTGGGATCTCGGGTTCCAGTAGAGAAATCTTAGCACACTGGCTGGAATTCTTTCCTATCTTTATACTAAAGTTTCAGACAGTAGTTGTGTATACCAACAGTCTGCCGAGACAGGTTTTGGGCATCTCTACCCTTTTGCTTATTTCACTCATACTGGTCCAGCCAAGGTCTTTTTTAAAAGGGTGCTAGCAGAAAAGTGAGCTGGAGCTTTGAGCCTCCTTTCAGGTGAGACCCAAAAAAAGGATACGAAAGAAAAGAAGGCTGTTCCATGTAACTAATTGTTAATTTCTAGGGGGTAAACAATGAGCCAGAAAAGGGCACAGGGAACTCCCAAAGCTTCAAAAGGGCCCTTTGTATCCTCCCTCCACACTCAAATGTCTGACTCACAATAGAGTATCCCTGGAATGTCTTTAAGGGGCATTGAAAGCCATATCAACCGTCTGGGCTCTCTCCTACCCCCCATTTTAGGAATCACTTTGTCAGGGCTGACAGATGCGAGCTTCGGAACTTGCAACCACTTTCTATCTTGTCCCTGAAATACAGGAAAAGATAAGAAATAGGGAGGTCAGAACAACTGAGCAGAGTAAAAAGTTGAACCACGGTGTAATATAGTAGTCTGGCAGAAAAATTTAATTTTTGTGAGACTTGGAAAAATGCAGCAGCAAGATATCTTGGCCATTGAGATGATGTTGCAAGGATGGTCTATTGAATATTGTTGGTGTTAGACCAAGCATCCTTAACGTGCTTTTCCCCCTAACATTTTGCCTTCAACCCTCCTGTTTTGCTGAATTTGTTTTTGCAGTTTTTAGGAACTAACCAGTGCTAAAGTGATTGTGCTCCCTCCTTAAAACATGGTAGAATTGGCTTATAACAATCAAACAATCAATCATGCGGTACTTGTATATCCCAGCTTATCACCCGAGAGGGCATCCAGGCGCTGGGCGCCGGGTTTCAGTCAAAAAGTCAGGTGAACTTTCTTCTTGAAGTCTGTCGGTGAGGGTGATGTTCGGAGGTGGAGGGAAAGGACGTTCCAAGACTTGACGGTGAGGTGGGATAAGGAGCGTCGGCAGAGGAATGTGTAGAGTCTGTGCGAGAGCGAAGTGGGCAGAGCGGAGGTTTCTGGATTTTTGGTGGAAGTTCAGGCTGTGGTTTATGTATGCAGGTCCCTGGTTGTGGAGATCTTTGTAGGTGTGGGTCAGTAGATTGAACTTGCATCTTTTGTGGATGGGGAGCCAGTGGAGGTCTTTCAGGTGCTGGGAGATGTGGGTCCTTTTGTGCATGATGAGAATCAGTCTGGCTCCTGCATTCTGTATCATCTGGAGTCTACTCATGAGTTTACTGGAGGTGCCTGCATAGAGTGCATTGACATAGTCAAGACGGCTGGTGATGAGGGCCTGCATCGCTGTTTTTCTGGTGATGATGGGGAGCCATTTGAAGAGTCTGAGGAGCATGCAGTAAGTGTGGAAGAAGTCTGAGGAGATGGCATTGACCTGTTGTTTCATGGAGAGTTTGCTGTCCAGAATTATGACGAGGTTCCAGATGTGGTCTGTTGGTGTGGGGGTGGGTCCGATATCTGATGGCCACCAGGTGTCGTTCCAGGGGGAGGTGTGGCTGCCGAAAATTAGCACTTTGGTTTTGTCTGTGTTGAGCTTCAGGCAGTTGTCCCTCATCCAGGTGGAGATGTTTTTCAAGCAGTTGTGGATACTGGACTTCGTGGTGGTGGGGTCCGCTGAGAGATGAGATATGAACTTGACTAAAATTGCATCTTCATCAATCCAAGACTTTACAAGAGCATTACATTACAGAAAGGGCTCTTAGTACTGGAACGTATAAAAGGTCCAAAGGTATCTAATATGGGCTTCCAATAGTTTCTTTAAACAAATGAATGTATACGTCCATATTGATACTGGTTGAACTAGGATCCCCTATTGATCCCGGTCTATGCGTTTCAAACCCACACTCCCTTTGGGGGTTCTCTTCAGGACAAGGGCTTGGTGAATTCTGCAAAGGTGAAGGAAAAAGACTTTTGAGTTGAGTGATCAGCAAACTCCAATATACCTTCACATGTTGCAATAGTTATGAATTTACCTGATGGGGGCACGACAAAAGGTTTGAATTCCGACTTATCAAAGGAGCAGGTCAGGTTTTACTGGATTGCTCATGTATTTCTCAAACAATTCCTCCAGGAAGTGCCATCATACCTTTAAGGAAACTATTGGAAGCTCATATTAGATACCTTTGGACCCTCTATACGTTCCAGTACTACGAGCCCTTCCTGTGATGTAATGCTCTGGTCTTGTAAAATCTTGGATTGGCGAAGATGCAATTTTAGTCTAGTTCGTATATTAATTTTGCGTTATCACAATGCATTTTTTGTTTTACCGTTCCATATTCCACACGTTTTTCAAATATTTTTCACTGTATATCCATTGAGTTGAACGTGGATGGTACTTTCTTTTATTGCACCAAATGTGAAAGTTTAAAACACGTTTGTGTTCAATCATTACTAAAACAAGTTTGAGGTCTTAATTATAGACTAAAATGTACCTCGTGCATAAGTAAAGATGTGTTTAAATCTCACAACCACCTGATGTTGTTATGTGTATACATCTTTCAGAAAGTTGGCATTTTCCTCCTTAAGCCATTTAGTGCCTGCAGTCTGTCTCTGTCACATGATTAGGTGTAGCTGACAGTTGGACCTTGTGTATTCCTTCTAGACAGCCACACAAAATAGAGAGCTTAGGCACTGGCAGGATGGGAGGCTGGGCACAGCTCTAGTTACACTTGAATAGGCTGTATCCTGCCTCCACACAAAGGGCTGCATACCCCCTGTACTTAGTCTGAAGCCAGGGCAGGGAACGCAGGAAACCTGTGCACTTCAAAAAGAAACCTCTAGAACCTTCTCCCAATTCATAGTGAAGCCCAGGTATAAATCTTGGACCTCAGGCACCATCTCTTCAGTACACTTCTGGACCTGTGGATACTCTGACATGAAGAAGGGCTGTCATGCTGCTGAAAGGACTGCCACTCTGCTGGACTGCTGCTCTGTAGTACTGCTTTTCTGTTGTGCTGACCTGCTGCCCTCTTGCCTGGGTGAGAAGAAATAGATCTGCACCTGTTGAACATAGGACCCCAGAGTGAGCCCAAGGGTTAGTTGGCTGGCCTCCTGACTGCAGCCACAGGGACAGGAAGCTCCAACAACCTTGAACCCAGCACCTGCTATCAATGAGTCCTACCCTGCCAAGTAGTGCCACCCAGTCCTGGATACTTGGAAGTGGATGCAACTCCTCTGCTGTATGGCACAATCCTGAGCAGACCAGACGCATCGCCTCTGCTGCAAGGATTCTTTTAGTGCAATGACTCCAGATCAACTTTGCAGCCCTCATTGGAACCGCTGCTGTGCAAAGCTTCCCTGATGCAGGCCTTTTTTTTGCAAATCTCTCGCCGATGGCAGACTAGATGCCAAAGACTCAGGTTTTCGCATCACAGCTCCTCAGAACCAACGCATCGCCTCGACTGTGCGATGTATCCTCGGCACCAGACTTCCCATCACCACCCCTCATCAATAGGATCCTCGACGATGATGCAGGACCTTGCGTCGCAGCTTTGCAGCTTCGCAGCTCCACCGCTCCTTGGAACTGACGCATCACCTCGGCTGAGTAACGCATCATCGGCGCAGGACATCACAACACTTCTCAACCAGGATTTAAGGTACTCCTGTTCCGCTGGCCTGACTGGGTACATGTAGCCGGCCCACGCTCCATCGTGGTCGGTCTAAAATTGTGACTTTGTCCAGGTCTAGCGCTTTGTGCTTTTTGGCTCTATTTTTACTTACATGTTTACAATTGCATATCTCCGGTATACTGATTGGATCTTTGTCATTTTTGATCTTGGTTTAATTATTAAAATGTACTCTATTTTTCTAAATTGGTGTGGGATTTTTCTTGTGTTTTTGTCACTTTATTATTGCTTGAAATGCTGCATACATACTTTACACATTGCCTCTAAGTTAAGCCTGGCTGCTCTGTGCCAAGCTACCAGAGGGTTGAGCACAGGTGAATTTGCGGTTGCTTTGCCTCACCATGACAAGAGTTGTGGTAGTTGCTTGAGTTGGGTTTCACCTTCCCCACAAGTAATCCTATTTCCTACACTTGGAGACTAGAATGATGCATCAGCAGATGATCGAAAGAAAGAGGAATGAATTCCCAGAAGAACTCTTCTCCCTGAAGTTTGGAACGGAAAAGTAGCTGAGTAATTTATTGGAACTGGATCTGCAAGGGCAAAGAGGAACAATCTACGCCACTTCAGGCTTCAGAAACAAAAATAGACTACCAGATGGAAGAAGAGGTGCAAACACTGGAGTAACATAGTCGGTAAGCATAGATGAGAATTTGACTCCTTTTATACAAGTTAGTTAGAATATTCCAGCCTCTGTATAAACACTTATTTGCGCATGTGTCTGAATTATGAGGTGGGAGACTGTCAGATCTCCAGCCTAGCAGCGAAATGCTTTGGAATTATAAAAACACTGAATTAGATCTTGGGCCCCCTTCCAGAAGCCTCCAGAAAGTCAGTACTGGCACTGGTAATATCCAGACTGAGATACAGCAATGTGCTGTATCTCAAAGCCTCACAATTTAGATTGAGGAGACTCCAGAGGGTGCAGAATGTGGCAGCACGTCTGCTGCTTAATCTCCCGACGTTCCCCATGGGGCTAGCTCTCTCTAAATTATATTGGCTACCTCTTAGTAAGAGGGTGTCCTTTAAAGCCATGTGCTTTTGCCAACGAATCCTGAATGGAAAAGTGCCTCCGTATTTACACTCTCTTGTGAAACCTTATTGACCCGGCAGAAGTCTTAGGTCTGCAGAGGCCTTGGTAACTGTGATTCCCACCATGAAAACAGCACGTATGGGAGGGTATCTTTTTGCCCCCTAGCTTCCAAAGTGAGGAACACCATGCCCCTGGCACTGAGAAGGGAAAGCTCTAAACCAGCCTTTCAAAAGAAACTTAAAACCTGGCTTTTTAGACAAACCTAAGGGCCTGTTTGAGGGTGCTACATAGGTTCTGCATAGGAGAGTGAGATTTCAGTGAGACATTTCGGTTGAAGTAACCAGGCACTCTAAAAATCACATATTATTATTATTCCATCTGGTAATTATCGGATGCATTAAATACCTCAAACTAAATTTAATTTAACAAGTAAAATGTGTACGGTATTTACCATACCATGCACATTTTTGGGCGATAAACACCAAAATCCGGAGGCGCTATTTATCGCACTCGATAAATAACGTACCCTGGGGTTGTTATTTATGAGGTCGATAAATAGCACATTGTTTCAACACAAACTTGTAATCAGGCCCAAAGTATGTAAAGTGTGAAAACGTGTCTCAGACATGTGAGAAAGACACACTGATCTCTCATGCATTGGCAATGAGCAATAAGACTGTGTCTACCTAATTTTCATCACTATTAACCGTGCAGAATATGCTGACCCTTATTGCAACTTTTAGGGGCTGATTCCGATCTCGCTCGGAAGGGCAAAGAACGCGATCCGGCCAGAAAAAGTATGAGCCATACGCGTGTTTTCCGCCCGACTCGTACAGCTGTTCGAGCAAGCAAGTACGATGCGAGCAAAGTGAAATTCACCGACCGAGTCGTTTCCGTGTCCGAACCGCTCCGTACGTCTCGTCTGTAGGTGAACCGTGCAGTGCAATGGATGCGATTTACGACCGAGCCAGTACGATGCACGCGTCGGACAGCCGGTGCGAGCTGAAGTTTCCGGCTCCCAAAACGTCAGGGAAGTTGCCTTTGGGGGTCCACGTCAGACCCCCTGTCACCCGCAGCCTTATGACTCGGACACAGGGGGAGACCCAAGGGTCTGAGGCATGTATAGTGCAGATGGCACCGATGCGTACACACTATAGGGGGCACCCTTGTGCAAGACATACCAATTCAGTCAATGGGAGCCCATTTACGCGTCGTACGACCGGCTCCCATTGACTTCTATGGGAGTCCGACTGAAACGAGTCTAAACTTAGGACTACTAAATTGAGAAAAATCCTTATTTTAAGACTTTCGGTATTCACAGAAGGCATTTAGGAGTCCTAAAGTTAGGAGTCCTAACTATACTACTACTAAACTGTGAAAAATCCTAATTTTAAGACTTTCGGTATTCACAGAAGGCATTTAGGAGTCCTAAAGTTAGGACTCCTAACTTCTGTGAATACCGAAATGAGTAAGTGCCTTCTGTGAATACCAAAATGAGTAAGTGCCTTCTGTGAATACCAAAATGATAGTAAGTTTAGGATTTTGTCTTAAGTTAGTTCTGTGAATCGGGCCCTCAGTGTTACTGTGACAGGTTTTATCATAATGTGATGCTGTTCTTTTCCAGATTGAGCAACGGGGCTCTGTCAGCCATGTTGAGGCACGCACTCTCTCTATGACATGGAAACAAGGCCAGGCTCACTTAGATGAAGAGCTCTACCAGACAAGAGAGAAAGCAGGTTACAACTTAGACAGAAGCCTAAAGCAAGAGAGGCAGAAAGATACGAACTGGGACAAGTCAAACAGTGAAACAGGGTGAGGCCAACATGCAACTTATTTAAATGGGTCATTAAATAGCTGGCAACCATTAAAGACAGATGCCTACCCAAATGATCCACTACCGCAGAGCTGCAATTCAAAAGACAGGAGATTATTAAGCCCAATTCTCAAGTAGTTTGAGAAGGCTTATCCTTTTTAGGGGACACTTGAAATAGCACCTCTTATAAAGCACCCACAAACCTCACCAAGCACTTTGGAATGAATAGAAAGAGGCACAAGCACAATAGATGTCTCTGAAATGTGGATAGAAATTGCCTACAACTGATTTTTGAACCTACTCTAGCCTACTCTGTAAAGACTCTACGATGCTGCATCAGAAATGCCTTGGGCAAAACCCGCAGCAACACATATGGTTTTCAAAGACTGTTCGGGGGCCAAACAAAGAGACATGGAGAAGTTGGCAAAGTTAAACAAGGATAAGAGGTTACAGGTGGCGATGGCATCAAGGAAAACAGACATAACAACACTCCCTTGCCAAAGGAGGCCTTCAAATATAAATACATGAATTACATCAGATTATTACTGAATTATCAACTCACACATGCAAAGCCTAAAGGCAGAACTGACCTCAGCAGGTAGTGGACATAACAAAGATTTCCAGGCGATGGGAGATATTGCCGCCCAGAGTCAGGAAGTGGAAATGTCCCAATCAGTGTGTTTCAATTTAGAACAAGAAGCGAAAGAACTGAGGGAGAAATGTGTTGATTTGGAAGTTAGATCATGTAGGGACAATACAAGGACACACAACAGGAAGGAGGTTGAAGTAGGTATAGGATATTGGGGGGGGGGGGTTCTGTGTGGACGTATTCAGGTCTATCCTGCTAAAAGATTAGGATTACACAATTCTCGTAGTCTGAAGGCAGAGTAGGAGCCCCAAGAGAATGCACAGGGGACGACATAGAGATATCCTAATAAAACCTGGGTCTTCCAAACAGAAGCTCATCAGGAAGACAATGAAATAAGATCTGAACAACATGTCTTTACTCGCTGTTCTGTAAATCTCTATCAAGATCTCTCTCAAACCCTCTTCAACAAACAGGAGACTATTAATACCTATCAGAATGGAGCTTCAAAAGAGACAAATCCAGTGTAGATGGGCATTTGTATGCGCACTCTAGTTGCAAATAAAATCAAAATCCTTTACCAAATCCACTATAGGGGAAAGGCAAGAAACACTCTGAATGTCATAAAAATCGACAAGTCAAGAAACACAACCAGAAAGGTGGAAGCCACAGGAAAGATGCGACAAACTGTATACTTCAAGGAAAATCACAGACAAACACAGATAGGGGACTACTGAAGATAGATTGAGGATCTATAGGAGAGAGGCGTACCTAATTTATTCAGCTGGCATATATGTATGTATCCATTTTATAAAATGTAACACGCAACTCGAGAAATGAAGGTCAAAGCTTTAAACAGAGAGTTTGGGAACCGGGGGATAGCAATCATCCGCAATGCCCTTTATCAACATGGGATGGATGTATCTGATCCCTTCCCTGCAAAAGGCATCAAAATAAGACAATAGAAGTTTTTCAGTCAAAGTTAGGACAGTTATATATGGGGCGAGGAAAAGGGTGGTCTCTGGCCCATGGGTACCAGATACACTTTTAGCATAAGCAAACCTTATTATTCTGAACTAGCAACAAAGCATTGTTAAAGTATGTACTAATAATATTTCCTCTTACACCAGGCAATGGTAAAAAGTAACACCTTGACAAGTTCTGGGGAAGAATTTCCATATTTAGAGACATATGATTTGGAAGTCAGTAAAAATGCAGTAAACTGATCAAATTTGTGGGCTAGAGACCAATCTGATTCAAAAAAAGATTAAAAAAGATATGCTTTGAGTTGTTGATATTCAAATTATATAAAAAGAAGAAATTATGGAGTGCCATTCCAACATTGTGCCATAGTGTCCAGAACGGAGACACTATGTACAAACTTATGTTTTATTAGTATTTGCAAAACGGATGTATAAAGAACTGAATGGGAAATGTTGACAAGATTGTACTCAGGATGGGCATGAGGTATACATCTAGTGGTGCTGCTCCACAGTACAAATCTTTTGGAAAGAATGATTGAGTCATATAAAATAATGGTAGGCTTCCTATTGCCTTGGGACCCTACTGCTGGGTCCCAAGTCAATAGGAAGCCTACCATCTTTTTATATGACTCAATAATTCTATACTATAATCCTGGGTCTGCAACCTCTTGATATGCAAGGAAAATTCAAAGCTGACGGAGGAATGATAACCAATATGCCACTGATGGGAAAACAGCTAGTAGCTCTAAAGTGGAAGAGTAAAATGCCACCTAATGTTCAGCAGTAGGCAGGTATGTTGTGGTCCTAGATAGTGAAGGAGAGAATAACATGGAATCTTCACAAACAAAGGGGAACATTTGTGAAATTGTGGAAACTATTGATGGATTACTTTTGGGAGGGATCCCCCATTCTGGCTTTCCCTCGACCACTCTGGTCCCTTAGACTCACAGAGGGATACAAAAATATTAAGTGAAAGTGAAAATATCAAATCATTCATAATGTGATTTTGTAGAGCATGGTTGGTACAAATTTGAACCTCTGCTGCATTGCAAGATTATTGAATGCGTATTGAGTTTCCCACTGATGGGGAGTCCGCCTATGGCCTAACAATCTAGTGGCCCATGGGCCACTAGAGTGCTAGAGCCTTGGCACTGTAAGGAATGTCTGTTACTTGAGTAGATCACCTACTCAAGTGATGTAAAATTTACAAAAAGTTCTGTGGAAAAACTATAGGTGACAACTTTGCTAGATTTTTTTCTGTTCAATATAAAAAATGCTACGTTACCCTTCATGTTTTAATAAACGGATTATGCTGCTAAATTAGCAATGTCTTTTGGCTAAATACATTAAATTGACAGAGCTGCATGTAAGTATTAATCTTTGTAATATAGCTATAGTTCAGAAAATATGTTGCATTTCACCTAAAACAATAATTTTTCTCACTAAAATAGGCAATTGGTTTCAGCAACCTTCCTGCTCTTATTTTGTTACAAATATAATCCACTTTGGATGTGTTGCCATCGATTACAACATATACAATGACACTAAATGGTACAAGGGAGAAGGACATAGGGATAAAACATAAACTAAAAGAGTAGGATACTACACCCCTAGAAAAACATATATCTTAAAATTACCAATTCTTAATATATGTAGTTTTATTTCACCAAGTAAAACTGCATAGATTAAATTGAATCACATGATCAAGAAAAATATTGCTTGATTCACACTGACAAGGGGAAAGTGTGCTTTTACATTTTATTTAACAATCTGTAATTCAGTAATGCTCAAGGCCCAAAGAAGGTCAAGGCAAGACTGATTCTATACCCTATTTTTCTGTATCCACATGAAATATACTAACTCCATTAGAAGTGGCCCAGTGCAGTTACTGGGGATCTGTGGTGTCCAAGGAGCACAAATGATTGGGTCTGCAAACTCTAGCTCTGATAATCCCAGTGCCAGAAACACCAGGCCCAGAATTGAAAGTGAACCTGCAGAGGAAGCAGGCAGCGCTATACTCTACCCCCATCTGCCCACATATTTAAGCTGTCATCTGTAACTTAACCCACTCTAAACAGGCCGTAAGCATGTGCAAATTTGATCCTTTTATTTCTCCGGAAAAAGGGCAAAACCAAGCGGTTTGGGTAGGGTTTACCTGGGTCTAGTTGTTATACTCAAGTCCGAAACAAATAACTTGTAATCCATGCATATATGTGTAGGGACTTATTGGTGAGGGTCAAGGAATCCAAAAGAAACACATGTACATAGTCAGTAGCTATCACCTGAATCCAGCTTTGTTCCACCTGCTGTAGACACAGTGCAAGTAGATATATTGATACGGAACTGTCAAATCCATGTTGGATACTGCATTGTTTGTGTAACTTTAGATCCAAAATTGTGGTATTGAGTATTTGATTCACAATCACGGTTTTGAAAAATATGATTGTATCTAGTTAAGAGCAAGGAGAATGATTTTAATATCTTCAAAAAATATTCTAAGTAATTGCTAATCGCACCACAAAATTGCACATTTTCTGAACAACATACAAATTCCTATCACTAGGACATTTGCCGAGGATACCGAAGGCTAAACGGCAAGTTTGGAACCATTGCTAATATGACAATTCATTTGCAGACTGATAGGAACCAAAAACACTTGTCTTTATCCCTTTCCTTGACATCTGTATACATCCTGGTGTCTTCTCACTGTTCTTTGCTTAACCCAACTTCTCCACTTGTCTCCACTTATAGTTTGTTTTCTTTCACTTACTTTGATCTTTCTGACAAATTTGCAATATTTAAAATGTAGGGGTGACTGAGAGTGTTTTATTGTCTGAGGAGAGCACGTCACACTAATGACTGAAAAACACAAGGAAACAACATATTATTGCTGAGGTTTAACATACCAAGCATGGACGCCGATGTTCTACTATGTTGATTGTATTCTGCTGGTTGACAGGCAGTTTTCCATTCTCGGGTCCCTCATAATCGTCCACAACTGGTGTGAATGAGGACTGGGGCATGGCAGCCTATATAGAAGAAATCCGTTTGTTATCACAGTCAACAAAACCTGCACAGGGGAGGAGCCAAGATGGCGACCGGGATGGCAGCGTAGGCTCCCGGCTCCGTGAGCCTCCGCACCCCGCACAGATATCCTGCATGAGATCCTTAGCCTGCGCTATCTACCCTTGTTGGTGAACGCGAGCGGCAACCGGCCGTGTGACCCCGAAGTTTCTGGCAGCGGTACAGCCGGAGAAATGTCCGTCTGAAGTTTGCGGCCTGTGCAGCCCCGGAGCCGGGACCTCGAGTGAACGCCGTGGCCGGGCGGTAGTGCAACAACAACGGCCTTTGGTGACTGGGTGGGGTCGGACTGCCGGAGTGGTGCGAATGTCGGACTGCGCTTTGCCGTGGTCGCTCCTACCACTAAGCGTAGCTGAACGAATGCGTGCCCGAGGCGGCAACTCCAAGGCTCTCCGGTGATTGCTTCAGCCTTCGCCGGTGAGCTGCCCGGACGACGCCCGTACATTGTCCCGATTCTTGCGGGCTGCTCCCGGATTTTCGCGGGCGCTGGTCCGTGGTGGGGACGACTGTGGCCCGTGACCGCACACCGGACACATTGTTTGCCTGCCCTCGGAACCCAGTTACCAGTGCCATGGAACCCGAGGCGCTTGTGTCTGAGCCCCGGTCCCTATCTGGGATGGACCTACCCAGCGGCCATTTTGGTATGCCAGAGTCCACCATCCTGCACACCGGGTTGCAGCAGGATTGGGAGGGGGCGACTCTGAGGAGCGTAGCGGAGCGAGCGCCGGGAGCTGTGCTGGGGTACGGTGACCTTCTCGAGGCTCTCGGTGCTCTTCACTCCACCCTGATTCACGGAGCCTGGGTGTTGGGGAGCAAGCTCGATGGAGTGACATCAGCGTCGGAACAGTTGCCGCCTGCCTATCCCCAGGTGCACTGGGACTTCTCACGCCGCGCACGGGGGGACAGTGTCGTGGCCGCCCCTGTGAATAGTGCACGCCTGGACTCTCCGGACAGTATATTAAAGTGCGATCAGCTGGCTGTGGATTTGGTCTGTTCCGGAGGTTTCGGACCTGAGTGGGGGGTGGTGGCCTTGTCCCGTGCGCGGTCTCCGACGACCCAGGCAACGTCCAAGCAACGGTCGCCCGCCCTGGCTGATTCCGCCTTCCTGGGCCTGGTGTGCAGGGTAAATCCTGGCTCGGCATCGGGAAAGACGATCCTCCCTAGAGCTGACTGTGTCGATCTTCAGAGCCCTCTACCCTACCTGTGTGTGTCGCTTCCTGAGTTTTATTGGACACTTCTCTTCCTGGTAACATTGGACATGGCACTGGGACGAGGGGTATGCGTGGGTGGGTTTGCAAAGAGTGGCCAAGGATGATGCTGACCCTTCCGAGGTGGTCACCTACTAGGCGGGCGGGCTCGGGAGTTGTGTGCTCTCACGGCATAACTGTTAGTGTACCAAGTGTGTAATGCTCCTTACTTCACTTTGACAGGGTCGATTTCGTGTTCTGTATTGTATGCTTTGCGGGAAAACGTATGGTGCGGGAGGGAAAAGCCGGGGTCGTGTTTTACAGGCCCTCCTCCAGTTTATTAATACTCTCTCTACCCCCCCGTCTGGTGGGGGCTCTTTTCCTACTCTTTTTCTCTGTTTCTTCTATATTTCGGGTCTGGTTCCGGGGCGACAGGCACACTGCTGGGGGGAGGGGCCGTACTCATCTGCAGAGGTGCAGGGTGGGGGGTTGGGGGGGGGATCCTTTAGTCTTTCACCTTCTTTTTCTATGGCCTCCTTTTCTTCTCTTATTCTTCTTTGTCTTTTTCTGGGATCAGCATGGTAGTACTCCTTTGTTGTTAATCACTGCTGTTTCCGGAGTGCCATAATTTCCGTGGAGTTTCCTGAGTCTTGGGGCAGGGGGTTGCAGGCGCAAATGGCCGTGTCATTCCTCCACATCCTGAACTTCCTGTTTCAGCGCCATTGCTTAGATAGACTGCCGTGTATTGTTTATGTTCATCGTTCTGCCTGCCATTTTTCGCTGCTGGGAAACTGTTTGGCACCTGATCCTTCCATCCTTTTCTATCATAAAATGTAAACCTTTATTATCCTGGTCTCCTACTTGGGCTGTTCAGAGACTGAGATTATGCTAGCGTCGAGATTTTGCTCCCCGAGGTACTGACTGTGATAGACCTGCTGTCTGTTATTCTGATTGTTTAGCGGCCGGCCCCGGGGGTTGTAGGCCCATACGTGTAATTGATTGAAATGTCAATAAAGGTTTTTAAAAAAAAAAAAAAAAACCTGCACAGAAGTGTGCATGTTAAAGTCTTGGACATGCAGTATGATACTGTGGCCCATGTGAAGAAAACAACTTTACTGCTCACAGAATAGATCTGGCAAAACCATGCTTCAGTGTCATTTACTCTTTACAGCCTTTATGCAGTTCTGACTTGCTAGCAAAACAGGTGTTGTATATCTGAGAGGTTTTGATTGTTTAATTATTGTGGCTGTATGACAGGGATCTGTGTGATGACAGGGATCTGTGTGAATGCTGTTATGAAATGGACTCTGGAGGCAGCAGTCCTGAGTTCTAGTGATGTCATCAATAGAAGGTTGATGCTGAGGTTGAAAGTAGGAGGTGGGAAGGGAGGTCAGTTAGAGGTGAGCTCCTGTAGAGAAATGAGCACAGGTGTTGGAGAAAAGGGGTGGATGACAAATATGACGAGATAACTCCGGTAAGTTCAACAGATACTTCTGCACAGAGAGCCTGTGATGGAACCCATCATAATTGAGCTATCCATAGTATTTCCGGAGCTGTTCTGAGAAAGTCCCCAGATTCCTGAAACCGCAGATGTGGTTGAGGTAACCAACCTAAAACATTCATAAGAATTGTGGATGATGAGGATCTTGAAATAACTACTATTTCATTTGAACCGCCAGGATTCATAACAATACGCACCAATGAGTTAACAATATTTCTGTCACCAGGTAGTCAAAAGGATGATTGAGAGACTATTGTGGAAGAGTGTGATGAGGAAGGTGAAGTGGGTCTTGAAAAAATGCCCTCATTCTCAGATGTTATGGAGAAAGTGAAAACGAAATCTATATGGATGATTTTTACTTATCAAGATGAGCAACTTACTTACCTTTGGTAAAGCTCTTTATGGTAGAGGCTCTAGCTAACTAGTCACCTTTTGAATATTCCCCAGAAGTCACACTGGATCCAAAATCTTTTCAGCCATAGCACTGCGGGCCGGACTGACACCGTTCCACTCCTGAAATGGTGTGTGGAACCTATATAAGCACCACTGCTATGCACTGACGTCAGTTGCTTTCAAGGTGGTCTGTGCCCCCTTGATGCAGAACCCAAGTAGCGAATTAGCTTGAACCAGTGTGCAGCTTCCTAGACTTGGAATTTTATTAATGATAAGAGTCCAATTCCCAGAACAGTGAGGAATATATGGTTAGATAGGGTCGCTACAAGAAAGAGAGTTATTGAAGGTAAATAGCTTGTTCATCTGATAGAGACTTTTAACACCAGATTCCTCAACTTTAGAATAGATATCAAAGCAGCAGTATCTATTTGGAGGTGGGTCGGTGAACCAAAAAGGTTCTGAAGGATTGTGAGGGCAATCTCTTTGCTACCAGTCCCAGCAAAAATCTTGGAGAAACATCTTAATTCTCATCTCAGTTCCTATCTGGATGAACATCAGCTGCTTGATGGCTCGCAGCATGGTTTTATAAACAATCACATCATGGGGACGGCGTTAACTTCTGTAATCAATAACATTCTAACCCAGGTTGATACAGGTTATACTAAGCTATTGATTCTTCTAGACCTAACGCCGGCCTTCGAAACCTTATCTCCTTTGAGACTGGTGGACCAGCTTAAGGAAATGGGGCTCAGGGGTGCTGCCCTCAAGTTGCGTACCTCATTTCTTACTGACCGGTCACAAATAGTTCAAATGGATCTATTTTACTCAGAACCCAACCCATTGTTTTGTGGAGTGCTCCAGGGCTTCTCATTGAGTCTGACTCTTTTTAACATTTATGTTGCCCCTCCAGCCAAGGTCGTTAGATCCTTTGAGCAGGAGGTGCTGTCCTATGCTGATGACACCCAAATTATGGTGTCCATCACCAACAGCATAGAAGCATCTACAACTAATTTCAAAAACTACATGCAGGCCTCCTGGATGGTAGAGAATTACCTCAGACTTAACGGGGATAAAATGGAGGTTTTGGTCTTTAGAAACCAACAGCATATCTGGTCCCATGCTTGGTAGCCTGCCATGCTTGGTCCCTCCCCCTGCCCAGGTCCCATAGCAAAACTCTTGGTGTTATAGTGGACAACTCCCTCTCTCTGGGCCCCCAGATCACCAGAACGGTGTCCGCCTGTTTTGGAATTATCAGGGTGCTTAGGAAGATTTCTCAATTTCTTTCTTTTTTCTCCCGAAAGCAGGCAGTTGTTGCCCTAGTGTTGTCCAGACTGGACTATTGTAACGCCTTTTATCTGGGCACTAATAGGGGCTCGTCCATTGATTGCAGCTGGTGCAGAACGCAGCGGCCAGGCTGGTGATGGGCCTTCCCAAATTCCACTCAGTCTCGGCGGTTATCAGTAAGCTACATTGGCTCCCTCTAGGCCTGAAAATCCTGTTTAACGCCCTTTGCCTCACTCACAAGAATTTTTAAAATCTAGGCTCAGAAGGTATTAAAAGGCTTTTCAAAGATATGTTCCCACCAAGCAGTTACGATCCGCCAGTAAAAATTGGCTGGTAGTTCCCAGGTTCACGAGAGCCAGATGGGGGAGAAGAGCCTTCTCCGTTGCTGCTGCCAGGCTCTGGAATTCCCTCCCTCTCTCAATTTCTGAACAAAAGTCTCACTTCTCTTCCACAAGGCCCTGAAGACCTGGCTCTTCACCTGCTAATCAGTGTGAGCATTACACATATTTTGACTGCTGGGTGTTTCCGCAGCGCCTTGACGCCTCTGGGCAAAGTTCACGCTTTACAAGATTAATATTAATTAATTAATTAATTAATTAATTAATTCATTCATTCATTCAAACTGCCCTTCTAGCCGAACCTGGCAGTCCAGACAGTAGTGCTTTGTGAATGTATTATGTGCCTCCCACATAGCTGTCAGGCAGATTTCTACTACAGGAACTCCGCATGCCAAAGCAGTGGCAGCAGCTTTGTCAGTGATGGAATTTTCATGTAGCCCTTATGGAGGTTGCTTTTTGGCCAATGCATAGCAAATCCTAATGTATAGAAAGATCCAGCAAGAGATGGCCCTTTTCTGCACAGTCTTGCTATAGTCTGAATGTCCTGGAGTCTCTTTTCCTGGGGAAAGGCATGAAACTAAACCGTGTCCAGAATGGTTCAGATGAAGGGGAGTGTCTGAGAAGGCATCAGTTGTGACTTCACCAAGTAGTTTATAAACTTCAGAGATGACATGAGGTTCACGTAGTCTTGAAGTGGTTGAAGGCTGTCTGGGGGATTAGGATGAAGGCCTACGCTCTTCTTTGGCACCAGAAAACAGGGAGAATAACAACCACTACTCACTTCTGACACATATACCCTCTTGATAGCTCCTTTGGCCAAAATGACTTGACCTTCCTGCCATAAAATGGACAGATGGTCCTCCATCAGTGGTTCCGGCTACAGCAAAAGGTGCGGCAAAGTGGTTATGACAGGTAAAGCAGAGCCCTATCAGACGATAAGCAGGACCCACGTGTCTGATATTCTAACTTGCCAACCCGATAAGAATTGTTGGATCCTGTCTACAACAAGGTGGCTTTGCTCCACTAAGTGCTATTAAGTGGTTTGGAAAGGGTAGTCATAGGGGGTCAGTAGAGTGACTGGCATGCTACCCATGACTGTGGTCACTACCACCTCCCCTGTGGAACTTCTAGGCACCTTGCTGAGTATGAAGTGGCTGTCAGTATGAAGTACCTCTGCCAAAACCACAAATTAAACAGTGGGTTTACTATGGCTGGCAAGGCAGGGCAGATAAGCCCAGGGATTGCACTGTGGCCCTGTTGTCTTTTTGTCTTTAAATGGAATCTGATTAGTTCCCAAAAAAGCAAGCCCCATCAAAGGACACATCCATAAGGACAATTGGACATCACCTGAAAAACTTGTAGACCGCAGCCAGGCATGGAAACGAATGGTGACACTAGTGCCAATGGTTCGTCCAATGGTATCTGTGGTATCCAGGCCACAATGAATTGTAAATTTGGCAGTGTTGCAGCCGTCCTGCACTGCTTCAGTCAGGACAGGATGAAGGTTTTCTGGGATCCCTGGAAGTACTTGAGTAACTGAATCCTAGAGAGCGTGGATATAGCAGCCTAGCAGACACACCTGGCATTCACTGACCTGAAGGCTAAAGCAGTGGAACACCCTCTTCCCAAATGTCTCCACTCTATTGGACTCCCCATACGGGGGAGTAGTTTGAAGGTTATTTGGATTCATCGGATTGGTGGAAGCCTCCACCACCAAGCTCTCAGGAGAGGAGGTGAAACAAAAAGCCATGGCCCAGAGGCAAGTTGGTCTTACCTCGCAATGTGGTAACCGACTAAAGGGACCAGAGCAAGGTTTGGCCCAGACCCCTAGGAGGCTATCATTGAGTGTTTCATTAAAAGGAAGTAGGGCTTCAGTAGTGGTTTGCTCCGGCTGGAGTATTTCAGTCAGGGCATTGGTTTTGGCCTCTAGGGTGGAGAGCCTGAGGTCGAGAACTTTGGCTGTTCTCTACCACAAAAGAAGCACTTTCTTTAGTGACAGGACCTGGCGGTGAGATCAGGCCAGAAAAAGAGCAGGTGTCAAGACCAGTAGTATCTTAGAGATCATCATACTTGTTTTCCTCATGGTAGGGTTGGGCAATATCATCCTTTGCATCACAGTCACTATTGGAATCCTTCCCAAACAATGAATGTAGCATATGATATCTGCCGCCCATAGGTGGGACACTAAGCGGGTCACATGGAGAAGGCTGTGATTCGATGTAAACTGGTCATAGCCTCAGATGAGGTTAAAACCACGCTAACTCAAAGTCGGAAAGCACAATGAGCGCTTCATTCTTTGACACACCTGAAGATTTGGAGTGCAACGATGATCAGCCCTGGTATTGACTCTTGCGAGTTCTGGATTGGGAACATGACTGAGTCTGACCCTTTGACTTTTGACTGGTCATGACGTGGTGTCTTGCTGTGCTTGGTGACGTAGAGTTGCACCTTGCAGTGCTGTATGGCCTTTGGGTTCATTGACGAGCAGTCACTGCAGGCTTTGAAGTCATGATTCGACCACAGGCAAAACTAATAAGAATCTGTCACAAGCATTTGCGTGTGACACGCCGTACAATGTTTAAACTCTGATGAGGTGACATTTCACTTGCACACTGTAAAACATTTGAGGTAAAAGAAAATCTCAAAGAATGAGAGGTAGCTCCAGATCGTAGTCTGGCAGAACAAAAATAAAGGAACGGATGCTAGCACATGGGAGTGGCTTATGGGCCGGCTAGGTATTTCATTTCCAGAGCAGAATGGTGTAAGTGCGGGCGGCATAACAAAACTTACCGGCGTGCAGATGTACTGCTGAAAGTTTAGTAGTCTCCAGTTAGATGTCTCTATCAGAAGCTTGCAAGTTAAGAACAAACTTTCCAAGAAATATTCTTCCTACACTGCTCTCAAACTCAATACTAAATGGTCAGATACAAATGAATTATATAGCAGTGACACCTCAGCAAGGATTGCATAAGGAAAGAAGCACATATGTTTATACAGTTGGAACACAGCAGAGCTCTGTGGCCCATATGACTTCACCTACCTAAATTTAAATAAACAAACTTAATGCTACACCCAAAGAAGTGGTGTGGACAATGATTTATCTTAACAAACACTACACACTATGTGTTCTAGTCATAATGTCTGTGCCCAATACGATTAGAGAAATACATATTTAAACCTGTATCAGAGTTTCAGGACTGGCAAAGAGGACGCAATAAGAGCCGAATTTAGAGAATTGGCTGATGGGATACTCTGTCTCAAAAGTGTCTCCATTATATCACACGTGCATTATAACCGATGGCACTTTGAATACAGCGAATGGAATATCTGTCATATTTTAACCGCGTATCCCATCCCACAAATTCTAAATCATGCCCTCAGTTTTAAATGTATCAAAATTGGTTGCATGTCTGCATCCTTCAATTGAATATCACAGTCAGAACCCCGTTCAGAGTGCCACAGGGCAAACACGGGTTACTGGTCTAACCCGAGGGTGAGGGGGGGTATTGAAGCCTTTTACGTCTAACAGGGACCAGCCTACTATGGTTTCTGACCAACTAGGCCAAGTACTGCTCCACCCTTGTGGGGAACGCACAGCAGTCTACTCTTGGCAGTCTCATTTGGCATATGGGGTTGTCAGCTCCTCACGTCCCCTGATCAGCCCGATCGGTGCAGCGATGCACACAACTCAATTCCCAGAGGTCCTACACTGACATACGAGGACCACTGACTTTGTCCTGCACACTGAGAATGACCGGATCAGTATAGCAGTCGTCTCCTCATACCTCGCAAACAGAGTCCACTCGACAGGGCTCCCCACTGGATCTTACTCCCTCCTACGCTCTTTTCTTCCTCACAGGGCACACTGGTCTTAGCAAGCAGAAAGGCACTGGTGCTCCAGGATCCAGGACAGGTGGTCTTGGGTTCCATGGTGTAAGAAACTGGCTCTATACATACTGCACCAAAGTGAGGTACAGTGTGTATATAGTCCAAGAGTCCCCAAAGGTAGGCAGAGGTTAAAGTTAGATAGAACCTTACTCTCTAAAGTGGTAGCTTGGTTGAGCAGTAAGGCAGTATCAGAGGACAGCGTTAAGCATTTGATGTACACACTCAGTCAGTAAATGAATTCACATACTAAAAAACTGAACTCTAGTCCAATTGTTGTATACAAATATATACCGTTGTTTTATTTTTCTAGAACCAAGCAAGCCTGGCACAGGTATGCATATAAATACTTTACAGTAATATGATACATTGTTTGAAATAGAGTTCAAAAATGCAATAAAAATTATACTGGTTTTGGTTTTCAGATAATGTAGCAGATTGCAACACTTAGCAGGTATAGGACATTGGAATGAATGGACTTTTTCAACAATTGCAGGTAACCCAGTGCTGGATGCCTAGATTTAGCACTGGTACATTTCCTGAAAACAGTTGAGAAAATGCGTTTTTGTTATGTGTGTGATTTTTAAAGAATATTTTCAGATTTTAAAACTCCACACTTAGAAACTTTTTGGAGCAGTACACATTGAAATGAATGGGCTTCTACCATAAATTGCAGGTAAGTAGCTTTTACGATACTTTTTCTAACTCAGTGCTGGATGCCTAGATTCAGCACTGGAACATTTCCTGAAAACAGTTGAGAAAATGCGTTTTGGTTATTATTTCTACTTTTAAGGAATATTTTAAGTTTTCAAAACTCCACACAGTTGTTTGTTTGAAGAAAATTGTCAATGTTATTCTATGGAAGAAAAACAGGTTATCGGTTTGCAGGTAAGTAAACGACTGTGGGAATTAAGGTTCTGGGGTTAGACTCAGGGGTCCCCCGGGGTCAATGATGCACTGTTGTTGCACCCTCAGCAGTACTAGGGCGGCTGGGTGCAGAGTGTTGAGGCCCAATGTTATCCTATGGAGGATAGGGGGCTTCCGGTTGGTGGCTGCTGGCTAGCAGGCCACACGGGTGTGGGAGAAAAGCTCAAAGGGTTTAGCTCAGGGCAAGTTGGGGACCAAAGCAGGGCCAATGGTGCACCCTCAGCGGCACTAGGGCGGCCGGGTGCAGGGGGCTGTTTTGAGGTCAGGTGCCCTGTTGTTTCCAATGAAGAACCTCTGGGACAAAGAAACACTGCAGGCTCGGGAACGAGGATCTTCTGGGTGCGACCACCACTTCGAGGGGTACATTGGGATGTTGTGGGTTGGTTAGGCACCGTTGGTTTGGGCACACAAGGCCGTGGGGCATCGGGTGCAGAGGGGCCAGGGGTACCTTGGGATGTCGGATTTTCTTACCCGCTCTGGTCACGGTAGGGGGGGTCCTCTGGATTGAGGATGCAGGCGTCGCCTGGAGGCTTGAGGCAGGTCAGGGGTCACCGGATCTTGGGTCAGGATCGCCGGGGTGACCTCCTCGTGGTGTTGGTTCACTCGAGCTCAAGCCGGGGTCGGCTGGTGCAGAGTGTGCTGGATTCGCGGTCTCTGGCTGGCACCAGAAGCTGCAGTTTAAATACATCTGGTGTTCTCGGGAGATAGAGTCCTGGAAGTGAAGGCAGGCAAGTCCTCCTGGGTTTGTGAGGTTGCTGGCTGCAGGGCATGCTGGGATTTCGCAAAAGCAGGTTCGAGGGGAGACAGGCCTGTAGGGTTAGGGCCAAGTCAGTGGGCGTCGTCCTCTTGTTAGCTCTGCATGGCTTTTCGGTCCTTCTTCTTATCTTCTTTTCTTGTGGTTTCTAATCTGAGCAAGCAAGGTTCAGGGTGCCCCTAAATACTAAATTTAGGGGCATTACAGGTAGGTAAAGGGCAGGGACCAATGGGTCCCTTCCCTGGGGTGTGTACACCCCCTATTCTGACACTCTCCTGTGGGAGGGGGGCAGGAGCCTGTCCCTGGTTGGCTGGGTCCCCCCATCCTCATGATGACGGGGACTCGAGGTTGTGCTTCACCTCGCCTCCCCCACCTGAGGGGTGGAGTTGGCAGAGGTTGGCACACCTCCTTTCCTCACTTGTTTTTCCCGCCGGTTCTCCCGCCCAAAGTGGGGGTAGAACAAGTGAAGACCAGTTGCTGAAAGCAGCAAATGGTCTGGAGAGGCTCACAAAGGGGGCATGCCTTTGAAGCTTCTCCTTCGTGAACCCTGCCCATCCTGGGGGAGGAGCGTTGGCACCTCGTCCCAGGATGTGCATTGTTTCTGGCCCCCAAGAGCATCAGGCTCTAGACCCAAGGGTCCAGAAACATGTCTGGTGGTGGCAGGGCTCATGCACCTGTACCCTCACCACTGGCATAGGGCACCCAGCTAGAGGGGTGACTGATGTATGCCAGGGCAGTGGTTTGTGGGCATGGCACACAGGGATGTGTGCCATTCGAATCTTTGTTTTGTTCTGCACCAAGACATGCAGCCTGCGAAGGCAGTGTGTGAGTGTCAGGGTAAAGGACCTCTAAGGGTTGCACAATAAGTGTTGCAGCCCTTAGAGGCCTTCTCTGGTCACAGTCCCCTGGGTACCTGTGGTACCATTTACCAGGGGCTGACATGTGGCCAGAGATGCCAATTGGGTTTAAGCTTCAATGCAGGTTTAGGGAAGGAACACAGGGCCTGCGTACCTGATTGGCAGGAGCCCAGGGCACACTCAGTGAAAGTACATCAGCAATTCAGCAAAAAGTGGGGGCATACCATACAAGAAAGAGGGCACTTTCTCACACCTGGGTGATGTCTCCTCATCCAGCAGGGAGGCTAGCAGGCCTTGGCTCCAAGTCCCGGCCACAGGCAGAAATGTTGTAGAGCGTCCCCTGCTCACACAGTCCGCCTGTCTGGCTGCTTGGAAAAATACAGTTTTGGGGGTCTCAAGCTCCACTTCTTCCAAATGTGATTTAGGATCTGAGTCTTTGAGGTTTATGCTGGGAGACTGCCTCCTTTTGAAGGACCCACCCCTCTGCCCTCTCATCCTCTTTAAAGCAGTCTGTCACAGCAGGAGCTGTTAGCTCTACAACACAGGCCATGGGAGTGACTCTCACAACACAGGCCATGGGAGCCCCATCTCCTTCCTGAAACGTGCCTAGGCACCTTCCTTGTGACCTCTCACTGGAATGCAGCAATACACATATCTGTCTGGGGGATTCCAGTACCTCCTCTCATCATGTTTCACCATGTAGGCCTGGGTCTCCTAAAATAGAACCCACAGCCTGCCATGTATTGTGCCATCCACAGGCACACATACAACCAGCACATGCATTGAATATACATACACTGCACAGCACTGTATCCTTCATATACTGTGCAACCAATACGCATACATACACCCTGCATGTGCATTTAACATGCACACACTTCACAACACTATATCTTTCATGAACTGTACCAGTCACAGGCACACATACACCCAGTACATGCATTTAACATGCACACGCTGCACAACACTATATCCTTCATGACCTGTACGACTCAAAGGCACACATACACCCAGCACATGCATTCAACATGCACAGCCTACTCTGTACTGCATTATCCCTGTATTGTACCTGTCCCAGGCACACATACCCAGTGCAGGTGAACCACTCACGCTCTGTGCAATACTCCACACAAAACAGATGCAGGCCAAGCGTGAGTTAGGCAGACAGCAGCAGAACTTTGAACATGAGTAAGCCTACAGCACTCGCTCCAGTGACACAGGTTAAACAAGGATCTGTTTACTTCTACTGATCACTAGATGGTATGCTGCCACCACCGCGTGCTACTTAACTTCTGGTGATTTTCTTTAAAGAAACAATGGTTCACTGGGTTACAAATCTGTATGACAAAGTGAAAGAGTCTTCCGTAGTATGAAGACAGCAAAGATAAACAACTTACTTTTACCAAGGCACATAATCAAAAGGCTGAAAAAAGTAAAATTCGCTTGCAATTGACTTATTTATTGCATCATTTAAACAATGAACTTATCATCAAAGAAAGAGATCTGGTGCTCATTCTGTAAGTGAAAAAGAAGGTGTAGTGCATGGTGCTAGACGAAACATAATAACATGCATCACTACTAAAAAAGACATATGACTCCTATTTATACAAATATTTCACTGTTATTGGAGTCTATATACGTCTGTGTTGATGGCGTTTCGACCTCCATAACTGTGAGGTCATCATCAGGACGGAAGCAAGAGAACAGAGTATCTAGAATTTAAAGAGAAAATATCTCTCTAAAAAATATCCAGAGACAATTGGCCGGGATAGAAAATGTAGGTAATCAGGGTTTGCCTGGTATGAAAAGTGCCAAAGATCTAGGCATATAAGTAAGGGAAAGCAAACCAGGAATAAGGCTGCTGAACACGTTACAATCCATGTGCGAAGAGGTCAATTAACTCAACTCGAGATTGAGATTCTACTTAATTGGACCGAGGAAGTGAGACAAACAAAGGACCAGGAGCCGCTAAGGAGCGACAAATCAAGTATCAGATGGCAAACCCAAAGCCAATGGGTATGTGTGGAGAGGACAACCAACTCGCCTCGTACTCGAGAAACCGTTTTACTAATTAATAGAGCTGCGAAGGTGAGACAGAAATGAAAGCGGGAGCCGGCATGAGTCCGGCATCCACGGATAGAAGTGAGGCCGGGAATGTGATATAGCCTAGAGTGCATGCGCAAGGACGCTGACAGAGTATGAACTAGACCGCTGACTTCTCAAGTGGGCCTAAAACATCACGGGACGTCAGAATAACGTGGCGTGAGGCGGAGTGAATTGGAGCGAGGTGAAAATAGGGATTCTTAGGACCAAAAATGTGTCAAAGTAACAAATGCATGAGGATAGGACCAATTACAATATTTGAACGATACCAACTTAGATGTTACATTTGTAACCCATTACCTCCACACAAAACAATGCATAACAATTAAAATTGGCTACCAAAGCTTAATTGATTAAAAAGAGTGACAGAAGACAGGAGACAAACTGCAGCGACTGTTGACGTCAGAAAGACCGCGCTCTGATTGGATGGTAGATCAGAATAGTGCTCGCGCTAGGATTGGTGCGTTAGTGTGAGCCGCGCAAGGATTGGAAGGGCTATTTAGTGACGTAGACGTTCCAGGATTGGTGCGTTAGTGTGAGTCGCGCTGCAATTGGTTGAAAATTCGTATTGTATATTTATAATACGGGAAGAGTAGAGAGTTCTTTGTAAACGCTAAAATGTATTACCAAGAAAAGAAAAAGAAGGAGACATTTTTGGGTAAAATTAAAAAGTGGTTTAGCAAGGATAAAGATGTTAAAACAAGAGAGGGTGAGTTGTTACCTCCACCGAAAACACCTGCATCCTTCATGGCTGCAAGACATGGGTTTCATACCTGTATATGGTTGGAGAATTGGGTTAGGTATACTAAAGAAGATGGTGTTCTAGCATTTCCAGAACATGGTTCATTTAATCTGGCCGTGTTGAGAAATTTACGGGAAAAGATGCTATGTCTTGACCCGAAACCGAGACCTACACAGTTCGAGGCTTTAGTGGAATGGGAAGAAGAAGTACATGAGAGAGAAAAACAAAGATCTGGAGGGTACTATAGGTATATGTTTGGGAGGAGACATGATCGTGAGACTCATCATGATCGAATGAAAAGGTGGCGAGATGTTAGTATGTCAGAGGGATTATATCCGATGAGAACAGTTGAAGAAGGAGCAGAAAGAGTTCCTGAGTCAGAAATGAGAAAATATGGAGTTAATGAGTATGAGGATGAGGTCTTGAATGACATGATTTACAAAAGACCACCTCCATATAGACCAGAACCGGACAAAAGTACACCAGTTGTTTCTCCGATAAGAGATACAGTTTGTGTTAGTGAGACGGAAAATGAGACACCTGAGGTAAGGAGTGATCATTACCTTGATGAGAATGCCAGACAATTAGCCAGAACTACAACAGAGTTGACAGAGAAGATTAAGGAGTTAACGAAGAATCTAGAAGCTGTTACGGTGCCTGTAACAATAGGTCCAGTTATGCCTGTGTTTGACAAACAGAGGACAGGTGAGAATGGACTGGTGATTCCATATGTTGGGAATAATTTGACAAATTCAGTCGGTCCTTCAGGAGATTCAGGCAAAAGAGCAGAAAGAAGAGACCTGAGACAATCAAGACATGACACATGTAGTGAAATATTGGATGCTAGTGAAGCTAGTTGTTCAGGGATGCCAATTTTAGAACCGCAAAAGAGAGTGGTTCCAGTGAGAAAAACTGCTGAAATAACAGTTGATGATTTGAATGATTGGATGAAGGTTCTACAAAAAAAGGATAAAGATTCACAAGTAATTGATGTAGCTAAGTTACGTGTAGAACTAGAAGAGCTTGTCACAGGAACAGTTCCAACAGAGATTCTGAAGAGTCATCATGATGATGAACTAATGTTTATGTGCAAAAGTGTTACCTGGAGAGCAAGAAATACACATGACAGGCTAAGAGCAATAGCAAATGAACAGGGAGTTGACATTGATAAAGTGAAAGCTTTACAAAGAACTTACAGGATGGATTTTACAGAGAAGGATATTGAAAATTTGAATGCTACTGGTAGAACAGGACAGATTAAGGAAATGGTAGCATTATTGCGAAGATGGGGTGATGTAGAAAAGTGGAAGGATAGGTGGTACAAGAAAAGAGATGAGGCTAAAGATAGAACAACTTATTCAGCATTTCCAGTGAGAGAAAAGGAGAAACCAGTGGATAATTATCCTATGAGAGAAATACCTGGAGGAGGATATGTACATGTTCCATGGACTAGACAGGATATTTTATCATTTACGAATGATTTCCCTCGATTGAGAGAAAAGCCCGTCGAGTGGTATAGGCAGGTAGATAGGTTTGTGAAATTGTCAAAAGTGCTGTGGGTTGACCTGAATAGTCTGTTTGATATAATTGTTCCAGCAGACTTGTGGACTGAGTGTAAAATAGTTGTGAGTTGGCCTACTGAGGAATATCCAAGAGACCCAAGAACAGGGGCACCAGATCCAGAGGTAATGAGGAAGTATGATCAGGTGATGGTATACCTGAAGAGTAAAGTACCTGCAAAAGAGACAGACTGGGTAAAGATAGATCGAACACAACAGGAAGCGAAAGAATCAGTTCATGCTTTTTACGAGAGGCTGATACTGGCATTTAAACAATTCAGTGGAGATGAACACCTGGGTGACAAAGATTTGAGTCATTTTGTATACAGATTTGTATATGGCCTTAGACCTGAAATTGGTGAAAGAATTCGTGAGCACACAGTGGATTGGCAGAGTAAGAAAGTAGATGAGATCCTGAGGCATGCAAAATACTTCAGTGATGAAATTGAAGCAAAACAAAGAAAGCTGAAAGAGAAAGCAATGTGGGCACAAGTGAAAGTTGCGGAGAGACAGGAAGCACAGTTAGTGGAACAAGCAAATAATCCAGGAAATAATGCAGGGAATAGACCTAGATATGCAGGAAAAGGAAAAGGAAGTCTTGAGGAAGCGAAGAAAAAGTTCCCTTGTCACAACTGTGGCCAATTGGGACATTGGAGATCGGAGTGTCCTAATCCACCATTAGTGAGTAATGAAAATAAAACTTTAAATCAACAGGTGCAGAACGAAGGAAATAATCAACAGCAGCAACAACAGAAAGTTGTGAGACAGCAGAGTCAAGAGCCAAAACCGCCCTTCCCGCAGAATAGAGGGTTACAAAAGTATAATCAGGATTCAGGATTCTACAATGATGAGCAGGTAAACAAACCAAGACGTTCTAACAAAGTACAACAGTACTTGTTAAAGAGTGAAGGGAGTGAGTCTGAGGGTGATTATTGACGGTGCCGAGGAGAGGAAGAAGAGTGCATACTTGGTGCAACTCTAGAAATAGACCAGGCAGGACCATTTGTGGATGGGAAAATAAATGAGGAGAGTGTTACTTTTTTGGTAGACACAGGTGCGACAAGATCAACTGTCAGGTCAACAGATGTTAGAAATCTTCCTCTCTCGGATGAAGCAATCCAAGTAGTTGGTGTAGCCAATACACAAATCAAAACACGTCTTACTGAACCTGTAAGAGTACAGATAGGGAAATTTTCAGACATGCACAGATTCATTGTCTGTGACACGAGTCCAGTGAACCTATTGGGTAGGGACTTGTTGTGCAAAATGAACTGCACAATTTTTTGTACACCGGATGGAATAGCCTTTGAAACACCTGATGAAGATGTTTTGTACCGAGTGACTCTAGAGAATAGAGAAAGTGAGTTAATTGGTGCATTTGCTGTGTTTAATCCGGAGGATTTGCCTCAAGAGCTGAGAGACACAGTGAAAAGGACAGTTTGGGATTTTACTGGAGAGGATGTGGGATTGATGAATAATGTAGATCCAGTGAAAATTGCAGTAAAAGAGGGAATTACATATCCTAACATTCCTCAATACAAAATGACACCAGAAATTATTGAAGGGATAACTCCTATAATTGAGAAAATGATTCAGCAAGGAGTCCTGAGAGAACTACTGAGTAGTCTGTGGAATTCACCGATAATGGGACTAAAGAAGCCCAATGGGATATTTAGGATCGTACAGGATTTGAGAAAAGTTAATCAAATTGTGGTGGCATGTTGTCCTATTGTGCCAAATCCATCAGTGATTCTGTATCAAATTCCACATGATGCTGAGTGGTATACAGTGATTGATTTGTGTCATGCGTTCTTTTCAATTCCACTGCATCATGATAGCCAGCCGATTTTTGCATTTAGGTTTGGCCAGCGTATCTTAGCATGGTGTCGAATCCCACAGGGGTATACGGAGAGTCCTTCGATATTCAATCAGTTATTGAAGAAATCGTTGGAAAGTTTGATCATGCCCGAGAGTTCAGTGCTAGTGCAATACATTGATGACCTATTGGTGGCATCAAAGACACGTGAAGCTTGTGAAGTAGATACCATAGCTTTACTGAATCATCTGGCAGATGGAGGGTTAAAGGTATCTCCAGCCAAATTACAGTTTTGCAAGAAAGAGGTGCATTATCTTGGACACAATATTGAAAAGGGTCTGAGAAAAGTGACTACTGACAGGATCAGAATAATCAGAGAAATGAAAGCTCCAAAAACCCAGAGAGAAGTGAGAATGTTCCTGGGTATGGTGGGTTATTGTCGTCAGTGGATAATTAATTTTTCCTTGATAGCAAAGCCACTGATTAAACTGACAAAAAGTGAAGTGACGGATCCATTGGATCTAGATGCAGAACAAATGGCAGCATTTGAAGAGCTCAAAAGTAAATTGTGTGAGGCTCCAGCTTTGGGTATGCCTGACTATGAAAAAGAATTTGAGCTGTACTGCAGTGAAAGAAATGGATGTGCACTTTCAGTGTTAATTCAGAAGCATGGATTACTGAGAAGGCCTATTGCGTACTTCTCATCGACACTTGACCCTGTAGCTGTGGGTTTACCAGGTTGTCTGAAATCTGTGGCTGCAACATGCAGGAGTCTGGAACAGAGTGAGGGAATCATAATGGGATATCCTGTAAGGGTATTCGTACCTCACAATGTGGCAATTCTTTTGACAAGAAGCAGAACTCAGTACATGTCACATAGTCGATTGACTAAATATGAAAAAGTGATTCTGGGAGCATCAAATGTGACGCTTGAGAGATGTGTGAATGTGAATCCAGCGACACTTTTACCAGATATTGAAAATGTGGGTGTGAAGATGGAAGATGATCATGATTGTTTGGATGTGCTTGAGTACTGTACAAAACCAAGACCAGACATAAGGGATCTACCCTTGAATGAGAGTGATCATGTGTTGTTTGTGGATGGATCATGCCTGAGAAATGATGATGGTGTGCTATGTGCAGCATATGCGGTATGCAAAGTTTCAGAGGTCATGGAAGCATCACCATTGAAAGGAGTGAAATCTGCGCAAGTTGCTGAATTGATAGCATTGGCAAAAGCTTGCAAAATTGGGAAAGATTTGAGGACGACTGTATTGACTGATAGTCAGTATGGATTTGGAGTGGTGCATGATTTTGGCCAACTTTGGCTACAAAGAGGTTTCTTGACATCGAGTGGAACTCCAATAAAGAATGCTGAAATGATTGGTAAATTGCTTGAGGCGATACAGCTGCCTAAAGAGTTAGCAGTTGTAAAATGTGCTGCCCATGGACTAGGGGAGGATTTTATAACGGTCGGAAACCGTTATGCCAACGATGTTGCACAGTATTGTGCCAAAACAAATCAGTCCATCAACAGGGACAGAGAAGGGGAAATGTCTTTACTCTCTGTGATGTTTACTAATGTCTTAGAGACCTGGGATGAAGTGAAACAGTTGCAAGATGAGGCAGGAGAGGAAGAGAAAAAAGATTGGATTAAGGCAGGATGTGCTCCAAGAGAAACAGACCATGTTTGGGTCTACAGAGATGGCAGACCAGTGATGCCCAACTCCATCTTGTCGTCAATGGCAAGGATGTATCATGGCCAGGGACATTTGGGGAGGGACGCGATGGTTAGGTCGTTCAAGCAAACCTGGTACAATGCAAAGTTCAGGACAATTGCAGAAAGCATCTGTCAGAGGTGTTTAGTTTGTCAGCAATTTAACACTGGGAAAAAGACAGTGGTGAGTCTGGGAACAATAGGCAGAGAAGGAGGTCCTTTTACAAGAATGCAGATTGATTTCATTGAGATGCCCCAAGTAAACAGACTGAGGTATGTTCTAGTGGTAGTCTGTTTGTTTTCAAGGTGGGTGGAAGCTTACCCGACTAGAAGAAATGATGGATTAACAGTGGCAAAGTTACTGTTAAGGGAGTTGATTCCTAGGTACGGGTTTCCAGTAACAGTTGAGTCTGATAGAGGTGGACATTTTCAAAATGAGCTTATGGCTTTGATTTGTGAAGCATTGAAAATACAGCAGAAGCTACATTGTGCATACCGACCAGAGGCTTCTGGTGTGGTTGAGCAGATTAATGGCACAATCAAGAATAGAATTGGGAAAATGTGCTTAGCCACTGGCATGAAATGGCCGGATGTTTTACCTCTAGTTCTGATGACTATGAGATCTACTCCAGATAGAACTACTGGTTTGAGTCCGCACGAGATAATCATGGGACGTGCAATGCGCCATGCATTCGTGCCTGTCAATAAATTGGTGACAATAACTGATGACATGATTTTGGATTACTGTAAAGGCCTGGCTGACGCAGTTCATTCTGTGTTTCACCAGGTTGGAGAAGAAGCTACCACACTTGAGAAGAAGCAAGCCCATGATCTGAGTCCAGGAGACTGGGTGAGGATAAAAGTTCACAGAAGGAGAAATTGCTTGATTCCAAGGTGGGGAAGGCCGAGACAAGTTATTCTGACTACGACGACTGCATAAAGTGTGCTGGAGTGAAGCACTGGGTACATGCAAGTCATACTCTGAGAGTTCCAAACCCAAAAGAAGGGACTGGTAAAGAGTATTTTGAAGAGTCAGATTCCAGCGATGATGAAGATACAGAATCAGTGGGGAAAGAAGTAGGAAGAGCTTCGAATGAACCACTGCGAGTATCAGAGAAGAGATCGAATTCTGTAAAAGAGCCTGAAGTTTCAAACAGCAGTGAAGGAAAAAGAAAAGAAAAGAGAAATCACACAGAGACTACTCCTGAATCAGAAGAGGAGGAGATTGAAGAACCACTTGAGATTATACTTGAAGAAGTAGGGTCAGAAGAAGGTAGAGAGGGACAGATTGCGGAAGACCCCCGAGGAGGTGTAGGGAACATTCTTGATGAGCCAGGTGAAGGGACAAGTAGACAGCAAGAAGATTGCGTGTCGGAGATCCGAGGAGGGACAGGAGTAGGGAAGTCTCAAACAGTGGTGAAAAAATCTGTGGAAAAGAAGAAAGCTGCTGGAAAGCGGAAACAAGAGGCACTTGAAACAGATGAAGAAGATGAACAAACAGAGGGTCGAGTTCTGAGAAAGAGAACTTGGATTGGAGAAAGAAGTAATAAAGAAATAAAGCCGAAAAAGGTGTTAAGAGGAGATCGTAGGCTTAACAACAGAGTTAAGAGACTGAGATACAAAATAATAAGAGCAAATACATCGAAAGCTGAACAAGTGAATGAAGTTTCGAGTCAAAGTTCAAAAGCTGAAGGAGAAGAATCAAAGGAGTCAAATGAACCAGTAGAAATAAAAAGAGTAAGAAGACCCAACCAAAAGTACAGATCACCGGAATGGTCTTATGTGGCACTGTCTGAAGGAGGAAAAGAAGAAGCAGTGACTCGAGATAATCCGGAAGAGATCTTGAGAGAAGTGGTTGAGGAAGATACTGGTGAAATTCTGAAAGTACTCTTGACTGACATTGGAGAAGAGTCGAGTACTGAGGATTTTGATGTTGGAGATCTAATACAATTTGATGTTGAAGAAATTGAAGTGAAGAATGACAAGTATCCAAACTGAATAAAGGAAGGATTCACTTGGATTAAGTGAACGAAGAGATCATTTGGAAAAACTGAAAGCAGAAGAATTGCTGAAGAATTGGAAAAGTTCAAACAGTAGTGGAGTAGTAGAAGTTAAACTAAAATGGCTAACATAGAGGATAATAGAAATAGATGTGCCTTCTTTAAGAGGTGGTGTAGGATGTGCTGCTGCTGTACTGGATTATTAATGCTTCTATGGGGTGTTTTAGTTTTATTAGTTACTTTTAAAGTAGAGTTTGAGATGCAAAAAGGGATGATGAAAGAGTGACTGGTGTCTAATGTTGTGTAAAGGGGAAAGACATTTCCGATTTCTCCTAAAATAGGGACTAAATTTTCACTAATTTTTTTTTGGGGTTTATTTGGTGATAAAATCACCAAAGGGGGGATATTGCTACGTCTGTATGCAATTACCTGCATCCGTTTCAGAGGGTGTTACTTATCATCATTTACCAGCTACATATGGTATTTCCTGTAGTATTTTAAGTAGTGTTTTTTATTTGTTAGGGAAAGTAGATTATAAGATGTCAAACAGAGATAGTATTTTTGGGCATTTGCCAATGAACAAAGAGCTGAATCCAGCTAAAGAAGCTAACACTTTTGGTGAGATTTTTATTGAAGAAAAAGGATTAACATTAGATTACATTTTTAAGAATAATTTAACTTGCAGTTTGAAAGGAGAGGAGAAAGCTTTCCTGGATATGGTAGAAGAAAGGAGATTGAACATGCATGAGAAAGCAGGAAAATATAAAGTGAGTGAGACAATTTGGGACATTGAGATGGGAAAAGAGTTGAAGAATGGGGCTAGTCCAACTTTAGCTCTAGATGCACCACAGAAGGGTAAACTTTGTATTACAAGAAGGAAATCCCAATATGATACATATTTTGTCGGGACTAGTGAGTGCCATGATACATACTTCATTGCAACAGGTTGGGGTTTCAGAGGTGGAGAAGATACAATTTTTCCGGGAGTATATTATGTTTGTGGGAATAAGGCTTATTACAAGTTGCCTGACCATTGGTATGGCACGTGTTATGTGGGCCTAGTTTTTCCAAAGATTTTTCATATAGATAAAATAACAGATGTAGAACATATTAACTTACTAATGCGTTTTAAGAGAGAAACTTGATCTGAAATAGTGGGTGACATTTTTGGGGTTTTGATTCCAGCAGTGGGAATTTCTTTGAATGCTTATGGAATTCGGAAACTGTCCACAGTGGTTGATCGCTTATCGACAAATACCGCTGGAGGGTTTCTTTTGGTGAATACGGAATTAAGTGCCGTACGTGCCATGTCTATGCAAAATCGACTTGCCCTTGATATTCTATTGGCCAAGGAGGGTGGAGTCTGTGGAATGCTGAAAGTTCAACATTGTTGCACTTACATTCCAGACGAAAGCAAAGACCTGAAGGTCTATATCAAAAATATTACTGATTTGCATGAAGAATTAGTACCACTTGAAACTGAGAGTTTATGGACTAAAATAGCTAATAAAATGATAGCTGTTAAGGATTTTATTGCAAAAATAGGTAGTACTATTATAGGTAGAATATTGTTTCCCTTGTCTTGTATAATTGTTGCTTTATTAATAATAAGATTGGTGTGTGTGTGTTGTAAAAACAGGAGAAAGAAATTGAATAAAGAAAAGAAAAACAAGAAGTTGAAAAGAGAACCTCAAGAAATTGAACTAGAAGAATTGAGGGAGAGTGTTTACTTAGAGACAAAAAGGGATGATGAAAGAGTGACTGGTGTCTAATGTTGTGTAAAGGGGAAAGACATTTCCGATTTCTCCTAAAATAGGGACTAAATTTTCACTAATTTTTTTTTTGGGTTTATTTGGTGATAAAATCACCAAAGGGGGGATTGCTGGAGCAGAGTTTTCAGTTTGAAAATTCTGGGGCTTTTGAAGCTCTGGCATGTCTATTCGTTGTATTAATTTATTAATAATTAATAATTAATTATTTGTCTTGTGCAAGTGTGTTTATATTAATCAATCTGTTTGACCTAACAAGAGAGAGTTACACGTGAGTGTGCATAAATGTGCTGTTTTAAAAGATAACGTGCATGTTTTCATGTTTAAATGTTGCTATGTGCTGTTTATTTTTGAGCACAAAACGCTTTCTGAATTAATGCTTTTCTATGTTGCAAGTGCTAGATAAATGCATACACATAAGGGTATTAGTGGGGTTAACACTGTTTAATCACTATGCTGTGGTAACGTTGTTTTGTCTCTTTTAATTAAGATGGTCTATTAAGGCCTATGTTGGCCTAAGAAAAGATGGCCGAATTGTGAGCCTGGCTGTGATTTAAATATGAAAACTGTGACGAGGGAGACCCCTGCTGGAAATGGTCCTGAAGCTAACTGACCATGGTCCTTGCTTGAAAAACTTTCCATGAGGACAGCAGCAGTTTTTGGGAAGTCTCCAAGTGAAGTGAAAATGTCCTTGGCAGCCTTGGGAAACAAAGGAGCCTTAGAGAGAAGCTCTGAACTGTGGCTCGATAGCCGAGGAGAAGCGGGATTAATGTGATACATGTTTTATTTTCTTGGTTCCTGTTCCGTAGTTTTCATTATGTGTACTTTTCCTGAGCGGAGATTCTCAAATGTAGCGATGTTACATCCTTTCCTTCTCGCTCTGCTCAGCAAGTCCGGCGGACATTATAGTTTTTTCTATGTTCCCAATGTATCTTTCTATTGTTTAGAAACTATAAGATGTTAGCCTAGAGAGGGTCTTTGCCACTTGCCATTTTGCCTTTGCCGCGTACCGAATCTGCGTTGCTGAGGATTGATGCTGAAGGGACTTCGTCTTGAGAGACATTTACCGAGAGACTTGTCCTGACCCGTTCTGACATTTAGCTAGAATAGGTAACTATGAGAAATGATTTACTCTGATTGATTTTCTTTGACTAATTTTAGATAAAGCAATATAATTTGAAACATGGTGTTGGATATTCTTTCTTGTCAATTATTGAGTTTGTGTTATTGATTATTGTTGTATATATTGTATAGATTATGCTTAGGGACAGTCACAAAAACCAGGTCTTATCGACCTCGGTATAGATGCAGGGTGTTTAGGAGTTTTCCTTCCACAGGTTTATTGCTGGTAGAGTATTTGAGCGTATGTTAGTGAAATGGGCCCTAGCGTTTTATGTATGCATGTGCGTGTAACTGTGTGATTACTTTATCCGTGGTAGTGGGAATATTATTCACACCCTGATCTCTATCAACAGGATCTTTCCTTTTAACAGTCTATTTCATAACAATTATAGTATTACATTAAGATACCTTCATGCTCTTATTTTGTTACAAATATAACCCACTGTTTGCTGTCATTGATTACTAAATTGACCATGATACTGGATAGTACATGAGAAAAGACCATAAAAATAATTCTTTCTCTGAAAGGGTAATATACTACACCACAAGACAAACCTATACCTTGCGCTTATCAACTCTTAAATTTTCTTTTTTTTACCAAGTGAAATTGCATAGAGTACGTTGAATAATATGATCAGGAAAAATGGCCTTTGATTCACACTGACACATTTCCTTTGAAAATCTCTATTGCAATAACGCAGGAGTGTCCAATGCAGGTCAAAACAAGGCAGGTTCTATACTATATTTTTATGTGTCCACATCTATGATCAGCTGCCCCAGCCTTGCAGGTCTCCTTGGACTCTGCCACACAGTTCTGCTGCTGCCAGAGACCTGCTCTGTGCTTCGTCCCGCCTTGCTGTTATACATGTCAGTAGTGAGTTAGCCAGTTTTAAGGTTAAGTTTAGCCGCATTTGCTCATTTGTGTTTAACTTTTCCCTTCCTGCACCACTCCACTGCTCATTTTCAGTATTATTGCGTCCTTAATGAGTTAGACAACTTATTTTGTAGCCTGATTTGTACAGCTTGACTTGCCACCTGCTCCTCTCCCTCCCGAATCACCACTCCTGCCACCCAGCGCCCCACATCCCTCCCAGGATCTACTTAATGGAGGCCGCAGTACATCCCCATTAAGCAGATCTATGATCAACTCCCCCAGCATCGCAGGTCTCCTTGGAATTCTGCCACGCACTTCTGCTGCAGCCAGCGACGTGCTCTCTGCTTCGTGCAGCCTTGCTGTTATCCATGTCAGTAGTGAGTTAGCCAGTTTTAAGGTTAAGTTTGGCCGCATTTGCTCAGTTGTGTTTCACTTTTCCTTTTTCTGCACCACCCCACTGCCCATTTTCTGTATTACTGTGTTCTCAATGAGTTAGACAGCTTATTTGATAGCCTGATTTGTGCAGTTTGACTAACTTTTTTCCTTCCATTCAGCACTGTTTCTTTTGAGAGGAGTCGCTGCCCACTCCTCTCTCACTTGATTCGCTGCTTCCGCAACCCAGCATCCTGCCCCCTCCCAAGACCTACTTAATGGAGGCCACAGTGCTGCCACGCTGAAGGCGTGCCAAAGGGAAGCCTGCCTGCACCCATCCTCCTCTGGACTACGCCCAGCACTCTGGTTCTTCCACCCCGCACAGCTGCAGACCTCTGAGCCCTGGATCCTGAGTGCATCGATAACAACTGCTGGCACACATCTCCACTCATCACCAGAGGAGGACCGATCTCCTGCCACCACTGCCACTTCACCTACAACACCGAAACAACCAATGCCGGTGACACCGCAGACACCACTGTGTCCACCACGTTAACCAAGACCGCCAAGGCACAACTCCAGTGCGTTCTACTCAACGCATGATCACTTCGCAAACACTTGAGATATGTAGCTATATTAAAGCACCACTGGAAGTAGCCCAGAGCGTACCCAGATGGGAGAGGGGAGATATCGCTCCAGGCCATTCTAACATTTCTGCTGTCTGCTGGACAGGAAATATTAGGTCTGAAAACTCCAGCTCCAATAATTCCAGGCTTAATTATTCTAGTCCTGGGGACACCAGGTCCAAATGTCTGTGAAGGCTGCACATAGTTGCTGTGCCCTATACCTATCTACCCACGTACTACGGCATGAGAAAATAGTCAAACACTCCTGCCACCTGTAACTCAACCCACTCTGATAAAAAAAAAACCTGCACCACAACCCTAAATATTGCCCCCTCACACATGGCCTGCTCTAAACAGGTCGTAAATGTGTGCAGATCTAAGCCTTTTATTTCCCCAGAAATGGAAAAAACACAAAGGTTAGGGACACATTTTCCTGGGTCTACTTGTTATGCTCCAGTCCATTAGAAATAATTTATAATCCTACATTTAGGTAAAGGGAACTTAAAATGAGAGTAAAGGAATCTAAAAGAAACATGTTTACGTATCTGGTAGCTATCTTGAAAATATCACTAGGATCTGGCCCTCTTACACCGTCTTTGGACACAATGCCATAGATATAAAAAATGTAGTCTTGATTTAGTTTACCTCTATACCACCAAGGATTATTTCTAGCAAACAAGGGAGCAGAGAGGAGAGAGACAATACGAACAGAGACCTGTCTACTCCAGAGGGGGGAAGAAGGGTGTCACCTTCTCAGAGACCTCTGGTTCCAGCAGTGAAGATAATGACCAAGGGGGCTCTGCACCTCGGGGCAATTATAGTGATTTTTTTAGACCAACACCAGAGGAGAGGAACAAGGACGAATTACAACCCAAATCAAAATCAGGGGAGGGGCAATATCAACTGAACCAACCCCAGGAATATCTGAAAACAAGGAACCAGAGATATGGGTGCTAAATCCTCACGTCAGTAACAAAATCCCTATAATTAACTTCTCTAATAGGGAACTAACTAGGGACGAAATGGATGTATTGGCGAGAGGGTTTACTTTTGCTCCCACTTCTAATGTTAAAAATGTTTTACTTGAAAAAGATTTGAAGAACTTTTTTAGAAAGATTAGGCTTAATAGATTTTTGGATGGTAGGGACTACACAGCACCAGAGAATATCTCCGGGTTAAGAGAGAAATCCACGTTCACATCTGCAATCACACCGATCAGCAAAAGTGTGGAAATCTTTGAACATGTAGTGGAAACAAAGGTCAGAAAAATAATCAGTCAGAGAGGCACACCCTGATTTTAACAACATGTTGAAAGACCTTAGAATAGCTATGAGAACACTGAAATATGACACTAGTCTTACAATCAAGCCAGCAGAAAAAGGTGGAGGAGTCGTTGTTTACGACACTGAAGACTACGAAAGGAGAATTGTATTACTACTTGATATTAGGGACCATTACATCTGAGTCCCAAATACTAAAATGGAGATGTTGAAGAGACAGGTAGAGTGGATCTGTGAAGCTGAATACAAGTTTTCACAGAATGACAATGCGATCATACCAGCAATCTATGGAGTGCCAAAGATCCACAAAATATAAATAACCCTCTGATACAGCCAATAGTAAGCTGTATTGGTTGTTTATTAGAACCATTCAGTAAATATGTTGATACTTTTCTAAAACCACTAGTGTTGAAACAAAGGTCATATGTACGAGATTCAGCGCACATTATGATCGAGGGTACCACATTCAATGACAACAACCAATGGCTGTTAACCCTCGACATAGAAGCGTTGTATACAAATATCCTTCAGGATGACACTATTAGAGTAATCAATGAGATCCTAAAAGAAAGTAACTTGAGAGGTGCAAATAAAGATTTTATTTTGGAATGTCTCACTTTGGTCCTTAAGAACAACATGTTTTTATTCAAGGATGATTTATACCTCCAGTGTAAAGGGACCAGCGTGGGGGCCACCTGTGCCCCCAACTTAGCATGCCTGTATGGAGGTAACTTTGAAGACAGGCATATCTTCAATGTACTAATTTGGCACCGCTTCATTGACAATATCTTCTTCATATGGGAAGGAGATGAAGCAACTTTGTTACAATTGCTAGAGTGGTTAAATCTAGGTGACCAAAATCTGAAGTTCACAGCTGAGTATAATAACAGCTTTGTGAACTTCCTTGATATTACCATCAAAAATGTCCTTGGCGGTTGAACTCTTCTCAAAACCCGCGGACAAAAACACACTTTTGCATTATATAAGTTATCATCCGCAAGCACAGAGAGATAGCATTCCTTTTGGGCAGTTCCTTCGATTACGGAGGAACTGATCTTCCTTAGATGACTTTTATAAACACTCGGAGATCCTGAAGAGCAAACTCCTAGATCGGGGATACCCGAAGAGATTAATAAAACATGCGTTTAAACGCGCCAGGTTCTACAGCCGAGATAGGATGTTAGAGCAGAACCCTGTGGAGAGAAACAATAATAAAAACAGGACAGATCCAATGAGAAAATTGTGTTCGTGAGACAGTTTTCCAACATAAGCAATAAATTGAAGAATGTAGTGAATTCTAACTGGAGTATTCAAAATGAAGGGAATGAGATCAAACTCCCAAAACCACTCTTGGCATTTAAAAGGAATGACAACATCTGCATAAGCTTGGTTAATACATACAGATCCACTCGACCCATGATACAGGGCACTCTGCATAAATGTAGAGTTGTCGGTAATCACAAATGTGGAACATGTTCCATTTGTGCCCACAGTATAGTAACGAATACAATAACTTACAATGGCTATAATCTGACCGCAAAAGATCACAGCAACTGCAGAAGTTGCAATGTTGTCTACTTAATACGATGCCCGTGTGGCTTAGCATATGTTGGGGAAACAGGGAGGGAACTCAGACTAAGGATGTTAGAGCACAGATCGGCTTTAAAGATGAACAAACAAAATGCCCCACTAGTGGAGCATTACAGTGCACTTAATCATAAACACACAGAATTTGAGTGGTTTGTGATAGAGAAGATAACTACTAATAGAAGATTAGGAAGCTTAGAAATAAAAAGAAAAAATCTAGAACAATGGTGCATCTCGATTTTGAATACTGTAGAACAAGGATTGAACACGAGAGAAGAATGGATGAAAATAATTCTGTAATAATAATCATAGCAAGCTACAGACGTAGTGATGCGTGTTCAATCTCAGTTATAATTTATTGATACAGTATAAGTATTAAGGTACAATACTATAGTATGATGTCTTGATTAGAGACAACCTCAACATAACCACCAGGATAGTGCTTCATTATAGATAATCAGGAAACTGTGGTTTGATGGAGCTTAAGCTTAGAAAAATGGATATAAGATACTGTATTTCTGTACCTAATGAATTCGGCGGGTCCATTCTCAAGGTGGCACTGTAGATAAATCAAAAACAAAATAAAAATCTAAAATGAATAGGTAGAAAAGGTGATGTAGGTTTGAAAATTAGCCGGTAAATATCAAAAATGAGAATACCAATATGGATACATATGAAAAATGGATATAAGATACTGTATTTCTGTACCTAATGAATTCGGCGGGTCAATTCTCAAGGTGGCACTGTAGATAAATCAAAAACAAAAGAAAAATCTAAAATGAATAGGTAGAAAAGGTGATATAGGGTTGAAAATTAGCCGGTAAATATCAAAAATGAGAATACCAATATGGATACATATGAAAAATGGATATAAGATACTGTATTTCTGTACCTAATGAATTCGGCGGGTCAATTCTCAAAGTGGCACTGTAGATAAATCAAAAACAAAAGAAAAATCTAAAATGAATAGGTAGAAAAGGTGATATAGGGTTGAAAATTAGCCGGTAAATAGCAAAAATGAGAATACCAATATGGATACATTTGTGAGTATGAATGGGTTGACAGATAGTTACCAATCCAAGATGGCAGATATATCCATACAGGTCGATAGCAATTCACTAATCTAAGATGGCGGATCCTTTTACATGGGACCTTAGATATGAACTAACAATTAGAGAGTATAAATATGAGTCGGATGGCGGTCCTAAATGGTCCTAAATGGTGGTCCTAAATAGATAAGATATATGGGAAATTGCACTCACCGGCCATTCTGAGATGGCGGCTCTAGTAACAGAGTATTATTTGTCATCATCAGGCACCGGATTACAGGTGCTATGAGCACCGCCCGCCACAATGCTGGGAATAGAGGATGCCACCGTGGCGGTGGCATCTTAATTGCTGGTGCGGGACAGCCGCATCACTGGCAGCCAGTCCCTGCACCGCTAGGGTGGCGGGCAGACTAAAGTCTACCCGCCATCCTAATAGACCCCCAGGTGTGATGAAATCGATATATAGAAATTATTTTTGAAAAATGTCATGCAACACAATGAAATTGGTTTTAATTGATCGTATATTTATTTTATATATATTTTTTTCATGATAGGTGATTTTATCTTTATCAATGTATAACTTGGAAAAGGGAAGATAACGGTTAGTCCTGAGGAAGGTGGTTACATTCAGACAACTTCACCGAAACGCGTTGACGCAGCACATTTATGTTAAATTTGAAAAGAGACAGCAAGAACGAAAAAGACGGGGAATTTCTTCCCCTGCTGGGTGCTGTTTACATTAGTGTTCAAATTAACAGTTGCAAGACAAATTATATTGTCTGGTAGTTTCCTGTCCAGTGGGATGGTTTATTTTGCAAGTGATGTGTATAGAAGAATCTAGGTTTTTAATGATTTTTAAGAATTCGTGTGTATCTGTATACATGATTGGTTTTGTTGATATTCAAAATGTCTAATTATTTGTGATGTCTAATTATTTGTAATTTTTAATGTTTGTGATGATTTGTATTATACATTTTTACCTATTTGAGTTTCTGATCTATTAAATACGCACAATAGTGCTTATATACTCTTATTAGAGTCTCTTAGTTTTATCTTGGGGGAACATTGATGCATCAGAAAGTGATTGGCATGAGTGAGGAGTAAATGACCAAGTGTGCAAAAGGAGTTCCAGAGAGAAAATTCTGGTTTTAACTCACAATGCCATTAGACATACTGATAAGGAATTTTCAAACTCATGTTGGATACTGTATCATTTATAAGACTTAAATCCAACCATTGTGGTATCATTTGACTCACAACCCTGATTTCGAAAAATACAATTTTAGTTCATTAAAAGCTGAGAGAATGATTTTAATGCTTTTGAAAAATGTATTCTGTCTATGTTACGGCCAAAGACACCATGAAATTGCACAATTTCAAAAAACATAACTGATTCATATCACTGACACTATGTTGCATAAACATACCCAGGTTTAAATGGCAAGTTTGGAACCATGACTAATGTGAGAAATACTTGTCAAACAGATAGCAATCAGAAGCACTTGTGTTTATCCCTTTCCTTAACATCTGTATACCTCCTGGTTTCTTCTCACAATTTTTGCTTAGACCATCCTTTTCACTCGTCTCCACTTATAGTTTTGCTTACTTTCTCTTACTTTGTTGTTTCTGACAAATTTCCAACATTAGGAATTTAAGGGTAACTGAAAGATTTTTATATATTGTCTGATGAGAGTAACATGTCAGCATGTGGTCTTCTGAAATCTTATTTAACCAACATAAGTTGAACATTGTACACATTATATTATCATCTGATGCAGAATACACTTTGCGTTCAGCACATCACACTGTTAAACACAAATTATTACTGAGGTTTCACATACCAAGCGTGGAGGCTCTTTTTCTGTTATGCTGATTGTATTCTGCTGGTTGACAGGCAGTTTTCCATTCTCAGGCCCCACATAAACGTCCACAAATGGATAGGATGATGACTGGGACATGTCAGACTCAGCAGCCTGTAAAGAAGAAATCAGTTTGTTATCACAGTCGACCAACCTGCACGGAAGTGTGCATGTTAATGTCTTGGACATGCAGTATGATACTGTGACCCATGTAAGGATAACAACTTTACTGCTCACAGTAGACTAGCTTACTTCAGTGTCATTTATTCTTTAAAGCCTTTATGTGGTACTGAAGTGCTTGCTAAACAGGTATATCTGAAAGGTTTCATGTATTTCATTTGCTTGGCTGTCTGTATGACAGGGATCTGTGCAAGTGCTGTTATGAAATGGACTCTGGGGGTAGCAGTACTGAGCTCTAGTGATGTCATCAATAGAAGGTTGATGCTGAGGTTGAAAGAAGTAGGTGGGAAGGGAGGTCAGTTGGAGATGAGCTCCTGTAGAGAAGTTAACTCCAGTGTTAAAGAGAAGGGGTGGAGGCCAGAGGTGACAACATAACTCGGTTAACCTCGATTGAGACCTCTGCATAGAAGCCCCCAAGGAAACCCCTCAGGTTTGAGCTGTCCACAGTTATCTCTTGAGCTGTGCTGAGAAAGGCCTTAGATTCCTGAAAGCAAAGATGTGTTAGAGGGAATAAACCCCTCTTCTTCATTCATAAAAATTCTGAAGGACTAGGACCTTGAAATAACTATTGTTTCATAACAATATGCACAGAGTTCACACAGGTATTTCTGCCAACACCTAGTCAAAAGAATGACAATGTCAGATGTGACAGAGACTTGTGTGTTGGAGTGTTATAGGAAGGATAAAGTGGGCATAGGAACCCTTGAACGTGCCCTCATTCAAAGTTGTTAAGGAGAAAGTGAAAACAGAATCTATGTGGATAATTTTTATTCACCAGGTCAGTTACAAATTTGGAACAAACTCTGCAAGAAGTAGTCTTACTAGACTGCCTCAAATCAGAAGACTCAATGGACAGATTTGAATTAAGTGTACGGATTTGGCACCTAACGTGTTTTAGTCATAATGTCATTGCCCATCTGACTATTAAATTAATACTTTTTAAACCTGTACCAGAGTTTCAGGAAAGGCAAGGTAGAGTCACTAAGTTTAAACTATGGTTATATCGGTTTCATGTCTGAGTCCTTTATCAGCATTCAAGTTCTCACAGGAATGGGGTTGACTTTTCTTCAGATCATCTCTCCTTTTACACCAGCACAGAGTAAAAGGGTAATATTAAACCTAGGATTTGCATCGGACACTGACACAATACATTTAGCTCTAGCATAGTAACTAAATAGTGAACTCAACAGAAAGTTAGATCTGCAGTCTTGCTAAACCGAGTGAATATTTGTATCCGGAAGAATTGTCCACATTCTCAAAGCTTTTTCCACAAAGTCAGATTTACACAAAGAAAATGATCAAACTCTGTATTCAAAGTTACAAACCAGTCCAGAAAGGAAGGATCTGTGTGCGTGCAGAGATGTCACTGACAACTCTGGAATTTCATTTTGGATGTCCCAAGAGGAGGTTTACGGGTTGGCCAAGGATAAAAATAAAGTAAACACACATGTATCATATTTACATTGCCTTTCACGCACTTACACCTAAATGATGCAGGTGTAAGTAGTGTATAAATTGTGAAAAAATGTGATAAAAGACCAGATGTTCACTATGGGTCTGGGGAAAGGAAGGATTCTATTTGGAAAAATGTTGCAGCTCCTAATCAAGTGCTCCTCACATGATGTCCAGTGTAGGTCGAGACTCCATTTTTTGTATTTCTGCAGAATCATCAACATGTCTGCCTTTGACACAGATGGTGTTGGTCCTTCTCATTCCAAGAACTTTGAAAGTGTCAAGTCATTTAAATATAGACATCAATAAACCACCTGGGGCCAGATTTATCATTCTTTTACGCAGCCCAACACAGTAAGCCAACTTGCTGCGATGTGTTGCGTGAAAGGGACAGGGTTAGGAATGCGCCATATTTACCATTACATGGCACATTCCTGTCCTTTGCTAGCGCTGGCACGTTTTTGGCTGGCTAGCGCCAACGTAGGCACACTTGCGTCATGGTTCAAGGTTACCTGTGTTGTAGGTAGGATTGGTTTTGTGCAGGAAGGTACATCTTCCTGCAAAAAACAAACCTGAGAGGCATTTTCCTTTTTCTAGTTGTGCTGTTGAATGTAGCACACGTAGAAAGAAGGAAAAAACTAGGAGTTATAAAGATATTTCTCCTCCTAACGTCTCACCTGGGGAGGCGTAGCCTTCTGACACATTCTCAGGTCTACAACTAATGGTAAATCTGGGAATGCGCCAATTTCCATGGGTAGATGGGAACACCTACTCTCCACCCATGGAACACCTCCTTCCCGCAGAGTAACGCAAGGCAGTGATTTGCTCTGCTTTGGATTACTCTAGATTTATCAAGCCATGCAGGGCCATGCAAGGTGCCCTTGTGTGGCTTGATAACTCTCACTTAGGTTTTGCATTGCCCTTGCGACCCATTGTGGGGCATAAAGGCGACGCAAAACGTTGATGAATAAGGCCCATGGTGCAACATCAGTCTGAAACAAGTGCTTTGTTATTTCAATTTCAAAGCCAAACAAAGAAAAATAACCACAAAAAAATGTAGTCTGAATTGTCGTAATCTTACCATATTTTTTTTAAAGGAACGCATCTTAGACTAGTGTCTTAAAGCTCACTGGTTATTTTAAATATTTCTAAGGTGATGTTGGAAATTCCAATCATAGATAGGATAAAGTCCAAAAAGACTGCTACTTGTCAAGAAAAGTCCTTCGCCCTAGATTTTCATGAGCACCATACTGCCAGAGACGATCCTGCCTGACAGGGATGCTGCTGTATCGCACTTTCTACTGAAAGTTGATATAGAGCCCAGGTCTAGGAGGAGCTGATGCTAATGCGACATATGTTTGTTTTTGGCAGGGAACAGAGCCTCTCTGACTCCTGGTAATTATAGTGTTCTGCTATAAACAGGTATGCACTGCGCTCATTCTCCCTAAGAAAATCTATATGCAAGTTATTTTACTTTCCATGCCCTCAAAGTGTAGTACATAGAAGTAGGTTTTAGGGTGTTAGGTTTTTAGAGGACATTTTACTCATGGTATAAATGGTCATTTTATTCTTGTTTGCGACGTTTATTTGTGCTGTTTTAATCATATACTTTGTGGTTATTTTCAATATGTTGAGCAAAAGGCTGCGATGTTGAAATAAACAAGTTTTTTAGTTATTGTGTCTTTTTTTAGCCTTTTTTGTGTGTGTGTGATTGAAGAGAACGTAAAATGTTTGTGTCAGATCAACGTAGTGCCCATGGATTACTGTTTAGAGACTGTTAGTAACACAAAAGCATTGACCTCACTTCTGTGGGGCTACAAAAGCCTGTCATTCAATTTCAAGGGTTGATGCATTGATACAAGTTCACTCAAATCACCTGTAGGCATGAAAGCAAACCTAATAGAGCTGAGCCAGAGAACAATTTACAAACACCAGGGGCTGTATTATGGAAAGTGCCCTGGGGGTGCAACGGGAATGTGTGCCCGCTTTGCGCATCTCCGGGGCACTTTGGCATTATAGAAAGGGCCACAAATGCTTGTGAGGCCCTTTCTGTAATACAGATAGTACTGGCGCACATATAGCACCGGTGCTATTACCATAGGGACGTGGCCCCAAGCAAAGGAGGGAATCTCTTAAACGTGCCATATTATAGACACAGGCACAAAGGCAAGGAAGCTCTCAGGAGGTTTACTGACAGTGCGTCACCTAAAGGTGGCGCACAGTCAGTGCGTCCCCTGATAGTAGCCCTCTGGAGGGGGTGGAGGGGGATTTCTCCTTGCAGGCGGGTGCAGTCCCACGCTGCACTCGCCAGCCAGGGGATCTCTAATCCCCCTTAAATGTGCAGGCGGGTGCTTCAAAGACGCTTTGTATTTCACTTGAATGCACTGCCCCCAGGGCAGCAAGACTTTGCAGCTGCCCTGGGGCGGCGCATTCATTATAATCCTGTGCACTCTTCTTGTTTGCGCAGGCCGCACCTTTTGACAGGTGAACCCGACACAAACAAAGAGCGCACCATATCCTGTAATATGGCCCCAGGTGCTCTACACGGCATGAAGTACATATTGAACATGCTGGGGAGAGGCACTGAGGGAAGGAAATGCTAATGGAGAATAAACACTGGAGATATCCGGCATCGGGTAAATGAACCAAAACATGTACAACCATTGTGGAAGACTGCAACTGTTTTCTAACAAAACTGTCATCTCAAATTGAGGTGAGCAGTCTTTACAAACTTCTACGCAAAATAGAGACATACCCTTCTCTTTTGGCTGAGAATTGGGGCTCCTGTGTGGAGTCATGAATATTGTTCAAGAAACATGACACTACAGGAGGGAAATGAGGCCGATGACATCAAGTAAGCGCAAAAAATTGAGTTCTTATTGATCTAGTTTGTAAATGCAGTGGACTAAGAGAAAGAACAATTGGACCAGAGGCAGCAGGCAATCTGCTGTATCGAAAAGAAGCCTTGTATCTTCACCACAAAGAGCAACAATTATGAGCCATGAGGTGGTGTCACGATTCACACGCTGCAGAACAGCCTTGACAAAGGAAGATGCACAATCTTTTAAAGGGACATCTCCAGTGGCACAATATGACTGAGTCCATAAAGGACTTTTGAAAACGTTGATACATTTTCTGCAGCCAGGTTAGACGTAGCTAGATCTGTAGCGTTAATAAAACCACTTCCAAACCTCATCAATTGGGGTCCATGATCTCCATGGATTGTGTCGCGGAGTTGCAACCATAGCATGGACTCGACACACTACTAGTAGTTGTGGATTATTTTGCCAAGTTGAGACACTTATTTCCTAAGAAAGGTTTGCCTACAACAGCATAATTGGTTCAGATTTTTGTCTATCATGTATTCAGACTTCATGTGTTGCCTGCCTTATAATTACAGTTCAAGGGTTACAGTTCATCGTCAATGTCTGCAACAAATTAATGAGAAGAACAGGTATAAAGCACTTTCCTTAAACTAGCTATTACAGACAGATGGAAAGGCTGAATCAAACTTTTTCTTCAGTTCTTTCCTTGGCCAAATGTGTGTGTAACAGCGCACTATATACTGTATATCACTTTATTCGATATAAAATATCATAAAAGTACGAGCAAATTTGATTCATCATAAAAATCCATCATTTTTTTTTTTTTTTTTTTAATTTTCAAAAACCTTTATTGAGATATAGTAAATAGGCCTAGCAGACTGCCGTACACTCCGTATACATAGGGTTACTGCAGAAATCCCGTCCGTGACAGTCCTGTAGTGTTCACACAGCCATTTAGCCGACACCCCGGAGGGCCGGCGGCGTTGCAGTTCTGCATAATGTAGCCCGTGCTGCAGCATTACCGACACATGTTACACGGATGCCCCCCCGGCCTGCACAGTGGTGTAACCGGCCCTTCCGTCCAACCTACGGGCAGTCCGCCCAAGCACCTGAATGTTCGTGTACCATATCTCAACATCCCGCCCCCCCACCCCGGTCACAATCGTGTCACTGTCTTCACCCGTTTCATGTCCACTCATGCACGCTGTGTCTAACCCGGGCATCGCACTACTGCTGGACATCACACACCATGCGTCCAGGCCTGGCCGGCGTGGCCGTTCCAGCTTCCGCTTCGCAATCATACCGCAAGGTAGCGCACGCCTCATACAGGGGGCACCCCGACCCACCTCCCGCCAACCAGTCACTCTCTCACACGCCGCATTATCTTCATAGCCCATCTCACCTCTATCGGACTCTAATCCGGTGGCCCACCCTCCACTACCCCGCCACAGACCTCCAGGTCTCCATGCTGCACCTCCCCTCGGCCTGCCTCCTCAGAGTCTCCAGTTGTCAAGTAAGTGCTATACAGCGCCCAGAAGTTCTTAGGGCGACTCCTGGGGGGCAACAGTTCGCTATACGTTTCCGCCTGCGTGCTACAGTACAGCATATCCCTAGCCCATCTTTTCTTAGTGGGAAGTGGCCCTCTCATCCAACAGGCCGCCACGACTCGTCTCGCAATAAGCAACGCCACGTCCGTCAGTCGCCTCAGTGCCCGCGGAAGCGGCTTGGAGTAGCCCAACAGCGCTAGAGCCGGATCAGGGGGGATCTCTTTTTCCAAGATCTGGCTCAACTCGCGGAATACCGCCGTCCAGAACCGGGCCACTCCTGGGCAAAGCCAGGCCATGTGTATGAAGTCAGCAACTTGAGCATGACATCGCTCGCACTCCGCCGTGGGGCGCAACCCATATCGATGTAGCCTTTCAGGGGTGTAGTAGACCCGCTGCAAGAACTTAAAGTGTATTAAGCGGAGTCGACCGTTCAGAGAGACCTTTTTAGTGCTGGAGCAGCAGTATCTCCACATCTCATCCGAAATGTCCATTTCGAGGTCCATTTGCCAGGCTCGCCGCGCAGCAGAACACTGGGGCTCCCTGTGTTGGTCCCCAATCTTTTTGAGCGTCGAGACCAGCTTGGACGGCGCCGCAGTTTTAATGACATATGTAAGCTCCGGGATCTCGGGCGGCTCCGCAGCAGTCGGCCCCAGAAGAGACAGCAGTGCGCCCCGAACCCTGTGGAATTGAAAGCGCTGGAGCAACGTGCATCCCGGCTGTGCCGATACAATACTCTCCAGTGTCTTAGCCACGCCGTCTTGGAACAAGTCAGCCATCCTAACTATACCCAAAGCACCCAGCGCTCGCGTCACCCCTGCTTCTCGCAGAGGAGAGAGCCAAACTGCCCACTCCACCCGCATCAACGGGGAGTATAAGAGGTCACAGTCCTGCCGTTTCATTAGCATGCCACGCGTGGTTGGTAGCTCCGAGCGAGTCCAACAGTCCTGCCCTCTGATCCACGGGCAGGAAGATCGTCGCCGGGAGTGGTACCGGGTCCGCGAATAAGCGCTCCAGTAGCACATGTGGGACATCTGGTTCAGCATGGATCCACGCATGCAGATGGGACGCCTGCGCTACCCTGTAATAACTCTCCAGGTCCAGAGCTCCAAGGCCCCCCATCTCGTATGGCAACGTCAGCACTTTCCACTGGACTCTCGGCTGCCCACCCCCCCAGGCCAGTCGTACCAGGGTCTGAGTCAGCTGCGCAAAGAAAGACCTGGGTAGCACTATTGGAATGTTGGTAAAGAGGAACAGAAATCACGGTAGGATGATCATTTTCATAATAGCTACCCTGCCCATCAGCGAGAGGGGCAGCCTGTTCCATTCCTCCACCTCATCCACAAGTTTGGAATAAGCCACCCCGTAGTTTTCCCTAAACAAGATCTCCGGGTCCCTGTGCAGCCGGATGCCCAGGTAGCGGATCGAGTCCGTCGTCCACTGCAAGGGGTACTCCATAGGAAACGGCAATGTAACTGGAGTCAGCGGGAACGCCAGTGACTTGTGCCAGTTGACTTTGAGGCCCGACAGCGCCCCAAACCGCACCACCTCCCGCAAGATAGAGGCGAGATTCTCCTCCGGGTCTCTGATGTACAATAGCGTGTCGTCCGCATAGGTAGAAATACCAATCTTATAAGAAGGAAAGTTAATTCCCTCGAATCTGTGGTATTCTCTTATTGCGCACGCCAAGGGTTCCGCCACCAGCGCGTAAAGAAGTGGGGAGAGGGGGCAGCCCTGCCTGGTCCCTCTTGTGATTGCAAACGGCTCCGTCACACGATCTCCGAGTCGAAGCCGGGCAGTGGGTCTGAAATACAATGCCCCGATCATCTGTAGGAAAGGCTCTCCCAGCCCAAACTTCCTCAACACCCGTACCATAAACGGCCACTCCACTGAGAAACGCTTTCTCCATATCAAGAAAGAGCGCCATGGCTTTACTCTCTGGGCGCACATGTTGCATGACCCCCAGGACCGTGCGGATATTGTATGTAAGATTCCTGGACGGGACAAAGCCCGCCTGCTCTGGTGCCACGAGCTCCGGCACCAGAAGCGCCAAACGCGTGGCAAGCACCTTCGCATATATTTTAGCATCGACATTAATCAGTGAGAGTGGTCTATAGGATCCGCACTGGTCGGGAGGCTTCCCGGGTTTTAGAATTGTAACAAGCAGAGCCTCTCGCATCGTGTCAGGCATACTGCCTTCGAGGCAGATGTCGTCGAAAAGGGCCATAAGGTGCGGGAGAAGCTGGTCCTGGAAGGCCTTATAAAAAGCCACCGTCAGCCCATCTGCCCCCGGAGCAGTGCCCGCCCGCATACTTCCTAAGGCCTCCACGATCTCGTCTTTTTGTATGGGCAGCGCCAAGAATTCCCGCCGCGAGTTGGACAAAAACGGCATTTTGAGGTAACTGAGGTAGTCGTCTATCTCATCCTCCATGCGCGAGGACTGCGATTTATACAGCCCAGCGTAATAGGCCCTAAATTCTTCTATGATCCCCTCCTCCTCAGTAATCACATCGCCCGTAGCCGTAACGAGCTCGTCAATGACCAGAGGTCGCCTTGTGTTACGCAGTATTCCCGCTAGTAAGGATCCCGGGCGCTCACCCTCCCCGTACGTGCGGGCTGTGGCATACTTCCCCATATGTTGAACCTCCCTGTTGAACTCAGTGACCAAGCGCTGCAGCCTCGTGGTCACCTCCGGGTCCACCGAAGGCCCCTGATGCAGCTCCAGCTGAGCTATCTGCGTCTCCAGAGCTCCGAGCCGTCGCCGGATGGATTTAAGCACTCCCGAATGCTTGGTCATCGCTACCCCACGAATATAAGCCTTGAACGAGTCCCACACTATTTGGAAACTACTGGACTGTGCCTGTGTTGACCTCAAAGAACCTGTCTATTTCGTCCGCCAGTTCCCCGCGGAACACGTCGTCCAGCAGCGAATATGGCGGGAGCCGCCACGTGAACGGCGGCACCCGCCGATGCGGAGTGGTCAGGGCTAGCAGCAAAGGGGAGTGGTCCGACAAAGTGCGCGGCCACACCTCGCAGTCCGCAACGCACGCGAGCAACGACCGAGACACCAACCAGTAATCTATTCTGGTGTGCACATCGTGAAATGCCGAGTAATGCGTGTAGTCCCCTTTACCCGGGTGACGATGTCGCCAAACGTCGAGCATGTCGAGCCTGATCAACTCCGCCTGCATGTGTAGGGCGGCGGTCGCCGGACGGCGGGCTGGCCCCGAGGAGCGGTCTAACTCCGGATTAAATGTGATAAAAATCCATCATTATACAGCCTATGACAATATAAAAGTAGGATATAAAAAGGGAATATGTACAGATAAAAGACCATAAAAAACACTTCCTGTTATAACAAAACAAAATACTCATATATCTCTAAGGGCCTAACTCTTGCTAGGCCTTGACAATTTGGTACGTATCAACCAGGCACACCCCAAAAATGTGGCTACCCCACAGACCATGGCAAGGGAAGAGGCATCATTTAAGATAAAACGTAGCGCCACCCTATAGTCCACAAAACCCAAATTTCTGCAGATTGGACTAAGCCGTTTCCTCCTTCCGGCCTATAAACCGGGCACGCAAAGAGGAAATGGGGGATGGATTCATTGGGGGCGAAGCACCCAGGACAGTTGGCAGATGTTGTGCTCTGGTTTTTCCAACCTGCTACCAAAGTGTTAAGCGGGAGGGTTCCAAACCTAAGCTTCATGTAGAGCATTCTGTCACGTGGAGATTGTATAAAATCGAGATACTGCTCGGTTTTTCCCTCAAGCTTGTGCTCCAGGAACTGGTCAGTGAGGATCCCTCGGTTGGGGTTTCGAGCTTCCTCTCCCTTCACCCAATCCCAGTAGGCTTTTTTAATGATTTGCTTTGCGGGTGGGATCTGGCTGGACCAATCCTCCCCATATCCAATTTCTGTGGCCAACTGCTTTAGTTTACAGATCAATTTGATCTTATTGCCTGTATTTAGATTAATGATCTCATTCAGGGCAGCGGCATAGCTGGCCAGTTCCGGGGTGCGTCTCAAGCGGACCCAAAAGAGCAGCGGGCGCAATCTTGCTATGTCCTTAATAGAACGCTTGCCCAAATCCTTGTGAAATGGTATCAGGGGGGTGGAAGATGGGAGAGAGACCAGTCCTCTAAAAAAATGATTCTCGGATTTCTCCAGGTCACTGATATTCTCAAACCCCCAGAGCTCCGCCCGGTGCAGTGCTGAGGGTAGAGCTTTCCCATCATAGACCGCAAGGGCCGGGACTGCTGGTCTACTGAAGGAAAGCCGCTGTTCTCTTAGAATTGCCCCCGCCACCCTCTTATGGTTAAAGAGCATTTTAGCTAAATGGCTGTTCCATTTCATCGTGTTGTTAATCCGGATGCCCAAATAATCAAAAGATTCTACAGTATCTAATGGCATACCGTTAAGTGTGATGCCATTCCTAAAACGTTTAGATGGGGATAGTGTCATTAATTTTGTTTTGGTGGTATTAATCACTAAACCCCGTGCATCGCAAAACTGGCTGAACCTATCGAGCAGCTTTTGCAGGCCACTTGGGCTTTTTGACATCAAAAGGGTGTCATCGGCGAAGAGGAGGGTAGAGGATTTCTCCCCTGCCAGGGTTGGGGCATCTGATGGATCCTCTCTCAGATGGTCAACCACCCCATTTATAAAGAGGGAAAACAGAGTTGGAGCCAGCACACCACCCTGGCCTACTCCCCTATTCACCGCCACCCTTTCTGTCAGCTGGCCCTGATTGCCCCACCTGATTTTAGCATAATTCCCCTCATGGAGGTGCTTGATAATGTCAAGAATCAAAGGTGGAAAGCCCAAGTCGGACAGCACCTGCCAGAGTTTGGCACGAGGGACCAGGTCAAACGCGGTCTTAAGGTCGATGAAGGCCAAATATAGGCCGCCATTCCCAATGACCACTACTTTCCAATGGATCATGTAGAACCGAAAGACCTGATCCATCGTGCCCACCCTCTGTCTAAATCCTGCCTGAAAGTGCGAGAGCACATTGACATCGTCCACCCACGACTTTACCCTCATAAGGAGGACCCTGCCAACCACCTTTTGTATTACGTCGATTAAAACTAATCGGCCTGTAATTGGCAGGATCCTCCCTGTTCCCCTTTTTGAATATGGCTACCACTTCGGCACCCTTCCAAGAGTCCGGAACAGGGTGACCTCTAGCAGTAAAATTCAATATGAGCAAGATTAAATCAGCCCATAGTTTTGGTTCTTGGAGGTGGAGATCACCGGGAATGCCATCAGGGCCCGCCGCCTTTCCTGAAGCTAACCCTGTAATAGCAAGGGAGACCTCGTTGAACATAAAAAGATTGGATGGCCTAACAGCCTCGGGGATCACATCTAGTGAGGGATCCTCCAGAGATAGAGGGAGCTTCTCGCAGTTAGAAGATAAAGAACTATGGCCCTCGCTATAGAGGCCAAGGAAATTGTGTGCCACTGTTGTTCCGTGATGTGATTGGGCATCAGATCAGCGCCCTTTCGGCTACCTTTGTCGATGAGTCCCCAGAACAATGTGGCATTTTTCAAAAGGAAGGCGGATTTAAGATCCTGCCAGTGCGCTTCTTCCCAAATGCGCTTGGCTTGCTCAATTGTCCTAGCCCTACTCTTTCCTGGCAGATCTGACAGAAGAAGTGTTGTTGCTTTGAAGGGCTACAGTTAGCATGCGTCTCTTTTCCCTACATGCACTTGAATACCACGGGTTGGAAGGCCTAGTGATTTTTTTGTGCGTGCAAGGCTCTTGATAGAAATTTGGAAGGGGAGAGTTCTGTGCTCTCACAAAGGACTCTCTGAGCAGATCAAGCTCTAAAAACTTCTGCTCTATGAGGTCTCTTATTTTACACAGTTTATCCTCCTCATGTGAGACCCTATGCCATTTAAGGCGTCGGTTACAGTTAGAGGGCACTACTTCTTTTGTTGACAGTCTCGCTTCATTATGGGACCTGAAAACTGTCCAATTATTACTTAAAAGCATGCATAGCGGATTGTGGTCACTGTCCTGGGACGGTAGAATTTCCATACCCGCTAAATCATGCCAGAGCCGTATATCCAGCAGGATATAGTCAATCATTGACGGGCAACTGGGCCTAATATATGTAATGGCCCCGCACAGATCAGAGCGTGTCCTACCATTTACAGCTCTTAAATTGTGCTCCAATGTTAGGACGCTCATTTGTATGGCCCTTTGGGTCCACTTCTTAATTGGGGCTAGACTAAGGGGGGGATTGCAAATTTAGTGTCCTGCTCGCCAATGCCCAAAACATCCTCAACACAAAGGAGTTCATAAGTACAATTGAAATCCCCTGCCACAATAGATACCGAGTTGGGATTGATGCTAGACAGCTCATTCTCTAGTACTGCTATAGTTGAAGAAAATTGTACCCCGGGAGACCCTCTAGCATATACATTGAATATTTCCAAATTAAAACCATTTTTGGGGCCTTTCACCGTTAGGTGTAAAATGTCATTTGAGGGGGTTGTGTGCATAAAAATTGACCAGTTTAGAGAGGTGTTTAGCCAGATATGGAGCCCCCCTGCTGGTCGACCTTTCCCTGATCTTATGGCTGGAATGAAGTAGGTGGCAAACCCAGATTTGTGGAGAGGTACCAGGCTCCAAGTCTCCTGAAACAGGCAAATGTCTTGGCTATCTATGAAATTGTTCCACTCTGGGAGCAACAGTTTTTTTGCAACCCAGCAATGTTCCAGGAAAGAAAACGAATTGTCCCTGGACTGCTGCCCACAGATCGAATACCTCTAACACTTATATGCCTAATGCAGTCGACCAATGGACTCCCCCGCTCCACTATGCCTACCCCCCTATTATTTGGACAGGAGGCTACATCGTCTCCCCCCCCCTTTATTTTGGTACCAGGGACTGATGGCAAAATTGTGTCCAGTCAATCGACTGTACTCAGACCGGACTCTGTTCCTTCCCCATCTAATGTCCATAATGGGGAATTACGAAACTGGATTGACGAGTTCCACCAGATTTCCAGCAATTTCAGCATTGAGTACCTGCATCTCAATACAGTCTGTCTGCGAGCCATCCTTTTTGATCCTCCTTACTTTTGCCACATCCTCCCGTATTACCGACCTGCATCCCCTCACGTATCTTATCCAATGGATTACTTTATTGTGGAGGGATTCTTGGCTTTCATATCTGTGGGGACTCGTATATTTAGGGACCTAGGTCATGTAAATTGTAGAAATGTATTTATTTATTTTTACAATTTATTAAGCGCAACGTTTGCCCTTAGGCGTCTTGGCGCTAAGACTTCAGCAGTAATCAAAGGGGATGAGTAAGACTTCAGCAGTAATCAAAGGGGATGAGTTATAGCAGAAACAGTAGGCATAGTTATTGGTTAAATAGCCAAGTCTTCAGTAATTTCCTGAACTGAAGGAGAGTTTGACTTAATTTGATGTGTAGTGGTAACATATTCCACATTCTAGCTGCTGATACCACAAAACGTCTGTCTCCCCAAGACACAGTTTTTGTGCGTGGGACATGATTTGTAAACTCATCATCAATCTCAGGGATCTGGTGGGTTGATATAAGGTTAATTGATCTTGAAGAACTTGTGGACCTTGCTTGTTTAGGGCTTTAAAAGTAAGACATAAGGTCTTAAATTTGATCCTGTTCCTGATTGTAAGCCAATGAAAATCCCTAATGGTTTGACTCATAGAAGCAAATTTGGGGGTTTTAGAAAGCAGTCTTGCCGCCGCATTCTGGATTGACTGCATTTTCGCTATCACCCGAGTTTGAGCATTTGCAAAAAGGCCATTGCAGTAGTCTAAAGATGAGAGAACTAAAGTGCTCACTACTGTTTTAGCCGCGTTGTCAGGTAGGAACGGAATTTCTTTTTTAATAATCCTTAGTTTCTGAAATGCAGTTGAGGCCGTCTGATTTGCATGAGAGGCGAAATTAAGTTTATCATCGAAGACGATACCTAGGTTCCTAACTTTAGATACCGGAGTCGGCAGCGTTCCCATAGATGGAGGCCACCAGACGGATGACCACCCTGGGGAAAGTTTTCCAAAGATGATCACCTCAGTCTTCTCAGAATTTAATTTCAGGCAATTCACTGCCACCCAGTCTCTGATTGCCAGCATACCATCCTGGAACCTTACCGCTACCTCCTCCCCATCGTTCTTAATGGCAAGCACAAGCTGGGTATCATCCGCATAAGAGGTCAGGCTCATCCGGTGTTGTTTAATAACCCTAGCTAAGTCCGACACATAGATATTGAATAGTGTCGGACTTGGGGATGAGCCCTGCGGAACCCCACAAGCCAACGCCAGGCTTGCAGATTTAAAAGGGCCTAGCGTTACCGCCTGTGTTCTGCCTGATAAGAAGGAGGCAAGCAGGTCCTTGGCTTTTGCTTGAATGCCTAGATTTCCGACACGGTCAATCAAGATGGAATGATTGACCGTGTCGAAAGCCGAGAGGTCCAGCAGTATTAGCACTGCTGTCCCCCCTTGGTCTTTGATGACTCTGATGTCATCTGCGGCTTTAATCAAGGCCGTCTTCGTGCCATGAAGCTTCCGGAAGCCGAATTGTGTGTCATCCAGCAATTTATGTTGTTCTATATATTCTGCCAGTTGGAAATTTATAGCCTTCTCAAGCACTTTTGCCAGGAATGGTAGTCCTGCAATAGGTCTGTAGTTCTTAAGTTCCTCTTTATCCAAAGAGGGTTTCTTAAGAAGAGGTTTAATTGTCGTATTTTTTAGGCTATCTGGATAGATACCTGTTTTAAATACAGTATTACAGACTAAGATGTACCGTCTCTATAATCGTTTCCAAGACTGGGAGAAGAATTTTTGGAGGGCAGGGATCCAGTGCCGATCCCGATTTTATCTGCTGTATGATGGTCCTCATGTGTGCAGTATCTATATCTTTAAATTGGTCTAAGGAACAGTGCAACCGCCCATGATTAGAAAGATTGTAGTCTACATTGACCTTAGATGCGAACTCTACATAAATATCGTTTACTTTAGTGAAAAAGAATTTTGCTATAGAGTCGCAAAATCTCTGCGAGGAGGAGGGGGGCTAGATCTACCACTTTACCGGCCAACTGCTGTACTACTTCAAACAGTTGTTTACTAGAGTTCTTCGCATTCTCTATTTGTTGTGCATAGAACTTTTTCTTTGCCTCATTGATCATTTTTTTATAATAATGTAAAGTGTCTTTGTATTTCCTTCTGCTCTCAATGTCATAGGATCTACGCCAACAACGTTCCTGAGTTCTGCATTGCTGCTTTTTTTTTCTTAATTACTCATTAAACCATGGGGCAGATGGTGTCGTCCTATTTTTTTATATAGATTTTATAGGTACAAGGGTATCAATCGCATTTCCAATCCAGGAGGTATATTGATTGGCCGCTGTGTTAGCTTCTGGGGAAATCTTAGGACGTGATCTTTCTAGGTGCTGTTTAAAAGCGACATAGTCTAAATCTTTCCAAATTTTAAAGCACTCTTGATTTCTTGGCACGTGCTTCCTACAATGTACAGAATTGACGATAATCCCGGCCAATATGGCATGATGGTCGGACCACGTAAATTGCAGAATATCTGAGACCTTTAGCCCATTAATATTAGAGAAAATAGCATCCAACGTGTGGCCAGCCTCGTGTGTGGATTAGGTAATCTCAGAGGAAAGGCCAAAGGCATCAAGGTCTGCCAATAGCGTTTGCGTGTCTGTATTGTCAATTTTATCTAAATGGAAATTCCAATCCCCTAGTATCATACAAGAGTCCTCAATAGCTAGGGTTTCCAGCAATGAACAAAAATTAGACAGAAAATCATTGCGGGGGCCCGGTGGCCGGTATATAAGTATACCTTTGAGATTAAATGTAGGTGTGAGCAAGATGTTAAAATGTAGAGCTTCACAGGACGAGGAGTGAATGGGATTAGTTCTTATAGGGAACTCAGACCGTGATATTATTGCTACGCCACCCCCATTCTTTCCCAGCCTGTCCATTCTCTGAATGGAGAAATCCGGTGGGACTGCAATCACTAAATCCGGGTCAGAAGAATCGTTCAGCCATGTATAAAATATCTATATTATAATCCTGGATTAAATCCGCTATTTCATGTCTATGCCTACCAACTGAACGCGCATTGATTAATGCCACAAAAATATTTTTGGTTTCATTTCCCTTCTTTCCATATCTTAAATTATTTATAAATGGAGGAATGCACTTACATTCTGGGCATATGATGATAGCATCTCTAATCACTCAGGGTCGTAGTGGGGACATCCATTAGTATATCGTGGTCTGAGCTGAAACAAGGAGTCCGAGGAATAGGTGATCTGGGCCCCTTGCGTGGTTGAACCAGGGGTTCTGGCCCACGGCCCGAACCCGGCGCGGACGGGCGCAGACGGGCTTGCCTTTGGCGCGCGCGCCCGCTGCGCGGTCGGGAAGGCATGGAAATTTATACTCTGCAGAGGAGGACGGGAGGCGTCCTAGAGCTAGACCGCAACCTGTTTTGTCCCGGTAAGATGGCGGCTAGCGCCCTTTGACCCCACTGCGTCAGCACCTCAATCGGCTGAGCCGGGAGTGAAGGATCAGGTACCAGGAGCCTTGTTGCGTCTAATATCGCGCACACGAGTGTCCGGTCTCTTAGCTTAAAAAGGCAAGTTAAAATATTCACAAGTTTTAAAAAGTTTTAAAAAGCGCTGCCAACAATTCAATCTTTATAATGCAAAGTGCAAATTAACAACAGGGAAAATATGGCCCCCGGCTTCCGCCTAAGGGGAGATATCGCTAAAGTCTGGGGTTCCTTGTGTATGTGGACCCCAAGCATGTCTGATCAAACTGCCCTTCCCTGGTCATAACGGTACTATCAAATTTAGCTCTTAAAGGAAACCGATCTAATACACTGCCTCTATTAGACTTGCCTAGATCCAAATCAAGGTGTAAATTGGATTTTCTGTGGGGAATAGAACTATCAGTAGGGAACTGGGCTTAGGACACTTGGCCTATCACTGGCCCACGCCTAGCCTCCTCAGAACTCCTTCCCACCGATTCTCTACCTGTGCTGATACTAGTAGGTGGAGGGGGGGAATGGCTAGGCCAGGTGGCCTGTACCCAAGCACATCGACCTTCTCCCTCAACAAGGCCAATTCCCTTTCAAGAAGTTCCACTCTCTGTCGAAGAGCATCGTTTTGGGGGCCGCACAAACTGCATTTTGCTGGACTAGCGGAGGGCTCAGCCACACCTACTTTGCTCGGGGTGGAAGTTAAGCTGCTCTAGACGCTGGAATCTAAAACTGCATAGACATTCGCGGTGAGTTCCCTTGCTGGTGGCTCCTGTAGAATCACTTAGACCTACATTTTTTGGTGAGGAGCGGGCCCAAGAATCCCTCCACTGGTCTGTGTACTACACAAGTGGAAGGCTTTTTAGGTGGTTTCTTGTTGAATATTGCGGGAAATACTCTTTCTTGTGGCTGTGCTGATGCTGACACTTCCTCAGGATGATTCACATTAACAGCTAAAATAGGGTTATTACTAGCACCCAGAATGTCCTCGCAGTCATTCACAATACCTTCAATCCTGGTTAGGACACAATTGCTCTATATACACCTCTGAGAGCCTCTCCTTTCTACAGTTCGAAAGGCATACATCTATGCATCTTTTCTGTACGTCTCTCTTCTACACCTGTTAAAATACATAAGGTGAGTAAGGAAAATAGCACACCAAAATCTCCTGAAGGCAAAAACAGATCATAAAACACAGGCAGTTGCCACCTCAGACCAGCCTCCACATATAATGTGGGTGACTTAGTCTCACAAGGCACCTCAGTCTGCCAGGGTCTCCTCCCAAGTTTGCCCATACATTTGTGGTCCCTGGGCCAGTCTACATTATAGCTTCAGTTATACATGCGATGGAGGATACATCCTGTATTTTCCTGTGGCCTGTATTAAGACTGCGGTATTGAAGACACATTCCTCTTCTAGGAATGGCTTCTAAGAGAGACTATCCTTGATTCAATCAATCAATCAATCAATCAATAATTTGTAAAGCGCACTACATACCCGTGAGGGTTTCAAGGCGCTGGGGGGAGGGATGCTGCTGCTATTGGTCGAAGAGCCAGGTCTTGAGTTGTCTCCTGAAGGTCAGCAAGTCTTTGGTCTGTGTCGCAGGTAGAGGGGGAGGGTGTTCCATGTCCTGCCAGCTTGGTGGGAGATGGATCTGCCTCCGGACGTAGTGCTCCGGATGCGTGGGACCGTGGCCAGGGCGTGGTCAGCGGAGCGGAGTTTTCTGTTGGGTACGTAGAAGGAGAGCCGACTGTTGAGATAGGCTGGGCCGGTTTTGTGGAGAGCCTTCTGTGCGTGGATCAGGAGCTTGAATGAGATTCTTTTGTCGACTGGGAGCCAGTACAGGTTCCTCAGGTGGGGGGTGATGTGGTCGCGGCACGAGGATCAGGCATGCGGAGGCGTTCTGGATTCTCTGTAGTCTGTCGATAAGCTTGGATGAGGCTCCGGCATAGTGGGCGTTTCCATAGTCGAGTCTGCTGCTGACTAGGGCCTGGGTGGCTGTTTTCCTCGTGTTTGTCAGGATCCATTTGTAGATCTTGTGGAGCATGCAGAGGGTGTCGAAGCAGGTGGAGGAGACTGCGTTGACTTGTTTGGTCATGGAGAGTTTCGAGTCGAGGATGACTCCCAGGTTGCGTGCGTGGTCGGTGGGTGCCGGGGGGATCCCAGTGACGTGGGCCACCAGGAGTCGTCCCAAGCGGAGGGGTTGGACCCGAGGATGAGGATTTCCGTCTTGTCTGTGTTCAGTTTGAGGCAGCTGTCCTCCATCCAGTCTGCGACGGCCTTCATTGGATTTGGCGGTGAGGGGGTCCTTGGTGAGGGAGAGGATCAGCTGAGTGTCATCAGCGTAGGAGATTATGTTGAGGTCGTGTTGTCGGGCGATGCGTGCTAGTGGGGCCATGTAGACGTTGAACAGCATCGGACTGAGGGAGGATCCTTGAGGGATGCCACAGATGATCTTGGAGGCATTGGATCGGAACAGGGGGAGGCGGACTCTCTGAGTTCTGCCGGAGAGGAAGAAGGAGGTCCAGTCCAGGGCCTTCTCTTGGATCCCGGCGTCGTGGAGGCGTGTGCATAGAGTGCGGTGGCAGACGGTGTTGAAGGCGGTGGAGAGGTCCAGGAGGATGAGGGCTGCCGTCTCGCCGTTGTCTAGCAGGATCCTGATGTCGTCTGTGGCGGCGATGAGGACGGTATCGGTGCTGTGGTTGCTGCGGAATCCTGATTAGAAGGGGTCCAGGATGTTGTTGTTTTCGAGGTGACGGGTGAGCTGGGTGTTTACTATCTTCTTGATGACCTTTGCTGGGAACAGAAGCAGGGAGATGGGCCGGAAGTTCTTGAGGTCGCTCGGATCTGCCTTGGGTTTCTTCAGTAGAGCGTTGATCTCTGCGTGCTTCCAGTTCTCAGGGAAGGTGGCGGTCTCGAAGGAGAGGTTGATGATTTTGTTCAGGTGGGGTGCGATGGAATTGCTGGCTTTGTTGAGAATGTGGTGCGGGAGAGGGTCGGATGGGGATCCGGAGTGGATTGTTCCCATGGTCTTGATTGTGTCTTCGATGCTCATGTTGGCCCAGGTTGTCAGGGTGTCGTGCACGGTGGGGTGCGGTGGGTTCGGTGCGGTGATTTTCCGGTGGAAGAAGGCGGCGAGGGTGTCGCACAGGGCTTGCGAGGGTGGGATGTCGTTGGAGCTGGGGTTGGAGAGTTCCTTCGCGATGTTGAAGAGCTCCTTGCTGTTGTGTGCGTTATTGTCAAGGCGGTCTGAGAAGGAGGTCCTTTTGACGGTCCTGATGAGGTGGTAGTGGTTGCGGATGGCGTCTTTGTGGGCAGCGTGGCTTTCTGGCGTCTTGTCGCTGTGCCATATGTTTTCCAGTTTCCGGCAGGTGCGTTTTGAGTCAAGGAGTTCCGGGGTGAACCAGCTGACTCTTCTGCTGGTGTCTCTGCTGGTGGGGTTTTTCAGTGGGGCGACGGTGTTGGCGCAGTCGTTCATCCAGCGTTCGAGGGTGAGTGCGCCTTCATATGGGTTGCTGGGGTTCGTTGGAAGGTTGAGTGCGAGATTTGTCTGCAGTTTACTCCAGCAGCGGCGGGGGGAGGGTCTGTAGGGTGCTGTGGTGTGTGACAGGTTTCCGGAAGGAGAAGTGGATGCAGTGGTGGTCTGTCCAGGTGAGTTCGGGGGCGTGGCTGACGGTGACGTGAGGGATTGAGGAGAAGATGGCATCTAGCGTGTGGCCGGCAAAGTGGGTCGGCGTCGTGACGAGCTGTTTTAGGCCGAGGTTGGCGAGATTGTCGATCAGGGTGGAGGAGTTGCTGTCGTTGTTGATAGCTCAGGTCTCCGAGGAGGATGTAGTCGGTGGAGGTCAGCGTGTGCGTGCTGATGAGATCGGCGATGGAGTCGCAGAATTCACTACTGGGTTCAGACAACAGCAGTACCTGATGTCTTGGAAAGGAGACAATGAAAGGTCGCGAGAACCAGCCTTTTTTGTACTTGTCCCTAGATTAATGTTCAGAACAGTTCCTAAATAAACCTACCCCAATAAAGAACTTTGGGGTGAAGAGAGGAAGGTGGAATACTATCAGGAATAGGGTGAAAGATAAGGTATGTGCATTTTCTGGGATGATAGGCATGGAAAACCCTGAAAAGAAGGTCATTGACACTAGCATGAGAACTACATAATCCTTACTGCCTGGTTACAGGTGGGTCTTCCATAGGGGTTGCTATGTGAGACTCACTTGAACACAGGAAAGGTGTATAGCAACATATCCTAGTTGTTTTGCCTTACTCTGCATACCGGTAGTACGTTACCTGATACTACATCCCTGCACTTTTCTTTCTTCTTGTTGGTTCCCAGTTTCTCCTGGAACCTGTGTCCACTCATTTCTGATTCATTTTCCCCCTCTTGCCCCTCCCTTCTTGTGTTCAGCCTTACCTGCATTCAGTCTTGCATTTATGGAATTGCCACCAGCGTGCTACATTTTTCATCTCGCTAGTAAACTCTCCTCTGCATCTTCGGCTATGGATCTGTATCCTGGTAGTTTTGGGGCTTGTTACAACAGTTCGCAACAAAGTACGAAATAAGCAGCTATACACTGATTCACGTTTAATATGTTTAATGCTTCTTAGTCACAACAGTTTCACAGTTCTCGTGTCTCTTGGTGTTTGATCCAGAATGCCGAGCAGTGGGTTTGAGGCAATCCCAAACTTCTGATGATACCATTCTGAACCAGTGTGTTAGGTGTGTCATTCCTTCCCCATTTTTTCTTGGGTTCCTAACTGGCGTATTATTATTATGTATTTCGATAGAAAGAGGCAGATGATTGGGGCTTTTGGCCGTAGCTGTATTCTATGGGGATTTTATGCAATCCTAATTCTGATATTCCACATTTTCTTCTGGACAATTGCATTACCTCGACTGTTTTTATCAATTCTGTACTTGTGGAGATTGGAGTACCATTTTGGTACCAAGATGTTTAATTGAGAGAGAACACAGTCGACAACCTGCACATAAGTGTACATGTAGTCTTGGACATGCAGTTTGATACTGTGGCCCATGTGAGGATAACACATTTACTGCCCACAGAAGACTAGTTGGCAACACCATGCTTCAGGGCCATTAACTATTTACAGCCTTTATGCAGTACTGAATTGCTTGCCAAACTGGTGTTGTATATCTGAGAAGTGTTGTGTATTTAATTTGTTTGGATGTCTGTATTGCAGGGATCTTATGAAATAGATCTGTAGAAGGCCACTGCTGAGGTTGGAAGTAGGAGGTCACAAACAAAACACCTAGTCAAACAGCCACTCACTCACCCATACAGCCACTTACACACCCAGTCATTTACTCATATAGCCATTGAGACAACCACTCACTCACCCGTACAGTCACTACACACACACCTACCCACTAATAGAGACTCTTAATCCGTCACTCACCCACCCTTACATCCACTCCCTCACCAATACAGCCACTCACACAGCATCTCACTCACCAGCACAGATGCTTACACAACCACTTATACACCCATAGAGCCACTCACACACCGATACGCACAAGGATACATACAGTCACACAGCCACTCACATAACATATATATTGAAAATAGTATCACTCATTAGTAGTACACCTAGTATACTACTATAGGTTTTGTAGTACCTTAGTATATATGTTTAGCAATCATAAACTCTTTCAAAATACTTACACTCACTGGATGAAGTCATCAGTGATGGCATCAGTGATGTCATTTGAGAAGTCATTAGTGATGTCAATGACCATGTCAGGAGTGATGTAATATGTCAGGTCATGAGCAGTGTATTGCGGGTGCGTAAGTTAGTTAGCTCAGCTAACTATAAATGCCGAATTTCTCTGGTTTTGTATGAGTGAAATCTGACCCTAATTATAACGTCCCTGTAACCTTTGTTTTTTTCAGGGAATATATATATATGAATATATATATATATATATTATTGCTCCCGAGGTTGCCCTGATGTAGGGAGCACTCTGACGCCATCATGGTATGAGAACCCTTTATTGGTACAAGTCGTGCCAGCACCCTGCAAGCTTAGGCAGTTCAACAGCGTCCTTGTTGCCTCACGCATTTTGAAGTTAATAAGGCTTCTTCCTCAGAGGCGTGGACAATGTTGAAAGTGCACGTTCTGACGCCTTGATATGCACCCAATGTCCCGCCCTGTATGGACCGCTCTTGCGTTAACGAGCGAGGAATGCTGGGCATCGTAGTCAGAACAGATCATATGGATCCACTGCAATTTCACTGCTGCAAAAATATCCACAGATATCTAGAGGCGCGATGGATCCACGGACCATCCCGACCACGAGCTTTATTCTAAATGGCTGTCAACAGTCCAAACCAGGAAGTGTTGGCAGCCATCTTGTGACTCTGTAGAATCGAGTCACACGAAAACAGAAAAACAAATGTGAAAAACAAGAAATGGGGGCAGGGTAGCAACACCCTGACCCCCTAGGCCTGCTTAGGGGTCCCACAAGGAACCCCAGGGCCAAAAAAAGCATTTCTTTAAAAAGAAATTGTCGAGATTCGCGCACCCAGCGCGAATTTCGGCAAAAACTTTTATTATTTAGCCCCCGGGTGGGCCATGCAATATTGTAATTGCGGGGGCCCAGGGAGGCCCCCGCAGCCCTGGGGACCGCCACCCCCCCGGGCTTTCCTTAGATATTTGCGGGGGGCACATGGATCCCGCAGCTCCGGGACCGCCACCTCCCCGGGGCACTAAGTATTTAAATGCAGGGAGCCCCGGGGATCACTACCTCCCCAGGGCTTTGCCAATGTTGGGAGGGAGGGCGCACGGCCCCCCTCCAGGAGCCCTGGATGGCCCTGGGGATCGCCACCCCATTAGGGCTGGCTCCTGCAGTGTCCCGGGATGCCCACCCCCGGGACACTGCTGTTTGCAATGACAGGGCGGCTCCCGACCTGACATTGCAAACTGCTTTGCTTCATTGAAGCAAGAGCAGGGAAATCTGCTCTTGCTTCAATGAAGCAAAGCAGAATTGCATTTCCAAAAGGGGAGCTGCATGTCAGCAGCTCCCCATGTGGAAACACAATGCCAGTTCCTGCAGAACGCGGGGAGCTGGCGGGACCGTGGGGGCATTGGGGCTCCCCCCGTGGTCCCCATTGGATAGGGCCTGCCCCGGGGGATGGCGTCCCCGGGGATAGAAGTGGCCCGGGAGGGGGCCACGCGGCCTCCCTCGCCAAAAATGTAAACAAAAAAAAACGAAAAAAAAGGTGGGCCTGGGGGAGTGGGACCCCGGGGCCAATAGTGGCCTCAGGAGGCGGGCCACGCAGCCTCCCTCCATAACAATAAACAAAAAAATGTGGCCATGCCCCGGGGAATGGGGTCCCTGGGGCCGAAATTGGCCATGAGAGGGGGTCCACGTGGCCCCCTTCCTGTTCATATATATATTTTTTTAAATAAACGGGTCAGGCCCTGGGGGAGGAGGTCCCCAGGGCCCAACAAAAGGAAAAAGAAGGGGGGCCACAGAGCCCCCCTTCTAAAAAAAACAAATTAAAAAAATACCTTGATTGTGCTGGAGGCCCCACCCCCTCCCAGCATCACTCTGCAAACGTGCCCTGTGGCGACCTTTAAATTTGGGAATTAATTCCCCTTCAATACTGGGGATCCTTGGGGGCCAACTAGCCAACCAGGTACCTCCAGTAAGCGCCACAGGGCTGCATTGCAGAGAGGTGGTCCAGACCATGCCCCTTTTTACACCTCTCTGCAACGCAGCTCTGTAGCGCTTACTGGAGGTACCTGGTGGACTAGTTGGACCCCAGAAACCCTCAGGATTCATTGGGACTTAATCCCCCAACTTAAAACGCGCCACGGGGCGCGTTTGCACAGTGGTGAAGGGAGGGGGCCGGGCCTGAGGTGACGTGTGCAAACACGCCCTGTGGTGCGTTTTAAGTTGGGGAATTAATTCCCCTTCAATCCTGAGGGCCTTTGGGCGCCAACTAACCCACCAGGTACCTCCAGTAAGCGCCACAGGCCTGCGATGCAGAGAGGTGGTCCAGGCCACGCCCCATTTAACACCTCTCTGCAACGCAGCTCTGTGGCGCTTACTAGATGTACCTGGTGGGCTAGTTGGACCCCAGGGACCCTCAGGATTCAAGGGGACTTAATCCCTCAACTTACAACACGCCAGGGGGCGCGTTTGCAGGGGGGTGGAGAAAGGGGGCATGGCCTTTGTCTAGCTCTCACCAATCCCACTGCATGGGGCTTACTGGAGGTAAAAGGTAGGCTAGTTGACCCCTAAAGGACCCCCAGCACTGAAGAGGACTTCAATACCCATCCAAGAGTGTGCCAGGGAGCACGTTTGTAGAGTGGTGGGCGAAGAGGGAGTGGCCTGGTATGAGTACTTACCAATGCTGCTGTGTGGGACTGACTGGAGGTAATAGTTTGGGAAGTTGGCCCCCAAGGATGTCCTTGGGGGCCAACTACCCCTCTTGTTACCTCCAGTAAGTCCCAAACAGTGGGATTGCTAAGACGTCTTTGGAGGCCATGGCCTCCTTTCTCTACCACTCTGCAAACGTGCCTTGTGGAAGACTACGGGATGGGGGATGAAGTCCAATTTAGTCCTGAAGGAGTTTGGGGGCCAAGAATCCCTCCTGGTACCTCTTGTATGTCCTAAGCAGCGGAATTCCTGAGCGATGGTTGGACGTCCAGCACCCTTTCTCCTACACTCTGCAAACGCGACTACTAGTTAAAGTGGCATATTTCTGCACCTCTGACTTAGAGGTAGTTTTAATCCCCCTGCCCTATTATGTACTAGGGAATTACAGAGGAGGTCATGCTAATCACAGGGGTACCCCAACGCATAGTATTCCCTAGTGTATGTAGGTGTTTTCATTGTATTCTAAGTTTCTTTTAGCATAGCACTGGCTCTAGGCCTGGTTAGTCAGAGTAAGTTACCACCATTACGAGTCTGAAAAAGTTGTGGGCACAGTATGATTTTGCAACAAGGCCTCTTTCTGCTCCTCTCTTGGTTCTTTCTGCACATCTCTTCTTCTTCCTGCACTTTTCTTCATCGTTCCGGCCTTCTGTTGCCTCTTTCTGCATTTGTCTTGCTTCTATTTGCGCTTTTCTTCCTCTTTCTTCACATGTCCTACCTTTGAAATTAGCATTTAAAAAACCTTTGAAATTCACTGAAAAAACCACAGGTTTCAGGCACGTTATAGTTAGAAATTAGCATTTAAAAAACCTTAGAAATTCACTGAAATAAACATAGGTTTCAAGGACGTTATAGTTAGTTGGAGATTTCACTCGTATAAAACCACTGAAATTCGGCCGTTATATTTAGTAGACCTAACTATAGCTCGCGCCCCCGCAATGCACTGCTGATGACGTCACATATTACATCACTCATGACATGCTCAGTGACATCACTGATGACATCACTGATGACATCTCAAATGACATCACTGATGACATCATCCAGTAAATGTGTGTTTCTATAAAGTATAAAAATATGTTTTATATATATATATGCCAAGGTGTATTGAAGTATGAGTGTCTGAATGGATGATTTAGTAGTTGTGTGACTGACTGTATAAGTGAGTGATTAAATGTGTCTTACTGAATGCATGGGTTAGAGACTAAACTCTGGGAATGTCTTTATTAGTCTGTTAGTTAGTGTGTAAGTGGCTGCTTGGCTTGGCGAGTAGCTACAGGAGTGTCTATATGGGTTATTTATTGGTTGTCTGACTAGCTGTATGGGTGTCTGAGTGTCTTTGTGGGTGGGTGGGGATGTGTGTGACTCTGTGCATAGATATATGAGTGGTTGTTTCACTGGGTGTATAGGTTCAAGAGTGCATATGGGAACACCTGTATGGGTGGGTGAGTGTGTATATGGGTGTGTTGGTGAGTAAATGGAGGTCTCAGTGGTGCATGTGTGAGTAACTACATATGTTTTAAAGCAGTATAGGTGAGTATTGGAGTATATAAATGACTATATGTGATAGTGAGTGATTGCAAGAGTATCTGTATGGATGAGTGTGTGTTTCTATGAGTGATTGTTTAAGAAAGTAAGTATGTGTTAGTATCTGTAACAATAAGTGTGGTGGTGTGTGTATGACTGTATAAGCAAGGAAATGGGTGTGTGATAGTTTCTTTGCATGCCTGACCAGGTGTATGAGCAACTCTTTGGGTGAGTGGCAGTGTGTGAGTGTCTATACGGGTTTATGAGTGAATATATCAGTGGCGGTATAGATGAATGACTGTGTGTATGAGTGACTGTATGGGTTAGTGGGTGGATGTGTGTGTAGACGTATGAATCACTGAGCAGGTATGTACTAATTGCTATTGGTCTGTCTATGGTTTCAATATTGGTGGTCTGTAATTTAGAGTGGGTGTACGAAAGATTTTATTAGGGTATGAGGAGGTGCATCAGATGATCACATGGATGATGTCATCAGTGATGTCATTTGAGATGTCATCAGTGATGCCACTGAGCATGTCATGAGTGATGTAATATGTGACGTCATCAGCAGTGCATTGCGGGGCACGAGTTATAGTTAGGTCTACTAACAATAACGGACTAATTCCTATGGCTTTATACGAGTGAAATCACCAACTAACTATAACGTCCCTGAAATCTATGTTTTTTTCAGTATATATATATATATATATATATATATATATATATATATAGAGAGAGAGAGAGAGAGAGAGAGAGAGAGAGAGAGAGAGAGATCTATTATCTACTGGCGGTCGCCAGTAGATAGTTATAGTTAGGACCGAGTTCCCATAGGAAATCTGAAAATTCTATTTTGAATAACTTTGGCGCCGGTTGACTTATCTTCGTGAAATTTTCAAAACTAATGGGGCGCTCCGCTCAGCTCCTACCCTGAAAGTCTCGGGGTGATTCGTCAAGCGGGGGCTGAGAAAAAAGGGGGTCCCAAAACACGTTTTCCCCATGCATTTTCCAATAGGACCTTTAGTCGAAGATACAGCCCGAACGGCTGAACAGAATTACTTGAAATTTGGCAAAGAGGTAGTCCTCAGGTCAGGCATGTGCCTTTTGCTTAAATGGTGTAAATCCGTTCAGTAGTTCCTGAGAACATCAAAAGTAAAATCACATATATATCTGGGCGGAGCCTAACCACTCATCTCATCGTGAGATCTGATTGGCTGTCAGCACTTCATCCAAGAAGTGTTGGCAGCCATCTTGGGACCAACACTGGGATACATGATAGCACCTCATTAAAAAGCATTGCAGTTAATAGAAGATTTTAAGACTTTAGTTACATTATAAATCATTTGTTGATGGTACCATACTCATTTTAGGAATTGTGGTGTGTTCTAAGGTGATTTTACCATGTGAAAAAGCCTTCTGCTGTGATATCATGAATCATGTTTGAGAGAAAACTATTTTCTCATGCTTTTCCCACAGAGGTTTGGAAGGTGATCTATAAGCTAACTGAGAGCATATTTTCTGTAAATTCAAATTATCTTTCTCAGTCATGTGAGAATGAAGTCTGACATTCTCAGTAAAACATGTACATCCAACAAGGGCAGAGACTGTCAGTTGATTCCTTTGTGTTCTACTGCAGCTTCCCAGAGTGTTCTAAAGAACAACTAGAGCGCTAACAGTCCTACTTATGACAAACGTATGGCACACCTGAAGCCATCTTGGTTGGAATAAAGTGGTAATTCTTAAAACATTTAATTTAAAAAGGAACAAAATTAGGGGGTTCATTTTGCCATAGAAAGTATGATTAGTGCTGCAGAAAGAAAAATTAGGGCACATTTTGAGTGACTTCTCAAATCCTCTTCTATTTCATGAAAAATTTTTGACATGCAGACTGAAACATGCACTTTCAATACCAGCAGCAGACTTCCCTGGTGAGCAGTAGCTTTACTACAGTGATCTAATAAGCAACTAGAGTGCTAACATTCTGAATTTATGGCAAATTTGTGACACATCTGAATGCCTTCTTGATGGAATCAAAGTAAAAAACTGAAAGTATTTCCTACTGAGGAGACTGTAGTAAATGAGGAAATTAGGAAACATCATAACAAATAAGTCTCCCAAAATGGCCACCAGAGACAAAAGAGCCCAAATGTAGCCCAAATATCACCCAGATGTAGCCCAAGTATAGCCCAATGACAGAATGTCCCAGAGTGTTCTAACGAACAACTAGAGCGCTAACAGTCTTACTTATGACAAAAGTATGGCACACCTGAAGCCATCTTGAATGGAATAAAGTGGTAACACTTAAAACATTTAATTTACAAAGGAACACAATGAGGGGATTCATTTTGCCATAGAAGTTATGATTAGTGCTGCAGAAAGAAAAAATAGGGCACATTTTGACTTCTCAAATCCCCTTCTATGTCATAAAAAAATTCTGACATGCAGACTGAAACATGCACTTTGAATACCAGCAGCAGACTTCCCTGGTGAGCAGTAGATTTACTACAGCGATCTAATGAGCAACTAGAGTGCTAACATTCAGAATTTAAGGCAAATGTGTGACACATCTGAATGCCTTCTTGATGGAACCAAAATAAAAAACTGAAAGTTTTCCCACTGAGGAGACTGCAGTAAATGAGGAAATTAGGAAACTTCATAACAAATAAATCTCCCAAGATGGCCACCAGAGACAAAAGAGCCCAAATGTAGCCCAAATATCACCCAGATGTAGCCCAAGTATAGCCTAATGACAGAATGTCCCAGAGTGTTCTTAAGAACAACTAGAGCGCTTACTGTCTTACTTATGACAAAAGTATGGCACACATGAAGCCATCTTGATTGGAATAAACTGGTAACACTTAAAACATTTAATTTAAAAAGGAACACAATGAGGGGGTTCATTTTGCCATAGAAATTATGATTAGTGCTGAAGAAAGAAAAATTAGGGCACATTTTGAGTGACTTCTCAAATCCTCTTCTATTTCATTAAAAAATTCTGATATGCAGACTGAAACATGCACTTTTAATACCAGCAGCAGACTTCCGTGGTGAGCAGTAGCTTAACTACAGTGATCTAATGAGCAACTAGAGTGCTAACATTCAGACTTTATGGCAAATGTGTGACATATCTGAATACCTTCTTGATGGAATCAAAGTAAAAAACTGAAAGCATTTCCTACTGAGGAGACACAGTAAATGAGGAAATTAGGAAACTTCATAACAAATAAATCTCCCAAGATGGCCACCAGATACAAAAGAGCCTAAATGCAGCACAAATATCACCCAGATGTAGCCCACATGTAGCCCAATGACAGAAGTGTGCAAAACACTTATTTTTTGTGTATTTGCAGTTTTATATAGTGCAGACTTGTCAGGTATTGGAATGCTTTACATGAGCATTGTTTACATCACACAAGATCAAATTCATTTTGGTTGTAGACATGGGGAGATTAAATGATTTGACCACTATCACAGAATGTTGAGCTGAAGCAGAAACTCCAACCTGGTTCCCCGGTTGCAAAGTCTGCAGCTCTGGAAGTAACGCCACATCCTCTCGACAAGGTGCAACATTTAATCAAGTGGTCAACTGGATAAAAAAACATAAAGATTACAAATAATTTAAAAGTTCTTTGTCGCTATTTGAAAACTCAGAAAATATGTCCTCATTTTAGTTTTTTAGAGCACTAACCATAATTTTGATGCAAATAAGACCCTCTCATATATGTAATTTCTAAAGGAAATACTCTAGGTATTACAGTTTTGATTACATCAAGATGACGTCAGGCGTTCCACACTTTTGTAATAAATATAGAATGTTAGCAATCTAGTTGTTCTTTGGGATACTGTTGAGAGGCAGAGGCCAGGGGCACGGACTCTGAAAATTGATGGCAGGTAGGAGAGTGCAGAGGCAACAATTTGACCACACTGGGCAGGTAGGAAGGGCAGTGGCAGCACAACAGACTATGGAGGGCAGTGGAAAGGGGGGCAGGGGCAACAAACCAACAATACAGGACTGGCAAGAGAGGCTGTGGCAATATAATAGGCCATTGTGGGCAGAAGGAAGAGGCAGTGGTAGTACAACCATACATGCCAACAGACCCGTTTCAGGCAGGAAACGTCCAATGTTTTTAAGCTCAAATGGGCTTTATTTGATCTGTCTCCTGTCTACAATCTCCTCTTTTTCAATGAAACTCAAAGGGGAAAATCAATACCCCAGTTTTTTTTCAAAATCTCCCTCTTACCAAGTTCAAAATGTTCGCAAGTATGGTACATTGAATCATGGTAGGCAGGAGGAATTGGGGTAGGGACATGGACTCGGATAACAGAGGACAGGAGGGACATGGAGAGGTGCACCAAACTGACCCTACAGGGCAGGCATCAGGGTTTGCAGCAGCACAATACACCACACAGCGCATGTGGGACGGGAGTGCAGCACAACAATCCATAGAAAGCAATAGGGAGGGGACAGGACCATGCACATGGACAACAGAGAACAGATGGGAAAGAGGCAATGGTAGCTAGCTGACCATAATAGACAGACAGGAGAGAAAGCTGCAGCATAACAGACCATAAAGGGCAGGAGGGACGGATCAGGGGTATTACAATGGAACAGACAAGCCAGGAGGGAGGGAATAGGGGTTCTGCACATGGAAACAGTGGGCTGGGGGCAAGGTGGCAGGGCAGGAGCAGCAAGATGACCATGGAGGTCAGGCAGGATGGGCACTAGAAACAAGACACACCATGGAGAGCAACAATGAGACTATGGTGGCATACCACACAGGGAAGGTGGGAGGGGCCATGGCAGCACAGAAGACCATGCATGGCAAGCGGGAGGGTTAGTGGCAACACAATGGCTATGATGGGCAAGATGGAGGGTGCAGGGGCATGCACAAAGGACCATGGAGGATAGAAGGGAGGGTCAGGACCTGGGCACAGACAAGAGAGTTCAGGGGAAGGGGCCTCACAACAGACCACGCGGGGCAGGCAGGAGGAGCAGTTGCAGCACAACAGATCAGGGAGGGCAGAAGGGTTTGGTAGTAAAATGGACCATGGAGGACAGGAGGAAGGGGATAGGGGCATGGCATGTGGACAGGCAGGGTGGAGGTGGCAGGGACAGGTTACAGTCATCTGACAATGCTAGGCAGGTGGGAGGGGAGTGGCAGCTCAACAGAACACTCAGAGTAGATAGGAGTGGCAGGTCCATTGAACATAGTGGGCAAAAAAGATGGAGCAGGGGCATGCACAAAGACATCGGAGGGCAGGGGGAAGGAGAATAGGGGCAGCAAGCTAAGCACAGAGGCTAAGCAGGAGGTCAATGATGGGCCATAGAATTGGGCAATGGAGGGCAGGAGGAGTGGACTGGTACATCATGCTAAATGGAGGGCAGTGGCAGCACAGCAGACCATGCATGGCAGGAGGGGGGAGGCTAGTCCATGGATTCAGACAACAGAGGATAGGGAGGAGTTGGATGGGGCAGCAAGCTAACTGTTCAGAGAAGGTGGGTATTAGGAACTTTATTAAAATATGAACAAGTATGTAGCATAATCTCACTTTTATTCAGGAAGAAGAGGACGTTTGTGACTGTGACTCCAGGCAGAAACACCCCCTGACCCTCCACCCCATCGCAAAATGTAATGTCCGTGAAAAGGGTAGGTGGACGCAGTGTTATATAGAACATAGTCCTGAGCGCACGATTGAAAATGAAAACTAGATGTAGTATATGCAACGCAGCTCTGTGGCGCTTACTGGAGGTACCTAGAAGGCTAGTTTGACCCTAGGGACCCTTAGGATTCAAGGGGACTTAATCTCTCAACTTAGAACGGCCACAGGGCGCGTTTACACAGTGGTGAAGGGAGGGGACGGGGCCTGAGGTGACGTGTGCAAACACGCCCTGTGGCGCGTTTTAAGAGGTAGTTTTAATCCCCTGCCCTGTGGCGCATTTTAAGTTGGGGAAATAATTCCCTTTGAATCCTGAGGGACCCTGGGGGCCAACTAGCCCACCAGGTGCTTCCAGTAAGTGCCACAGAGAGGTGGTGCAGGCCGTGCACCTTTTTACACCTCTCTGCAATGGCGCGTACTGGACGTATCTAGTGGGCTATTTTGCCCCTAGGGATCCTCAGGATTCAAGGTGACTTAATCTCCCAACTTAAAAAACGGCCACAGGGCATGTTTACACTGTGGGGAAGGAAGGGGACGGAGCCTGAGGTGACGTGTGCAAACACGCCCTATGGCGTGTTTTAAGTTGGGGAAATAATTCCCCGTCAATCCTGAGGGCCCCTGGGGGCTAACTAGCCCACCAGGTGCATCCAGTAAGCGCCACTGAGCTGCGTTGCAGAGAGGTGGTCCAGGCCGTGCCACTTTTTACACCTCTCGGCAACGCAGCTCTGTGGCACATACTGGAGGTACCTAGTGGGCTAGTTGGACCCTAGGGACCCTCAGGATTCAAATTAACTTAATCTACCAACTAAAAACGGCCACAGGGCGTGTTTACACAGTGGTGAAGGGAGGGGACGGGGCCTGAGTTAACGTGTGCAAACAAGCCCTGTGGCGAGTTTTAAGTTGGGGAAATAATTCCCCTTCAATCCTGAGGGACCCTGGGGGCCAACTAGCCCACCAGGTGCTTCCAGTAAGCACCACTCCGCTGCGTTGCAGAGAGGTGGTCTAGGCCGAGCCCCTTTTTACATCTCTCTGCAACGCAGCTCTGTGGCGCTTACTGGAGGTACCTAGTGGTCTAGTTGGACCCTAGGGACCCTCAGGATTCAAGGGGACTTAATCTCCCAACTTAAAACGGCCACAGGGCGTGTTTACACAGTGGGGAAGTGAGGGGACGGGGCCTGAGGTGACGTGTGCAAACACGTCCTGTGGCGCGTTTTAAGAGGTAGTTTTAATCCCCTGCCCTATTATATACTAGGGGCTTACAGAGGAGGTCATGCTGATCACAGGGGGACCCCAACGCATAGTGTTCCCTAGTGTATGTAGGTGTTTTCACTGTATTCTGAGTGTGACATAACAGTGTTTAACATAGCACTGGCTCTAGGACTGGTTAGTCAGACTCAGTTACCACCAGTATCCATCTGAAAAAGTTGAGGGTACAGGATGATTTTGCAACAAGGCTTCTTTCTGCTCTTCTGTTTGTACTTTCTGCATGTTATCCTTCTTCCTGCACTTTTCTTCGTCTTTGAGGACTTCTGTTGCTTCTTTCTGCATTTCTTTTTTTTTCTTTCTGTGCGTTTTTTCTTCTTTCTTCACATGTCCTATCTCTGTAGGCATAGTTAGAAATTAGCATTTGAAAAACTTTGAAATTCACTGAAAAAACCATAGGTTTCAGGCACGTTATAGTTAGGAATTAGCATTTAAAAAACCTTAGAAATTCACTGAAAAAACCATAGGTTTCAGGGGCGTTATAGTTAGCTGGACTTTTCACTTTTCAGTGATGTCATGAGTGATGTCACTGACCATGTCATGAGTGATGTAATATGTGACGTCATCAGCAGTGCATTGCGGGCGCGCGAGTTATAGTTAGCTGAACTAACTATAACAGGGGAATTTCAATGGTTTTGTACGAGTGAAAAGTCCAGCTAACTATAACGCCCCTGAAACCTATGACATCATCCTTGTGATAGAGTGGCAGACCTCCTCTTCCCCTAATATAACCTTTGATACACACATTCAAAAATAGAAACTACAATGTTCAAAACAATGGACATACCAATACCAGTTACAACAACCTATTCAGTAATTCTAAGATCCACATACACATCCACTCATTCACCAACAGTCCTATACAGTCACTCATACATGTACTCACTCATCATAGGTACTCACACACCTATACATCCTGTTACACAGCGCCACTCATCCATAGAGTTACTCACACACATAGTCACTCATGCTAATAAAGAATCAAACATCTATTTACTTGCATATACTTAGTCTTTTAAACAATCACTTATAGAAACACATACTTATTCATAGAGGAACTCTTTCAATCTCTCACTCTCAGATATACTCACTTATATACACCAATAGTCACATATACTAGTTTAAAACATATGTAGTTACTCATAAAGACACTATTGAGACAGTCTATCACTCATTAACACACCCATGCACACACTCATCCACCCATACAGTCCTGCACACATGCTGTCTTCAACACATACAAACAGTGAGTCACTCATACATGCACCTATGCACTACGTATTACCCCCCACCGAACCATACAGACACTCAGACACTCATACTGATACTCAAAAAACCAACTAATAACCTATATAGACACTCATGTAGCTACTCACCAACCCATGCAGCCACTTATACACAAAGTGAGAGACTGATACAGATATTTACACATTTAAACATTACTGACTAAGCCATGTATTCACTAAGATACACTTAATTAGTCAGTTATACAATCAATTTTTCAAAAACAAATCATCCATTTAGACACTTATATACCCATGTATTCTTCCATCGACCTTGAGATATACATATATAAAACATATGTAATTTTCAGAAAAACACACATTCACTGGATGATGTCATCAGTGATGTCATTTGAGATGTCATCAGTGATGTCATGAGTGATGTCACTGACCATGTCATGAGTGATGTAATATGTGATGTCATCAGCAGGGCATTGCGGGCGCGCAAGTTATAGTTAGCTGAACTAACTATAACGGGGGAATTTCAATGGTTTTGTATGAGTGAAAAGTCCAGCTAACTATAACGCCCCTGAAACCTATGGTTTTTTTAGTAAATATATATATATATAGACACTTGTTATATTGGTAAAAATATTGAAAATTATAATAGAAGTTAAAATGTATATGTTTGTAAATAGATTTACATTATATATGTGTGTTTGTTTAACTTATTAAATATTTATATGTATTTATAAATATTATATAAATATATCTAATTTACATTATATTAATGTCATATGGTAAAATATTCAATATTGAAACAACATATATAGTAAAAAATTATATTTCTGTAGATATGTTTTTGATATTAGTGCAAAATGATATTGTTTTCCATATTTTTGTACTTACCATTATATGTATAGAAAAAATATATTTTGGTGATCAATATTTTTGACACAATATTTATGGTTTCGGTATTCTGTCAGTGTACCCAACAAGGATCACACAAGGAGAGAAGCACTTATTACATACATACTGTTGGAGCATAGCAGAGTTCTGTGGCCCGTTTGTCTTTAACTGTCCAAGTTATAGTAAACAAATGGATGTTGCACCCAAAGAAATGGCGCCGACAATGGTTTATTTAACTAATATTGGGCACTATATGTTCTAGTCATTGGTATTTATTTTGAGCCAGTGGTCACAGGTGGCTCCCCCTGGCATTCTTTTATTGTAATTGTAATTGTAAAATCACTTATATAGCGCATGGCTACCCGTAGGCATCCCAGCGCTCTTGGCAAACAGTAACCCTGGGCTGATCCGATCTGCATTACTACTACGAGCTAGTTTCTAGGGAATAAAAAGGTTTTAAGTTTCTTCCTGAACTGAAGGAAGGTCTGTTCCTGCCTCAGATTACATGGGAGGGCATTCCATTCTCTTGCTGCTTGCAGAGAAAAGAGCCGACCGCCCGAGCGGGCTCGTTTTATTCTGGGAATGGTTGCCAAATTGTGTTCACTTGAACGGAGGTTAAGTTGGGGCTTGTAGGGAAATTTTCCAAAATGGAAGGGCCTTCTCCATGCATGATCTTGTAAGTGATGCATAGGGATTTAAATCGCACCCGTTCCCTCACCGGGAGCCAATGGAGTGATCCTAAAGCTGGCTTCGCCGACATATACCGACTAGTTCCCGTCAGAATTCTGGCAGCATAATTCTGCGCCACTTGTAAGGTCTTAAAAGTGGATACCGGTGCCCTAAGATATATGGCATTCCCGTAGTCAATTTGTGATAAAACCAAGGACTGAACTACGGTCTTCCTTGCTTTTTCAGGAAGTTGGGGCAGGATTTTGCGCAGGGATTTAAGTATCCCATGACAAACTGCAGACGTCTTTCTGGCCTGCGTATCGAAGGACAAAGCGTTGTCAAGCCAGAAGCCTAAACTCTTTATTTCCGGCTTGGGCGGTGGTATGGCACCCATACACGCCGGCCAAGCTAGACATTCGGGAATATCCTGCTTTCCTAAGAGCATCAGCTCAGTTTTTCCTCCGTTAAGTCTGAGCTGAGACGAATTCATCCAATTTACCACCACCTCCAAACAATTAGCCAAATTGTTCGGGGGGGCATCTATTTGCTGCAGGGAAAACACCAGCTGGGTGTCGTCCGCGTAGCTTATTAGCTGGATGCCAAACGGAGCTACTAATTCTGCCAACGGGGCCATGTAGACATTAAACAGTGTGGGGCTGAGGGACGACCCCTGTGGTACCCCACACTGTAGCGGAAGAAGGCGAGAGCAGTTGTTCCCTTCAAACACCTGAAAATATCTTTCCTCAAGAAAGGATCTCAGCCATTCCAAGGCTTTCCCGGTTACCCCGATATTTCGAAGTCGCGCCAGCAACAGGTGATGACTTACCGTGTCGAAGGCGGCGCTGAGGTCCAGAAGGATAATGGCCGCGCTGCCACCTGCATCCAAAATCCCTCTGGCCTCTTCTACCACCCTCAACAATGCTGTCTCCGTGCCTTGTCCCTTCCTGAACCCCGTCTGGGATGGATGGAGAAGCTTGTATTTCTCCAGAAATGCCGCCAATTGGGTGTTTATCAATTTTTCGGTTAGTTTCCCCATCCCAGGTAACAAGGATACCGGGCGATAATTCGCCAGGTCTCCTGGGTCGAGGTTCGGCTTTTTAATCAGGGATCTCACCATGGCCACCTTCCATACCTTTGGTACCGTAGCCGATTCCAGGGAGGTGTTGACCATCTTAATTACCGGTTTACTGATGGTTGGAAGTGCCTGGTTAAGTATTGCCATGGGAGCTGGATCTCGTGGAGATCCACTTTTTATACTCCTCATCAGAGAGGGGAGAAGCTCTTCCGTGAGGGGGGCAAACTCAGAGAGTGTTGGACAATCAATTCTTTCCTCCGAAGTAGGTACCCTATGATATGAGGCCGGGTCCAATACCGGGATCGTCTCAAGAATTTTAAGTATTTTAGTCTGAAAATAGTTCGCCATATCGTCACATCTTGTGTCCTGCTCATCTGCTTTTACGGGGGGATCTGGGATTTTCGTCAGGAGCTTTACAATCTTAAACATTTCCCTAGGGGCATTGGCGGCGGATTCGATTTTATTCGCAAAAAATGCAGTTTTGGTGGTAGTAAGAGTAGTTTTGTATTTCTTCAGTGTGGCTTTGTAACTAATCTTCCTTTCCACGCTAAAATCCTTCCGCCGGTGGCGTTCTGCCCTTTTGCATTCTTGTTTTAGTGATCTTAAATCTGAGGTGAACCATGGGTGTTTCAGCTCTCCCTTCCTGATTGTTGAGGGTTTTTTCGGTAAAAGCTTATCTAGGGATTGGGTAATCCACTGATTAAAACTATTGACAGCCCCTTCCAAATTAGGCTTGTCCAGTGGCTTAGTGCTTTCTAACAGTCCCTTCCATTCGTCCATGTCAAGTTTTGTCCAAGCTCTTATTAGTCCTCTGTTTGAGGAAGTGGTAGTAGTCATCCTGGAAATTTTCCAGTGAAAAGGAATCACCGAGTGATCCGACCAGGGGACAGGATAAGGCTCCAGGACTGTTATATTCGCCATATTAGTAAAAATGGGGTCGAGGGTATTTCCTGACTTGTGCGTAGGGCGCCGAACCTTAAGATTAAGGTTGTAGCTCTCTAAATCTTTTTCTAAGTCTTTCGCTGCCCTATCTCCTAGCTTGTTAAAATGGAGGTTGAAATCTCCTAATAGCAGGAAATTCGTGACCGTGCAAACACCTCCTATCACTGCCTCCAACAGGCTTTCGTGAAATGCGCCGAGGGGGCCTGGTGGTCGATAGATCAACATCCCTGCTACCGAGCTCTCACATGAGGGGTGGAGGGTGAAATGTGTGCTTTCACATCCCTGAATCCTGGTGTCCTGTAGTCGACAACTTATACTCTCCCTATGGATAATTGCAATCCCTCCTCCTACCCTCCCTGGACGGTCTTTATGCTGTACTATGTACCCTGGGGGTAGTGCCTCGACCAGATCTGGGCCAGAATGTTCCCCCAGCCAAGTCTCCACAAGAAACAGGGCGTCGAGATCTCCGAGGGTGATTAAGAGTGAAATTTCCTCCTTATGTCCAGGCAGGGATCGACAGTTAAGTAAGGCCATCCTCAAGATTGTGGTCTGTTTAGACTCCTCTCCTTTTATGGAGACCGGGACTAATTTTTAATCTTCAGACTTTTGCCCACAGCAAACAAGAGAAAGATAGCACAGGGGAAAAAGAGGAGCAAAAGAAAGATGGGGAAAAGAGTTACTGAGTGAGAAGGTAGCAGTGAAAAGGAACTACTAGGGGGCCGATTCCGATCCTGTATTTTTTTTCCCGTACGACTCGTATCCGTATTTTTTTCCGTACGAATCGTACAAGTCACGTCCGACCCCTGAAGTACGATTCGTATGGGAAAAAGTACATACGGATCGGCCTGATCCGTACGAATCGTAGCGGGAAAAGTTTTACGAGACGGACCCAGACACTTTTCCGTACGAATCGTAAAAACACAGTCCGAGCGTACAAGTACGATCCGGACCGGCTTACCGATTTACGATTTGTACGGAAAACTTCCGTCCCGTACACGGGGAATGACTTGTACAAATGCAATGTCTGTGTACGCACTGTACAGTAGCAATGTCGATGTACGCACCGTACATAAGCGATGGCGGTGTACGCACCGTACATAGCAATGGTGGTGTACGTACCGTACATAGAAATGTCGGTGTACGCACCGTACATAAGCGATGGCGGTGTACGCACCGTACATGGCGATGGCAGTATACGCACCGTACATAGCGATGGCGGTGTACGCACCGTACATAGCAATGTTGGTGTACGCACCGTACATAGTGATGGCGGTGTACGCACCATACATGGTGATGGCGGTGAACGCACCGTACATGGCGATGGCAGTGTACGCACCGTACATAAGCGATGGCGGTGTAAGCACCGTACATAGCGATGGCGGTGTACGCACCGTGCATAGCAATGGTGGCCTACGCCCAATACATACACAACGCATGGGGCCGTGTGTCTGTACGACTCGTACCCCTGTACCGTACTGAACCACGTACACTGGAAAACAGCACAAGGAGGGCCTATTCGACTCGCACAACACCACAAAACATGTCTACACTGCACAAAAAATGGAAAGGACTCACCTGGACACATCCAAACAGGCAAACAGAGGGGCAAACTCACAACCACCTCTTATGACACACCCACCAAAAATTCAAACTGAGCCACACCCAAAAATGGACCAATAAAAATGGCCCACACACACAAACCATGAGCCTTTGCAACAGACTCACTGCAGCTACAGAGCACACACCAACAACTGCACCCATCCACCTTACCATATACACTTTCACACAACCTCCTTCACACATACCCCCTCTACACATTCACACCCACACCGTCACATTCAGACCCACACACCCACAACCATCCACACCCTCACCCCACACCATGCCCACAGACAAGAATTCAAAGTTCACAAGGGAGGAGCTGAACATCCTTGTCAATGAAGTCATCAGAGTCGAGCCACAGCTGTTTGGAACATTGGTCAGACAGACCAGCATAGCTGAAAAATCACGCCTGTGGCAGAGGATCGTCGCTACGGTGAATGCTGTTGCACCCATCAGAAGGACCAGGAATGAATGCCAAGCCAGGTCGTACGATCTGCGGAGGGCAGTCAAGCGCAAAATGAATGAGGACTACGCCCAGAGCAACATCACTGGAGGTGGTGCGCCCCGCAGACCAGTACATTACCATCCCTGGGAGGAGAAGGTGATGGCCATGCTTCCGCCGGTGGGAGTACATGGACTCCAAGGAGTTGCAGAGCCTGGTAAGTATACAAACAACTTACGTAACAAGGGGGTAATGCCATCCACACCCCAACTACACCAAATGCACCCAACTACCCCCAAGCCATCACCGGCCAGAACCACACTCAAAAACGACGCTAATGCCAATAACATGTGTATGCCCCATTGACAAAGCAAGGCCATGTTACGTCCCATGCTACATGAAGCACCAACCTAAGAATGGATGACCGGTATGCTGGGAGGGTAGGTGGCACAAAACACATTGTTGAACTCTAAATCAGACACAATTGCCCTCATCCCATATGGCCCAGCTACATACCCATGCACCATGCGCAATGCACAGGGATTGGGAAAGTACTGACAGGATAGCTGACACTCGGCCTGGGTGTAAGCAGCACAAGGCCCTCCTGTGACCAGTGCCAACACAAACACCAAGACAACAAGGTCAGATATCTAGGACAGGAACTCACACTCACTGTCATGGCAGCATGCTCCATGGGGGGACAGCTACATCACCTGGGAGCCCCACTGCCAAATCACACTACACCCACCAGCAGGCCCTGTCACACACACCCCTTACACAAGCAGACACCACCAGGACAGGCAATGAATTTACCCACTGTCCCAATGGACATGCAACACAACAAGACCAATACATAGCCGAAGAAGCATCCAAGCCACAAATCGACATGTCAAAGACTCAGGAGAACATATCAATCTGTCCCCGCAAAATACCCATCCACAAGTGAACATTGAGGAGAATGCTAGGCACATACAACTACCTAGAGGAACAGTGCCAACTTGAATGTGTATGAAACATGTATGTTGCATGAAACAGCATTAACATTGTCTGTCTCTCACACACAGGGCAACGTGAGGAATATCCCCCCAACAATGGGGGGGAAGAATCAGTCACAGGCTCGGGAGGACCCTGATCCCACCGGCAGCGACGCCTCTCAACACTCCGCGGATGACCCCGACCGACCTGGACCCTCTGGTGTCCAAGCCCCTGCAGAACCTGGTTCAGGACCATCTGTGCCAACCACCACCCCCATTCCTGCCACATCCCAGGAGACACCGAGGAGCCCTGCCCGCAGTGAACAACTGAGCCAGTCTGACCAGGAGGGACAAGGTGCAGCGGGCACCCAGGAGGAGGCAGACAACACCGACACTGCCATCCCTCAGGGGTCCCGTCGACCCGATGTGCCCACAACGGCAGGCCAGGCTCGTGTGGGCAGGGGTGGTGGGAGTGGAGGACGGCGGAGGCGAGAACCTGACCAGCCAGCTGAAGGGACACACATCCACAACATCATGGAGGCATACCGGCGTGACACCAGGGAGTTCAGCCAGGTAGTGGTGACCCTCAGAGAGATCAAGAACCAGCAGGCCGAGCAACACGCCAGTCAACAAGAACACCAAGGACGGATGGAGGCAAGACTGGCTGAGCTCCTGGCGGTGCAAAGGGACATAAGCCATTCACTCCGTCGGATCGCCGAAAACATGGGCAACCCTCCCTGTGCCACCAGTCGAAGACCACCACCAGCCACAGGGAGGGAGGAGGAGGAGGAGGATTCGTCCGACGGAGCGTCCCAAGCATCGTCAAGGCCTGCATCTGAGGGTCCCGCGAGGAAGGTGGGTCGTCCACGGAAAAGACCAAGAGAGGCAGTGGCCCATCCACATCCCCCAGGTCACCTGGCCTTCACGTGCGACAGCATCACCTCATTGACTGATATCATCTGCCACATGGACTTGCTGGTCACAGTCTGACCAATGATGCCTAAACACTGTGGTCTGGACTCTGATTACTTCAAATGCCAAGGATCCCATCTCCCCCTGTGAACTTTGGATTCTATGGTCCCTGCATAACACCTTTTCCTGTGCACAAATCACGCCCCAGAGCTATAAATAAAAAATTAAGACATGAAATTTTATGTTGCAGTCATTTAACATGATTACACAACATACATGTGGGGATATGTCGAAGTATGCCTGAGTGTGGAACAAACTCCAGCCATCCCCACACTTGGATCTGAGTCCGGTCGAGGACACACATGGGTCACAATGTATCACTAAATACAGACATGGAGCCCAATACTCACATGTGATGGCCTCAAGATGCTGAGGGGGTGCTTGCAATACTGCTCAGACAGACCAATTTGGTAGAGTATCATGAAGGTGTAGAGGTCATGGGTCATGTTGATGTGCCCGGGGAGGGAGTCCCAGGTCTGTTTTGCGAGGTGGAAGAACTATCTACTGCATGCAGTTTTTATGTGGATGTGATGAATGGTGGCCAGGGCAAGGTGGGCTGCATGGATTTGGGCCAACGGGGTGTTGGATGACAGACTTTCAAGGTCGGTGTTGGGTCTGGGGTTGTGGACTACCTCCTGAGTGTGGTTGAGGAATCTGAAGGTGATCCTGCAGCACACAGTGAGCCATTGTACCTATCTCAGGTGGACGGTGATGGGGCTTGGGTGGGGGATGTTGCAGATGAGGTGTGCGGATGCACCAAGGATGTGGACAACTTCTCCCGCAGTTTTGCTGTTGTTCTCCGTAGAGGCCGGTGCTGTAGTTGAGCAGTCTGGTGTCGTGGAACAAGGGGGACGGTCTGTCTTGCCTTGGAGTGGATCCATCTGTGGGTCATTTGCAGCATGTGGGGGTGTTGCAGCATGAGGTACAGATGGTGGTGAGTTGCATGGTAATTGTCAGCGATGGGTCCATGATGAACACCAGCTTGCGCGCGTGGCCACTGGGTGCTGGTGCGGTGCACAGACCAGTGGGACACAAGGAGTGGAGCCAGCTGTAAAGGGACAATCCTCAGATGATGACCTCTGTCCTGGCCTCAGGTGGCTGATGTTCTGCCATTCCTCTACGCATCTCATGCCTTCTTGAAGTTTTGATCTGGCAATGGCTGGGTCTTTGGTGAGTTGGAAGAGCATCTGGGTGTCAATGGCATACTTGATGATGATGAGGTCATGTGCGCATGTGATGTGGAGAGGGGGGTCATGGAGACATTGAAGACTGTCACGCTGAGAGAAGAGCCGTGGAGCATGGGCCAGATGACCCCAGTGTACTACATGTTGCAGGGTGGAGGCAGACTCCCTGGGCCTTGCTGGTGAGCGACTTTCTGATTTAACTCTGGGCCCTCCTCTGGATACCAGTGTTGGAGATGTGTGAGCCGACAATGTGGTAGCACATGGTGCAGAATGCCATTGAGAGGTCAAGGGTGCTGGCCTCACCATTGTTGAGCATGGCAAAGTTGTCGTTGGTGGTGGCAATGCTGACGGTTGCAGTGGTGTGATTACTGTGGAAGATGGTTTGGTGCCAATTGCCTGGAGAAGGTTGCATGGAGGAAAATTGTCATTTGCTTGTTGAGTGTCTTCCTGATGACATTTCCTGGTTAGGGAAGCAGGGTGATGTACCAGGAGATCCTGCGGTACTGTAGTCCGTTGTCTAAGAAGGGCTTGGGTCTCAGCATGCCTCCTGCACCCATGGAATGTGGCAAACTCAAAGGATACATTCAGGATGCGCTGGACGTGGGCTTCAAGGATGTGGAATGATGTGGTTTAGATGTTGTGTGGGAAGGGGCCTGATGGAGAGCCAGAGTGTATGTTGCAATGAGCCAGGTTGTGTCATTGCTGCTGATGGGAGTCCATAACCTGATGGGAGTTTGTCCTGTGGATAATAGTGCTGTCTGCGTCTGTGTGCCAAGGCTGTCATGTATGCCCATGAGCTTGCAGTGGTACAAAGTTGCAAGGGATGTGATCTGCCTTGCAAGGCTGGGGTGTCTTGGATGGAGATCTGCTCTCAGTTCACTCACAATGCTGATGAACCCCTTGATGTCGTGTGTTTGGGTGTCTCGGCACTATCTGAAGGATCTCCACTTGTCCTTGCTGATGATATGGTGATGGCTGTGTGTGGTGTTTTCCAGGGCTGTAAGGCAAATGATGGCTCCTTGTGTTGCAAGGTTTGCACAAGAGTCCGGCTAAGTCTGTAGGAGTCCAGTAGGTCTGCCTTGTCCCAGGTGCCTTAACTGTTGTTGTGCTTCACAGGAAAGTCTGTCAATGTGGCAAGATTGTTGGATCAGTTGCTGATCCAGTGCGTGAGGTTGCAGGGTGTGGCGGGGGTGTTGTTTTGAGTGTCCCACACAGCTTGTCTGTGGTGACTTACATCAAGCATCTTTGGGGGATCGGGAGCGGGGTGTGGGGAAGTGTGTTGCTTGTGGGAGACGTGGAGTCAAATGTTTATGAACCAATGATGGATGGTGGTGTTGCTCCCCTCTAGCAAGAAGTTACTGGCACACAGCCACATGTAGCCCATGGAGGTTAGGGAGTGCGTGCAGATGTACTTGTTGATGGCTTAGCGGAATGGTGGATGTAGTCCTGCAGATCTGTAGGGAGTGTTACACTGAGGGTTGCCGTGGAATTGCTGAAAACCCGGATTTGTGACTCTGAGGGTGTACTTGTGAATAAATAGCAATTCATCCCCCGGGACTGGTGTTGCCGTCCCTGCGGGTGGTCTTGTATCCGTGTGAGATGGCAATGAAGACGTCATGTGCTGAGGATGCTTTTGTCCAGGTTACTGTCATGAAGGTGATGTGTGGGGCTGTCGTGTTGAGGAGGTAAAAGAGTCCAATGGCGTGCTGGTGGATGGAGCGAGTGTGGAGTAGGAGGCACGTTACCTGGTCGTTCTGACAGGGTCTTGTAGGCTGGGCAGCGCTGTGTAGGCAGTTGGAGTTGCACACTCAGCATGCGAAGGTGTCGTGTGTGTGCTTAGGGGTTGCCTGGTAGCTTCTTGGGTATCTCCCCTGATTCTGTGAGGGGATCTTAATATTCAGTTTGAAGAAACCACGCAGGGTTCTACTGGGGATAAATATTATGGTCGGAAACCGAAGGTTTATAAGGCATTACGACAGCTTATATATGAACATGGGTTGGAAGATCCCTGGCCTAGATTAAAGCAATCAGACCCTGGATATACGCATTACTCCTGTCCACATCAGAAATGAGCAGGGCTTGATTATTTTCTAGTTACTAAAATACTTTTAGCCGAAGCGCCGATACAGACCTTTTCAAGAATAACCTCAGATCATAACCCAATATTAGAAATTAAAATGCAAGGAGTGGTTCGACCCCGGTTTTTGTTTTCTTTTGATCGGAAGTTATTGCTAAATGATCAGTATGTCAGCCAAATAAAACAGTGGCTGAAACAATTTTTCAACATGAACCGGAACACCACTAAAAATTCCATTTTGTGGGATGCTCTAAATGCAGCACTTAGAGGTGATACCTTGAGATTCGGATTATACGTTCAAAAGCAGCAGAGACAGCTAACTCATGAATTGTATGATAGCCTCAAACAAGCTGAATATGCGTTAACTCGTGCCGTGAGAGAGAAGATGGATAGCTCTCAAGCACAAGCCGAGGTAGCACGTTATAAGACTAAGATAAATTAGGAATGGGCAAAAGATAACGCCAAGAAATACCAAACATACTGAAGGGAATGCTATGAGTATGGGGAGTCCACAGGAATGTGTTTGCCCAAGAAAATCAGGACTAGGCAAGTAAAAGACGCAAATACCGCAATTAAAGATGCTAATGGGAAAACTATAGAAACAACGGCGGGGATCTTAGAAGTTTTTAGAGTCTTTTATGAGGGGTTATATACAGAGGAGTATGAAAACCAGGATAGATCAAGAGCATTTTATAAAGAAAACATTAAGTGTAGAAGACTCTGTATATTTGGAAGAACCTATAACTTTGGAAGAATTAGTGGAGGCGGTTGGATCTTTAGCAACAGGGAAAGCCGCAGGGCCTGATAAGCTTCCGCTTGAAGTTTAAAGATAACTGAAATACAACTAGATATGCTGACGGTTTTTCGGGAGGCACAGAAAGGGGATGCATCGGCGTCATGGGATGAGGCGGGTATAGTTATCGTTTTGAAAAAAGACAAACCATCTATGCTACCTGGATCTTATCGACCCATTTCGCTTTTAAATTCCGATGGAAAGATATATGCAAAAATTCTGGCAACACGCCTCTCGTGTACTATCTCCTATAGTATATGTCCATCAGCAAGGTTTCATCCCAGGAAGAGGCACGGTCAATCAAGTCAGCAGAGTAGTCACTATGTTGGACATTGCTAATGTACAGAAAACACCTTGTGGAGTAGTGCCACTTGATGCTGAGAAAGCGTTTGACCATGTCTCTTGGGAGTTCCTGTGGGCTACTATGAGGTGGCAAGGCTTCGGACCTGGGTATATTCAAGCTTTGTGAACTATGTATAAAGCACCTAAGGCCAAAATATGTGCGATGGGTCTTGAGTCTGATTCGGTTGTAATATCAAGAGGCAACCGGCAAGGATATCCCTGTTCTCCTTTATTATTTGCCCTGTATATTAACCCCTTTCTGAACCTATTGGAAACTAGGTTAAATGCTTCAGGAGCTTGGCCTGAAATGGGAGCTACTATATTAGCATATGCGGATGATATTGCTGTTATTTCTCCAGATACAGCTAAAACTATGCTAGAGATCAAACAATTAGCAGCTGCATATGGGAAAGATTTGGATATAAGTTAAATATCGCAAAAACACAAATAATCTGCACAGAGAAAGTAGGTATTAATGACGTCAGGGTTATAGAGGAGGCTACATATTTGGGGATTCGAATTACCGAATGTTTGGAAAAGATGGTAGTATCTAATTGGGAACTTTTGTTATCTAAAATAAGGAAGGATTTGGATAGAATAGAAGGCCTGCATTTATCCCTAGTAAGTAGATGTAACGTTTTTAAAATGGATGTTTTGCCCAAAGTGTTGTATTATTTTAGATGAGTTCCCCTGAAACTTTCTCGGAAGCAACTTCAGAAATTACAATCTATTTGCAGCAGCTTCCTGTGGGCACAAGGTAAGCCAAGCCCGGCATGCAATGAGGTACATGACTTTACCCCGACTTCGAGGGGGATGGGCTGTTCCTAATTTCTTGTTTTACTTTTGGGTGTGCTTATTACAACAAATGGGTATATTGCTAATTGGGGAAGCTGAGGGAAAGGTAGAAGAGTCCCCGAATATCTATAAGATATAAGGGATCAAAAACAGAGAGGATTTTTTTTTTTTAATTTAGAGCCCAGTTACTACAAAAAAAGCCGATTTAAGGTGCTTCAAGCTGCCCATAAAGCATGGTTACAGCTTTGTAATATGCTGAAGAATGGTAAACTCAACTTTTGCACACCTACCTCCTCTCTAGCACTACCTCCCTTAATCTTTTCCGATGTTGTTATGGCTAGATGGCGAAGAAAGGGTCTTAAAACCTTGGGGGATTTAATTAATAATGGTGCTATCAAGGCCTACTCCTCGTTGGTGTCCAAATATGATCTCCCTCAAGCTGATTTTTTAAAATATTTACAAATACGGGACTACTTAATAAGAAGAGTAGATGTAACTAATTTGGCTACGAAAAGTAATTTGTTGGAGATATAGAGAAAGCCTTATTGAATTACAAAGGGATGACCTTGAAATACAGAATCGTAAATGGAATAATAAACTAGAACAGGAAGGAGATATCCTACAGGAATCAATTGCGATGGCTGATAAACTTCTGGTATCCTCCAGCCTTAAATCACAACATTACAAAACCGGATTCAATTTGTATTATACGCCCACAAAAATAGAACAGTGTGGGGGGGCTAAATGAGGGTAGATACACGCGATGAGGGAAAGATCAAGCTGATAGTATTCACATGTTTTATGAATGTCCAGAGTTGAAGCAATTGATACATAAAATGGAAGTCTTTCTGACAGAGGCGACAGGGGAACAGATCGTGATTACCCCTAAGGGGATGATGTTGGGAGTACTGGATGATTCATTGGTGGAACAGGGGATATATCAATTTAGATTTCTGATTTTTATCGCTATAGCAGTGGCCAGATTATGTATTGCGTCATTATGGAGGGAGAAAGAACCACCATCTTTTGAAATGAGGAGTGGCAGACTTTATGCTATGTATAATTTAGAATATAGTTTGTATGCCCTCAAGGGGCTTCATAAGCGCAGGTTAGGCATAAAGATATGGGGGACACTTACGGAATATTTAAAATAATTATGATTTAGCCTAACTTCTGTGTTTTGTATGCCTTGGTTTTAAGATTTGGTTGTCTCCAAGGCTCGGTGATCCGATATAAGTTTTATATTGTTCCTCCCCCCCCGATTGAGTTTGATTTGTTGTTAGGCAGATTTGGATATGTGATGACCTTCTAGCTTTTTTGTGTATTGTGTAATGCACTGCAATGATATGTATATCGTGATCCCTCTTGATTTGCTTTTTGTGTGTAGACAACGTTTTTTGTAAATGGTTATCAATTGTTATTGGCTTACAAACAAAAAAACATCATATACAATGGAAACTTAATAACTTTTCGAATTATAGGACATAAAATGTTGTCAGTGCCATAATTTGTCACTGTGAAAGAATATTTATTGGCAAAACTACCAGGAAATCAAGCAGAGAATTGGCCAACATAAATCTTGCATCTACAAAAAGAACAGTCACAGCCCCCCTAGCTAACCATTTCATAAATAAAGGCCATACGTAGAAAGATTTTAGTGGACATTACTGAGTGCCATATAACCAAGTCCAAAAGGTGGAGACCTACAAGCCAACTTGATGAAGAAAGAAGCATACCTAATTTTGAAATTCAACACTATCAATGATGGTCTAAATGGTCTAAATGAAATGTCTGAACTAAATAGACTGTAAAAGAATAAAGACCTCCAGTAATGAGAGGACAGTCCGCAGTCCTCTGGAAGCTTTGTTGAGCAATATGTAGCATGAATATAAGCTAATTTTAAGCGGTCCCTACATGCCTTCAACTGTAAATTTTCAGCAGAGATACACGAACTACAATTACCAGCATGCAACAGTGAAGCCTGGTGAGTAATTTATTACTCAGGTCTGAAAAAAGAGTCCAGCATAGTACAAATATATGTCAACTGAATTCAGACCTAATATGCCTTCAATTTTTACTGGAGATATGTGCACTGCAAATAACAGCATGCAATAGTGTAATCCGTTTTGTATTATATTACTCATGTCTCAATAAAGGTTTTGGAAGACTCTGCAATTAGAAACTCGGGAGACTGATGTGAGCAGAAACCGGAGAGATACCAAGCTCCGATGTAATTTCAAAAGAAGCAAATTTGAAAACATTTAGGTTGTTTCCATGTAGCACAAGAACAGTTGTATTGAAATGAGTCCGTCTACTTGCTTTTAATCTAATTTTAAAAAATAAGAAACATTGTAACCTTGACCTTTATAATGGGAAGCGCGGTTAGAACAGACGAGCGTACAAAATAGGAGAGTTTGTATGACAATTACTCCCCCAAAGATGTTAAGGGGGTTTCATGCAAGATAGGACCTCATGTTTTTAATGTAATTATCATTTCATGATACAATGTAATGGCCTTGTATCTTTGAAGCTGGAGAAGAGATCCTGTTTATGTGAACTGAAGCACAAGCGCTGGTTACATGCTAAATAAAAATTCAATGTTTGTCGAAGAACCTTTTAAAAAACAACAGTTTGGCAGACAACTAAATTATGCTTGCATAAAGATATTTAAATTCAAGTTATCTAACAATGGTAGTTCAATGTTTACAAGCGTGTAACAAGTAATCTAAATAAGACAAGTGTGAAAACATTTCAAATTTTTTAATAAAAAAGCCTTTTTTACGTAGCCAGCTTTCTGCTTCAGCCTGAAAGTAATTACAAAGCTAATTAAATCTCTGGCAACATAAGCTACGTTTTAGCTCAGCCCCAGCTGCTTCATTTCATTAATAATAAAATCTTTTTCGCAGAATGAGAACCCAAAGGGAGGACAGATGGAAGCTGTTTAAATTTGAAAGAGGATTTGTTGCAAAAGCACAATTAATGAGCTCAAATTCATAAAGAATGAGGTAATTTATCAAACAAAAGTGTTGGAAGTATGATAGAAATAATGGAAGAACAGAAAGAAAGATACTTTAATGCATGTATTTATTATTTCACTGAATTATAACCAGTCAGGGTCCTGAGGAGAACCCAAAAGAAATAAGAGGTTCGAAGCGCGTTGACAAACTTGGGGAGTATCGTCATTGGATTTAAGTTGTACAGTAGACATTCAAAAAAGACTTAAGAACTCATAAAGTCTATTGTAACAGAACTGGCTTAGAACCCGCGAGGGACACTAGTAGCCAGAGGGTTTGCATAAATAATCATAGCAACTACAACCTCAGCAGTTTGTTCATTATCAGACTGGTCATATGAGTATGTGTCAATATTTGTCACTATGGTATAAGTAATGTCAGAGTTTTGTACAGTGTTGTATAGTGTAAAAATGTGTCTTTTTGATTAACTGAATGTGGTTTAACGGATATGTGAAGTGTAAAAAATTGCATAAAAGATCACAAAATAAGTTGTGAATAAATAGGTCAAGAAAATGTGTTTACTTGAACGAGAATATAAAATGTTCTTTGAATAATTACACCTAGTGAAATCTGTGTTCTATATGTTTTAAGACGACCCAACCCAGCTGTGATAAAAGGGCCCAACCCAGGGGTTTCCTTTTGTTTGCTCTCGCCCCTCTTATTACCTGACTAAAGGGTCTTTCTAGTTTGAAAATCCTGGAATGTATCGACAATGCTGTCTCTTCTGTTATCATTATGTTTTAAAATGCCAATATATATATATTTTTTTTAAAAGGGCCCAACCGGCAAATACGTAACTTTCTTAAAGTGTAATTTTTTTAAATAATAATAAAAAATTTGACCTTACTATTAAAGAGGAATTTTTGAAATTATTTTTGTAGTTTTTCGTTAATATGAAATACAAAGAAAGAAAGAATATAGCGCTGCTAGCAATCACTGCAAGTCACATCTCCTCAATCACATAGAAATATACATTTAAAGTCCCACCATCTCCCACACAAAATAAACATAATACAAAACAGGAGTATCGCACAAACCTTACATTGCCTTTTTCCCCACTTGATCACACTATACTTTGCGGCAAGACAACCTTTCCCTTCCAGAAGGGTATAATTAGTAACTAGAAGTGACTATGTCCATTCTTGTACACTGCACGTGTTCTTCCTAAGTATTATACATGCGTGGGAGTCCCTGCCCTGATTCAACAGATCCTGCAAAGTCATCCAGGAAGTCCACCCAGATCTGCAGATCTTTTAGCACTATTTCATCCATCCAGACAAGTATTAAGGAGGACTTTAAATTACAATTCAAAAGAGTAAGAAGTATTTTTCTAGCTGCTACCAATCCAAATTTAGCATTTAATAAATGTAACAGTGTAGCCCAATGATTCCCTATGGCAGCAATCAGCCTTGCTACAGTGACAATTGTTTTTAGGGATATTTCACTGTAAAGACATGTTCAAAATTCATTTCTACATGCTCCACTTTTAAATAGCTACACCCTGCATTGGATAGCAATAAGGCCCACATAGGGCTGATTTGTTAATATTTAAAAGGCAGGTTTAGGCCTGCTAAAAGGTGTAATTTGCCAGGTCAAATGTGCAGTTTAAAACTGCCACAGGCAGATTACCTGTGTGCAGCTAGCAGGCTGCACACAACTGTAGTCTCTCATGTGAAGGATGTACCTGTGCTCACACGTGTATAAATGTGTTCAAGTGAAAGTAGTCTTTCAGTCTTATCTTAAATGGAGAGCACTGTTCAATTTACCAGGAAATCAAAAAACATCTGAGCTTACTAAATGGGTGGAACGCATTTCCAACAAGTATGATAGGGAGGATTGGGAAGGAGAGGAGCACCAGGGAGACTAGGAGGGCTAGGGAAACAAAGGCCAGTGCGACCACCACCTAAAGACCAAATCCAGGAGGACTAAATAAAGGAATACCAGAATAAAGAAGAGCAATACTACATGGACAAGGGCACCAGGAGCAGAAGGATTGGCAACTTCAAAACAAAGGAGACAAGATAAACCAAGGGGGCAGGACCAAGAGACCTAGATGACCAGAATTAGGGTGAGGAGTATGAAAAGAGCCAGTACCTGGAATCTGTGAAACAGGAAGACCAGGATCCAGAGGGCCCAGGGCTAGAGTACCTGGGCATGATTACCAGAAGGACCGGGACTGAGAAGACCAGGACCAGAAGGACTAAGGCTGGCATAAACAAGAGGCCCTGGACTACTAGAACTAGAAAAGTCTGTGATGATCAGCAGTCGGCCGGAACAAGCTATCGCAGACTCATTATGAAAAGGAGTAGAAGGACTCAGAAAACTAGGGTCAAGTTATTAGGGCCAGCTTGGGGAGGATAGTCAAGTTCAGGATGAGGAGGATAACGGCCTGTGGGATCAGGATAAGCAGGACAGGGATTAGGAAGACAGGGGTAACAGGATCAAAGCCATCAGGAGTAACAGAGCAAGGAGGACTAGATAAAGAGATCAGGACTACAAACAGATCTAGGTGAGCCATGACGATCAGGACCTTTGGAACCAGGGCCCAGAGTACTAAGTAGAGCAGATCAACCAGAATATGGGGTACCAGGGCTAGGGTGAAGATGACCAGAAGTTTCAAAGCCAGCAAGAGCAAGCAAGGGGATTGGACAAGGGTGGTCAGGAGGAAGAGAATCAAAATACTCAAGCTCAGGGGACCCAAACTAAGAGAAACAGATCAAGAGGGCAAAGCCCAATGGGTGCAGTTTCAGGAGACCCTAGAAGATAAGGAACAGAGCCAGGAGAACAAGAACAGCCATACTAGGAGGACAAGGACTAGGAAACCCAGTCATAGGAAGACCAGGACACCAGAAAACAGATCGCCAAAAAGGATCAGCAGGACAAGGTCCTACTGTTCTGGAATGGGGGCAACATGAAAGGTTCACTGTGGCCAGAAGGCAGGTTGATGATAAGTGTCATTAAAGGACAAAACAAGAAGCCCCAGGAGGACCAGGATCAAAATGTCCAAGAATGGGATGGCTTGGAAGACCAGGTCCAGAAGAACAGAGCCCCGGACCCAGGAGAACCCAAACTTTGAGGACCAAGAGAATTAGGTCCAGTAGGAACAGCATCATGAGACAAGAAGTACTATGACAACCAACAATAGGAGGACCAGTTCACAGAGGTCTAAAAGGATCCAACAAAGATCCCAGGAAACCAGAGCCAGAAGGATAAGCTTCCAGAGGACCAGTATACAGAGGCCCAGGTGGGCCGGGAAGAAAAGGGCAAAGAGGACAGGGACCTGGTGTATGGGGATCAAGGGGACTAGAGGAAGGAGAAAAGGAAAATCTGCAACAGGATAAGCACAACTAAAAGGACCAGGCCACATGGCTAGGAACAGAATGGCCAGGAGAGTTAGGAACAGGCAGCCCAGGCCCAGGGGGACCATAACAAAGAGGGCCATGACCAATGGGTGCAGAATCACAACAACAAGAAGTAGGAAGACAAGGGCCAGGAGCATCCAGACCCAACCAAGAAGGTCTAGGATAGATAGATATTTCATTATGCATTATTAATAAAAAAAACTTTGCATATGCAGTCACAGCAGTAATATTAATAAAAACACAGACTAAACCAATGTTAAAAGTTGATTGTCAACAGTAGCTTCAAGATCTCATAGTTATGTTAGTCTACACATTGCGAGTGGGGGTGGAGGCTATGACATTTTTAATGTTGGACACTTTACTAAGCCGCTATAAATAAAAACAAACTTGATTAAGTTGCTCAGTTACATGCGATAAAGTGCAAAGTGCAGATATAGCATGCAAAAAGTGCAAAGGCTGCCCTGTAGGACCATGTCGCACTTAGTCCACAAATGATTCCCTTGAGTATGTTAAGTGGATTAGAGAGGCTGGGATGACCCCCCAAGTATGCTAAGAGACAGAGGGCTAATGAAGGGGGGACAGTGCGAGAGAGGAAGATAACATGCAAGATTAAGTCCCTTGGAGTGCGAGTTGGATTGGCTAATCTCGTAATCTAAATCTGGACGCTGGTGCGTCCTCTTGTTCACCAGTTGACATCTGGCTCCCCCAATGATGTGGTTGCCCCTGTCTTTATTAACCAGGTTTTTGACTCCGTTAGCTCAGTTATTCAGGACCTCATTAATCTTTCACTGTACACTGGGATTGTTCCATCCAATGATTAGAGCCCTCCTGAAGAAACGGATGTATGACGTTACAACGCATACATTTACATCGTGGTACACTACATCGCGGTTTTTACAACGCAAGTCGTTACAACGACTTGCGCTAGATGGCGCTCTAGGACAAGGAATAGGACTTAGGAGTAGTATAATTTACTATTCCAACTCCAGTCTTCGTACAGTAGGGAAGGTGTTGGATAGTAAATTATACCATTCCTTGTCCTAGAGCGCCATCTAGCGCAAGTCCTTGTAACGACTTGCGTTGTAAAAACCGCGATGTAATGGCATCGCGATGTAATCCCCGCGTTGTAAACGATGTTTCCCGAAGAAACCTACCCTGGACCCGGAAATCTTTGCAAACTATCGGCCAATCTCGCTGCTACCTGGGTTTGCAAAGATCAGTGAAAAATATATCAATTCTACTCTCTCCACCTTTTTAGAGGAGAATGATAGCCTGCACCCCTCTCAAACTGGATCTGACCACAGCAGGGCGTGGAAACAGCCTTGCTTGCAGTGGTTGAAGAATCAAGGATATTTTGGATGTCGGTGGATCCGCAGCCATTGTTCTTCTTGACCTCAGCACGGCCTTCGACACGGTCAACCATCAACTTCTTATTGACAGACTTAGAGAGATTGGGGTTTCAGGAGCCTTACTTAATTGGCTGGAGTCATTTCTTAGAGATAGGTCCTTTCAAGTCTTTGAGGATAACTTTATCTCGGAGAGAATGCCTGTGAGTTGTGCCTCAGTGATCATCCCTGAGCCCCACGCCTTTTAATGTTTACATGCGACCTTTGGCAGATGTGGTTAAGCCCTTCGGGGTTAAGTTCGTCTCGTACGCAGATGATACACAACTGACTGTGTCCCTCAATCAGCTTGATGATAAACAGTACTGCTTGACCAACTGCCCGGAGAGTTTCGACTTGGATGGATAACTCCTTCCTTAAGGTAAATGGCGCAAAAACTGAACTGATGTTTCTAGGGAATTCCATTAACATCAACCCTTGTGTTCTCTGGCCTAAATGCTTAGGTATTATGCCTACACCTAAAGAAGATATAAAAAGTCTTGGGGTGTGGTTTGATCACAAATTGTTTTTTAAGGAGCAAGCTCGCAGAGTGGCAGCCACCTGCTTTGGAATCCTTAAAATGATTAGACAAATTCTTCCCTTGCTACCTTTTATTGCAGGGAAACTGCTGGTTCAGGCCCTGATTTTGTCACGGCTTGACTATGCTAATGTGCTTTATCTTGGAACCACGTGCACCACCATTAAAAAGCTTCAAATGGTGCAAAACTGTGCTGCACCTTCTCTATTGCAGGCTCCATATCGGGCATCAGCCAAGACCTTGATTGCCTCTCCGCACTGATTGCCAGTGGCCGAGAGAATTCAGTTTAAGACCCTGTGTATTGCCCACAAGGTGCTGTCTTCTGGGGCACCCCCGATTTTAAGAACTATCATCACCCCCTACCTCCCTAAAAGATCACTACGCTCAGAGAAGAAACGTCTTGCAGCAGTCTCGAGAATTAATCGAGTGCGGAGCGGTGGACGGATGTTTTCCACCATATCTGCGAAGAGTTGGAATCAACTCCCAGATCAGATTCGGCTTGAGACCAATCATCTCTCTTTCCGTAAATCTCTGAAGACCTTGCTGTTCCCTTGATGCTCCTTTTGTCAGTAATTGGCTCTGTTGTCAGCGCTGGGAGGCCTTTGGTAGCCATGCGCTTTACAAGTCCTTATTCATTCATTCATTAATTCTCACTCATGATGGTGGAGGGGTTTTAATGCACTTGCTCCAAGCATCATTCCCTTTCACTGACTAGAATATTAAATGGCAGTTTGAGTGGGGATTTTTAAGTAATCTGTTCCATTTCTTTCTCTCAAAATTCCGTTCAAGTTTCAAAAAGTAAGAGTTGTTGGCAGGTGATCCTGACAGGATCTGTCTGCCCTGGGTGGAGACTGCTATTTGATTGCACTCAGTTTATAAGTTCAGGCTGACTTTCCATTGACTCTCGTGCACCAGCAGAAGCATGTTATGGACTTCTTGGAGCTGGTCATACATGCAAGGATTTTTTAGGATGCCAGAAGGACTTGGAAGATCAGGAAAATGAAGAATATGGTCAGTACAACCAGGAGAAAATAATACACATAGAAATTGAGGCAGGCCAGGACCAGGGCTACCAGGCGACCAGGATAGGAGCAAGAAGGACTAGAAGGATCATGACCAAAAGGACCAAGAACAGGGCTACAAGTGCCTGGGGTTAGGACCAGGACCCAGAGCACCAAATGAAGGAGAAAGACCAGCACCTGGGGCAGGAGGACCAGAGTGAAGAGGATCAGGAAGTGCATGACAGAGAGAGCTCGGAAGACCAAGGAGCCTGGACCTTGATAATCTACAGGAGCGAACTAAAATGAACAGGTTTAGAGCCTAAACAAAGAGAACCAGACCAAGAGGGCCAGCACCAGTGGACACAGGACCAGAATGAACAAGATGACAAGGAGGAGAGTCAGGAGGACCAGGATAATGCAAACCAGGAGGACAGAGACTAAAAGGACCAGGCCAAAGAGGACCAGGATATGAGAGGTCTGGTGGCCAAGAGGACCAGCAAGACAAGGTGCTGGGGTTTCAGAATCAGATGAACACACTGAGGAAGATCAGAAGGACCAGCACAAGGAGACTACACACAATAAGCTCAGGGTGGGCCAAGAGAAGGAGCCTGTAGAGGGCCAGGATGGCTAGGAAGACTAGGACCAAGACCAAGAGGTCTAGTCATGCAAAGACCAAACAAGGAGGGTCAAGTCCAGTGTGCACAAATAGAGGAGGAGCTAAAGGACTGTGAAGACCAGAAATATGAAGAACAGAGCTAGGCAGACCAGAGCCAGAGTAAGGAAGAGTAGGAGAACATGACAAGAAAAACCAGGATCAGAAGCCTAGGCAACCAGAGATAAAAGGATAAGAGCAAAGAGGATCCCACACAGGGCCGTAGCAGGTAACCATGCAGGCGAAGGGCCTTGACAAAAGTGAGACTATAGGCACCGCCTCCCGCTGGTATCCATGTTACGAAAAGATACCGTAACCATAATATATTGTTTCAGGTGAAAATCGTAAGTTACGTATTCACACCCACTTATGCACACCTTAGTGTGTGTGCATATAAGTAACCTATTTAGGGTCCCTTCAGGCCTTAACAGCATTGGTCCTGAAGAACGCCTCCCTAATTATAGTTGGTTGGCTGAAACATGTAGAAATGTTTTTCCACGTTTGGATGTGTGAGATCATTTTACCTCTATCACATCCACCTATTTTTAATCGTACCTCAGGAACTAACCCTTAAAAATATTTCTGATTTGATTGAGTATCCTAGAGGTAGTTTTAAGGTTCACATTCACTAAATTCACCTATCCACCCCAACAAATCCCCTCCGCTGTAATTAGGCTTCGCAGCACACCTAGAAAGTACTCGGCCCCCTAGGCGGGAAACCCGATAAAGAAGCATGCCACCATCTAGGTTGATGGGTGGGGGTTCTTTAAAAAACCTAAAGGGTTTTCTTCTGTGAGAATACTCAATACTAACAGGCTGCTAGGTAATTAATACACTTTCAAGTTTGTTCTTTTTGTTTATTACTAAGAGCAAAGAGGGCCAGAGCAAGGAAGACCAGTGAGCCCACCCCAAATGGGGCAAGGAAGATCAAAGCACAGAGGCCCAGGCAGATCAAGACCTATTCTACAAGGGCGAGAATGAAAAGGAGGGCCAAGACAAGTTGAACCAGGATGACAAGAGCTAGGAGGACAAAACCGGCTGACTTGGGCTAGGATGGCAAAGAGGAGGAACATGATGACCAGAAAAAAGAGGATCAGGACTAAGAGGATGAATTAGTGTAGACCCAGCATGGTAAGGAACAGAAGGACTTGGAGGACCGGGGCTGCAGTGTCATGGCCAGACAGAGAAGGACTAGGGAGATCAAGGACAGGTAGACCAGGGTTATTAGGACCAGTGACGAGAGTGAGGAAGATTAGGTAGATAAGAAGAATCTGGATTAGAGGGACCAGGAATAGGGAAAGGAGGACCAGGAGACCAGAACGAAGAAGACCAAGACCTGGAGTACTATGTGGAGCAAGATGACCAGAACTGGCTGGGGTAGCAGGATCAGGGTAGCAAAGATCGGGAGGACTAGGACAACCAAGCAAGGATGATCAAAGGGACTGGACCAGAACCAAAATGACAAGGCCCAAGAGGATTTAATATGAGGGTCAGGACCAGTGGACACTGTACCAGGTGGATCAAGAAAAAAACTACCAGAGCTGAGAGTTTCCGGAAGATCCAAACCAGGAGGACTAAGAGCCAAACCTAAGATCATCAGGACAAGAAAGGCAAGTTGGAGACAGAGCCAGAAAACCAGCAGGGCCAGGTTGAGGAGGATCAGTAGAATCAGAATAGAGGGTCCCAGAGCCAGCAGTACCAAGAAGGACTAATATGAGGAATGGCCCAAACCAGGAAGTGTCAAGAAGAAGCAGCACCAGGGAAGACTAGAGTCAGTAGCACTAAATTCAGGAAACAAGTATAAGAGTGGTCAGAGCTAAAGGGAACGGGACAGAAGGAGGACCAGAATAACTCATAAAAGGAGGACTTGGAACAGGACCAAGAAGAGAACCAATAGAAGTAGGACAGGAAGGGCTAGGATGAGGAGGAGACCTAGGCCACATATATTAGGATATCCCTCTCACAATTGCTTCTTAGTCATGCTGTAATGCTGTCAACTGCTAGTGATGCCCACCTTTTCAGACCACCCAAGGCACTGATAATAGGTATGGGCTGAAAACTCACAGTATGCAACTTTGGGTTGTGGGGGACAGCAGATGATGTCTTGAAGCTGGTACAGTGGTCTGAGGATGGACCAGGAGGCAGAGGGACTAAAACTTGGCAGAGGGGTCTAAATATGGATGGGTGAAAAGCTAAATAGTCTGAGACGGATGGCAGAAGAAGTTTGAGAAGTTCCAAGGGCTGAAGTCAGTAAAAATGGTGAGTAACTAACAAGGGTTTGGGGGACAAAGGACATTGGCAGTTAGCAAGAGGGAGAAAAGGATTAGAAGAAGGCACTGATAAGCAGAGGATGGGGCAGGGATGCTGCAGATAGATGGGCTCAGACATCCTGCAGATGGACCCTGGGTGACAAAGGGCTCTTATTGCCTGAGAACCTGCTGATGTAGTTTCAGCACCAGACAGGTGGTTTGTGAAGCTTTAGGGGGAAATTGAATGGTGGTGGAGTTGGGTATATAGTTTAGAAGTCCAGGAGGCTCTGAGAGACAAGACTGGGAGAGCAGTCTATAAAATGCTAGGCTGCCAGAGAAAGCTGAATATGGACAGTGATGTTTTAATGTTGGAAAAAGGTTGGATGGGCTATAAGGACAGCATAGATCATGCAGAAATGGTCTGGAGGTTGATAGGTGGGATTTTAGGTCTGATAGACACAAAATTGAAAGCCATGCGTTGTAGTCTCAATAAAATAGTGCAGATGAAGAGCCATAATAGGGATTTTGTGATCATCAAGTAGCAGCAGACTGAATCAATGGTCTGTGAGTGCGAGCAGCAAGGGGGTGAACAGGCTATTAAGCATCTGCAAGATTGGGGTAAAAGCATACAGTAGAGAGAGAAACCTAGAAAAAGTGAGTACTTGAGGGCTGGGAGGGCAATGTGAAGGGTGAAGGGGTGCTGGAGGGAGGTTTGAATGCCAAGATAGGCAAAGGCAATTTAAGGGCTAGCCAAGGAGCTGCGAGGGTTAGCTAATGATGGTCCAAAAAGATAGGTTCAGAGAGTAAGCTGAGGGGCTCAGAGGGTCGTAGGGGTAGCACTGAAATGTAATTAAATGGGAGGTGGTCCAAGCACTGCTGTGAAGGCTCTGAGTGAAGACAACAAGAAGCTGCCTGAAGGTTTGAGAGACAAATGAAAGGCTGTGGTGCTGACAGAGTGTGTTGGAAAAGCTCTTATACAGACAGAACTATATTTAGCTTGGGGCATGGCTTTGCCGAGCAGCAAGATGGCAGCTCAGTGAAAGGGCTCTGCAGGCCGAGAAAGGATCCTTTACTAATCTAGCCCTCATCGTGGCAACCAAAGGGATCCTCACTGTGCAATACACCTGTAAGCCATCTGCAGAAAACCTTGTTGCGAGCCTGGAGCCCCGCAGTTCTCCGGAAGCGAATAGTGGGCATGCCGCCTCTCGAGGAGCCGAAGCGCCTTGTGGGCCTGGGGAATTGTGGCCCGCACCCGCCTGGCAGCGCTGCTCTGGGCCTTCGTGTCTGCCCAGGAGTGGCTGGTATAGGGAACGACCCGACGCGGGGGCAGCTGCCTCCCTGTGACCAGCTGGCCTGGAGGATAAAGCCTGGATTGCACTGGTTGGCCGGGGCAGTCACTGAAAGGGCTGCGCCCAGAGGGGTGTTTTGTCTGGTGGATGGAACAGAGAGGGAGTGCCCCCACATCCCGCCCTGCTGGCACCTGCTGCCATCGCAAGACTGCACGCCCTTACTGCCCTGCCTGCTACGGGCCGCATCGCGGGTGGCCTGCTTCCTGATTGCCGTGGCGGCCCTTGTGGGGGTAGACAGGCTTGCGGCAGGACCATGTGGATGGAGCACGGTCAGCAGTGACACATGTGGGTCTCTATGGTGGATCTGCCAAGCTCACATGCCCTAGAGACTCCGCCCTGATTCACCGGCCCTGATGTACCACCCATGGAGAGTTATATTGGTGGCCGTTCATGGATGACACTGTTTCTGCTCCTGCTGGCAACTGAAACTGGGCGCTGCTGTCCCACTGAGGCACTGCCTGTAAGTTTTGCTCCTAGACTAAGGAAACTGCGTGAACACATTAAGCATTCTGTAGGGTTCATAATTAGGGCTCCCGATTTTATGGTATTTTTTTTTTTTTTATTTCCGTCCGTATTTATCCATATACATTTTTTGCCATTTTATATGTATTTATCCATATTTGTTTTGTGAATAAATGAAGTTGTAAAACTACATTTCCATATTTATTTAACTTATTGACACACACTCATACTTTGATGTCTGTCGTGATTTAGCTATTAAGCTGCCAAATATTATGTAACAATACATCCACCAAATATTGGCATTATACCACTAATGTATGTTGAAATATGCCATTATTTAAAGTCATTTCCTCTTGTTTTTTAATTTCCAATGCTGTCCATCTGCTCAACTATTGGGCTGCAATTCATGAAAGACAGCTCAAAGAAGCACGATTTTCTGTATTTATCCACTTTTAAAAATAAATGCAGACAGAAAACATATTGTTTTCTGTCTGTATTTATCTATAAAAATCAGTAAAAACGGAAAACAGGGAGCCTAATTCACAATCCCAATGTGAGTGCTTTTTGGATACCCACTTTGTGTTTAGACCCACCATCTTGCCACTGGGATACACAACCTCTCTAGATATTCGGGCCTGCACGGACCCCTTGCATGGATGAAGCTGCGAGGCGGGCCCCAGCGTTTCTGAAAACAGTGATTCCTTCCTTACATCATCCCACAGGGTGGTTTACATACTCACGCGGTGGCGCTGTGAGTGCAGAGAGGCACTGTGTTAATCCTAGAGAGGGCCGCTGCTGCTACATAATGGGTAAACATGACAAAGAAATCTAAGTTATCATTTGAAAATAAAAGACTAACACGCTTAGCGGACACCGGTGGAGAGTCAGATTCTTACACTGGAGTCAGAGAGGAATCTGAACAACAGGAGGAAGACCTCCGTACGATTCTTCTGGATGTCAAAACAAGCTTAAAAATCGCTGACAACAAGCTTGACATGCTAGCCTCTCGGTTAGACCAGGTGAAACAGTGTGTAGATACCCACGAGACTCGGCTAGACCTGCTTGAAAACAGAGCACCTGATGCTCACAACTACAAGGTGGAATCTGAGGAGCACCTCCTTCAGATGGAAAAGGTTCTAAATGTGTTCAAGGAAAAGAATTAAGACTTGGAAGCCCGTTCTAGACGGAACAACCTCCACATAACTGGTATTCCAGAGACAACTGCAATAACTAAAATAGAAAATGTTGTTGAGTCACTGTTGCCGGACTTATTTGAATCAGACCTATCGTCTATGTTCATTATAGAGCACGCCCATCGTTGCCTTGGTCCTAGGCGACCTTTCGGAGCTACACCGCGGCCCTTAGTAGAGCACCTACTAAACTACTGGGACCGAGACACAATACTGCGCCTTGACAGGGAGCACGGAAACATACGCCATCAAGCTAATAACATTTCGTGTTACCCCAAATTTATTCCTCTGGTTCAAGCAGCCCGCAGGGACCTCCTAACGGTCAAACGCATACTTCAACAAGCTGACATTACATATGCACTCCTATACCCTGCCGAATTGCATGTCACGTTTGAAGGGAAATCCCATTACTTTACAGACGTGAAATCTGCCCTCAAATTCGCTAAGCATATTGCAGAAGCCCTCTCCTATGTCCTCCGGCACACTGAGGAAGATGCTAGACTTAGCGACAATGACTGAAACATTACAGAAATTGACCTGCCCAGCAATGTGTATTACAGAGTGGGTATTGCTACGAATCATAATGTTATGACCAAGCCACAGGTTCGACACTTGTTACTCCTGTTTGTTCAATCACTATATTGCTTTTTTCAAATGTTGTAATTTGAATTCTGTCACTCTTGAATTGTTACAGATATGTATATATCTTGGCCACACTGCCGCTATTAGTAGGGCCGTTCTTACTTGCTAGATTGCAAATTGGAAGTGTTTGTTGGGTTTCTGGTGGATACTTGGTCACTATCTAATTGGGGGGTTGGTGTGGGTGGAGAGTCAGGAAGTTCTAATAGTTTGTTTTGGATTGGGATGGGGTGGAAGAGAGGTCACTGTTACAAACTTGGCAATATGATTTTCCACCTACCTCACACAACAACATTGCAGTCAATTTCCGCAGCATACACGCCGTTATTGCACACCAACAGATAAAAAACATGGCTTTACCATGGCTATGAATAATCCACATGGTCCTCACACCCCACAGCCTAGTATGACGTCCATAACGTACCTAACTTGGAACATTCGCGGTCTAAATGACCATAGAAAAACATACTTAATGCACTCATACTTGCTCAGACATAAAATTGATGTCTGCTTTCTTCAGGAAACTCATCTCTGTAACACATCAACACCTAAACTACAGGCTAGTCGATAGCAGGATATATGCGGTGGCATACTCCAACTATGCCAGAGGCGTAGCTATACTGATACATAGATCATTAGGCTCGTCCACATCACTTTCTATTATGGATCCAGAGGGCAGATACATGATAGTGGACGGTACCATAGGGGGTAGACGGATCATTATGGTGGCAATATATGGGGTCAGCACTGATGACCCAGATGTCTTCGGCACCGTCTGGTCCAAGATCTCTACACTTGGGTGTGACACCATGATTTTGGGGGGGAGGGAGGAATTCAGTGCCATTCTCAATGACATATTGGACAGATCAATCTCCTCCCGCAGTCTTCACCCTAGGGCAGGGGCGATGCTGGAGGCACTCATCCACAAACATAACTTGGTGGATGTTTGGAGACAATGGCACCCGAATGCTTGCGAGGGTACCTGCATATCGACATTTCATAAATCGTGGTCTAGACTACACTTTTGGTTGATGTCCAAGGATGTCGCGACATGGACGGCTTTGGTGGTATACCAGTCCCTAAATGCTTTTTGATCATGCTCCAGTATTACTTCGGCTGCTGTTGCCTCGGTCTATCCCCCAGTAGTTTGTCTGGCACCTAGCCTCAGATGCGCTGCTCGACACTGTCTTTAGGGAGGAGATCCGCAAATAGATAATAGATTATTTTACACTTAATGAAAACTCATTGTCTTCGCCTGCAGTGCTCTGGGAGGCTTTCAAAGTGATAATCAGAGGGGCCTGAATCGTAAAACAAGCAGGAGGGCTGAAGGCAATCTGGCAGTCCTTGATGAAGCTGGAAAGAGATATTCGGGATTTAGAGCAGGCATACTTCCGGACTAATAAGCCTGGGCATCTGCCACTCTAAGGGAGAACATTTCCGAGTTTGCTGACGAAGCCCAAAGGTAGACTCTCTTCCTCGGGAAATATGCTTCGGCTCGACGTTACAAGGAGGGAGACAGACCTGGTAAAACTTTGGCAACCACACTCAGGCCTATGCATCTCCACCTACATCACTGAGCGATTAGATGCAGACTCTAACCCTGTGAGAGCCCCAAATGCTTTACTGGATCTCCGCGCTGACTTTTATGGCACACTACAATCCAGCTATTATGGCTGGATTGGGCACACCACACATACTTAGATTAACCTTTTACCACTGATAACATTATACAGGTGATCCAAAGTTTGCCAGGAGACAAGACCCCAGGATTGGACGGCTGACAACTTCCTTCCATAAATCTTATGCGTCAATATTGACACCTCACCTTTTTGCTGTTTATCAGGAAGCGATGAGAACTGGAGTTTTGCCTCCATCTATGAGATAGGGGGTAATTATAACGCTTCTTAAACCAGGGAAACCTGCTAACATCCGTGATTCATATCGTCCCTTATTTCTCATTAATGTTGACAATAAAATTGACGCTAAACTGCTAGCTAATAGATTTAAACTGGTCCTCCCCCTTATAGCCAGACCTGATCAATCTGGGTTCATACCCAGGCGCTCTACTGCCCATAATGTGCGTACCCTGCTGTTTTACACCATCTCAACCCGCGGGTGCCAGCACTAGCTGCCCTCCTGGACACCACTAAGGCGTTTGATTCTCTGGAGTGGTCATATCTCTTTGCACTCCTGACTAGGATTGGCCTTAGCTCTAACTAAATACAACAGCTACGCCTCCTATACACAGGGTGTCCCTTGTCTCCACTCCTTTTTGCTGTGGCTACGGAGTCCTTGGCCGTGCGCTTGCGACAACACCATGTTTCTTTATACGCAGATGATATCACCCTCTTTGTACATGACTCTATAGAAAGCCTTGGCCCCATGATACGTGAGTTTATCCGATTTGGTGGGATATCTGGGGTACATATCAACAGTTCCAAATCAATATTGTTTCCCCTAACCACAGCCATTCACACTAGAGTACCCATTAACCTGGGCTGAGGGCCCTGTCCAATACCTGGGAGTCTGGCTTAGTAGAGACACACAGGAACTCTGGAATTTAAACTATGGGCGGACAATCACATGGCTGGAGGGAAAGGTGGCCATTTGTTCTCAGCTACCCATATCGCTGGCCAGCAGGATAGCTTTAGTGAAAATGTACTGTCCACAATACTGTACCTGTTTGTCAACCTACCCTTACCGCTCAATTCTGCATCTTTTTAGAAGGATCCATTCCATTGTGGTGTCTCTGGCAATCAAGAATATCCTGGGAATTACTCACGCTTCTGAAGACACAAGAGGACATGGGAGCACCTGATTTCACCTTATACGCATATTGTGCGCAAACCCAATCCCTGCATTTTAAAACGTGTTAACCTTTTCTTCTCTGCGCAAGTTAATTACGCGCCTTTACAATATCACACAATGTACCTCCCCGGTTGTTGCCTTAAAGGCACTTGAGAGATGGCCTTTGCATTTGGAAGCACCCATCACAGACGAGCAGTGACTATTTTGTTGTGGACAACTGGAACACCTCTCCCCTAACTATAGATTGAGACTTATTCACTTTAAGTTCCTGCACCGCATCTATCGCAACCCACTACAGGTTCACCGCATGGGTCTCAAAACAGACCTTAACTGCTGGATATACCAGACACCACAAGCCACATTTCTGCATTTAGCATGGCAGTGCCCACTAATAGCAGAATACAGGGGCAAGGTATATATTATCCGGAAGATCACGGGCATGGGACTGCACCCCACATCTCTGGTGGGTTAACCAGGTTATGTCAAAGATGCATCCCATGTAGATCGACCGCCTCCTCGCTATAATGCTCCAGTTGGCAAAACGCAGATTAGCTAGACATTGGGGCTAGCTCTCTGCTCCCTCAATAGACATGCGGATACATGATATCACATTCTGTCAAGAACAACTGTCCATTTTTTGAGAGCTAATGCCCCCTATATCTAGACTAATTCCACGCGGTGAACTCCGCTTGCAGAGTTTTCCGCACTCCGGAAAACGTCAAGTTGGCGAGCGCAAGCGTGGAAAATCAACCTCCCGGCGAGATTTCTCAACGCGGGCGGTCAGATTTCTCATTGCGAGTGGTCACGTATGCTCGCGACCGCTCGTGTTGAGAAACTGTCGGTTCGCGTTGAAAAAGCTGCCACTCAAGTAAAAATCTACTAAAGAGTGGCAGAAAGAAAGCAGCGCCCGCTTGCGCTGTGCATGGTGCCATTCGCGATGATTACACAGTGCGGGAAAGCACCTGGCACTAAAAATCACTGCGAACAGCATTTGTCTAACGCACTCCGCCACTTGCGAAGCTCTGCGTAGCCAGGCAGAGTTAACTCTGCCCAGGCTTAATCTAGACCTAAAGATATTTGAGTTCCATTTGCAGCCTGGCTGCAACATAAAGAGCCAGATCCCTCAACTCAGTCTGGAACACCCTGATCATCAGCCTAATAAGAGCCAAACGGCTCTACGGCTGCAAGAATACGGATATAACAATGCCATAGCCATTAAATGATGAATGTTATCGGGATGTGTTTATGCTGATGAATGTTATGGGGATGTGTTTACACTGTTGCAGCCATAATTGAATGCTTTACTGAAATTTGTGCTCTGTATAACTCTGAATCTCTGTTTAACTATCGCTGACTGCCTTTATCTTTCAATTAGCTATGGGATTGGATTATTTACTATACATGTGACCTACGCTGTGTTCCTTATCCGCCTCCCCTTTCTGTTCTTGACTTTATTACTGTTGGCCATACATTTAGTCATTGCTCTGTCAGATTGTACAGCTATGAAAACTTAAATAAATTTTTTTAAAAATACATTAAAAAAAACTATATTTAGCTTTTACAAATAATAGCCTATGGGTCCTTCGGGTGAGACTGGTAACACTGAATGGCTTGACAGTCTCTATGGGTCAACAAAGGGCTCTTAAAATATAGTGCAGGGAGAGATGGACTGGTCAGACGAACCTTTAGAATTGGCAAATTGCGGGATGATCAGGACCTTAGAAAGATTCACTTCTGCTCAAACAACGTGCATAAAAAGGAAAGAGATACAGAATCATTATAGTAGTCACCAATGGTTCAACAACAGATCCACTTTATAACAACCTGTAAGGAGACATTGTTATGAATAGATTGCAGCTTGAGTGTTAGCAACACTTATCAATTTATAGTGCCACCAACAACTCAAACAGCGGAACAATGCATCCACCAAGAAAAGTATCCAACTCAAATACAGTTGTGGCATTTGTAGAAAACACGCATGCTTACCCACAAGCGTAGGGTGTTGTGCCTCAACTGGAGAGACCCTGGCATGGGGCTCAGGGTACACTCTGACTAAAGGGATGGATATAGGCATGGCTTAATCAAGTCTCCTTGGTTCTGACAAGCTGAGGAATTACTGTCCGGTCAACTGGAGGCCAAAACCCACAGAAGCTGCAGCATTTTGAGTGAGGCAGCGAGGAAGAAAATACTTTAAAAGAATGCCACAAGTACTTGTTGTGCTAAGACTTGGTGATCATCAAGTTACAATTTTAAGGTCAGTTCAATGAGGGATTTTATAAAGGAGGCCTGGAAGGCCTAACCACCTATGGCGCTGGCCAGAGGGCCATGGTTGCCAGGGTGTAGTTATCCACGTCGTGTTCATGCTGGCTGTGCCAGCGTAAAATGTATGCTAAGATACATTGTGGTCTAGGCAGGCCTAATCTGCCCATACATAGTAGTGTGGGCTCAGAAGCATGCAAACTGCGTGGTAAATCTAACATCTCGCCACCCGTAGGGCTCTCAGTCCGAGGAAAGAGTTACCTCCAAAGCACGGCATGCACAGAAAAATACGTGCATGAAGATGGTCGCCTCGAAGGGGGACATATGATAGCTGTGCATTAAAGGAGCGGAGACATATAATGAAATCCACTAGAAATATCAATTGGAGCTTAACAAATCATGGCCAAGTCAACATGATGTTAGGCGCCTTAAGAGCTGCATTATGCTCAAATGGTGCGAGGAAAACTTAGAGGGCCAGAAGCAAATAAATGGAAGAGCCATATGCGGTAGTGAAGCACCGTGCTACAGCAGCTCTAGTTAATTATCTTTATTTGTATTTTTTTAGAGTTTCATTAATAATGCAGCAAACATCGCGTTAAGGTGCTAAACATGCACTGAACAGTAAATATTAAACTGTGAAGGAGGCATACACACACCCACAACCATTCGTTCAAGCACAAGGGGGAATTCCATAACATTTCCATAGGCAGGAGAAATCAAAATGATGGTTACAGTTATGCTCCCACACTTAGTACCACAAGTCTTTTATGTCAAGGGAGTCACAAGTCCTGATTATAGATGAATATCATAGTGTCTCAACCACCCCCCTCCCCCACACTTTGTGGAATTTGCCCAGGCACTCCCTGCACATGTACATTTGTACATGACCTTCTCCAGCACCAGATATAGGTCATAGCTCTCTTCCAGTCCAACAATGTTGGGGGTTCAGGCGCCCCCTGCTACCGTGCCACTTCTCGATTGGCCACCATCAATCCCAAATTACAGAAAAGGAGTTGTGCCCTAGGAATGTCAAAATCTCCCAGCACTTCCACCAGGATATACTTGGAATTGAGAGGAATGGTTTCACCCGCCACCCGACCCAATTGTCTTACCACCCACGTCCATTATGGCTGAAAAGCCGGGCAGCTCCAGAGCATATGGATGTAAGAAACCCTTGCACCCCCACGTCGAAGACAGTTCAGGACAGCTATTTTCCCCATATGATGTTCCCGGTCCCCGTCATAATACACCTGATTTAAGAATTTTGAGCGGTATCAGGCACAGGCAAGATTTTATTGCCACTTCCCTCGGTGCATCAGGCTGCCTCCTAATCTACTTCTTCCAGAACCTCCAACTCCAGGCACCACTGTTCCCTCAATTGGCCAGCCTGTCCAGCATGTTGTTATTGAGTGTTTTGTATGTGAGGGATAGTGTTCATGTAACAGCTGTCCCTCGAGTTGGGCGAATTCAGGCAAGTCCAGCATCTCTATGCCCGCAGCTGCACATATTTCAGAAATTGGTTACAGTGCAAGAGTAATCGTGCCACAGAGATGCAAACGCCCCCACCCCAAGAATATCTCTTATACCTGCGATCCCCAGTAAGTTCCAGGCTCCAAACCCTCAAAGTTTTCCAAACTCCATCAACCACGTACCCTCCCATAGCTGCGTCTCTTGTGTCATCTTACCCACCCAGCCCATATGGCAAGTGGCCTTCAGCTAGGCCTCTTTATGCCACCTTGGTGACCGTCAGCAATCATCGAACTCCCTTCCCCCGTACAATCAATCAATCAAACATTACTTGTAAAGTGCAGATGATCACCCATGAGGGTATCCAAGCTCTGGGTTGCTGGGTTTGATGTGTGTCAGAGAGGGAGATGTTCAGAGAAGGAGGGCGTTCCAGGACTTGGCAACGAGGTGGGAGAAGGAGCAGCATCTGCTGTGGCTGCAGTTGATGCACGGTGTCTGTGCGTGGTCTTTCGGTGTATGTGTGGGGGCAAGCTCCACTGGCCAACAGGTGCCATTCCTGAGGGAAATGTGGTTGCCAAATTTCTGCACATTGGTTTTGTCCGTGTTGAGCTTCTGGCAGTTGTCCATCATCCAGGCCGTGACATTCTTCACGCAGTTATGGAAGTTGGTCTTCGATTGTGGCAGGGCCTGCTGAGAGTGAGAGGATGAGCTGGAGTGTCGTCAGTGTAGGATATGTGGATGTCATGGGTTCTGACAATGTCAGCTAGCGGACGTCATGTATAAGTTGAAGGGGCTGGGGCTGAGGGATGAGCCTTGAGGGAGGACCCTTGAGGGACGCCGCAGATGGTGCTCTTGGGTTGAGAGGTGAAGGAGTTGAGACAGATTGTCTTTGTGTGTCCAGTGAGGAATAATGCCATCCACCTGAGTGTGATTTCTTTCATTCCATTCTGCTGCAGTCTTTCGATGAGTGTGCGGTTGGAAACTGTGTTGAAGGCTGCGTAGAGGTCGAGAAGGATCAAGGCGGCCGATTCCCCTTGAGTAGGATGCGGATGTCGTCCATGGTGGTCTCCGTGTTGTGGTTCGCTCTGAAACCGGACTGTTCGGTGAGCTGAAGGTTGATGGCCTTCTGCAAGACATTGTTGGGAAACAGGAGCAGCAAGAATGGGGTGGTAGTTCTGGAGATCGCTGGAGTCTGCGGAGAGTTTCTTGAGGAAAGGTCTGACCGCCGCGTGTTTCCAAGCCTCGGGAAAGGTGGCTGTGGCAGTGAATGCGTTGAGGACGGTGGTGAGTTGGTGGCTGATCTTGTCGCTTCCGAGATAGAAGAGGCAATGGGGGTATGGGTTGTACGGTGCTCCTGAGTGGATGGAATTCATTATGGCTGAAGTGTCTGGTGTGCTGAGTTGTTCCCATGTGGTGAGTTGGTGGTCGGGGTGGTCTTTGTGAGAGTGGGGAGGCTGAGGAGGTTAGTGGGTTGGGGGTCAAAGTTCTTGTATAGGGAGGATTTCTTGTTGTGAAATTGATCTGCAAGAACATCGGAAAGTTCATGTGAGGGTGGGATCTCTCAGGCCCCATTCGACCAGCTTCCTCCATCACTAGTGGCCATAATTGATGTTAGAGGCAGCGTAGGCCGGCCAGGATCAGTTAGACGACCGCTGGTGGTGCAGGCGCAGAATCTGGTCTGCCTCTCGGTCGCATTGTGTGGGAATGCCACCCTCATGAAGTGGGTCCAAATGGAAAGAGCGAGAAGGGTCCCCAGTTAGTAAGAGCATGCCTATTTGATTTAAAAGGTAGTGTGCTAGACATCGTATGGAGAACCTAACTGAGGGGAAAATGTGTTTGCATATGTTTATAAATGTTGGAATTTCGCGTTTTTACTGTAATCCCCAGGCGTGCAACACCGATTGGGCTCAAAGGGCTTCAGCCCCCCTCCCACACCCTTCTTGTGTGTCAGCACGGCAGAGACAGCTTACCGGGCTCACACACAGCCGCACCTGAGGACTTCACAGGTCTTTAAAAGAACTTTTACTTAATAACAAGGCTTTGTTGTTCTTTCACCCCTTCTTTGAGCCCCTGCATCTTCACTCTGCCAATTGCTGGAAGAATCAGCCCCCCGCCCCCCCCCTGAAATGTTGATTAGCCCCTCCCGAAATTTCACTCTAGTTGCACCTCTGGTACTCCCCACAGGATACATTAATGTTTTGAATGCTGAGTTGATTTTTGGGGCATTCTGTATATTGTTGTGGAAAGAAATTGGAAAATAAAGATATAAATAAAAGAGAACACTGGTACCAATATATATCAACATTATACAAATTTGCTTGGGCACAATATTTCCTCATGCTATCATTTTCATTGGCCTCGGTTGCTCGTGGTCAGCACCCAAGTTCCAGACCACCTGACATTTTGTGCATGCCCATTCACCCCTGTGGCCTCGTACTTACTCTGCAGTCAAACAGCAATTTGAAATGTTGCCTTCATTTAATCTTTCATGGGCCCCCTGATAGAGCCAGCTCTGTTCTGCAGTCTTGCCCTAATGGCCTTGAAAATGTCTTTAAAAGAGTGCTTAGCTACAGTTTTCATGTAATTTCTTTTTAATATGGAACCAGCATGTGTTTCAGCTTTTCGTGCCCTCTTTCCCCAGGTCATTAGAACTCACAGGAACACTCTGGGATAGTGAGGTGTGTTTTCAATATTGTTGTAAAACAGCAGCAGCTTATTTATATATATTACTGAAAATAATCATGCATTGTCAATTTAACTAAATGTGAAAAAATACTAGCTGTAGTGTCATCTTTTGCTTGTGGCAAAAATAAAGGTGGATGAACACAGAAAAAAATGCCCAAAAAATAAATATAGATAAATACAGACGGAAATGGCCCAAAAAAGAAATACCATTAAAACGGGAGCCCTAATTATAATCCAAAAGGGGGAGTGATCCGACAGGCCTCGAGCTAGGTATTCTGCTTGGTGGACCATGGTCACCTATCCCAGAGGCACAAAAAGATAATCTAGCTGAGGTGGACCTCCTGCGCGGGGGGCGTCAAACAGCAGTGCGCCCTTTCTACCACAAAAACTGATGACGGGGTAGTCTCTGGGATCTTTTCCTTGAGCCATCGTTCCAGGAACAGTTTGGGCGCAGTGCCCTCAGCCCCTTTAGGGAACCCAACAAAGCATAGATTACCCCTCCTGGATCGACTCTAGGCATCCTCCGCATGTGCCTCCGTCCTCTGCGTCTGTGCCGTGAGGGTTGCAACTGTGGACTTTAGGGACGACAATTCATACAACATCTGGACAACTTTTTCTTCCGTCGCCTTACATCTGTCTGCAACCTTGCGGAGGTCTTCTCCAAGGAGGTTCATGTCCAGAGCAACGTAGTCGATCTTGGCTTGGACATTGGCACTGGAGGCCTCGATAGCTGCAAGTATTTGGGTGCCGGAAGGGTCCTAGGGTGCCTGGAGGCCAACTCCTGTGTTGCTCGCCTGCCTCCGGCAGGGCCAGTTGAGACACTTTTGGCCATTTTAATTTGTTGGGGTCCTCCGGGTGCTCTATCACTGCCCGTGACAGGACCTTTTAGGAGGGGGGACCAAAGTCACACTGTTCAATGCCCCAGTACACCACCAGAGTCACATAGCACTTCAGGACTCTCATCCCTCGTGCGCTCTTTCTTCAGAGGCAGTATAACTCGAGTCCCCTCAGGGTGAGGACCGCATAAGCACAGGCTGTCTCGGGGTCCAGACTGCCTTTCTGCTGGCCTGTTCAACCAGGCCCAGGCTGTGTCTCCTCCATTAGCCTCCACCGCTAGGGGCTCCCCGAGCAGTGCAGACTTGTCCTTTTTAGTAGGGCACCATCACCATACACCAGGCACCATGGGGTACTCAGGACAAGGCAAAGCAGGGGGAGGGCCACTGATAGCAATTTCAACCAGCACTCCAGGGGCCCCGAGCACAGCAGCAGGCTTTCAGGTGGAGAAAGGCAAAGGGAGGGAGAAGGGTCTCTAATTGTCCCAGGACTGGATCCCCCTCCCACAGCCAGAGGTATCCACAGCTGCCCACCACTCACCAGGGGGGAAGGAGGTAACAGTTCGGCATAGGACTTAATGCGCCCCCCCTCTTTCTCTGATGTGTTCAGGGTCCAAGAATGTCAGGATCGAGAGGGGGGACCTCCTGGATTGGGCCGCAGGGCCACAGTATTTTCAGGGATTCATGTAGCAGTCCAGTGTATTGGCACAATCAGACATAAAGCCCAACTCCAGAGGGAAGGACAACAACCTACTGCGCTGTTTGAGCAAGGCAGTGCCGAGCACCGAATTCTATCCGAATACAGCAAGTGATGGAGCAAGGTTTCACATCAAAAGAAACTTGCAGTTATGCAATCCTCTTGAATAACCTGTAATACTATAATCAACCTGTTCGTGAGTACTAACAGTGCACCACATTCAACATATTGTATCTAGGGGACGCTATTCTATGTGTATTAAAATGGCTGCTTAAATGCGGGAATTCTTTTGCGCATGAGTCTACCACATCACGTGGTGTGACGTTCTTCTGTCGCTTGGGGGGGAAACTTTGCAGCTGCGCAGTAGCTTCTAATATGGCCGCTTCAAAACTAACACATTAAAGCGCATGCCGAGCTGAAACTAACCTATGCACATACTACTAAGCTATTAATGCAAAAGATTTATTAAGTAAATGGGTTTAGAGTAGAAGTAAGTGGAATACAGTGAATTCATTTATTTTTGTATTCTAACATGTTCTTTTCTGACTTTATTAATAGTTCGTATTTGGGCCTTGGAGGGTGACCACGTCTCTGTTCCCTTGTGATTTCTACACATGCGCAAACCGACTGCTTGCCCTGGAACAAGTGATGCAAATTTGACTGACTGACAAACCCTAAGCCGGCAAGGACATGGGAACCCAAACTCCTGACCCTACTAGAGGAAAAAGGGGCAACAATGTATAAAGACTTTCCGATCCACATATGAAATGCTTGTGGGAAAAAAGCTTGTGGGTATTAAAATTAAGGGGAGGAGAATTAGACAATAGCCTAAAGAAAAATATTGCACTTAGTATGGTGTGATGCCCTCACCCCACTGCTTGGCCCAAACAAATTGCGGGTGAACATGGAATTGAAACATTTGGGGGTGGATTATACACTTGAATTTGGTATACTAGAGGTAAGTTATAGATAGTCAGACACACTTGACACTTGATGCGGAGATGCTGATGCTATGCTGAGATGCTGCCCGATTTTGCTGTAAGCTGACTGAGAATCCAACACTAGGGAGATTCTCGGAAGAGACCGAGGAGGCACATCTAGGGAAGGGTCCAGACGCACCCGAGCCGGAGAGAGTAGCATCAGAGAGGGGTGTAACGCTGGCGTTGCACTAGAAAAGGTCACCTTCCCCGTCCTGAGCTGATCCTGAATCTTTGACATTCTGATGTTGGGGTCTTCACACCATTTCTAGGTAAATATAATTGTAGGGTAAATGCTCCGTATTGGATCTCTGGCCTTTTCTCTCCTCAGGTGCTGTCATTGCAAAGCATTTATTAATGCAAACTGATTATGAGCTAACTGTACTATTTGCCTGATGGAGAATTCTGGTCTATTCATGTGTATTTGATTTGACTCACAAATGTATTAATTCAGATAAACCTTTAAAACTCCTTCTGAGTCTGTGGTTCTTTCAAATAAAAGTTAAATGCATTATTGTATTTTCCTCCCTATTCTAATCCACTACTAGATCATTTCGACAGTGCATTTACTCGGGAGACAGGAATGGTAAGAATACTGGTCTAAAGGTTTCCTAGAGTAAACAAAATTGATGTCCAGTGGATATTTACTAGCTCATTGATTGTATGAATGTATATGGGCCCAAATGAGTGTTGTGTGTATGAATGTGTAGAGCTGGTAAACTCCGCTGCATCACAAGGGAGGCGGTGCATCTGCTCACGGCAGGCCTCCGACGGCCTAGGAGGTGCACAAGGGAAGGCCGCAGACCACAAGGCTACCACTGCCATCACCAGGTGAGCACTCGCTGGGGTGGGAAGAGAGCAAGGAGGAAGGTCCGTTCGCTGTGGCAGATTGCGCCTGCCGGCTCAATGAGGAGGCTGTTCAGGGCAGGCTGCACTTCGGAGCACTCTAGGGTGCAGGCGAGTTGTACTTCCGCTGTGCACCCCTACCTCCTGGCGGGCGAATGGCCAGGACCGGACACTGTCTCATTGACCCCACTCTCTGAACAGCCGTCGAGAACCCTCCGTCACGGCCAAGACCGGAGGAGGGTGCAGGTCTTATTCCCCTGCAGCAGTCTGGGCCTTTCAGGCCACTCATGCTGCTCTTCACAGCAGCAGTGCTTCAGTCGGCTACCCTGACTCTAGACACAATCACAATGGCCTTTTCGTCTGCTCAGGAGAGTCTGAGACATTTCGGGGGTCTCGGGCACTGGGAGGTGGGAGGATGCCTCAGGATAATTCACATGCGATGGCCACTCCGATTCAGCACACCCGGTAGGCCCTGTTGCCAGCTCAAGTTAATTTTAATCACAGTTTTCACATTTTATTCATATTTTGAACGCTCTGCTAGTCTCACTATCCTGATGTCTCCATAGGTTTTTCTATCATATATTAAAACCTCCGAACAGCTCCTCCTGATTAGAGAACGAGTTGTATCCTGCACCGTGATTTGCAGTCACGGTGTGAGGAGAATCCCTATGATGAAGCATGCTCCCCTTGGTGTTTGAGTGATTTTGTCCTAAAAAAAGAATACTTCTTGATTCTCTAGGTTTCTAATTTACCCTTGGTGTCTGACCCAGGTATTTTATTGTGTGAATGATTTACTAGTTGGAAGTGAATACCCACTGGTCTCTGAATCTCCCTTGGCCCTCCATTTGTGTTTATCTTGTACAATTGTATTCATGCATGGTTTGCACTGTATTTTGCATTATAAAAGCATCACATTCTGAAGGCTTTTGGGTTCACTCTCCCCTGATACTTAGGAGGCACCACTAAGTCGGTTTGACCTCTAATTTATGACTTGGGGCCTGATTTGGATATTAGCGGACTGGTTACATTATATCCTATAAAATTTATATTTCGGCGGATGGAATATCCACAACCGTGGTGACGGAGTAACCCATCTGCCAAGATCTAGACCAGGCCATTATTTAAATTGCGCTGAACTATATTTTGTTTTTTATTTTATTTTTGCATTTTGTTCTTAGCTTAATGCAATTATTTGATTTAAATGACGAACTGTCTGATTCTAACCATTTATTTCCCTTCTGTAATTAGTTAAACCTTTAATAATCCTTCAAGGTTTCATTTTAATATTTATATTGTAAGACTAATGTCCTTTACTATTTTCAATGCAATTTGCATTGAAATGTGTTGGTCAGGTCCAGTTGAGGACCATCAAAATCTTTAGGGGATTACACAGTTCCCAGTCTGCCAGAAGTGCTTTAAAATTTACATTATTAGAAAAATGATGCAATCATATGAACAAGAATTTGATTAGTGTCATTCATGTACCAATAGCACAATAAGCAAATAATTCCAGTGATTAATTAAAGTGATTGGCTAATAACTGTGACGTGTGTTCTGTTCTTAAAAGTACTGTGTGGTCATCTTTGTTGTTTGACAAATAGATAACAATATACTGTACCAGGTTCTGCGCTGTGCTGGGTGGTGTTTGTGGATCAACAGCTTCCGCCATCTTATGGCGCAGATTCTGATCCTCTAGATCTGACGTGGTGTGAGTAACAAAGGATCCTTGGTCTGTGGTGTAGAAATGATTATCGTCATGGAGGACATCTGTGGGTGTAGTTGATGGGATTTCCTGAACTGCTGCTACGGAGCCCCCAGCTGCGCCTGCAGGTTCCTGTTCCAGGCGGTTGAACGTATGTGTAGGGTTCATCACTGAAACAGAATTTACAACAAAGTTGAGATTAACTGAGGCTAAAAGACAAATTAAAAAGAGATATTAACACACAGAGAAAAGTAAACATTGCAATAAAGAACATGCTTCCCCACTTCACATATTGTGTAACTATAAGCAAAAAATATGTGAGGATTGCAAAAGGGGTAGGCATAAGTAGTAATCTGATGAAAAGCAAAAATAATTGTGTGACTGCCAAATAATAACTCCTGCATACATTAAATAGTGCGGATACTTGAGTTCTATAGAATTTATACCGTATATCTATACACATGGAATGATATACTTAACAGACACTAGACTAAAATGCTAGGGGGATATTTAAAAGGAGTTAACGCCACCAGAATGTCACTTTTTCCGATGTTCTAGTGGCGTTAACTCCTTCGCCTTATTTACAAGGTGGCGTTAAGCCACTTAACGCGGCTTGACGCCACCTTGTAAATAACACCCCTATTCACGCAGCACTTAGCGTGAAAGGGGCGTGCAAGGGGTGTTGCAGTGGGCGTTCCGCTGAAACACCCATTGCTTTTTTGATGCTGCTCCATATTTACAAGCCAGTACAAAAGGGGGTGGTGATGGACGGAGCATCAGAACCAGTCAACAGATCTGGGTTTGATCCATCACCGTTCTTTAGCCCACTCTGCCACCCCAGTTCAGACATGGCCATATGCAAATCAGTCAGACCCTGTGCCTCATGGGAACAGTCCAGCCCGAACTGCCAAGCCATGCCTTCCCTGGACCGGATACAAGCTGCCTAGGACCGGTTTCTGGCATTTCAGCCGTCTTCAGCCAGGCTTGCTTGAATCCAGTGGCAAAGTGAGCAAGGGACTCACGTCTGAGCATACCCTGCCAACTTATGGCGAACAAAGCAGTACAAAAGGGGGTGGTGATTGACGGAGCTCCATATTTACAAGGTATGGGGCAGTGCCAAAAATACCACCAGGGCATACCTGGTCTTAAGCAGGCGATACAAGGAGAAATGTTTTATTTCTCCTCAAATTTTGATCTTTCCACTGCAGCACACGTAGATAGAGCAAAGCGTCTGTAAAGATTTTTTATGTGCAGGAAGGTGTCCCTTCCTGCAAATAAGCAATTGCTCCTGCAGCACAGGGACCCTAGGAAAATGGAGCTATATGGAGCTAAGGTGCCTGCACTGGCACTAGGCAGCTTTATTAGCGCCAGCACTAGGGGTAACGCAGGGGTGCGCCACATTCTTGTAAATATGGCGCATCCCTGAGTTTGAAACTGTTGAAGCACAGAGTTACCAATTTTGAGGTAACACCGCGGTCTGCAAGTTTCTTGTTAATATGCCCCTAGGTTTAAATTACTGAGTCACGTTTGATTAAAATGATATACCCTGTACAGTCAAAGATAAATTAGTCAAGGTAGTTGAGCGCTGATCGATTGATGCATTGGGCTTGTATTGCTATCTAATCTGGAATGTGTGTGTCTTTTGTCAGGAGTTGAGCCCCTCAGCACACAGGCCTTGAATCTGCTTTCTTAAGCCACTGTTGGGACAAAGGACTTTACCTAGGGAAAATCCATTACACATTAAGTCCCACACTTATTACTCAGCACGGGGGTCCTGAAAGGAGGTGTCTGAATTCTCTTGAGATAGCCACTCGGTGTTTCACACCTGCCATCACCGCCTCTTCACAGTAGGCAGGGAAGTGCTGAAATGTTAAAGAGGCTTTCCAACTCCAGGCTGATTGCTACCACATATACTAGATATGTAATTAATGATCTCTGCTTTCACTGTGTTTTTTTCTCTTCAGAAATATTGAGGAATTAGCTGCATTTGGTGGCCATCCCTTACTATATTTTTACTGAACTGAACTCTGTAATGCAGTTACCAGTGCTTTCTGTAGTAACACACTGTATTTTTCACTAATAACGGCAGCGGTAAGGTTGTCACAGCCACTATCATTCTTACATGAAGCTGGAGATCCAGTGTTAAATTGAAAGGCTTGGGTCAGACTTTTTTAGTCTTTTTTAATAGCAATATGGAATGTTTATCCTCTCAGGAACCAACATTTCCTACTTCACAACTGTGGTACTGAAGACAGGAAATTATATGAAACTATTCTAAATGCAGTGAAAAGAGGCAGTGAGGGTGGAGAGGCTCAACTTGATCTACACCAACTTACCATAAAGGCACAATTCAGAGACAAAAACAATGTTTTCTTAAAGAAGACACAGTTGTTTTTAATTGGGTCGAAGATATAAATTAAAAAGTGGATAATTATATAACAGCCCTAGGGGAATTGTCTATTACATGTGGGTTTGGGAGGCTTCGTGACTCTTTGTTTTGAGGTTTTGAGACTCACTCGCACATTGCACCAACAACCCAAGCATACAAGAGAAGTTGTTAGTTTACAATCCTAATCTAAAAAATGCCATTGATATTGCCTATACAATAGAACATACAGAGGACTGAGTCAAATGAAATGGAAACCTCTGTTAAACAAGTGTTTATGGCAAAAGGACCAGAAGATTAGTGTATGGTAAACCTTAATAGTAACTCTACACTGAAGCAGCCCTAGGAGGCAATTCAGACCAAGTGCTTCTCATGCATCAATGGTAGCCACCTTACTAACAATCCCACTTGTCTTGCTAGAGTAGCAATGCATAGAAAGTGTGGCAAAATAGAACATTTTGCTAGAGTTTGAAGAGCTGAACAACAAGAGTGTTAATACTGTAGAAACTTTACTAGACAATTCCAAGAGCTCTGGCTTTAAAATTGAGGCAGACAATTTTAATGTTAAACTGCCTTCAGGTAAGATTTTATTAGATGTGCAGAGTATAAATGTATATGCAGATTCTTTCTTACCATCATGACAGCAAACTGTTCTTTGAGAAGTATGGGAAAGATAACTATTTTCTAGAAGTCGTAGACATTAATCCCGGTGGCTATAATTCAGACAATACCCCACTTTTAGGTATGGGCAGAATGGAAATATCCTTCAAGGGCAGATCTGTATTAGGAAAGGTATACCTAGCAAAAAGGAGCTCAAACCTACTAGAGTGGAGATAATAGAAGGAACTGGGAGTTATTTAGAATGCCAATGTAGCGGATCCTGTTGAGGTTTGCTGGGAGTTATCCAGAATTTCTTTCTGATAAATTGGAACTCTTATAGGAATTCCAGTACAAACTTAGGCTTAAGTGGGTACTGTACACATGGAACACAAGGTGCAACCAATCCCGTATTTAATTAAAGAACCCCTAAAAAAGAATTAGATGAATTATGGTTGTGATTAAATCAATCAACAGGTAAACGCCCATTTAGCACAATTGCATCCAAGGCAGAAGGTAAAGATGCAAGGGTATGTGTAGCTCATACACATCTCAATGCTCACATTTGTGTGGACCACCACACATTTCCAAGGATCAGTGAAATGTTGAGTGCAACTGGGTAAGCTAGTTACTTATCTGTGTTGGGTCTATTCTCAGCATTGTCCCAGGTTGTACTGCACCCTGACTACAAGCCCTCACATCTTTTGTTAAGCCCTTTGGGGCATATCTGTTCTGTTGTATGCCACTCGGGGTGACTTCTGTTGCCTTCCCATGCATAATGCAGATGATTGTCATGTGCTTCCAAGATGCCATACTCTTTAGTCTGTTTTTACTCATGGCCCAGGTACTCCTCGAATAAACTGTTTTTGGAGAATCCAGGAGCCATTTTTAAACCTCACATACACGATCCCACTTCTACTCACTCCACATAGGCACCCTCACATAACATCATTTAGCTTCACGACGGCAAACCGAGAAGACCTTCGGCAAAGAGCTCCCCTGCTGGGCCCGCTGGGCATTGCAGCGCCGGCCCAACGAGGAGCTGCCCTATGATGAAGCATGACACCCCTCAGGTGTGTGAGGGCCCTTGCTCCATATTGGAGCTATCCCTGGATGAGCACTCACTACCTTGTCCTGTCTAGCACCTTTTGCTAACCACCATTAACGACGTGGCCTGTCACTTTTTTCATCCTACCCTAAGGACAGTGTTACAGAGACTCAAGGAAGCAGGTCTTACCATTAAGAGGGAGAAATGTGAGATACGGGTGAGGTCAATTTCATATCTTGGTCACATGATATCTCAGGAAGGAAAAAAGCCAAAGTATGATTTATGTGAAGCCATAAAGAAAACACTGTCTCTTCAAAACAAGGATGAGCATGATTCCTTTTGTCAAAATTTTCTCTGACGTAGTGGAACCCATGCAAGTATTGTTTAAAAAAAGGATCACATTTGAGTAGGCTTCAACTTGTAGTGAGGCATTTAAGCCCATCCAAAGATATATTGTGAATGCACCAATATCAGGCAACTCTGAAACACAGTGATGCACTGTTTTAACCACAGATGCCAGTGCTCAGGGTCTTGGAGATACCATCACCCAGGTGGTGGACGGCAAGGAGAAGGTGGTTGCTTTTGTGGGATATTCCGTTTACATTGAGGATTAACACAGGCTCTTAATATTTGCATTCTCCTCTAAGGGTGTAGAATGCAGCACTCCCAGAATTTCTCACTGGTTGCCGGAGCTAGGAGGCTTAAGTTTCAATATGGAGTACCTACCGGTGTCACATAATAAAGCTGCAGATTGCTTGTCATAAGGTACCTGTTGAAAAACATCTTGATTAAGTAGTGCTTTCAACTGATGCAGAAGGGTCCGATACGAATGAGTGTTACAGAAGCATTCAAGATGTTGTGTCAAAAGCAAGTTCAGGGGATAATCTTTGAAGGGTGGCCGAACAAATATACATAGTTATATACATAGTTACCGGAAGGTATTAGAGGTTTCTGGGACATAAGGAATGAGGTCAGTTTGGTGGAGGGTAAGGTGTAAAGAGGTAATAAGATTGTGCCACCAAGAACTTTACACGGTAATATCATTGAGTTGGCCAATAAAGGAGGTGTAGGAAGAAGTTTGTCTAAAAGTAACGTTTGTGGCAACTATTGGAGGCATTTAATGGATCGATGCATTGAAAAGAGAGTGAAAAATTGCACCTGCTGGGCTGCCAGTGACAAAACTAAAGTAGAGGCTGTATTACATAAGGTGCCCCAGGGGTGCAACGGGTGTTTGAGCCTGCTTTGCACACCCCAGGGGCACTTTGGTATTACAGAAGGGGTCGCAGACACTCTGTGGACCCTTCTGTAATACTGAAAAAGCTGGCTCACATACAGTGCCAGCGCTTTCTCAAGAGGGCCTTCCCTCATTTGCATGGGGGAGTGGCTCCATGCAAATGAGTGAATTCCTGTGTCTCATACTACAGACAGGGGCGCAGAGGCAAAGAAACTCTCAGGAGGCACACTGACAGTGCCCTCCCTGATTGCAGCCCTCTGGCGGGAGGAAAGTGGGTCCAATGGACACCAGACATCCCCTTGCAGGCGGGTGAATTCACTGACTGCACCCGCCTGCAAGGGGATATCTAATCCCCTTTAAAAGTGCAGGCGGGTTACTGCCTGTACTGTAAAACACGGAGTGGCTGCTTTAAAGCCGCTATCTATTTCACTTGAATGCACTGTGCCCAGACCAGTGCGAGTTCGCTACTGTCCTGTGGCAGCGCATTCAAATTAATAGGACGCACTTTTCTTGATTGCGCCCGGCGCTCCGGCTTTAAGCTGCGCCGGACGTAAACAGGGAAAGTGCAGCCTTTACATAATAGGGCGCCTAATGTGCTCCCTTGTCTCCCACAAAGGTACTAGACAAGCCACAGGTCAAGTCAGTTTTGGACATCATGGGCCCAATATATCAATCCAGAGTCAAGGGCAAATACATCATGTGTTAGTGGATTACCACTCCCAGTGGGTTAAAATGAAATCCGATCATTATACATGCTAGTACATACTACTCGTATAGCACTTTTGGGAGAGGTCTGCTAAAACACTAGTGATCTTTGAAGGGCACCAAGAGTGGGTTCCCCTAAGTTTTTGAACGATGCCAAGCTTACCGAATGTTTTATGTGGCTCCATGACATGAGTCACATGCATTTTATTGCAAGGGATGACATTCCTTCCCTCTGCCTAAATCTTTTACAATTATTTTTATGTTGGTCTCTCTTCTGTTAGTGTGTGACTAAAAAGGATCCCCACCTTCTCTGTGACCATGACGCTGGTATTCCCTATAGTATAGGGTAAGGGACTTAGACATTAATAACCCTATATATAGTCCACGATAGTACTTACTGTTTTAGATTTACACAGGCTAATTGCCATAGCACTATAGATCACATAGGATTTTTTCCTTTAAATTTCAAATATTAATCACTTTAGTTTTCAAACAGAGAGCACCTGCACCACCACGACCTTAGATTTCCTGAGCCAGATTATAACCTAAAAACTGTTTCTATTTATAGTGTCAAGATACCCTAGTAATCAGCGTATCCTGTTGTGTTTTCTTTGTACCCTTTTTTCTAGGTTTCAAAGAAAATTACTTATTTACAGGTAGGAAAATATGGTAGGAACCAAGTAGGAATCCACGGTGAATCAACCGCAACAATTCCAATTGGAATTTGTTTTAGGTTGTTCCCATAAGCGTGTTTAGGCTATCAGTAGTGGGCAATTTCTTGGGTGTGAGTCATTATACTCCAGTACCCAACCCTTTTCATTTTTAATCGTACCTAGCGTTCCACTAATAAAGATAGTTTTCCCCAGAGACACTGAGGTATTTTTAGAATATTCATCTGGATCCCCTGTTACATGGTATTGTCCAGTAAGATTTATGCAAGAACTCCCTCCTAATTAGTCAGTCTTCGAGGAGGTTGAGTCTGCCTAGGGTGGCATTGTCCTACCAGGGTGGGGAGAGGACTCCTATGGTGAAGCATGACACTAATAAGTGTGTGAGGTTTCCTCTTTCACTACGGATGACTTCTCTGACAACAGGAATCTAAGATTCTAGTCCTGCAAATAAATTTGCATTTGCATCAGAGCCTATAATTTTGGGACTCAGAGCACACGGTTTTGTGTATCATTGCCATCGTACATTTATGTTGTGTTAGATTTTCTATTTTTTTTTTACAGATTTTTATGTAGCGCGAACTTCACCCGACTCGGGTATCAGAGCACTTTACATAGAACCAGTTGAATTACATGAGGACACATTCATTTTTCTTAGGCACGGGGAGATTAAGTGATTTGCCTAGAATCACAGGATGTTCAGCGTCACTGCCGAGACTCGAACCCAGTACCCCAGATTCGAGGTTGACCGCCCTAGCCGTTAGGCCAACTCCTCTTCCATAGATGCTATTTTAAGGGACGTACGGTGTCATAACCTCCTCTTCTCTGTACTGTGTTTCCTTAAAATGAATGTTGTGCATCATATCACGACTAGTGTCCTCACTAACTTTCTTATTAATGTTTTCAACACTGTGCAGGGACCAGAAATTCTAGTTACTGATAACAGGGTTCAATTTAGTTCAGAGTACATGAATAGTCTTCTCCATGAAGGACCTGTATACATCAGAACAACTACATTATACAAATAGTGAATTTCCTTGTGGAAAGCCTTAATTGTAAGAGAAACAAATGTATTCAAGTGGTAGACATATCAATAATTCTGATTGAAAGATCATTCAAGATTTATCCTTGTGTTCTAGGGTGAAGCCTAACAGTGTCATAGACTTTGCTCCTTTTATGTCCCTTAAAGATAGGCAACAGGGCCCCAAATTAACTCCAAGCTGGTTTTCTAAGAATTTCGGGGCATATTTACAAGGCCTATTTACAAAAGGGTGCTAACATGCATAATGGCATGTTAGCACCCTTATTACCAACGCCTCCCTTTGCATCTCCAATGAGATGCAAAGTGGGAGTTACTTGGCGTACACCGGATGGACTACCTTGCAAATATCACTGATGTTTACATCGCGATATTTACAAGGCAGCCCACATGATTTTAGCAGACGATAGATTTTGGCTAAAACTGCAGTTTTCGCCAAAATCTAACGTTTACTAAACTCCTGACTTAGCCATCCCTAACATAGGGGGTGGATTATGCTGATACGACCCTGTGGGTCGTATCAGCAAGGTTATCTCCGTTTTGCAGGGAACATCGCTGGAAAACCAGCGATGTTCCCTGCAAAAGGGCGATAACCTCGCTATCTATGGAATTTTTATCGACCCTGGAGAAACGCGTTGTTAATAACGCGCTACCAGGGCGATAAATTCCAGAGATTGCCTGCGATAATATTATTATCGCTGAGTACAGCCAGCGATAATTATCGCTGGCCGTATATCATATATGCTCCCGTGGTGATGTATGTTGGAACTGAGTGTGGAGTCGTTATAAATAAAATTATGATTCATCAACAAAAGTACAAAGACCGGTATCACAAAATACATTGACAGAAAGCACAAAAATAGGTCTTTGGGTGACTATGACTCAAAAATCTGAGATGTAAGAAAAAGTCAGCCATCTGATTTTGGAGGTGATGCATAAATGTGGTAAAGTTACAAAACATACAAAGCTGGAAGATGGAAAATTTGCCTAAAACTCCTGCACCGGTTCAAAACAATGAAGGGATGCCTGAAAAGTCACACAATTTAAAGTTTACCGACATCAAATACACATCCAGCAGAGATAAATTTACTCCAAGATACTGATTCTTTACTTCCTCCTTAAGGAGATATGTTGTAATTACCTGTACACTCTAAGATTTTCACTGCATCCCTGTTCTCTTCTCCTGTCCTTTTCCCTTTTCCACCCACAACAAGCTCATGGTAGAGTCTTAGAAGGATCTGTCTGGTTTCAACACTCTATCTATGTGAAGAGAATTTATCAGAGAGGTGCTGTCAGGTGGTTCTGTGGGTGGATGTTAGTCATGGTCCTGGTGTTGATCTTTAACAAACCTTATATTTTAACGTTACAATTGCCTCCTTATGTATTTAGAACAGTTGGATTGCCATCAAATTCAGCAGCACAGATTGGGTGAAAAAATATAATTGGCTTTCAGCACTCATTTGGTAAGATGGATCTCAGGAACAGGGCAAGGGGTACAGTACTGGCTGTGGAATAGATTTTTTGGGGAGCTTAGTTGTCATTTTTTTTTTTAAATGCTGTGTGTCTAACTGTCAGGCCGTGGGCGACCCCTCTATTCGACGGGGAACGCTTCGAAATTTCATACTTTGTTGTTCAGACTTGGTCCCTTGTGGGTAAGGGGGCTGAGGGATCAGCGGCAATGGAGAAAATGGGCAGGACAGACAGGTCTCCCCATCCAGGGGGAAACCAGACTGCTGCTGGTGTATCCTCTCCCCTTCCATGTCAGCTGGCACATAAAAGTCACAGTGTGTGGGGGACCAGGAGAGACTCTGCCTTCCACAGAAGAGGTGGGTCCAGTCTCCAGATGAGGGAGTATCCCTCCAGAAGGAAAATGGACTGCTGCTGTCATGTTCTCCCCCCACCCCTCCCCGCCAGGCTGGCACATTGAGCCTATGGGCAGGGAGGCAGAGGATGTGGCCTACCTTAATGGGTAGATGCAGGGGCAATCTCTATATGGGGTAGTGTCATCTGGGGGAAAACATGCTGCAGTGGGTGTTTCCTTCCATTCTCCCCTGTCAGGCATGCAAACTTAGCTTGAGCAGTTCCAGGCACTTTGATACATGCAGATTAAACCCACTAGGAGAGGGGTTGAGCAACCTTCTTGAAGGCCAACAGAAGGAACCAGGTGCCCCTTAGGCACTGCACCTCACACTTCAGGGCCCTGGTTGCAATGCCCACGATGCACTATTGATAGCTAGGCCTTTGACCACTGATGTGAAGGTTCAAATAGGACCCTGCTTGGTTATCTTATTATGCTCATGAACAAGCCACTACTATGGATGTTTTATCCGTGGTCAGCCACGGCTGGCCATGGTTAGACTATGTTTTTGCCAAATGTTTTGAAAAGACTTAACATACTGTTCGATCAGCAACATGTGTAATGTTAACACAGAAAGTAAGCAGAAAGGTCGACTTCTCTCTGAATTGGAGCTGTCATTAATCACTGTGGGGGACCAAGTCACTTAAAGGTCAGAGAGCATCCTGGCACTGGATTCTGGAGCAGTGGTCTTTCATCAGGCCCCTATTTGCTCACCACAACAGGCCAAGCAACAAACAGCTACCTCCAAAGTGGGTAACCAAGACCCATGATTAGTGGGGAGAAGACTCTGTGCACGGGGCTTGTGGTAGACACTCATTTGGTTCTATCGCTTTTTGACAATTTACAGGGGTCATCCTTTCAAAGATGGCATGACGGTGACAGCTTTCCCCGTGAGACATGCTCAGGACCACGCAATGTCTTCCATGCTAGGTCTTACTCTATACACAGGGGCACCCTTAAAAGCCGCCCCTTGTCCCCACTGATGATCTTTCTGGCACTAGAACCGTTAGCGGCACAGCTGAGAGCTAGTGGCAGGGCTTCCCGCTAGGCGCCCAAACACACATTGTCTCTCTTTCGGCAAATTACATGATTCTTTATTTGCGGAACATCTCTGCGGACCTGACCAATCTATTGTCTATCCGATCCGCCTTCGGTGAAGTGTCGGGCCTCAAGATTAGCTATGCAAAATGCCTAGTTTTCTCTCTGGTGGAGCATCTCCCTGCACAGCTGGTCTTTAATCTGCATGGTGCACCGTTCATGTGCCTCACGTGCCTTCAAATATTTAGGTATCCAGATGTATCACTTGGCTGTGAACCTCCTAGAGGGAAATCTTGGCAGGACGCTGAGATCTCTATGCTCCCAGGTCTCTTTTTGGTCTACCCTCCCTTTTCTGCGGAGGGTTGAGTGGCTCTTTCCAAAATTGTAATGGTAACCTGATTGTTGAATCATTTCACCAACATACCACTGCAATCCAGAGGAGCACTCTACAACGTCTACAGTACCTGCTAGTGGACCTGATCTAAGACCCTTATCGGAAAAGGGGCGTACTGCACACGCTTCAGTTGCTCCACCCTGGGGGGCATGGGTGCCCCGAACTTCACACAATAATATGTGGCCGACCAACTGCAATGGGTGGTTGGCGGGCCATCATAGGTGGAAACCTGGATCTCGCGGGTTGGAGTGAATGAGGGTCTTTTGCTCCCATTGCTCCTTCCAGGTTGCCCGATAAGAGGCTTCTACACCCTACTCCTTTGCACGGCCTGTGAGTGCCTGTGGAGGGTTTTCCATGAGCCAATGCTGCTCGGCCTTATACCCCTCTGATACAGCTCAATGGGTTCCCCTGACAGGTTAACGCTTGGATATTTCAGAGGAAGACGGTGTCACAACGCTTGGTGACATGTGTGGAGAGGGAACGCGTCTGTCCTTTCAGGAGCTCCTTGGACTTTACTGTTTACCTGAAGGGGAATTCCTGAAGTACGGGGCTGTCTGGGGGATGCTACAGAGAACAGGGTCGTTTGTGGCCTGGAAACTTCACAAAACCCATTGTTCCACACACTGTTCTCACTGGGATATATGATTGGCACTTAGTAACATGGCTATACTGCATCTTTGCACGCGATCCCTCAAAGGCGCTATCTCTGCTGCAGTTTGGCTGGGAGACTTCTCTCGGGAACCTTTTCACGACTCAGACTGGCTTAGATGGATAGAATACCCCAGCACAATCCCTCTTAACCCCCAATTTAAGTACATACAATTCTGTCTGCTGCATAGTGCCTACTCTTCTCCTAAAGACTCCACAGCATATATCCCACGATCGTAGATGAGTGTCCTCGGTGTAGAGCAGACTCAACGGATGTAGTACACATGTTCTGGAACGGCAGCCCTGGCGTCCTTACCGGGACACGAAACTCTCTGACATAACGAGAACCACAGGCAAGGATAGGGTGACCAACCATCCATAAATTTCACGGACCGTCCGTAAATTGGAAGTCACGTCTGTTGTCCATGACGATCCCTCTTATTGACACCTTTTGTCTGTAATTTGGGGGGTTACAGGGAACTACACTGCCAGGTGCGGCTCCTCCATTAGGGCGGAAGAGTGTCGCCCCACTGCTTTCTCGCAGTGCGAGAAGCAAAAACATAAAATGGTATTTTAAGTACCGTTCTATGTTTCTGCTTCTCACACTGCGAGAAAGCAGAATGGTATGCCTGGTTGGGGAGGGCGGGTAGGGGAGGAGTGGCTTGCCCAATGCTGTGGGCCCTGACTGTTTGGTCGGACCCTGTTACTTACCTCCCATTACTCCCATTGCCAGAAAGGAGAAGTATCATGCGTGAGGACTGCATCCAGGAAGATGGACGAGGAGGTAATGCTGCGGAAATAAGCTGCTCCTCCCTTGGTCTCACACTGGCACACAGAGGCGCTCAAATGGGCGCAGGCGGAAGGCACCGCACTCTGCCGTGTGAAAATCCCCCCTTGGGGACCACTGGGACCTGTCCTAATCCTTTGTGATTTCGTGGCTCAGCCTACTGAAGGATCCCAACCTCCCTACTACGCTTTCATCAAAGGCTGGATGACAGATCACCTGTGAGTCCCCTCTTCCCTCACAATAATTTTGGTACCTCCATCTTCCCCTGCTGCAGAGGTGCTTGTCTGATTCCTGTCCAGTCCCGTAATGTCCTCCTTGCTTGGAAGATTTGGCTCTTACCCTTGCTGTCATACCTGTGTACGACTTTTGGTGAGATCCCTAAGGGAGTTGGGTGGGAAGGGTTTTATTTTCTCTAATTGTTAGTTCTTATTCATTAAAACCACGCTGCTACATGAACACTTGACCACCATGCATAAGAATATGTTTTTTTTTAATGTTACCCTGTTCCAATTGTACACTGTCAATAAAAAATGGTTTAAAAAAAGTCTCTCATAATAGGTATTCCATTTAATAATCCCATGCAACCTGATTGTCAATAAATTGAGTAACAGTAACATTTATTCAGTGATTGGAACAGACATCTGGGGCATATTTACAAGTTAAGTGGCGAAGCGTGCCGTTAAGCCAAGAAGGCTAACGACACGCTCCATCACCTCAGAAACGTAGGACTGCACCATGTTGACAAGAATATGGTGCAACCCTGCATTTCCCCCAGCGCTGGTGCTAAATTTAGCTGCCTAGCACAAACGCAGGCACCCATGCACCATAGATCAAGGGTGTCTGCGTTGCGGGGGAAGATTGTTATTGTGCAGGAAGGGGTCCCTTCCTGCACATAAACAATCTTTAAATGCCGTTTTGCAACTTCCATGTGTGCTGCTCAATGCAGCACACATAAAAGTTACAAAACATCATTTTTGTTAAATGATTGTTTATGTGCAGGAAGGGACACCTTACACATAAATAATCATTGGTGTTTTGCGTTGTGCAGCACACATGGAAACAGCAAAAACGAGGAGAAAATAAACATTTCTCCTCATTTTGCCAGAGTAATACCGGGTTTTCACTGGTCTTAATTTTGGTGCTGCCCCATATTTACGCTGCCCTTGTAAATATAGGGCAGCGTCAAAATCAGTGGGTGTTGTGGTGGAACGCCCACAGCAAAACCCATTGCTCGCCGGTTTCACACAGCGTGAAAGGCTGCCTTATTTTCAAGGCAGCGTTAAGTCACGTTAAGTGGCTTAATGCTGCCTTGTGAATAATGCGAAGCCCCTATCACCACCACAATGTCCTGAAAAGTGACACTGTGGTGGCTATAGGGGCTTGTAAATATGCCCCCAAGTTCGGTAGCAAGACTATATAACAAGTTATTTGTGTTGTTAGTCTAAATATTAGAGAAAACCCTGAACTGGAAGGAAGCAAGGCATCCCAGGTGAAAAGTGGTTTATCTGGTAACTATTGCTCTTGTGGCACCAACAAAACCCCTCTGTACTTGTGGTATGAGAGAAGACGGAGAGAGAGAAAGACAGAGAAAGAGAGAGAAAAAAAAAGAGAGGCCAAGCAATGAATGGGAATGCAGATTGAGCCCATTGTTTAGGTCGAGCAGTCGAGACCTCTTGCATATACTTTAGTATATACTTATATGTGTATGTACTTTGTGGGCTCTGGAGATTAGCCCTAGGACTTGTCTGCTTCCGCTTAGGGACTTTTTTTTCTGTTCAACTGCCCCTATTTAACTGTCTTGTTAGAAAACGGCCTGTAGAGGTCAGTAAAATACCAGAATTGCTTTCTGCTGAGGGACTTTCTTTTTCTGGCAACTGCCTCTATTCAACATTCTTGATAGAAAACGAACAGCAGAGGTCAGTAAAATACCAGAATCACTTTAGCATACTCTCAATTCCAGTCCATAGAAATTGTCTTCAAAGAGCACCCGAAGACAATAATAATTTTTTCAAATCTTGTATTTTCAGTGATATGACCACCGAAGGCTCTGATTTTATATTAAAAACAGAGGTTTGTACTTTACCATTTCCAGCTGAAAGGCATTATTTCCCTCCTTGTGTTCCCATGCCTGGCGTGTCAAGCAGTTTGGTGCTCACATTTGCTCCATGTTAAAGAACAGTAGATGTTTCAGCACCCAGGCTAATGCGCTGCATAGCTAAATACATAAAATGTCCCAAAGGCAAGACCGATTGCTTTGCAAATGCTGGTTATTCTAAAAGATGATGCTGGTCTCATCTCAAACACGGACAATTTTCCACATAGGGGTCCACAAATAAAGGGGCAAAGCTTAAAAGTGGTCCTAGGATGAAGACGCTAAGGAAGGACAGGGTGTCGGGCCGGAGTGCCCTCTGACAACATGATAAGAACTAGAAGCAATGCGAAGGTTTGAATGAGCATAGGACCCAACCACCTCTCTAGGCCCACTATGTGTGAATTGTGTAGCTCCTTTTTAAAAAAAAAAATATATATTAAGTATTTTTAAACCCTTTTTAAATAAGGCAATATATATACTGATAGTAACACAAGGTTATGATACATTTAAAACAAAATTAAAAATAATTCATATGCCAAGCATATAGAACAAGAAAAAATTGACAAGCTTTTAAATGGACAGTTTCCCAGACAATAAATTAATGTTCATACAAACTTAACAGTTCCTTTAATATGCCAACCCAACCAAGTAGGATCAATTCGTAAAGCCTTGCATAATTAATCTATTTTATTAGAACCATTCAGATATTGGATACCAAATGTTCGCTCCCATTACTCTTTTCCTTCTCCCTTTAGTTTTATAAATTGATGATTCAAGATTGTACATGGCTAAATTCTTGAGCGCCAGTTAATAAAAGTAGGTGGATCAAGACTGATCCACTCATTAGTGATACAGGCACGTACCACCGCCATACTAATAAATAAAAAGGAAGTTATAGCTCTGGATCTTATATTAGCCTCCCTATCAGACCCAATTCCAATAAGTACTAATTCGCCCGTTATTGTCACAGGGGATCCAATTATTGAACCCAAGAATGTCTCAATTTCCTTGAAAAATCCCCCTAATTTTGGGCATAAAAAAGACATATGGGTTGAGTCTGCTGCTAATAAACCACACCTATTACATTTGTCTCCAACTGTTGCCCCCCATCTAGCAATCTTCCTTGGTGTATAATATAAATCATAAAGGGCCATATAATGTTGACTACGGATTCTTCCCGTCATTAAAACTTGGTTAGCAAGCTCAAGAGATTTTTTTATATTAATATCCTCAACACCCAATTTATTTTCCAAAAATCCAGATCATCCGGAAGTGTTTCCACTAATTGTTGATAGAATTTTTTCAATTATAGGAATCTTGACAAACTGCTCTCCATTTCCTGACCCCCGCTGACCCAGAAAGCTGTGGATTTGAAGATATTTAAAGAATTCATATTTACCTAATCCATATTTCTCCTGTAGGTCTGAGAATGCTAGTAATCGGCCCTTATCACACATATCCCCTAAGCATCGTATTCCTTTTGAGCCCCATCTGATTGACACTTGATCACGAAAAATTATAGGTAGCAGCCCAGAAGCCGAACACGGAGTGTAGGCATTCAAATTTAAGACCCGTATCTTACGTTTGATTTGTTTCCAAACTGCATAGGCTGCCTTAAGTGTCTTAAATTTTGTTTTTTTTAAATATCTGGGCTCGATTACCTTAACTAAACACCCATTAATCTCATCCCCCAGCCCGAATTCGTAAATTGATGGTCTATGACATTGCAGAAGCTCGGCTTTAGCCCCAACTACCAAAGGTCCAATGCATTACATCATGACCGCCCAATAATACATCATAAAATGTGGGATACCCCAGCCCCCACGGTGTCTGGTTAACACCATTTTCTTGAATTCCCTTCTATGTCTTCGGTACCCCCCAAAAAATCTAGAACACATCCTCTCTAATTTATTAAAACACAACGAAGAAAACTCTAAAAGGATTGTTCTAAACATATATAAGAATTTCGGTAGAACCAGCATTTTTAATACTTTACATCTCCCATGTAGGGATAGATGAAGGTGATCCAACCTTTCCAAAGTTGCATTCACCTTCTCCATCACTGGGTTAATATTCAAATCCGGTATCTTTTCCACAGAAGATGTAATTTTTTCCCCCAGATATGTTACTTCTGGAACAATTGCCATGTTTGCCGGGTGGTTAGTACCTGAATAGAGGATCTGAGTTTTCTCTATATTTAATTTATAACCGGAAAAACACCTGAACTTAATGGCCAATGACTTAATTGCAGGAAGAGCGGTAACAATATCACTTGTAACTACGACTATATCATCAGCATAAGCCAATGCTCTATACTCAATATTTCGAAGGCGGACTAGCTTAATAGCTATGTGCTGGTTTAATTTAGTCACAGAAAAATCAATATATAAGGCACATAAAAAAGGGGACAAGGGCACCCTTGCCTTGTGCCCCTGCTGATGTTAAATGACCCGGAATCCTGTCCGGATATTCGTATAGTGGCTACTGGGCGTATATAGAGAGTCTTGACTGCTTGACAAAACTGAGGGCAGAATCCTTTCAATCGTAAAACATTCCACATATATGGCCAGGAGATTCTGTCAAACGCCTTCTCGGCGTCCAACAGGATCGACCCCAATATGGATTCCGTTGCCTGAGCCCAGTCCAGGATGGCTATTACTCGTCTCACATGATCAGCAGTATCCCTTCCTGGGATAAAACCTTGCTGAAAATTAGGGAATAAAGCAGAGAAGACCAATCCCAAATGCTGAGCAATAATTTTAGAAAAGATCTTACTGTCTGAGTTGATCAATGAGATTGGTCTGTATGAGGATGGAAGCAACTCAGGTTTGTCCTTTTTTTAAAAGACAATGGGGCACATGCATCAACAATGCCATTTGCAATTCCTTATTAGCGAAAAATAAGGAATCGCTAATATGGAATAGCAAAAGGCTATGCATGTAGGAATCGCTATTCAAATAGCGATTCCTTAACTTTCCTTAATTGCTACTAGCAAATTGCGAGTAGCAATTAAGGAATGCCATCCCAATCATTCCTATGGGCCTCCAGGCCCATAGGAATGAATTGGAGATTGCATGAGCAAATAGCGAGTACCAGTAGGTTCTCGCAAATTGCTCATGCAATTTCAAGGGTGCAAGGGTGTCAAAATGGCACCCTATTGCACCCCTGAAATTGATATGTGCACATATGTTGCACACACACATGCTCTAAGGGCATGTGTGTGCGCAACATGAAACTTTGAAAAATGCACAAAAGTGCATTTTTCAAACTTTTAGCAAATTACCATGCAGTTCATCTTCATGGTAATTTGCTCCCCCTATTAGCGAATTCGCTAATTTTTTAACTTTCATGCATTGCATTTAAGGAATCCCAAATTGAGATTCCTTAAATTAAGGAATCTCTATTTGGGATTCCTTAAATGCTATCGCTATTTAAGGAATCGCTATTTAAGGATTCCTTAAATAGCGATTTTTGCTTTTGGGTTGATGCATTGGGATTGGGTATTTGTAACTCAATACCTGGAGCTATTAGCGAATCGGTATTTTACCGACTGGATTTTGGCTTGATGCATGAGGCTGAAAGATAGTAGTTTTTCGCCATGACTCAGGCGCTGTTCCGCCTTGAGCAGCAAGAAACAACGTAATCAGTTCCGGTCTTAAAACTTAGCGGAATGTCTTATAACATTCAAGGGGGATGCCATCCGGGCCTACAGCTTTTCCTGTTGCGAGTGACGTTAGTGCTCCCTCCACTTCCTCCCAAGTTATATATGCTGCTAATTCCTCATTTTGGTCTTGTGTAACTTTATTAGTTTTAATGTCAGAACTGAATTCCTTCATTTTCTCTTCTGTATCTATTGTTTCATCTTCAGTATATAAGTTGTGATAACATTTGCTAAACACATTCAGCACTTCACCTGGGGTATCCTGTATCTGGCCAAGATGGTCCTGAATCCTATTGATTCTATTAGAAATTTCCTTCTGCTGTAATCTTTTCGCTAAAATCCTACCAGAGTTTTCACCCGCTTCATAAATTTGAGACCTATGCGTAGCCATTTTTGTGGCTATTTTCATAGCAAAATGTTGATATATTTTCATTTTTTGGACTGCAATTGCCTTAAAAGTGTTTTCTGTATTTTGTTGCCTGACTACTTCCCCCATAAGTTCTATTTCTAATAGCCTTAACTGACTCATCCCATCCTGAATTTCTACCCGGATTTTGCGCTGCTTAGCTATAGAATAGCTTAGTGTTTCACCCTGAACCCCTGCCTTAAATGTATCCCAGACAATAGAATACGAAGAGGTTCGACGATTATTTTAAAAAAAATTCCTTAATCCATTTACGCATATGCTCACAATATTCAGGATCCAATAGAAGTTTGCGCTCAAAAGTCCATGCCTTTGACTGGGGCCTAGAGCTAATGTCAAGTTCTAATACAACCGGATTATGATCTGAAATTATCCTGGGTTTAATATCAATCTTAGCACTAGCTAACTTTTCAACTGATATAAAGAAATAATCCAAGCGCACATGTTTTCTATGGGGGGCGGAATAAAAAGTATCAGCAGGAACATCTTTTTTATGAGCACACCATACATCAACCAATCCATATTCTTTAACTCGGCCTTGGGTGGCTTTAAAAACTTTCGTTTTTTTCCCCTCATATAGACCATCACTAGTAATATCAAAACCACCCTCCAAATGCAGATTAAAATCCCCACAAAGGATTAAAGGGGATGGCCACGTCGCTAATTCAACGCTTAAGTAATGCATCAACTTCGGATCATCCAGATTGGAACCGTATATAGAACATACCGTCATTAGAAAGCCATTAAAAAATATTTCAACAATAACCCAACGCCCCCAGACATCCCCCTTTACCCGTTTACAGACACCCTGGCCATATCTCATCAAGATCGCCACTCCTCTTGTGGTTGAACTCTGTCTAGTGCAGCCAAGTATTTCCATGGCCATGTCATTCAGCCACTTTCGATTGTTCCACACGATAAGAGTTTCTTGTACACAAAGCAGATCCACCCGCATCGTCTTCAAAATTTGAGCCATCACCCCCCTTTTCCTTTTATCATTTAAGCCAAAAATATTCCACAAACAGATGGATAACCTACTAGTCATTTTTATACAGTTGAGTTAGTCATTCCTAGTCTGCCCTGCCCATCCCTAAGCTATGTTTCATAAATAAAGAAAACATTGTCCCTGTAACCTTGATGCCTAATAAACAACGCAAACCAAACGTGCCTTCCCTCACAATTTTTTTTTTGCTGGATTAAGCAGAAAGGCCTGTGCCCCTTTAGCCTGAAAAAGTGGGATCATTTGGCGCAAGTGCCATCTTTTTTGAACCGTGGCCTGACAGAAATCCGGGCGAACAAAAAATTCACAACCCTTGCCACCTCTCTTCCTGTCTGGCCTTGCTAAATCAAATATAGCTTCCCGAAGCAAAAAATTGTTAAGGCAAATCAGTATAGCCCTAGGCTTTTCATTTGGCCCCCCTGTTCCACCTCGCAGATGAAATGGGTACCTTTGTGCTCTCTGAAGTTCTACTTCCCACTGCCAATGCTTGAGTTCGGGGAAAGCTTCTGAAAACAGTTTGACGACAAACTGCCTAACATCTTTGCCTTCCCTTCCTTCTGGTATCCTCAAAATGCATACATTGTTCCTGCTGGAACGATTCTCCCAATCAATAAGCTTCCAATTTGTGTTGTCTTTTAAAGCTTGCAGAGATCCTATCATCGTTTTCTGCTGCACTCTTTCATCTTCCATCGCTGAGATCCTTGCCTTAGCTTCTCCAATCCTTGTGGAGATCTCTGTGCAAGTCTTTGCAATTCGCCGCACAGTGTTTTGTAGTTTGCGAACAGTACCCTGAGTCCGTAGTTCTTCGGCCTTAGTCTCTTCCCAGTGCGCCATTATAACTTGATATATAGTACTGATGGTAATTTCACTTTCTGTAACTGCGCCAGCGCCAGCAGTTTCTCCAGAATTGTTACTGGAACCTCCATTTTCGCCAAGCTGTGGGGAGAACAAGTAATCCCAAACTAGTGATCCAGCTTTGCCAGAAGTTTCTTTCGATAGAGGATTAGCAATGTCCCTTAATTTACGCAATGTCCCCTTATCAATGGATGCTTCCAAACTCATTTCCTCGTCATCCTGCTGGTAATTACTAGTGTCGCTCTTATCATCTGCCCAATCCCCCCCCAAACTCTCATTCTCAGAAGAGTTAGAGGGGTCCGACATTGAATAGAACTTCCCCCCTGAATCCCCAGAATCCAAATCTTTAATTAAGTCTTTATCAGGATTTTCCTTATTTTGAATGTCCTCTCCCTCCTGAAATCTATTTCCAAGATTCTGGTTATCAATACTATGGTTTTTATACTCCAGGATCGGGACATCTCCCTGGGATTGAGCAGGCAACATTACTGCTAGTATTGGGAAGGGCTGCTTATATGTCTCGAGTATCTCAGGTACTTCTCCCAGCTCTTTTGCATTATCCAAAACGATGTTACTAGCTGAGGGTGACTCTCTCTGAGAGGGAGTAGTTTGATAAACAGCAGCCCCCACATCCACGGCATCAATACACAGCAAATCCTCACTTGCACTTCCAGGGTCGAACTTTAAGGCACCTTCTTTATTATTTGCCGAACTTGCTGGCCCAGGCAACGTTGGCAATGTTTGTTTCATTTTCTGCCCTGATATTACTGCGGGTACATTGTTACAAGCAGCTGTCATTGCAGGAGCCCCCGGAGAAGCACTTTTTTCAGAATCAGCCAGACTCTTACCTCTGCCCAATTGACAGTTTTAAGCTTACGCGTGGTACCGCCTCCCTTCTGTACAGAGCCGGGAGAGGAGCCAGCAGTCTCGCGGAGCGCTCCGACATCACCACCTCGCCCGGCAAACTTGTTACCACTTGCAGTGGGGGAGGAGGCTGGGGAAGCCGGGACCACGGATGAAGCCGCCGAGGCCCCCCAGGTCTTGCCGCCTTTGTTGGTGATCTTCGGGGCCATTACACTCCCTGTGTACCGCGCCGAAGATTCGGCCAGCCGCCAATGCCGACGCCACAGGTAACGAGATCCTAGGTTCCACTTAAGCCGCAGAGTAGAACTCCGCTGTCCGCCCCGGTTAAAATGCAGAGCGCGAGGAAATTTGAAAAACAGGTATCACCACAGCCACAGCATTACCCGATCAGTAAAGCATGGTATTCCTTTCTCAGGAGATAAGCAGGGGGGAGTCTCTCGGAGGAGCATCCACAACCAACTCACTCGATCGCGAACGCAACCGCCATCTTGCCCCAATTACCGTGAACTGTGCAGCTCCAATCACAAAGCCTACAATACCACAAGGCACACCCAGGTCTCTTCTGATCATGGGAAGCATCGAACCAAGCCAATAAAAAAAGAGCGGCCTTTCAAAATAGGTAGCTTCAGCGTCCTATCGGGGTAAACCTGTGTGTTAAACAGGCACAGTATAGAGCAAAGGGATACATTCCCTTCCAGCGGAATCAGTGCCGGATTGCAGAGTAGTTGCTCTGATTAGTGTAATGGGCACAGTGGCCTCTACATAGCACAAGATAAGGAGCAACGTAATACTGTACATTATCAAGGGGGTGCTGGAACATGGTACAAGATCCTGCACAGAAGTAGGGGGTTACACTTTTTGAATTAGATTACTTTTCACACATTCACAATTGTATTTCACATACTTACAGAGGGAGATTGAAGGGGCCATCTGGTGAATGAACTCACAATATGTCACAAAACCCAAGCAGCCATCATCAAACAACAGAACATACTAGAACATCCCGGATGTCTGTTTTTAGGCATCACCTAGGCTGCGCTTGCGTTGTCTCCTCCAGACATACTGTACTTCAAACACAGCGCTTTTATATACAAGACTGCCGAAGTAACCTTGTTTCTTCACTGAACGCCTACACTGCTCGTAGCGATGGTCTAATTTACGATACAGCACGACTTCAAACTCTGGCGAGATCGTTGTTTGAGCACTTACCTGCATTTGCATCAGTCATTGGAGTCCCAGCATATGAAATTGGTTTTATGTTGGTACAGAGGGCGTTTTAGGTGCGGCATCGTCTACCTGTTTTCATCTGGCTCTACACTGTGCTTGGCTCGACCTTTATAAATAAAGTTTCAAGCAACCGTGTCTGGCGCTTATAACTACGGTCAACTCCGTTGAGTTATCCTATGTAGTACGGATGGTGATTCACTTTGAATTAGGTCATCTCATTGTGGATTGACACTTTGCTCACATTATTTACAGTATGACCGTTAGAGGTAGAGTCTGGTCTGGATTACTTTCTGTTGTGCTTAGATGAGGTTTTAGGTAACTAACGCATCACGTATCGATTATTGGGGTCACGCATGGATGCACTCCACGTTTCATTTTAAATTGCATGTCACCGTTAAGGTATATTTTCACATTTACTTGTTGTGTGTATATATCACCTGATAGGGGGCAAAACAAAAGTCACGATCACTCATTATTTTTTTATTTATTTTACAGAGTTTTATATAGTGCGAACTTGACCTGGATTGGGTATCAGAGAGCTTTACATAGCACAAGTTGCTTTACATGAGAACACATTTATTCATTTTTGTTAGGCACGGGGAGATTAAGTGATTTGCCCAGAATCACAGGATAATCAGCGTCATTGCCGGGACTCGAACCCGGTTCCCCAGATTCGAGGGACCACATAGCCGTAAGGCCAACTCCGCTCCCATCCTCTCATGGTCCTTTTCATTTCCTTTTTTTTCCTCCTGGGGCATATCACAATGCAACATTTACTTTTTAGCCAGAGTTGAAGCATGTTTTCGATACACTTATTTTCATTATCATTTTCTCATTGAGTACCTCACGGAGATGAACACCATAATTTTATTCAATTGAGAAGGTATTTACGACACTGCATTTGATTTGCTTGTAGGACCCCTGACGAAGGGCAGCAGTTTATGCCCGAAATGCATTGGGATTTGATCATAACTCGTGGGATTGACGTGTTTGCTGTTCTACGCATTTGAATGAAATATCCCTCGGGACAAATACAAGCCTGCCTACAATAAAAAGAATCTTGTGAACTACTATTGGTGTTCCTACAGAGCACTTTTACTATGAACTTTATTCACATGTGAATGTGTTGATTTAGATTATTCCATTTGGGATATCTGATTACTTGTGTATGTTATATTGGTGAATACTCTTTTGAGTGCTTATTGGTAGTGCACCTAGAGTCTATGACTATTGTCCTAGTTTTTTCAGTATTCAGGATATGGGCATTAAGCAACGGCCATCCTTCTTGGTTCCTTTTACTGTCCTTTGTAAATGGCTGCTTTTCATGGGTTATATGGTCCCTAGTCACCCCTTTTTAGGTCTCGCCTTGGCAGTGCATGCGCTGTCTCAGCGAGACCTAAAGTAATCTCTATATGTTGGCAAGCAGCCGGTAGTTTCTCCTGCTGCTTGCCATTGGCTTAGTGTTGTTCTCGCATTTCTTACCTTTGTTTTCAGTGGCTGTTGATGTCCAACTGACTTCCGTGTAGTCCGGAAGCAGCGGCCACCAACGACAGTTTTAGTCCGTACTGTTCGGACTTTTTGTTTGTCTTGCTCATCGCTGCCTGACCTAAACATGGCAGCGGCGCATGCGCAAGGAGCCGGTGTGCACGAGGGGTGGGCAGCGCATGCTGCTTGTTTATAAATGGTTTCAGTCAGCTTTTCAGGCTGGGCTGAGCTGACGCGTTAAGCGTGCCTGCTGCCATCATGACGTTGTTGCTAAACATTTCACCAAACTATAACAGTACTCTAACCTTTGTTTTTTTTCAGTCACTTTCTAGGTTCTTTTTTTACGTAAAATAATTGTTTCTAACATAAAGCCCCCTCTGCCGAAGGCCGTGCCCAGCGGGGAGTTGGTGCAGCCAAGCCCCTGCAGGCAGCCAACCCCACGATGTGAGGTTGGCCACGGGGCCTGTCCTGTGGTCAGGCCCTTTGGCCAGCCCCATGGTGCGCAAGAGAATGGGCAGGGAAACAGTATACAAGCCTGCTCCCAGCCGGTGGGATCCTTTTTAAATCTCCTGCCAGCTGGCATCAGAATTGTATGTTTGCTCCCGTTTGGTGGAAGATTTAAAAATGCTCCAGGCTAGAGCAAACATATGTTTTTCTGGCCTTGCCAGTGTGGGCATGGAAACAATTACTGTGTCCCATGGGTGGGCTACCTGGGATGCAGTCACTGAGCCAGCCCCCGGGGATGGGGTTCCTGGGGCCTTTTTTAGGCTCAGAGAGTGGGCTGTATGGCCCCACACCTCTTTAAATTACATTTTGGCCATCCCTCCGTTATTTACTCAGCCCTGGAGATATGGTCCCTGGGGCTTTTTAGGCTTGGGGAAGGGGGGCGCCTCCTGCCGTTTTTAATACATTTTGGCCACAGGGGTGTTTTTTTAACCTCAGCCCGGGGTGATGCGGTCACCGGACCTCTCAGAGGCTCAAGGAGGACACACATCCCCCTAACCAAAAACTTTAAATGCAACCTGGCCGTGGCCCACCCAGGTACTTTTAATAAAACAAGCAGCAATTTGTGGCAAAATTACAACAACAAAGCTATAACTGATTAATGTCAGTGTTTTTTATTTTTCTTAGTTTAAAATGGGAATTTATTGGAGCGTGGCCAAGATGGCGGCGAAGTAGGACATGCGTTCCGCTCTTCCGCCGCACTGGACCAACAATAGCTGCAATTTGCGGGGTTCTGGACCACGCTCTGGGAGCACAGCCTTTTCCAATGGTTACGACACCGGGGAACCTGTGGAAGTCCTTGACCGACTCTGGGACCTTTGCACTGCAAAGCCACCCGCCGACCGTGTCTCCCTTAAGATTAAGGCTGCATGAAGTAGGTGAGAGGGGTGGCGAGGCTGGCGGCAGCCACACAACACATACCCCCTACTGACAGCATCTGGAGGCCGCACCAACACTCCCGAGCGCCTGGGCCCCAACCGGAGGCCTCAGACTCGAGTGCCTGTGAGCTCCGGCAGCCCATAGGCCGGGAATGTAATAACACCAACATGGTGTCCTAAGGCCCTGGGCTCTGACTCCCCCACTGCTATTCCACTGCTGTTTCACTCAAGCAGCAGGAAGAGGGTTCTATGAGACTACTGTATGGGAGCACTGCTGCCTTGCCAGCTGCGGTGCCAGCCCCGGAAGGGAGGGCCCAGGCGGAGGCGCTGCGGTCCCAGCGGAGTCCTGGCAGAAGCTTTTGGTTTGCCAAGGGGTGCGAGGGCCCATAGTCCCCTGTAGCGCTTGGTGAGAGAGCCTGAAGCGGCAACATACCTATTCCCTAGCCATCATGAATGGAGAACGGTCATGACAGTACTGATGTCAGTATCCCTCTCCTTCATAATATGACCGGAACAAATAGCCACCACCCCGCACTGTGAGTATTGGGGCTTGTGGTTGATGGGTTGCTGCCAGGAGCGGACTGGTGCATGGGCTGTTGGTGTGGTTTGTTTGAGAGTCTTGAGGGACCCGCTCCCCCATACATGTGCTGATCCACAGTAACCACACCAATTCCATCTACTGGACTCAGAGACGAATCTTGCATTCCTCCCCAGTTCCTCTGCTAACTGTCAGTGAGAAGACTTCCACCAAGGTGCCTCCTGAGAGGGGGATACAGCGAACCAAAGTGGACTGAAGGCCAGCGATTCCTGGTCCTACACCACCCTTTGCAACATAGCGGCCGCAAATGGTAAATGCGACCAGACAGTGAGAGGCGTGCTCACCCGCTCTACGCTGGCGGCCTCCCAAGACCCTCCACTGGCCTCGCAGCATCCTCCGCAGAAAGACGCTGAAGACGCTTCTGATGGTGACCAGGCCCCAGTGACTCGGGCCTTCCTGGCCTCCTTGTTTGGCTCCCTTAAAACTGACATCCAGGACCTCAGAAAAGACCTTTCTCAAGATCTGTGCACAGTAAAACAGGACCTGTCCTTAGTGGGGGGCCAGGTCTCTTCCTGGGAAAATGCAGAGACCGCCAGAGGTGAAGAATTGGAAATGCAGCGGCAGGAGGTAATTCGTCTTCATGAACAACATGACGCCCAGTGGGTGCAGGCAGAAGACCTTGAGAACAGTTCCCGGAATAATAACGTTCACCTCCTGGGGATCCTGGTGGGCTCAGAGGGCTCTGATATTCGGGAATACTTGCAGGCACCGTAACGGCAGAAGGCCCACAGAATTACTGTTCTTGCTGACCCTCACGCCTTGCCCTTTGATCAGGATCATGTCGTTCTTGCACTCATCCATTGTCAATGGACTTATTCATGTTAATATTATTTTTATTATGTTATTTGAGGACTGTTCATATTTGTTTTCGCTCCTTCACATTACACGACCTACTGAAACCACCCTGCAAGTGCAGGTGATAGCTTGCTCTCATCCGGTCCTGGTCTAAATCCCCTGCACCATGGCAATAGTACTTTGTGGCCAGTACCCTTAATTTTCCTGCCACCTTACGGGAGCCTAAAGTTTCAAGCCTCGATGTTCGAGGCCTCAATAACCACACTAAATGCAATGCTGTCCTATCACGCCTGGAACGATCTGGTAGTGACATTTGCCACCTACAGGAGACCCATCTCCTCCACAAAGTAGAAAATAGGATGAAATCCCACTGGTTTCCATGCCAGTACTGGTCATCAGACCCGGAAAATAAGAGGGGGTGGCGATCTTACAGGAAGATTTAGGGATGAAGTTCTGACTAAGGTGGCTAAGATTAAAGGGAGCCATCTTGCTTTATGGCTCTAGCTGAGCAACTGTCACTTCACTGTTGCGTCCATTTACACACCCAACAAGCACCAGGAGATGTTTATTGAGATTTATCTCTCCTTAGTACTACAATCCCCAGGTGCTGCTGTGCTGGTGAGAGGATACCTGAACCAAGTCATGAACACAGACTTAGATCGCTCTCGCCAATGCTCTGCTCAGACCGGTGCCTTCTCACCACAGAGTCTTCAATGACTGGCTGATTGTGAACTGGGAGACATCTGAAGTCTTTCCCACCCCACCACCTTCGACTACATATACTGTTCTGCAGCACACAAATCTTATGCCTGCATCAATCATTTCCTAGCATCCCTGCAGTACAGGCCCTTGTTCAAGAGGTCTTTATTGAAATCCGGTCCTTGTCGGACCAAGCATCCATCTCATTGGTCCTCCAGGGATGCAGGTTGGCAACGGCCTCCTCATTAGAGGCTAAGAGATAGCCTCCTTCAATCCCAAACCCCTATATTGGCACTACAGAAGGTATTAGCCGATTACCACCAAAATAATGACATAGAAGGGAAACGCTGCAGCTGGTGATCAGGGGGGACCTTATTGGTATCTTGGCGGCTGATCACCGACGCCGCAAGAAGAAAAGTGTGAGTTTGGCACAGAAAGTGCTAGAGTTAGAGACCATACATAAACGGACTGGGGTCCTGAGAGTGTGGAGGGAGTTAGAAAACACGTGCCTCCCCCTCAAACACCTAGACCTTGACATGGCAGAATATGCGAGAGCTCGCCTAAAGCATACATTTTACCTGGGGAGCAATCGCTACAGACATATGCTTGCACACCAACTCTGTGGGACATTATTAAAACGTTACATACTCACATGGGCTCAGAAGCACACGGAGATGCTCCCACTGCAGCTACCCTCCACTACTTTTACAGTACATTATACAAAGCCTTTCCCACCCCTGCTCCGACCTTTCAAGGTACTTGGGGGGAGTCTCCAGTCTCTCCCCTGTTGCCCCACGACTCTGAAAACCTGGCGAAGCCTATCCAGATTTTGTCCATTACCCATCTGAAACCAATGAAATTTCCCGGACCTGACAGCTTCAACCTGCAGTTTTATACGTTTTTTTGCCAGGATCTAGCTCCACTGCTTACCTACCTCTTCAACTCTTTTGCGGTAACCGGGCCCATTACTGACTCCGTGTTAGAAGCATCCATCTCAGTCATTCCTAAGCCTGGCAAAGACCCCGCCTTGTGTGGGACCTACAGGTCTATCTCACTTCTAAACATTGATGCCAAATTCTTTACTAGCATCCTGGCACACTGCCTCAACCCTCTCATGCAGTGATTGGTCAATCCTGACCAAGACGGCTTCATACCTAACCGCCAATGTGGAGATAACACCCAACGTATTCTCTATTTAATGGATAAGATCAGCTGCTTCTACAAGGAGGCTATTCTCCTCTCCATCGATGCCAAGAAGGTGTTTGATAGGGTTCACTGGCCTTACTTCTTTGAGACCTTGAAACAATTTCAGCCTCTGGGTTAGATTCTGAGTTTGGATCCGCAGTGTCTACAGTGCTCCTTGGGCATCAGAAAGAGTCAACGGCATGTCGTCCAAACCTTTCCACATCCAGAGAGGCACCTAGCAAGGATATCCTCTTTCCCCTCTCCTTTTTACCATGTATATGGAACCTTTTGTTCAAGAGTTAGCGACAATCCGGCCTTCAAGTGCATCCCCTTTGGAGGCGACGCCAACTCATTAGCCAGTAGCGACTCCTGGAGGGAGCACTGCGGGCGGTGGGGCGAGGCAGGGGTAGGAGCAGGTTGGGGGGCAGTAAACTACGGCATACGGCCGAACAGAGGTAGGTAAACAAATAAATAAATAAAACGAATTTCATTGCGCTCGCTGTATCGCCAAATGCGATGTAGTGCGTGCAACGAAATTTGTTTTATTTATTTATTTGTTTACTTACCTCCGTTCAGCTGTATGCCATGGTTTACTACCCACCACCCTGCCCCTCCTCCGCCCCACCGCCCCGCAGCACTCCCTCCAGGAGCCGCTACTGTCATAAGCCTTTGCGTGGATGATGTGATTCTCACTCTCACTGCTCCAGAAACATCCCTACCGGCCCTTGTTACAAAGCTCCACTCTTATGGAGAGGTATCAGGGTTCAAGGTAAACATGCAGAAAACCCAGGTCCTGAATTTATTGCTGACACACCACCAGGAGACCCTTCTTCACTCCTTATTCCCTTTCGAGTGGGCAGAGAAGAATATACCCTATCACGGCATTAAACTAGGCCGCTTAGTGGCCAAAATGGTAATGCTGAATTATACTGCTGACACATCCCAGGTTCTGCCCGATTTGGCCAACTTTCCTGGCTAGGCAGGATTGCGGCTATCAAGGTGACAGTCTTCTGCCAGACATTTTACAGGCCCTTCCACTTACGCCACCCAAACACTTCCTTCGCTCTCTACTACTAGGGGTTAATAGGTTCATCTGGGAAACCACGTCTCCACAAACACCTACTCTATCGCACAACACAGGAGGGAGGGCCCGCAATACACATGGTAGCTTGTTACTACCAAGGTTCACAATTATGCTTAATGGTTGAATGGAGCCGAACCACCTCCGATAAACACTGGTGCTTTATGGACCAGGCAGTCACGGGCTCCCACATATGAAAGGAGCCTTGGCTCCCTCGCAGAAACCGGGTATGGGAGCTCTACTCTTCACCTGTGACCGGATCCGTGTTCAAATTTTGGGATGTGGTAGTGACAAGGGCAGGACTGACCTCTTTCCCTTCTCCCATGACCCCAATACTGGCTAACTCTGACTTTATTCAGGGAACGCAACCCAAACACTTTCAACACTGGTGGGAAGGCAGATGCAAGTGTATAGGTTGCATTTTCGACACTCAAGGAATGTTCTCGTACGACCAACTCAAAGCTGATTATTCTTTAGAGGAGGTGGACCAGATCCAATAGTTGCAAGTGAGACATTGGGTGCTTCAACCTAACATTAGATCACATGCAGAGTGAGCCCTCACACCTTTTGAAAAATGGGTCTTCCTTAAAAAGACAGATAGGTGTCTCATCACACAGATCTACGCTCTTGTAGGTGGGATGGCACCACCAGCGAAGACAGCAGGGCGGGCGGGGGGACGGAACTGGGTAGAGCACTCTCTATTAAAGCTTGGGGTGAATCTTCTACTGGGCCCGTCACACTTCTCACAATATGGCTAGCATTGAGACAGCATATAAAACAGTCTCCTATCAATTTGTCTCGCTCCAGAGGAGGTGTGGTGGACCAGGCACTCTGATACACCTGCTTTGGCATTTCCCCCAAATTAGTCCTCTACTGGTGGCGCATCTCGGATGACATCAGCAAGGCCTTCACCACCACAACACCAAAATTCCCAGCCTACTGGGGGGCCCCAATCCATTACTTCATCCCCTGCATTCTCGCAGAGGGAGACAAATATTACTTGCCTTGGGGGCTGATCACCAAGTCATTCTCACAGCATGGGTTCAGACGGGGTACCCGATTATATAGTGTGGCTCTACATACTCTGGTATATCTTGGGGATATAGAAACGTTTCCTTTCCGTTACCCTCAACAGCGATTCATACCCTGTCCTCTGGGCACCTTTCATCACTATTAAGGCCTCCGAATTTAATGAGCTGACATGCAGACTTACCTCAAGGTGCTGTGTTTCTTCCTTCATCAGCACCACATGCAGACCTGTCCGCACCCTAACTTTGTTTTGCCACCATGCTCCCGATCAGGCGGCTTTACACCGTTCCAACATAGTCATAGGTCACCATAACATTGTCTTCAGGAGAAGGGTGGAGGGGAGGGATGCCCAGGGGTTGTTTGTGTTGTTATACTTTTGAAAATGCCTTAAGCGCTTCAGTGCCCATGACGAGATGGTCTCGTCATGGAGCGCGGTTGCGCTGTGCCCATGACGAGACTATCTCGTCATGAACCCCGCCCGCTAATGCAACGGCCGGCACAGGGCGGGGAAAGGGCGTGGCACTGAAGGGGTTAAGAATCGCTGCCGGGCCCAGGGTTGTAGGCAGACAGCTATGTAAATGTCTGATTCTGACTGATCATTATGACAATGCAGGCCCCTGGGTTGTAGGCGAATAGCTGCTTGTCAACATGTTTTGCTTTGGAAACAAAGTAAAAAGAAATGACCCATAAAATGAGAAATTTTAACTGACATATTCACCTTACTGTGATTTCAGTAATCAAAATAACTTTGTTTCAGGGAATTTCTGAGTTCTGTTTTATATACTTTTTAATGTAAGTAATATACTAATACCAAACGTAGGTATATAACTGTTAATCTAATGCATAAAAATGTCAAAGATTTGTCACTTTCTAGCTAATCCTATACTTAAAACCTAGACTTTTGAGGTTCACATATTTAGACTGTGTGTGGTGTTGCATATAAAGGAATGCTCTTTGCCTAAAACTTGGGACTTGCCCAGGTTTCCCTGCTTCCTTTTTGCATAATTTATGTAAACTTGAAAGGGCATTGCTTTGACTTATACTTGCTGTTCCCTTGTGTCTCTGATGAGCTCTAATGGGGGCAAAACACTTCTGCTGCATATAAAAAGATAGGGCAGTCTTATCTTTTTTATATGTGGAGACTCCACAGTCGTAAAGATACTACTCATAAAATACCTTTGTGAATAGGAAAACAATCATAAACTTACACAAGAGTGTAAGTTTATTTAGTGAATCTGGCCCATAGGATATATATATATATCCATACAACCCACTGCTGGCTGACTTCCCTTACGTGACGGGTGCTGCATGAGTGGGATCCCACGTACACTCCTACTGCCTCATTAACAGAGTTGCAGACTATGCACACTTTTGTGTCTTTTTTATATTCCTTTATTCTTCAGTGCCATAAAGAATGACTCCTTTCGGCTCCAACAAGCCTTGAACTTTTTCCCACACCATAAGTATATTGACTCTTTTTTGTAAAATTATTTTAAAAAAGTCCTCAATCCCCTTTTCAACATGATCATAGATACAGGACTGGCATTTCAAGTATTCGACTCATGGAACAGTCTAGCTAGAAATGTACAGTATACTCTTACTCATTCTCTCTTTTACTTCACACCATCATTTCCATTTATATTTAGGCAATTCCAATTTTACATTTCATTGTGGTGATTTATAATATGCTCATTTGTTGGTTTTTGAACACGCTTTACCCTGTTAAATTGAACATATCCACTATCCACATTCTCCTGCCCGAGTTATTTATGGTAATTAATATTCCCCTCATTGTGTTGATATGCATGTCAAGATTTTACTATACATGAGTCATAATCCCCATTGTTCTAAGCAATCCCAAGTGGAAGAATGGACTTGGACCAGATTGTCCTTATCTATAATACTCTGTAGGATTCTCCTTGTGTCCCGTCTACATTGATACATTTCTGCAACAAAGTTGCCTCCCATAGTTTTTTAGTTATTTTCATATACTTTTTCTAGCCTAAAGAATTTCTCTAAACGTGCTATCCTTGTTGTCCCTGGGTGCATCTATATCCATACTCCCCATTTATTAAAAGATGGCGACGGCTGCATCTCTGTGTGAATTGAGACGTGACATTGCCACTCAATATCTCAGTATTGTTGTTTCTGTGTACCCTATAATATATTGACACTGCTCCTACAGCCCAATGTTTTCTGGAGATTACCAAGGAAGTACATAATAGAATGCACAATAAATGTATACACTTTAGCCTCCCCATCTGTGAACACAAAGCTTTTAATCTTCTCTTCTTCCTTTTCTGGACATCTCAGAGGGGAATCCTGCAGAGTATTTTGATAAGGACAATCTGGCCCCAGCATATTCTCACACTTTTGATCTGGATACATGTCCCAATTTTTCAACAAGTTTCCTGAAGATGGGAATTTCTAATTAATTTGGCCACTATGATATGTCTAGGACTGGACACCTGATGTTTCTATTGTACATATCACAAAATAATATTCAATATCTATAATGCACATAATCCAAATTGAGAGGTACTTAATTGTGTTCACATTGGTGGCTTTATCAGATGATTTGGATTTTCTCATTGCACATTTCTCGCAATTCTACAGTTTTAAAGGTTTGGAATTTCCCAATTAATTGCTCCTCATTCTCCTTGTTCCGGTTTTTCATATTGCAAACATCCCATATTTTAAAAGAGCATGATAGAGTTAATTCAATCAGTACTTAACCTCTTGATTCTTTGTATTCCAGATTACTATTTCTGTATTCGTTTTTATAATTCAATAATTCTGTCATTTTTCAAATTTCCTTTTGTTTTTAATCTCCAATGCCCTTTCAAAAGGCTTCCTGTAAATCAATATCAAAAGCCAATTTTCAAGACGTAATGATGTCTCAGCTACATAGTCCGTTCTTTTTTTTCATGATTGCTGGAAAAATATTTCATCACGTTACTGTATTAGTCACAAATCCATTACTCTTCACATCATGTATGTACATTTTATAAATAAACATGCATCTCAGCATATTGGTTGTTGTCCCATGGTGTCTCGCTTTCAAGGGAAAATATAATTTCTGATTCTTGCTTCCTCAATGACTTTTCATGATTTCCCACTCTTGAATCTTTGGAGATATTTCTTAATACCATAATAGTATACTCGACCTTTTGATTTTATTTTATATAAATCCTTGTCCAATTTAGTAATAGGATAGCTGGTGTGTTTGTTTTTCGGAACTCTGAGGTGCTGCACTATTCTTGCCATTAACATCTTAGTTGTACGCCCAATCCAACATACTTTCATTTGCATTCACATTCCAACACATAAACAACATATGGTTGGCATGCAATTATTTTTATGCAATTTTGTTTTTACTCCTTCAAATGTTACATACTGCTTTGAATGTATTCCATCCTCACATGCTTTACAAGATCCACATTTTCAAAAACCCCTGTCTTCACACATCAACTATATATATATATATATATATATATATATACATATATATATATATATATTCTGTCCAATCCTGCTTTTCTTCGATAAGAACAGGCACTGACTCCGTGGGATATTTCAAAGATTCTTTATTCCATCAAAAAATGCTTTAACCCAAGACGCGTTTCGGCGGACAAATCCGCCTTGCTCACTTGTCTGGCTTCACTCAACTGAGGTCCTTTTAAAGTTTTCAACACTCGTACAAAGCACAAGGGGTTTCCTTGGCAACACAAGGTCAGTAAGAGACATAGAAGAGTTCTTTAAATAAGGTACTAGTTTTGACTCACGAAAAAAAGAGAAAGAAACCAAATGTTAAATCAAATTACACATTTGTCATGTTTAGACATGGTCAACTTTTTCAGCTCTTATAGTCCAATTTGAATTTCTGAAATATTAAGAACAAATACGGATAAAATTCCCCATTCAGTACATTGTCTTAATACAACACATGAGCGAAAAAAGCGCTCAAAACATTGAGCCCAAGTGGGCAGTGATTAATCAAAAAATACAAAAAATACCAAAATCGGTTGACCTTGTACCGTGAGTCTAATGTTACAAATTATGTTCATAAACACAGAAAACTGATACAAACCAGGATTTACACAAACCTGAAGAGTGAGTCAGAAAAAAGGGGGGAAAAACAATAGACAAATCATGAATTGTTTCAGGGATTTCAAAGTATGCAGCGACTTTACAATATTAGGTGATTGTTTGGACATCATTATACAGTTTCACTGAGCAAGGGGTTACAGGTGTGTACTCAACGCTTCGTCTGCATTCATACCATTAGAAATTTTGCAATCCAACAAGATTATATATTTGGATTCCAATCTCCGTAGTGCCAATTGCCTGTTACCTCCCCTGACATTCTTCTTAACGCTATCGATAAAAAAATATTTCAAATCCTCTGCTTTCCCACCATGTACTGTGTTAATGTGACGGGCAACAGGATATGTCGGGTCGTCGTTATTAATCGCCCTTAGGTGTTGCAATATCCTAACATGTGCGGAATGGATAGTACTCCCTACGTACATTTTATTGCATGTACACCGTAACACATAGACCGCGAAATCTGTTTTACATGTGTAATGTTCACGGATTTCTAGCGGAGTCTTTCTCAGGGAAGTGGAGACTGATCTAGTATTTACTCCATGTCTACAGGCTTTGCACCTTGTACATTTAAAAAATCCTTTTTGCAATTTTAGCCAACTGATACCCTTTTCATTCACAGGAGCATTGACAACTAATTCACTTTTCATAGATTTAGCTCTTCTGAATGTTAATTGAGGGAGCTTAGTTCAAGAGGGGCCTATGATGGGTCACATTGAACTACCGGCCAGTGTCTATACAGAATTCTTCTTAGATTAGTATGATACATGTTGTACCCTGTAATTAATCTAGGGGTTTGATCTTTATGGTCTATCTGTTCTTCAGATTTTTTGAAAATCAAATTTTCTCTGGTAATGCCTGCACACTTTTGTTTTGCTTTTTGTAAGGTTTGTGTTCTGTATCCTCTCTTACTGAGTCTTGTACATAGATTCTGCGTGGAAATTTGTAGACTCTTCGGGGTGCTACAGTTCCGTTTCATACGCAGACATTCTGCATAGGGAATACTTTCTATAAGATTAATTGTATGGAAACTTTGGGCATGTAAAATCGCATTCCCTGATGTTGTTTTTCTGAATGTACGAGACTGGACTTTGTTGTTGCTGATGTAAAGCTCTAAATCAAGAAATACTATAGTTCTAGTACTGGTAGTACAGGTAAATTTCAGATTTAGATCGTTCACATTAAGTTTGGCAGCAAAATCGATGGCTTTCTGTTCAGTACCTTTCCACAAAATGAAAATGTCATCTATGTAGCGCTGATATACTACTACATTTTCCGACATTTGTGCGGAGAATTTTTGCATGAGTACTTGCTCCTCCCACCAGCCCATATGCAAATTTGCTTAACTGGGGGCGAAGCAATTGTTTGTACAGAAGTCTGTCAAACATAAAGATATTGTTTTCTAAACACCATTCGATCATGTGTAAAAGCATGAGAGTATGTTGATGGAAACCTATATTTCTTGGACTTAGAAAGTGTTTCACTGCGTTCAAGCCATCACTATGTCTAATACTTGTATATAGGCTTTGTACATCCAATGTCATGAAAACAAAGTCTTTCTGCCAATTACAATCAAAACTTTTTTTCAGAAAGTCTCCAGTGTCCTTTGTATACGCAGGTAGTGCTTGCACAAACGGTTGAAGAAAAAAATCGATGTATTTACTGGTGTTCTCAAAAAGGCTTCCAATAGCAGAAATGATGGGCCTACCCGGTGGACATTCTGCATTTTTGTGAACTTTGGGGAGTAAATAAAGTTGTGGAGTAATAGGGTAGTCATTTTTCAAATAGTCAAGTTCCTGTCTTGAGATGAGACCTTTTCCTCTCCATTCAAATAGGCAACCATGGTATCTTTCTTTTATACTGATGATGTTCGTAGCAGTTATCCGGGTGTAGCAATTTTTGTCCAAGAGTTGTGACATGGCTTCTCTGTTATACATTTCAATTGGCCATAACACTACATTTCCACCTTTATCTGACCACCGTATGACTACATCCGCACGTTTTTTAATTTTCTGCATAACTGTGGAATATTTTATTGCTTGTTTGTTCAAATTCTTTTGAAAGTTGTTACTGCTGTTAATTGCCAATTCCTTGAGGTCTGTAATCACTTTTTCAGAGAAGATGTCAATGTTATCTCTTGGCATTACTGGATTAAAAACCGATTTAGGTTTAAATGGAGTCTGAATGGTTGTGTAGATATTCAGATCTGATCTGCATGCTGCTTGACTCATACTCATTTGATCAATTTCTTCATTGTATTCCAACTCCACCATGTCTCTCAGAATTGTCATATCAGCTACATCTAATGTCATAGGTGGAATGTTTCCATCTGCTTCTTCATTCTTTTTACTTTTCATGTTGAAAAAAACGTTTACGTAATTTTAAGTTTCTTATGAAATGATAAAGGTCTATCCTGGTTTGTGTGTAATCAAAGTTCGTTGGTTTACAAAAAGATAGGCCAAGGGCCAAAACTTGTTCCTCCGCTTGTGTCAAGGCCATGGTGGAAAGATTTATAACTGTGTTGTCAGTCTCTTTGATATCAGTTATCTTCGTCTGTTCCGCCTGTATGTCGGTTTTGTGAAATGTTGTTGACCGCTTTCCCCATCTCCTGTTTTTTCTCCGTCTGCTCTTTGATTTGGAGTTCGATTTGATGTGAACTCTCGTTGCTGGGGTCTTGGACGCAGGCTCATTAGGCGTTCTACACGTAAAAACACCCAGTTCTTGTGCAGGTGTTGGTGCTTTACTTGTTTGAGGTCCACCCCCAGTACCTCCAGGGTCAGATTCAATTTCCGAACTTAGTTCAGATTCACTGGGTACAGAGTATCCTTTTGTGCCGCTGCTCGTTGTTGATAGTTGTTGGCGGCGAATGTTATCGAATTTCCTCGAAAAGGTGTAGATACGACCAAAGAGATAATCATTCCTATCTCGCTGGAATTTATTAGCCTTTCTTTCCTTGATAGTTTGTTCATATTTTAAAACACGATTTGTGATATCAAGCAGACCTTTTTTCACTTCCTCTTGATTAGGTGCTTTATCAAGTTCTTTACATATTTCATCAATACGTATTAGAATTTTTTCTCTATCCGTTGTCGCAAACTTTATTAGTATTTCTAACATGTTCCTGGATGATTGGGCACTCTTCTCAGCCCATTCTTGGAGCATAGCGGGATCTGGGTTTTCATAAGTTGGTGCCACTAAAATCCGTAGACCTCTCGGTATCCGCCCCACATCTAAGTATCTTTTTAAGGATGTGCACTTCCACCAATTGGCCACCTCATGTCTTCGCAATTTCTCCAATTCGCCCAATAGTTGCTTAACACTGCTTCCTGCTACTGTTAGTTGCGTGGTTCCTCTCGTGATTAATGTATCGACATTACTTTCCTTATCACTGAATATGTCAATCGCTGCCGCTTCTCGTTCCCTGATCCAAACCTCAGCCATTATTACGGAATAGCGTATATTTTTAACACCCACTGTCTGTAAGTTTCGAACCTTACAGAACTACCTCTCCCATAAGCCACCTGGACGGAGTCACAAACAAAAGATGGCTCACACTGTGAGCTTACCTGGATCCCGGTCTGCCCTCCGGCAATCACGAGAGTCAGGATACTCACGTACGCGTAGTCACACCTTGTTCGTCACCGTGATACCGGCTTGGGGGGCTCTCCGCTTTCCTTGTTCTACAAAGAGAATCCACTTAGTTTGTCGGCAGCGGAGTGCGCCAAATCGAGGAGGGTCAGTGTGGGAGGCTCCGGAATGCCTCTAATATTCTGTCCAATCCTGCTTTTCTTCGATAAGAACAGGCACTGACTCCGTGGGATATTTCAAAGATTCTTTATTCCATCAAAAAATGCTTTAACCCAAGACGCGTTTCGGCGGACGAATCCGCCTTGCTCACTTGTCTGGAAAGTATTATTGATAAGGACAATCTGGCCCCAGCATATTCTCACACTTTTGATCTGGATACATGTCCCAATTTTTCAACAAGTTTCCTGAAGATGGGAATTTCTAATTAATTTGGCCACTATGATATGTCTAGGACTGGACACCTGATGTTTCTATTGTACATATCACAAAATAATATTCAATATCTATAGTGCACATATTCCAAATTGAGAGGTACTTATTTGTGTTCACATTGGTGGCTTTATCAGATGATTTGGATTTTCTCATTGCACATTTCTCGCAATTCTACAGTTTTAAAGGTTTGGAATTTCCCAATTAATTGCTCCTCATTCTCCTTGTTCCAGTTTTTCATATTGCAAACATCCCATATTTTAAAAGAGCATGATAGAGTTAATTCAATCAGTACTTAACCTCTTGATTCTTTGTATTCCAGAATACTATTTCTGTATTCGTTTTTATAATTCAATAATTCTGTCATTTTTCAAATTTCCTTTTGTTTTTTATCTCCAATGCCCTTTCAAAAGGCTTCCTGTAAATCAATGTCAAAAGCCAATTTTCAAGACGTAATGTTGTCTCAGCTACATAGTTGTTCTTTTTTTTCATGATTGCTGGAAAAATATTTCATCACGTTACTGTATTAGTCACAGATCCATTACTCTTCACATCATGTATGTACATTTTATAAATAAACATGCATCTCAGCATATTGGTTGTTGTCCCATGGTGTCTCGCTTTCAAGGGAAAATATAAATTCTGATTCTTGCTTCCTCAATGACTTTTCATGATTTCCCACTCTTGAATTTTTGGAGATATTTCTTAATACCATAATAGTATACTCGACCTTTTGATTTGATTTTATATAAATCCTTGTCCAATTTAGTAATAGGATAGCTGGTGTGTTTGTTTTTCGAAACTCTGAGGTGCTGCACTATTCTTGCCATTAACATCTTAGTTGTACGCCCAATCCAACATACTTTCATTTGCATTCACATTCCAACACATAAACAACATGTGGTTGGCATGCAATTATTTTTATGCAATTTTGTTTTTACTTCTTCAAATGTTACATACTGCTTTGAATGTATTCCATCCTCACAGGCTTTACAAGATCCACATTTTCAAAAACCCCTGTCTTCACACATCAACTATATATATATATATATATATATATATATATATATATATATATATATATATATTCTGCAAAGCGACCCACTTCAGAAATCTTTGGGCGCTCTGAGGCGGTGCGTTTCAGAGACGGCAGGGTCAAGACGTAATCAAATTATCCTTCGTTTCCCCGCAGGGCTGGTTTCTCGCGCACTCACGGAAGGAACAAGGCGTCACCAATTCTTATCGTCAAATTTCTTTATTTACAGCATGCCAGTTAAAAAGCTCTACGCGTTTCAGTCCCACCAGGGACCTTGTTCACGAGACTGGTCTTTACTGAAACTTTTTTTTGTTTTAAATCCACCTCTACAATCAAACGTGACATCACTTCCTGTAGGGAGCAGCTGAGCATTCTGGTAATTGAAGTCCTTACGATTTAACCTTAGTGGGTTGTACCATTGCATGTTAAACTAAACAAAAACGATTGGGAATTTCTGTTAATTTAGACCCTATATGAGCGTGCAGTGTGTGGATAGCAGTATGCACTTTCTACGACATTCGATGAAATTTCTAGACTATGCCCAGATGTATCTGAATTACAATTCATTTTACATTGTGTGTGGCCCTCTGGTGGGCCCTCGTTTTTGGAAAATTTATTCACTCTTGATTAAATTAACCAAATGAGTCCCAACTTTTTGTCAAAATTGCCCTCTGGTGGGCCCTCATTTCTCAGGCATGTTTTGGATCTTAATTTACTCCCAGTCTGTTTCCATTTCCTATAAGATTTTTACTGTTCAACCCAGTGCTCCTAAGTTCACCCAAACTGTGATTAAACCTATATGAAAAAATAATAAAATATACTAAAAAATACAATTCGTTGACAGTCAAGGATAATGTCACTCATAATAATAAGTTAGTTCTGCAGTTTATAGATGGTAATGGAGTTCTTCGTCTTGATTTAGACCATCAGGGGTCAAAGTTCTGAAATTCAGAATATGTTTCGATTCCTTTTGCCTCATCACTCTTTCACGGTCTCCTCCTCTGGGATGTGTTCCCACTGCTTCAATGGCATAGAATTTAAGATCTTTCCAGTTTCCTTTGTGTGCCTTCTCCATATGTTTGGCCACCGCATTGCTCCTGTCGGTGTTTATTGTGGCCCTTACGTGTTCCAAGATGCGTTTTTTCAATTCGCATTTTGTACTTCCCACATATTTCATTGAGCATGGACATTCAATTATGTAGATCACAAATTGGCTCTTACAGTTGATTAGCTGTTGGATTTGCCACATACGTTTATTGGCCATAAGTACTTCCTTGGTGTTTTGGGCGATTGCACAGACTTTGCAACATGTGCATTTAAAGAACCCTTTGGGTTTAAGCCAAGTGTCTTGTTTCTTTGGATTCCTGAAATGACTGTGGACCAATTGATCTCTTAGATTTTTTGCCCGTCTGTACGTTATGTTGGGGTGATCCCCCATTATTGCTGATGTGGTTGCATCCATACGTAGAATATGCCAGTTTTTGCGAAGTATTTTCATCACTTTTGCATTCTCCGTGGAGTGAGTTGTTATGAACCTTATTTTGTTTTCTTCGTTTGTTTCTTTCTGTTTTTCTTTTAACAAATCCAGTCTATTGATGGTCGTGGTTTTTCGCAATGAGGTTTGAATCGTCTTCGAGCTGTAGTTTCTTTGTTTGAATCTTGTTATGGCTTGATTTCGATGTTTTACCCACTCCTCATCTTTCGAACAAATTCTTTTAATCCTCAGAAATTCACCGTAAGGAATATTGTTTATTAGACTTTTTTGGTGGAAGCTCCCAGCATGTAGAACTGCATTTGTCGCAGTACTTTTGCGGTGTAAGGTCGTATGTACAGTATTTTCCAAGATGTAGATTTCGGTGTCTAGGAATACCACTCTCTGGTCACTGATGTTATATGTGAATTTCAAATTGAAATACGAGTTGTTCAATATCTCAAAATACTCAGCAAATTCCTGCTCGGTTCCTTCCCAAATAATCAACAAATCGTCGATATATCTGAACCAGGCTATGGTTTTGTTGACAAAGATATCATTTTCAATGCTCCATGCCCAGGTTTTCTCCCATTGGCCCATAGTTAGACAGGCGTACAATGGGCTAAAGGAAAATCCCATAGCTGTACCCTTGCGAGGGCAATTTTGACAAAAAGTTGGGACTCATTTGGTTAATTTAATCAAGAGTGAATAAATTTTCCAAAAACGAGGGCCCACCAGAGGGCCACACACAATGTAAAATGAATTGTAATTCAGATACATCTGGGCATAGTCTAGAAATTTCATCGAATGTCGTAGAAAGTGCATACTGCTATCCACACACTGCACGCTCATATAGGGTCTAAATTAACAGAAATTCCCAATTGTTTTTGTTTAGTTTAACATGCAATGGTACAACCCACTAAGGTTAAATCGTAAGGACTTCAATTACCAGGATGCTCAGCTGCTCCCTACAGGAAGTGATGTCACGTTTGATTGTAGAGGTGGATTTAAAAAAAAAAAAGTTTCAGTAAAGACCAGTCTCGTGAACAAGGTCCCTGGTGGGACTGAAACGCGTAGAGCTTTTTAACTGGCATGCTGTAAATAAAGAAATTTGACGATAAGAATTGGTGACGCCTTGTTCCTTCCGTGAGTGCGCGAGAAACCAGCCCTGCGGGGAAACGAAGGATAATTTGATTACGGCTTGACCCTGCCGTCTCTGAAACGCACCGCCTCAGAGCGCCCAAAGATTTCTGAAGTGGGTCGCTTTGCAGAATTTACGTGGAAATCGGGTGAACGCCGGCCAGGAGACAAACATTGGATTGCTGACAAAGACTTACCGGGAAAGGCTGCCACGGGAGACGCGAGTCCGGAGGGAAACGTGGAGCCCGGGAAAGCTGGAATCGGTAAGCAAGCTACTTTAAATTGCTTTCCTTGATACAATGTATCCAATTTGGGAACGTAAGCCGGTTGGTCTTTGAAGTGCATACTCCCCTGTAACACACAAGAGTTAATCCTAAACTCGGAAACTATTTCTATTGAAACAGAGGAGTGTTAGTATGCACCAAGGCGGAAGGAGCAACCAAGCAAGATCACTTTGATCCAGAAAATCAGCGGAAACGTCTTATTAAACTAGCCAGTTAAACATGGATAAAAGAGCAGTCAACAGAAATGCACTCATTGACACGTTTTTCGACGAAGAAGTTATCGCTAATGCTGGGGAAGGAGCAACGAGCGGCTCTAATAAGCCTGACATTAAAAAGAAACTAAGAACATGGGAAAAATTGTCTAAAAAAGAAATAAACAAGTGGTGGGAGGTGGCATCTCTAAAGAAATATCTGGAAGTTAAACGAGTGCCACGTGGACTTCGCATTGGTTTGATGCCCAATCATGTCGACACAAGTAATGAATTACTGAATGAATGGGGCGAATTCATCTTGAAATCCTCGCTAGGACTTATGGAAATTTTAGTCAAACACATTGCAATTGCCTTAGAGAAAACCACCTCTCAGCTAAAAGAAATCGAAAAAGAACTTGCAAGTGAGGAAATGAACTCGGATTAAACTAAATTCAAAGAGGAATTGGAAAATTATATTGAAAAGCACAAAGAGGGGGCGTGGCCAAGATGGCGGGGTGAGCGGACGCGTCCTCCCGTAGCTCCTCCGGCCCGGCCAAGCTTGAGCCCTTTTCTTACGCCTTTCTCCCCCCGCTGAGGCTCAGCGCGGGAGAGGAGAGTGGCGGAGCATCAGGGGTGCACATTGGTGCTGTTTTGGTTCGGATCGCCTCGGGGGAACCCCCCCAAAAGTTCGATCGAGATCAAGTGGCTACGGCGAGCCCGAGGGGCGGAGCGCATTGGAGAGCTGTCCGGGCGCCTCGGCTGGGCCTGGTGCTGAAAGTTGCGATCTGGAGGGGATCTGGCCCGCCGCTCGATGGAGACTGAAGGGGCCTTGCGGGAAGGGACCCGACGGTGTGGAAGGCTTGGGACGGGCGCCCCGGCACTCAGGCTTGTGACGGCGACACCTCGCACTGCGGAGGCCCTAACCCCTAGCCGAGGTACAGCGGACTCCCTGAAGGGGTTGGACCATCTGGGCCCCTGTGCGTGACTGACGGGGGCCGGTGGTGGAACTTATTATACTGTGGGGTGCCTCAGGGGCCCCGGTGGTGTCGTCGGGCCTGGTCGTTTTGGCCTGCTCCGCCCGGCCGCCATTTTGTCCCCGAAGGAGCAGTGGTGGCAGCCTTCGCCGGAGCCCTGGCTGCTGGATGCAAGCGACCCCCGCTGCTGCTGGGCTGACTACCGGAGGGATGTGCTGATGAGACCCCCCCGCTGCGGCCCCCTTGGTTGTCTCACACAGGCTCTTTCAGCTGACGGTGACCGGATAGGGCCGCCATTTTGTCACCTGTGACGCAGCGACTTCACTCGTGGGGGATACCCACGTCGAGTGCTAGCTGGCGGCTGAGCATCCCTGGGGCGCCTGGATCGGTGCCCGACTGCGGAGCTAGCGATGTCTGGAAGAGGTGGCCCGAAGAAAGGGGACCGTACCCTGCCGGACATGCTTGGCAGGGCCCAGCACTTGCGGGACAGGACGCAGCCCTCGCCGGGGTCCTCCCGGGCTCCGGCGGATGTGACTGGAGGGGAGCCACCCGTCACGAGGGCCTTTATGGAGGAACTGTTTAGCTCCCTCAGAGAGGACTTCCAGACACTGAAGCGGGAGGTGGCCAGCGAGGTCCGAGAAGTGCGCAGGGAGGTGGAGGGCCTTGGCGAGCGTGTGGAAGCGGTGGAGACGGAGGGCCAACAGCGAGCGGAGGAGATAGTCCACCTTCAGCAGGACGTTCTTCGCCTCCGGGAACAGTGTGTGGAGCTCCAGGCCCACTCTGAGGACCTGGAGAACAGATCTCGGAGGAACAACATCCGAGTGCGTGGTGTGCCGACTGCGGATGAGGGGTCCGATCTGGGGAGCTACCTGCGGGCCCTGTTCCGAGAGATCCTGGGGGAAGCTGCGGACTTTCCCATCAGCATTGACAGGGCGCATAGGGTTGGCCGGCAGCGCCAGTCATCGGCACCTCCACCGGACATTCTGGCCTTCCTGCCCGACTTTCCACTAAAGGAGCGCATCATGGCTGAGGCCCGCAGGAAACAGCCCCTGACTTTCCGGGATCGGCCGGTGGCGCTTTACCAGGACCTCTCCGCCATCACTCTGCAGAAACGCAGGTCCTTTAGGATTGCCACTGACTTTTTGCGCGAGCACGAGACGCCGTACTCTTGGGGTCACCCCTTCCGCCTGATTTTTCGGTGGAATGGAGTGTTACACCAGCTACGCTCCTTGCAAGACATTTGCGGTGTCCTGGGGCTCACGGCGGCGGAGGAGGAGGGAGCTACGCCGTCGTGGAGGTCCTCGGAGAGACGGAACCGGCGGAGGTCAACGAGGCGGCGTTCAGCGGCCAGTGTGGGGCGTCCGGACTCCCCTACCATCAGAGCGGACATGGCCGACGCCCTGAGGGCGGCGGCCGGGGACTCGACCGGCTCCTCTAGCGTGGCCTTGACGGCCTAACACACACTCCGGGGGGAGATGTCTTTAGCTTCTTTACATGCTTGGTAAGGGGCGGGGGGGTTGGGGGGGAGCGGATGGAGGTGAGTGGCTGGACGTCCACTTCGTTCTTTTCTACGGACTTGCCCGTTTTGGGGCTTGACTGAGACAATGGGGTGTTTGAGTTTGTGGGTGGCTAGTTGCCAGGGTTGTGTTTTGGGTAGGGGAGGGGGTTGTTTTGGGGTTGGGAAGGTCCCGTCCGATGTGGTCTATGCCCGCTTTGTTTTGGCTTGCCCTGCGCTGCGGCCCCGCGCGCCCCACCCGCTGATTCCCTGCCCATTGCATGGCGCTCCCGACCCCCGCGAGGAATGCCGGGCCTAAAGGTAGTGACCCTTAATGTTCAGGGTCTGAATAACCCGGTGAAGCGCAGAGCGATCCTATCATTGCTGGAGGGGACGCAGGCGGACATTTGCCTTTTGCAGGAGACACACTTATTGCCCCGAGATTGCCATAGGATGCGCTCTGCTAAGTTCCCTACCCAGTTCTTTTCCTCGGCAGCGAACAAGACGGCGGGGGTAGCCATTCTCCTAGCGCGCTCCTTTCGGGGGGAGGTTTTGCATAAGTGTGCTGAACAGAAGGGGGGGCTCCTTGCGTATCGCATGCGCCTGGGAGGCATAGCATTTACGGTTGGCTCCGTTTATAGCCCAAACGATCACCAAGAGCGCTTCCTGGATACCGCGCTGGTGGATGTCACTGCTTCCCCCGACCGCCACATTATCTTGGGGGGAGACCTCAACATTGTCTTTGATTCTGTGATGGACAGATCGGCGCAGCGCTTCCCGCAGACGGGGGAACTGTCCCAGGCTGGGAGGGCCCGGATTGCGGAAATGGACTTGCACGACCTCTGGCGCTCCATGCACCCCACGGATAGGGACTACTCTTATTTCTCGCACGCACACCGAACCTACTCACGGCTGGACTACCTCCTGGTGAGTGGACCGATGCGTACCGCTGCCACGGCGGCAGACATTGGGGTCCTGACCCTGTCTGACCACTCCCCAGTCACCGGCGTTTTCCAGTGGCCAGCGGCCTCCCCCTCTCGGGGGGTGTGGCGCCTCCGGGATACCCTTCTACACAAAAAGTCGGTGGTGCAACGCATCGGGGAGGTCATACAGGACTATCTCACCCACAATAGCAACACTGACACCTCGCAGGCGACACAGTGGGCGGCATTGAAGGCCGTCCTCCGGGGGGAATTTATCTCTATCTCTGCGGCTGAAAATAAGGAGCGGCAACTGAAGAGGGATGAGCTGACAGCTCAGGTCCGGGAGCTTGAGCAGGTCCACCGCCGTACGGGGGCGCCGAGGGTGTGGAGGCAGCTGAAGGCAGCGAGGAAGCTCCTGTCGGCTCTGGATCTTGACAGGGCGGAGTACGCCGCCCTACGCTTGAAACATGCCTACTACACTGGGGGGACAGATGTGGCAAGCTCCTAGCACACCGGCTCCGGGTCGCGCAACAGCGCAGCATTGTGAAAGAATTGGTGGGCGCGGACGGGGGGGGTTGTCTCCGGGGACGCGGAGGTAGCGGAGTCTTTCCGCGGCTTCTACGAGGCGCTGTATGCTGAGGAGCCCTCCTCGCCGCGGGATGCCGACGGCTATTTGGAGTCGGTGACCCTCCCGGTACTGGATCCGGCTCAGGCTGACCACCTGGAGCGGGACATCCATGTTGAGGAAGTGATTTCAGCTATCGCGCGGCTGAAACATGGCAAGGCCCCGGGCCCGGATGGGTACACGTCGCTATTTTACAAGACTTTTTGCACGGCCGTGGCCCCTGTCCTTACGCGGCTATTTAACTCTTTCTCCGAACCGGGAGCCATCCCTCCGGATCTCCTGAGGGCGACGGTCGCGGTAATCCCGAAACCTGGGAAGGACCGGGCCCTCTGCGGCTCGTACCGACCCATCTCGCTTTTAAATGTCGACCTCAAGTTGTACACGGGGATTCTCGCGTCCAGGCTGAGTCCACACCTCCCCGATCTGGTGGAGGCGGACCAGGCTGGTTTTGTGCCCGGCAGACAGACGGTTGACAACACCAAGAGGGTGACGCATGTTCTGGAGAAGGCCTCAAGGATCTCGGGGGAGCGGATGTTGCTGTCCGTTGATGCGGAGAAGGCCTTCGACAGAGTTCACTGGCCGTATCTTGAGCTGGTCCTCAAGAAACTGGGAATCGGCGATAAGTTCCGCACCATGGTATTTAACTGCTATAAGCATCCTTCAGCGTCGGTGCGGGTCAACGGGTGTAGCTCCGGTGGCTTTGCCATCGAGCGCGGCACGCGGCAGGGCTGCCCTCTTTCGCCGCTCTTGTTTGCCCTCTACATGGAGCCGTTTGCTCAGAGGATTCGTAATAATCCGGATGCTGTCGGGGTCCGGATGGGCCAGTACGTCCACACCGTCAGTCTCTACGCGGATGATGTCCTGTTGACCTTGGACGACCCTAGGAGGTCGCTGCCTGCTTGCCTCCGGGAGCTGGACGCCTTTGCGGGGGTGGCCGGCTTCAAAATGAATATGAGCAAGTCGATGGCGTTAGACGTGTCCCTGGCTGCGGATACCAGGAGGGATCTTCAGCGGCTCTTCCCCATGCAGTGGTCCTCGTCCACGGTGCCGTACCTGGTGATTCTGCTGGCGCCTACATTACCGGAGATGGTTACGGCCAATTATGCCTCCCTCAGCAGGAAGATCAAGGACGAGCTTGGCCGCTGGAACAAAGGCCTGCTGTCCTGGCTGGGGCGAATCGCGGCGGTCAAGATGACGGTGTTGCCCCAGATACTATATCTTTTCCGGGCCCTTCCGCTCCAACCCCCGGTGGGCTGGATACGACAAATGCAGGCTGACATCTCCCGCTTTGTCTGGCAGGGCCGCAGGCCACGCATGAAGAGGGTCCTCTCCACGCTTGCTCCGGAGGCGGGGGGTCTCGGCGTTCCAGACCTCCGTAAGTACTTTCAGGCGGCACAGCTACGCTATCTGGTGGAGTGGAGCAGGTGGGAGTCCGACAAACATTGGCTCTTCCAAGACCAGGCAGTGGCGGGCCGCACCTTACAAGAGGTTCCATTCCTGCGCCGCACGCATCGCCCCCCTAATCTTTACGCTTCCTTTGTTACGCGGGTCCCCCTGCGGGTGTGGGACGCGGTCTGTGAGGCCCGGGGCCTTACCACCTTCCCTTCGCCGCTCACGCCCATTGCGGGCAACCCGGACTTCTCCCCAGGGATGGAGCCGGGGGTTTTCTCCCACTGGGTGCAGGCGGGCTGCAGGGCACTCTTCCAGATTTATGGCCCGGAAGGAGTGGTTCCTTTTCAGCAACTCCGCCAGGAGTTCGGCCTGACGGAGCTGGACAGATTGCGCTACATGCAGGTTCGGCATTGGGCCCTCCAGCCCCAGGTGCGTGCCACCGCTGCCCGTCCAATTACACCGTATGAGAGGTGGTTGGCTACTCGGACCTCCGACGCTAAACTGATCACCGATCTGTACAAATACCTACAACCCCCACCGTTTCACTATTACAACCCGGGGAGGGAGCGTTGGCATAGGGAATTGGGTAGGACACTCAGCCACAAGGAATGGGACAAAATTGCGTACCGGGCGCGGCACTCTGCATATCACACGGGCCTTACGGAGACCTTTACGAAGGTGTCCACATACTGGTACTACACCCCGGAGAGATTGTATGAAATGCATAAACACACTGACAGGGGGTGCTGGCGGAGCTGCGGGCAGGAGGGTACCCTTTCACACATTCTTTGGGATTGCCCAGTGCTGACCGCCTACTGGAAGGAAGTCTTGGACGAGGTGGATAAGCACTCTGGGATAGAGCTGCCGCGGCTCCCGGCGTATGTCCTGTTGGGCCTCCCCAATGACCTCATGTACCCACTGAAGTCCCGTAGGGGTAGGCAGATCGCAATCGCGCTAGGGTCTGCGGTTCAGAACATTCTAATCCACTGGCGCACAACCACCGTCCCCTCCATCACCGGTTGGTTGCATAGGCTCTGGCATGTGCTGGGGATGGAGAAGCTGTCGCTTACGGTTGCGGGGGAGATAGACCAATTTGAAGAGCTATGGCAACCCTTTCTAGCACTGCTGTCCACTGAATTCCGGTGACCCCGGCGGACTAGCTTACATGTGAGACGGGGACCTCCCGGGGAGGGGGGGGGGGGTGCGGGGCTTCCTGGTTAAGATTACTCTGATGCGGGACCATAGGACGGGGGGGGGGGTGTTGTTGTTTCGTTACTGGGAGGATGGGGGATGGGGGGGGGGGGATTGTGTTCTGTTGAGGTGTCGATGGTCTTTATTGCTCAGATTTGGGGTGTCGGATACGCGTGCGGGGATTTCACAGCTTGCATTTCTAGCTTTCATTTACTGTGTTTTTCCCCCTGACGCACCGCGCTACCTATTGCCAACCCTCTGGAGTTGCACCCTTTTTCTTTGACTGTATGCCATGTATCCTGCCTTCCTATCCCCCTCCCCCATGGTTTGTTTTGTCTCAATAAAAACGTTTTAAACACGAAAAGCACAAAGAAACCGTGCGAAGAAGAAAACAATCAAAATTTCAACGCGATAAAGAGGATTCAATTCAATTCAATTCAAATAGACTTTATTCGGATTTCAAAAACCATCCATAAAAGCACAAAGTAAATTTTAAAAATACACATATGATACTGCAATTTTGGGCCACAACTTATCATTTACAAATATAATTTATAAAAACAGCAATGAAAACTCAAATGGCCTTTATACTGTACAATGCATAGAACCACCTTAGATACAATATATAGCAGTGTATAGCAAAGGATAAATATAGGTATTATGAAAACAAGACAAATGCGTTATAACACATTAGGTTAGTGCAAATCATGTTTTAAAGTGCAAAGTGCATATCTTGGTATAAAATTAATCAATTCTCAAGGACCTGCGTGAGCATACAATAGCATTAAGAAAATTGCTAACTCTAAAAATTAATTCATCAGATCCCAACATTAAAAAATGTCTATAAGCGTGATTGAGGTCGGTCAAATCATGTTTTCTACAATAGGGGATTAAATAGTGCCTTGTAAACTTCATGTAAAAACCACAGCCAAAAATAAAGTGTAACATACTCTGGGTTCCACCATGGTCACATGGGCAATTTAATTTTTCCAGATTTTTAATGTAGCCCAATGGAAAACAAATAAGATTAATAATACTCCGGTCCCTGAATCTGAAGAGTAGGGTCCTCTTCCATCTGCCCAATTTTTTACGTATATAGGGCTGAGGTAACATCGAGAATTCAAGGGATGATTCCTGGATTTGTAAATAATTGATAGTAGATGGTTTCACAGAATCTACTCTTTCCCTCTCTATGTGATAATGCTGATAGAGTGCCCTTCTCACTAAATTTTTGTGGGAGCCATCAATCTGGTCGGGGTATGTAAAGAGATGACCATAATTAACACTCATGAGGCTCTTTTCTACCGCATTAATCCAAGGAATTAAGTTGACATTCTCGCAATTCAGACAGTCCATAATAATCTCGCGGGACAGGGAAGCTGCTGGGTTTTTCCAGACCCTTAACCAGAACAGTGCGGGTCTGGCTCTTATAAAATCCTCAACATAATGTAGTTTTAATTCATTATGGCATACAATAGTTGGTGCACTGATGACTCCCCCCAAGATTTTCCGGCAAAATCTGTTCTCTTCTCTCTGTAATTCGGAACAGTTCGAAAACCCCCAAACTTCAGCCCCGTATGTGCCAGTTGGGAGACATTGGCTCCGATAAATTTGTAATAGGCTGGGAACCACGTCCGCCTGACGCGGTTGGCGGAGAGAGATAACAGAGTTGATCGATTTTGAGAGTTTATTTCTCCCCATTGCAACGTGGGGTTGCCACGAGCCGCTATTAGAAAATAGCAGGCCCAAATATGGGAAAGTGCAAGTGCTTTTTAAGGAGTTTTGACCTATCACAATCTTTGGGATTTTATAGTTTTTAGGACCACAGGTCATTATAAAAGATTTACTGAAATTAGTGCACAAACCTAAGTCAGACATATAGTCAACGAATCCCGAAATTAAAATACGTAGGGCGTTCGGGGTGCGGCCTATAAGTACCGCATCATCCGCGTAGAGTAACGCCGGGATTGGTTTCTTATTAATCATAGGGACGTCTTTTGTCAGGTTACATAAAGAGTGGGTTAATTCATTGATGTATAATATAAAAAGCAAGGGGGCCAGAACGCAGCCCTGTCTGACCCCCTTGCCTATTAAAATTTCGTTTGAGACCTCGCCTTCATTATTTATTCGGACGCGGGCCTTCAGGTTGCAATGGAGGTTGGCCAAAAAGTGGACTAGTGGTTCATCTAAGCCGTAGTTTAAAAGAATGGACCATAAGCGGGAACGGTTTACAAAATCAAATGCTGAGCTTAGGTCCATGAACCCAAAATACAGAGGGGATTGTTTAGCTCTTGTGTATTTGGCCATTATAAGGTTGAGGTTCAGACATTGTTCCACCGTGCCAAGTTTGCTCCTAAAGCCTAACTGGCAGCGGTGGATGATAGAGTTGTCATCTGCCCATGTGCTAATTCTATCAAATAAGACCCTGCCAAGGACCTTCAGGGTATTATCGATCAACGATATTGGTCGATAACACCCCGGGTCCAACCTATTTCCCTTTTTGAAAATAGGTACAATAGTACTACTGGACCAAGTCGGGGGGATAGATTTCTTACTCAAGTTGTTAAAAAGATTACAGAGTAAGGGGGCCCAGAAGCTTATGTTGGATTTAATCTGGTCGATAGACAGGCCATCCGGGCCTGGTGCCTTGTTACCGGCACTATTTCCAATAGCTTCCTCTACCTCCTCTAGTGTTATAACTATGGTGCTATCTGGGAAATTATCCTCGGTATGATCTCCAACTTCCGCATATAATTTCGAAAAGTGGGTGACCCATGAGTCTCCTGTGATATTGCAGTTAATCGGGGTGATGTTGCTTCCCAGGGCTCTCAAGTTCTTTACGTTTCTCCAAAACCCGGTTGAGTCTTTTAGGGCAGCAGATTTCGTTAGATTATCCCAGTGACTTATTAAAAGCTCCTCAGTTCTAACTTTTAGTGCGTGTTTATATTTAAAGCGTAGTGAACTGACAAGGGACACATCTCGGGGTTTAACTGCCAAGGCCTTTCTGAGTTCTCTATTGGCCCTCGAGCAATTAGTGTCAAACCATCTTTGATCGGTTACATTGTGTTCTTTTGACGGTCTGGATATTGCCCTTTTTATAGCTATGCATAAATCACAAAAAGACTTAATTATGTCGGGGCCACCGAATGCTAAACATTTGGAGATCAACAGAGGATTATTCCTGATCACAGTAGATAGGATCTCCTGGTTGTCGATCCCTCTCCAGACAATCCTGAGCCCGTCTGTAGAGACAGTGATATTTTGGGCTCCTGTCTCACAAGGGCCTATAGGTTTATTGATAGATTTAAGTTGGATTACTATGGGCAGATGATCGCTATATGGGCTACTAACGACCTCAGAACTAAATAACACTTCACTAAGGAGGGAAGAGGTAAACATATAATCAATCGTAGTTGAACTACCACGGCCAATGTAAGTAGGGGCCGGCTCAATTCCCTCGGGGGATCCACATAGGCTCATTACATCATCTAAATCCCTGCTATGTAATAAATCCAATAATTCGGCACCTCGTCTACAGGGCAGGGATGTATGGTGGATGTGGGCATTAAAGTCTCCACCAACACAAATGCCATCAAATTGGCCAAACTTTTCCCCATTTACAACTTCATCAATAAAATTAAACAGTTCCAAAAAAGTAGGATTTGGATGGTTAATAAAATCATTATTATAAAAGTTTATAAGACAAATTCTTAACCTTGCAACATATTTCACAGCTATCAGATGTTTACTGACCACATGTAAAGGTTCAATTTTCACGTCTTTAGAAACTTTTGCCCAGATGGATAAACCACCACTTGGTCGCCCCGAAACGGAGGGCAGAGCAGTAAGATTATGGGCGAAAAAACCCTCCAGTAATTGAGGACATGTACACCATGTTTCCTGCAACATTACCACATCAAAGTGACTTATCCATGTAACCCATTCTTTAATTTTCATCTTGCTTGAGAGCCCAGCAATATTCCAACTAATGATACTGAGAGTATCAATTGGTGGAATAGTGGTGCGAGAAGGCTGGGCAATGGGAAGGTAGGGGCGTACTACGAGGGGTGAAATTAATCCATCTGGACAGGGCTCAGGAGTGTTTATAAATTTTGCCCTTTCCAAAGGCATTGTACTAGTAGCCTTATCCGGTGTAGTGGAGAAAGTTAATAGTGGTCAGTCTAGGCTACCTAATTCAGATAGGGCGGAGAATCTGTTGAATAAAGGAATTGTGTTAGGGGCCGTTTGGAATATTCTGTGTGGGGGCCTATAAAAATGGCCCAGTGGGTGAAGAGTTATGGCAGTCGATGTATTGGCATAGGTATTGTGTGTGTCTAAAAAGAATCTTACTGAACTCGGGTGTCGGAAGTTAATCACTATGCAGTCCCCACTGATATTTTTGTGTTGTGGGCCCACCCAGCTTACCCGACGGGTTGATATAATCTCATTAGATATGTTCCATCTTGCCCCTTTATGTTTAGTCAGCCAATCAGTGCATTTATTGTGCAATTGTTGCCATGACTCACTTTGGTTTTCATTAAGGGCTGGTACACCAGCTAGCACAAGAACATATGGGCAGGCTTCTGGGGGTAAGTGAAGTGATGGTCCTAAATTGTTAGTGGTGCTATTTCTTACTGTCGCACCTCTACTTGCGCTTACACTCTCCGGTTTATTGCCTGTCCTATCTTTTCGGGTTACTGATGGAGTAATAGTAGGATTAGCGTCCGAGCTCACGGTATTAGTAGTAGCTCTTCCTGCTACTCCAAAAGAATCATGATTTGGGCCCTTAGTCAGTGCGGGTTGGATATTGGTTAAAGTACTGCTAGATGGAACGGCTTTAACCGCTGTTAAGCTTTTAGTGTTACTGTGGCCGGAGTCATTAGTAGTGGCCAAACCTCCCTCCCTCAGATCATTGCATAATGATTCTAATTTGTTCATAATTTTTTCACCCCGGGCGACATCCACACTCATAGTGCCTTTCCTTTTAATTTCCTCTTTTTTTACAAGGGTTTCGATTTTGTCCAATCTTTTAAAAACAAGATTAAATTGCTTAGCTATTTGAATTTCGACTTGCTTAAAAATGGTATCAACGATAGTTTCAATCAGGTTGCCATTGACTTTGGGTTGGATATTGCGGTCAGTGTGCTCAGTCTGGGTACTGACCGAATTGTCAATCTCATCGCATAGTCTAACGACCTCACATATACCCTTATCCCGGGCAGGAGACTCTGGACTACAGACAGGGACGGTAGGTCTTCCCGCTCCTTCATCCGATGGTGAAAGTTGCGATGATAAGTCCTCAATGGAGCCTGATAACACTATTTCACAGTCATTTCCTCTATTTTTGTTCCATAAACTTTGTGGGGTAGGTTGGTTTCTACAGTGACTTGGTTGTTTCCTTTTGTTTATGGTACATTTCACTGGGCCTCTCTTATGTTTCTAAAGAGGATTATTTGGAAGGCCGCATTTTTACTTATGCGAGGAAATACGACCGTTTCAAACAATATGAAAAATCAGACCTGGCAACCAACAGCAGCAGTCTGTCATCCCTAACATCAACGGATTTAAGTGATCTAGAAGGGGATCCAACCGAAACAAGAACAAAGCGTTCTTTTTTAGGGGAAATGAGGTTGGCGCTGCAACAGAAGAACTGGGAAAAGACCATGGGAGGACCACCCTCCAACAACCGAGGAAGAGGCAGGGGCGCGGCAACGCCCGCAGAAACCAACAAGAAGAGGCAAGCGACAGTACAAAACAAAGTTTCAGCGCAAACCGAGTGGGAACAATGACACGGAGCATGCGACAGAAATGGACCTAAAAAATCTGGATAACATTGTCACAAAAGACTCACATGAATTACAAGTAATCAACCTTTCAAAGAAAGCTCTCACAGAAACTGAAATGGAACTTCTTAAACGCGGCCTAAATTTCTGTCCCACTAGTGGCCTGGACCTAGCGGAAACAAGAATAGATCTATATAAGTTTGTAAGAAAAATCAAACTAGCGAAACTGTTCACTGAAAACCCTAAAATGGCCAAATTCAGCAGAACTACTACAACACCGAACATGGATTTAATTGCACAAGATGCAGAACACTTCATTACCCTAATGGAATTAGACAAAAATCCGGAAGAGGAGAGAGGGGACTTACAAGCTTATTGTGACCAAATGGGGGCAGGAAGCAGCCAAAAGAAATCGCAATCTAAGTTCTATCCGCAACTGCCACACGGAAATAAAATTGATTTGTTTCATGAATGTGTGATACGAGATCTTTACCAACTTAACCACTCAAAAAAACAAGACAATCTAACACATGAAGAGCGAAAGGCGTTGTCTGTTTTAAAAAATGATGATACCATCGAGATAAAAATGGCAGATAAGGGAGGAAACGTCATTGTTTTAGACAAAGAGGCATATATGAAAGAGGCATACTTACAACTAAGAAATGAAGAATATTATGAAAAATTGAAAACTAATCCCACAAAAAAATGGAAAGAAGAACTTGACATCAAATTGGACACATGGAGCAAGCAAAAATTGCTAGACGAGGATGAAGTGAAATACCTCAAAACGGAATATCCCAAAATGGCCACAATATATTTTCTGCCGAAAATACATAAGAACTCAAAACACCCTCCTGGAAGGCCAATAATCTCAGCAAAGGACGCCTTATTGGAACCAATGGCTAATTTTTTGGACGTGTTCCTATTACCATTCATCAAGGGTCTCACTTCGTATCTACAAGATACAGGAGATCTATTGAGACATCTACAAGATACCCCATGGCACCCGACATACAAGCTAGTAACTATGGATGTTATATCATTGTACTCTAACATCCAGAATGACATTGGTCTGAACGCATGCTAACACTTCTTGTCGGAGAGAAACATCCAATTCACTAATCACAACAACATGTTACTGGAAATGATCCAAATGTGCTTAGAACATAATTCATTTATGTTTGGGGAGGAAATCTTTCCCCAACGCAAGGGTACAGCTATGGGATTTTCCTTTAGCCCATCGTACGCCTGTCTAACTATGGGCCAATGGGAGAAAACCTGGGCATCAAGCATTGAAAATGATATCTTTGTCAACAAAACCATAGCCTGGTTCAGATATATCGACGATTTGTTGATTATTTGGGAAGGAACCGAGCAGGAATTTGCTGAGTATTTTGAGATATTGAACAACTCGTATTTCAATTTGAAATTCACATATAACATCAGTGACCAGAGAGTGGTATTCCTAGACACCGAAATCTACATCTTGGAAAATACTGTACATACGACCTTACACCGCAAAAGTACTGCGACAAATGCAGTTCTACATGCTGGGAGCTTCCACCGAAAAAGTCTAATAAACAATATTCCTTACGGTGAATTTCTGAGGATTAAAAGAATTTGTTCGAAAGATGAGGAGTGGGTAAAACATTGAAATCAAGCCATAACAAGATTCAAACAAAGAAACTACAGCTCGAAGACGATTCAAACCTCATTGCGAAAAACCACGACCATCAATAGACTGGATTTGTTAAAAGAAAAACAGAAAGAAACAAACGAAGAAAACAAAATAAGGTTCATAACAACTCACTCCACAGAGAATGCAAAAGTGATGAAAATACTTCGCAAAAACTGGCATATTCTACGTATGGATGCAACCATATCAGCAATAATGGGGGATCACCCCAACATAACGTACAGACGGGCAAAAAATCTAAGAGATCAATTGGTCCACAGTCATTTCAGGAATCCAAAGAAACAAGACACTTGGCTTAAACCCAAAGGGTTCTTTAAATGCACATGTTGCAAAGTCTGTGCAATCGCCCAAAACACCAAGGAAGTACTTATGGCCAATAAACGTATGTGGCAAATCCAACAGCTAATCAACTGTAAGAGCCAACTTGTGATCTACATAATTGAATGTCCCTGCTCAATGAAATATGTGGGAAGTACAAAATGCGAATTGAAAAAATGCATCTTGGAACACGTAAGGGCCACAATAAACACCAACAGGAGCAATGCGGTGGCCAAACATATGGAGAAGGCACACAAAGGAAACTGGAAAGATCTTAAATTCTATGCCATTGAAGCAGTGGGAACACATCCCAGAGGAGGAGACCGTGAAAGAGTGATGAGGCAAAAGGAATCGAAACATATTCTGAATTTCAGAACTTTGACCCCTGATGGTCTAAATCAAGACGAAGAACTCCATTACCATCTATAAACTGCAGAACTAGCTTATTATTATGAGTGACATTATCCTTGACTGTCAACGAATTGTATTTTTTAGTATATTTTATTATTTTTTCATATAGGTTTAATCACAGTTTGGGTGGACTTAGGAGCACTGGGTTGAACAGTAAAAATCTTATAGGAAATGAAAACAGACTGGGAGTAAATTAAGATCCAAAACATGCCTGAGAAATGAGGGCCCACCAGAGGGCCATTTTGACAAAAAGTTGGGACTCATTTGGTTAATTTAATTTAATCAAGAGTGAATACATTTTCCAAAAACAAGGGCCCACCAGAGGGCCACACACAATGTAAAATGAATTGTAATTCAGATACATCTGGGCATAGTCTAGAAATTTCATCGAATGTCGTAGAAAGTGCATACTGCTATCCACACACTGCACGCTAATATAGGGTCTAAATTAACAGAAATTCCCAATCGTTTTTGTTTAGTTTAACATGCAATGGTACAACCCACTAAGGTTAAATCGTAAGGAGTTCAATTACCAGAATGCTCAGCTGCTCCCTACAGGAAGTGATGTCACGTTTGATTGTAGAGGTGGATTTAAAACAAAAAAAAGTTTCAGTAAAGACCAGTCTCGTGAACAAGGTCCCTGGTGGGACTGAAACGCGTTGAGCTTTTTAACTGGCATGCTGTAAATAAAGAAATTTGACGATAAGAATTGGTGACGCCTTGTTCCTTCCGTGAGTGCGCGAGAAACCAGCCCTGCGGGGAAACGAAGGAGAGATATATATATATATATATCGAGCCACACTCTCAGAAGTTACCGGGACGCTTATACCGCGGTGCCATCTCAGGGTCCGAGAATCCCTGTCTTAGATTAAGTTCCACAATGCAACAACGCATCCGATGCACTCCTTCCCAATGAAAGTCCAAACACAGTCTTGCGGCTTCACGGTGGTTTATTCATCAAAATCAAGCCACTTTTACCCAACGCGTTTCGGCGTGACCGCCTTGATCACGGGTGGTTACACGCTTAGTGCTTTACAGATTTTAAACAAAAACGTGACGAAAATAATAAAAACAGAAATAAGACGTATACATAGGAACTTCAAATACATAGTTCCTAAATTGTCAGCCATCTTGGAGAGGTGCAATTTACATACAAAGAACTGCCAAATTATAATAGTTCTTCTATTAATGACCCTTATAAACATTCATCCATGTATAAATACAATAATTTGAGGACCTGCGCATAACATCAGTAATTGTCGTCACCTTAGATCGTAAACATATAATATGTACTAAGCTCGCACGTGTTATGAACTAAATGCTTGCATTTTATAATCAAGTCTCAGAGATGTCTTGAGCATAATTTAATTATGTATTAGAGTGCTATCAGCTGCGCTACGATAAGTATCGGTTTTGGGTCTTTCAACACAACTTTATTACTTATTTCTAGTAGTAACAAACAGTAAGCGCTGCCTATGAATAAAACATAGTTAAGTTTCTACTGAAGAAAGAGGAAGAGAGAGAAATCTAGATAAATCCCTACTCTCTAAGTACTGGCCTCTAATCAAATGCAAGCATATCGTAAATAACAGACATCACTTTAGTAGGTATTGCAAATACGAAAATGTCACAGGAGAGCTATAGTATACATTCCTGAAACGCTAGGTACAAATTTCTGGCTTATACTGAAATTCACGAGAATACCTTAAAATATCATAATATCAAAGTAAACGCGTTAGAAATGCTGCAAATGACAAAGCAGAAATTACTGCAGAGATAAAGCATCATTATCCTCCACCATATATTGATAAGCATATCTCATTAAGAGTATATGTAAAAATATAATAATTCCATAAAACCCCAGTGGGTGAAAATTAAGTATATGAAGAAATATTAAATAAGAATTATTCATATGTGTAGAGGTATGCCAGCTAGAAAAACCCCAGTGGGTAAGCATTATGAAATTAAGCAAAAAAGAAACATTCATATGCTTATCACTTTGTCCGATGTATTCAGATAAATTCTAAATTTTGTAATTTTTTAGTTTATAAATGCATTATATAACCCCAGTGGGTTATTGAATTCCTTTGCATAAACATCATGTCAACATTAAAGACAAGAATGTGAATGGTGTAACAGCACAATAGAATCCCAGTGGGTGAATATTAAGTGATTAAGCAAATTTGTAACATACATATGCTTATCCATTTTTTCAATATACTCAAATTTATGTTTTTTGATTTTTAAATGCATTATATAACCCTAGTGGGTTATTGGACTCCTTAGCATGAACATCATACCAGATTTAAGGCAAAAAATTATATTGAGTCTGATTAAGCAGTAAACCTTCATATGTCTGCACCATCTAGAAAAGTAAACAAAAATAGGATACAATTATAAATTAGGCCAATTACAAATTAATTGAGAAAAACTGTTAAAAACATGGATGTCTTTGTAGAAGTGTTAAAAGTCAAAATCCACATAATTTTCACATAATGTACATATTGCAAACAACCTAATTGAGAAGTTGGCTATTCACCAAGAAACCAGGCTAATTCTTCTTCAGAATTCAAACCCCATGGAATCTTGGTGTTGAGTTCTAAGATATAATGGGATTCAAGTTGTCGTAGCTTGCGAATTCTATCTCCCCCCCTGATGGTTGCTGGTATTCGGTCAATTACAAAGAATTTCAACAAATTGCGGTTGCTTTTGTGGAATTCCTCATAATGTCGTGCTATTGGGGAGAGTTTGTCCTTATTCTGAATCGCCCTCATGTGTTCCAAGCTTCGTTTCTTGGCAGCAAACATAGTACTTCCTACGTATCTCTTGGTACAAGGGCAATTCAGTACATATATGCAGTAGTCAGATAGACAAGTTAAATGTTTCTCAATAAGTCTATCTTCATCTGTGATAGGGTAATAAACTCTTTTCACATTTGAACTGAATTTGCAAGCTTTACACACCATACAGGTGTAGAAACCCTGAATGTCTGTAGTTACTGTTCTTGCACTGCTCACTTCATTTTTACATAATTTGTCACGCAGGGAATTAGCCTTCCTATAAGTTACACTCGGTGCATCCTTGACAACTTCATCTAATGTCGGTTCGGTTTTTAAGATGTCCCAGTGTTTCTTAAGACATCTTTTGACATCATATGATCCTGAATTATAAGTTGTTATGTACCTGACAACTTGGTTGGTACCATCATCTTGGTTATCTTTGGGGACCAGCAGGTCAGCATGTTTGAAATCATTGGCTTTCAGGCGTGCTTGCGTGATATCATGTAGTTTGTATCCCCTCTCCAGAAATCTTTCTTGCATTACATTGCATTCCTGTTCAAAATCAGAAATCAGATGATGAAAAGATCATCTATATATCGTAGCCATGTTTTTACATGGCCACGATAAAGGTTGTGCAATTTTGGCACCTGCTGCTCCCAGTACCCCATAAAAAGGTTAGCATAACTAGGAGCAAAGCAGGTGCCCATGGCAGTACCCTGGGTTTGTCTGTAGAACACATCGTTGAAGACAAAAAAGTTGTTCTCCAAACAATACCTGATCATCTCCAACACCATTTCTGTATGCTGCAGGAATGAGATGGAACGTGACATGAGGAAATATTTACATGCTAGTATTCCATCTGAGTGTTTGATGGCCGTGTAGAGACTACACACATCCAATGTAATCAGCAAGTAGTTTTCCTGCCAGGTCACTTTCTTAATCTTATTGAGAAAGTCCCGGCTATCTTTCAAATAGGAAGGTAAACTTTCTACATATACTCGTAAGAAGTAATCAATATATTTGGATGTTTTCTCCAACAGGGAGCCTATGGATGACACAATAGGTCTCCCTGGAGGGTTTGACATATCCTTATGCAATTTGGGCAAAAGATATAATAAAGCCACTCTAGGTGTACGGTTAAGTAGAAAGGAATATTCATTCCATTCCAAGATCCCTTGTGTGTGCCATGTCTTTAACATGTTGTGATACCGCATGTTAGATTCATCAATCACAATTTTCTCTACAACCTCATAACATTCTTTGACTTCTAACTGTCTTAGCCCTTCCTGGAGGTAATCATACGTGTTGAGAACAACAACGTTACCCCCCTTATTCGATTGTCGGATCACAATGTTCTTGTCTGTTTGTAGGGATTTAACAGCTGCTCTCTGTAGTTTACTCAAGTTGTCTTTGTACCATTTGTTTTTTCTTTTAGCCAGAGATTTCAAGTCTGTGATTACAAGGGTTTCAAAAATGTCCATACCACTCGGAGGCATGGTGGGATTAAAGTTGGATTTAGGGGCAAAATCATTCTCACAATTAAGATCTGTCTTAAAACCCAATGATTGGGCCGTAATGGGACCAGAGTCGATAGTATCTTCACTCTCTAGTTCTTTTAAAGCAATTAAAGTATTGACTTCATTAATAGTGTCCTTCACAGGACTGATCTTAGTAGAGTGTTTCTGAGGTTGAATATTTTTAACTTTCAATTTATGCCACTTGTGCAGTCGTAATTTTCTTGTAAAGTGATACAAGTCAACCCTTTCTTTAGAATAGGAAAATGGGGCAGTAGGACAAAAAGACAGACCATACTGTAGTACATCATACTCAATACAGTTCAACAAATGATTAGAAAGATTTACCACATTTTGGCAGTTCATCATTTTTTGTTTTTTTGACCCCTTGTTTCCATTCCCATGGGGGTTGTTGTGGTTCTTGCTCCATCCGCCACGCCTGATTTGTTTCCAGTTGATGATTGCCCTCCTGCATTTCTTCCTCTTCCTCTGCCTCGTCCTCTGTAGCCCCTTCCTCTTCCCCGACCACGATCTTTTTGCCAGTTCTGTTGGTTCTGTGTTTGATTCATTAAACGGAATTCCTCCCAAAAATTTACTGGTCTAGGTAAAATTTTCTCAGTTGTTGTTCCGTCATCAGATATGTCACTTTCACTCACATCACTTTTGTCACTTTCTTCTCTTCCACTGGCTACAGTTTTGTCTTCGTGTACCTGAAGAAGACAAAACTGTAGCCAGTGGAGGAATTCCGTTTAATGAATCAAACACAGAACCAACAGAACTGGCAAAAAGATCGTGGTCGGGGAAGAGGAAGGGGCTACAGAGGACGAGGCAGAGGAAGAGGAAGAAACGCAGGAGGGCAATCGTCAACTGGAAACAAATCAGGCGTGGCGGATGGAGCAAGAACCACAACAACCCCCATGGGAATGGAAACAAGGGGTCAAAAAAACAAAAAATGATGAACTGCCAAAATGTGGTAAATCTTTCTAATCATTTGTTGAACTGTATTGAGTATGATGTACTACAGTATGGTCTGTCTTTTTGTCCTACTGCCACATTTTCTTATTCTAAAGAAAGGGTTGACTTGTATCACTTTACAAGAAAATTACGACTGCACAAGTGGCATAAATTGAAAGTTAAAAATATTCAACCTCAGAAACACTCTACTAAGATCAGTCCTGTGAAGGACACTATTAATGAAGTCAATACTTTAATTGCTTTAAAAGAACTAGAGAGTGAAGATACTATCGACTCTGGTCCCATTACGGCCCAATCATTGGGTTTTAAGACAGATCTTAATTGTGAGAATGATTTTGCCCCTAAATCCAACTTTAATCCCACCATGCCTCCGAGTGGTATTGACATTTTTGAAACCCTTGTAATCACAGACTTGAAATCTCTGGCTAAAAGAAAAAACAAATGGTACAAAGACAACTTGAGTAAACTACAGAGAGCAGCTGTTAAATCCCTACAAACAGACAAGAACATTGTGATCCGACAATCGGATAAGGGGGGTAACGTTGTTGTTCTCAACACGTATGATTACCTCCAGGAAGGGCTACGACAGTTAGAAGTCAAAGAATGTTATGAGGTTGTAGAGAAAATTGTGATTGATGAATCTAACATGCGGTATCACAACATGTTAAAGACATGGCACACACAAGGGATCTTGGAATGGAATGAATATTCCTTTCTACTTAACCATACACCTAGAGTGGCTTTATTATATCTTTTGCCCAAATTGCATAAGGATATGTCAAACCCTCCAGGGAGACCTATTGTGTCATCCATAGGCTCCCTGTTGGAGAAAACATCCAAATATATTGATTACTTCTTACGAGTATATGTAGAAAGTTTACCTTCCTATTTGAAAGATAGCCGGGACTTTCTCAATAAGATTAAGAAAGTGACCTGGCAGGAAAACTACTTGCTGATTACATTGGATGTGTGTAGTCTCTACACGGCCATCAAACACTCAGATGGAATACTAGCATGTAAATATTTCCTCATGTCACGTTCCATCTCATTCCTGCAGCATACAGACATGGTGTTGGAGATGATCAGGTATTGTTTGGAGAACAACTTTTTTGTCTTCAACGATGTGTTCTACAGACAAACCCAGGGTACTGCCATGGGCACCTGCTTTGCTCCTAGTTATGCTAACCTTTTTATGGGGTACTGGGAGCAGCAGGTGCCAAAATTGCACAACCTTTATCGTGGCCATGTAAAAACATGGCTACGATATATAGATGATCTTTTCATCATCTGGGAGGGTAGTGAAGATCTTGCCAAAGAGTTCATTGATGATCTCAATAACAATGAGGTCAATTTGAAATTTGAAGGGACTTTAAGTAGGTCTAGTATTGAGTTTTTAGATTTACAGATTCAGGTAGTCAATGATACACTGATCTACAAACTGTATCGCAAAAAAACATCAGGGAATACGCTACTACACGCCGAAAGTGGACACCCTAAGGCCCTTATTAAGAGTATTCCGTTTGGTGAGCTCCTCCGGGCTCGGAGGAACTGCAGCTCTGATTCTGATTTTGAACAGGAATGCAATGTAATGCAAGAAAGATTTCTGGAGAGGGGATACAAACTACATGATATCACGCAAGCACGCCTGAAAGCCAATGATTTCAAACATGCTGACCTGCTGGTCCCCAAAGATAACCAAGATGATGGTACCAACCAAGTTGTCAGGTACATAACAACTTATAATTCAGGATCATATGATGTCAAAAGATGTCTTAAGAAACACTGGGACATCTTAAAAACCGAACCGACATTAGATGAAGTTGTCAAGGATGCACCGAGTGTAACTTATAGGAAGGCTAATTCCCTGCGTGACAAATTATGTAAAAATGAAGTGAGCAGTGCAAGAACAGTAACTACAGACATTCAGGGTTTCTACACCTGTATGGTGTGTAAAGCTTGCAAATTCAGTTCAAATGTGAAAAGAGTTTATTACCCTATCACAGATGAAGATAGACTTATTGAGAAACATTTAACTTGTCTATCTGACTACTGCATATATGTACTGAATTGCCCTTGTACCAAGAGATACGTAGGAAGTACTATGTTTGCTGCCAAGAAACGAATCTTGGAACACATGAGGGCGATTCAGAATAAGGACAAACTCTCCCCAATAGCACAACATTATGAGGAATTCCACAAAAGCAACCGCAATTTGTTGAAATTCTTTGTAATTGACCGAATACCAGCAACCATCAGGGGGGGGAGATAGAATTCGCAAGCTACGACAACTTGAATCCCATTATATCTTAGAACTCAACACCAAGATTCCATGGGGTTTGAATTCTGAAGAAGAATTAGCCTGGTTTCTTGGTGAATAGCCAACTTCTCAATTAGGTTGTTTGCAATATGTACATTATGTGAACATTATGTGGATTTTGACTTTTAACACTTCTACAAAGACATCCATGTTTTTAACAGTTTTTCTCAATTAATTTGTAATTGGCCTAATTTATAATTGTATCCTATTTTTGTTTACTTTTCTAGATGGTGCAGACATATGAAGGTTTACTGCTTAATCAGACTCAATATAAATTTTTGCCTTAAATCTGGTATGATGTTCATGCTAAGGAGTCCAATAACCCACTAGGGTTATATAATGCATTTAAAAATCAAAAAACATAAATTTGAGTATATTGAAAAAATGGATAAGCATATGTATGTTACAAATTTGCTTAATCACTTAATATTCACCCACTGGGGTTCTATTGTGCTGTTGCACCGTTCACATTCTTGTCTTTAATGTTGACATGATGTTTATGCAAAGGAATTCAATAACCCACTGGGGTTATATAATGCATTTATAAACTAAAAAATTACAAAATTTAGAATTTATCTGAATACATCGGACAAAGTGATAAGCATATGAATGTTTCTTTTTTGCTTAATTTCATAATGCTTACCCACTGGGGTTTTTCTAGCTGGCATACCTCTACACATATGAATAATTCTTATTTAATATTTCTTCATATACTTAATTTTCACCCACTGGGGTTTTATGGAATTATTATATTTTTACATATACTCTTAATGAGATATGCTTATCAATATATGGTGGAGGATAATGATGCTTTATCTCTGCAGTAATTTCTGCTTTGTCATTTGCAGCATTTCGAAAGCGTTTACTTTGATATTATGATATTTTAAGGTATTCTCGTGAATTTCAGTATAAGCCAGACATTTGTACCTAGCGTTTCAGGAATGTATACTATAGCTCTCCTGTGACATTTTCGTATTTGCAATACCTACTAAAGTGATGTCTGTTATTTACGATATGCTTGCATTTGATTAGAGGCCAGTACTTAGAGAGTAGGGATTTATCTAGATTTCTCTCTCTTCCTCTTTCTTCAGTAGAAACTTAACTATGTTTTATTCATAGGCAGCGCTTACTGTTTGTTACTACTAGAAATAAGTAATAAAGTTGTGTTGAAAGACCCAAAACCGATACTTATCGTAGCGCAGCTGATAGCACTCTAATACATAATTAAATTATGCTCAAGACATCTCTGAGACTTGATTATAAAATGCAAGCATTTAGTTCATAACACGTGCGAGCTTAGTACATATTATATGTTTACGATCTAAGGTGACGACAATTACTGATGTTATGCGCAGGTCCTCAAATTATTGTATTTATACATGGATGAATGTTTATAAGGGTCATTAATAGAAGAACTATTATAATTTGGCAGTTCTTTGTATGTAAATTGCACCTCTCCAAGATGGCTGACAATTTAGGAACTATGTATTTGAAGTTCCTATGTATACGTCCTATTTCTGTTTTTATTATTTTCGTCACGTTTTTGTTTAAAATCTGTAAAGCACTAAGCGTGTAACTACCCGTGCTCAAGGCGGTCACGCCGAAACGCGTTGGGTAAAAGTGGCTTGATTTTGATGAATAAACCACCGTGAAGCCGCAAGACTGTGTTTGGACTTTCATTGGGAAGGAGTGCATCGGATGCGTAGTTGCATTGTGGAACTTAATATATATATATATATATAAATAGTCCATTCCGCTCTCCTCTCGGCGGAAATATAGGCATGGACCTCTCGCCTCCAATCCCAAAATCAGTCAATCCACAAGCAAGAGTGGGTGAAGCAAAAAAGTTTAATACCCAAAGTTTTTAAAGCGAAGAAATATACGGACCAGTGTCCTCCATGACGCGTTTCGCTCCACACAGGGAGCTTGATCACATGATGCGTCGCCGTGTAATGAGCTCATAAATAGAGAGACACTGTGCACCAATTAGAAAAAATAGAAGACAGACTGCACAATGGAAACTTTGTATACAGCCGAATCCTTATGGGCATGATCAAAACAAATACTATGTCTTGTGCAAAATACGCAATTACTAGCAGCAGGGTTCAATATAAAATTACAAAACAGACAATAATTGACAACACTGTATAAATATATAAATATATATAGAAATACAAAAATATAATAGGAAAAATGCCATATAGGGTGGTATTCAAATTAATGCATAGTGCATATGATCCACCTAAAAAGCAACCTAAATAAACCTATATTGTCAAAAAAACGAGCTGTCAAATTTAAGAAAAATGACCAGTTTCAAATAAACGTGAACCCAAAAAAAGTATATAACAAAACTAAATGCGTATAGTGTAAGACAAAAATACGTATAAAATGATCAAAATAGCAGCATATATAGATAAAACTAGTCAAAAGGACAAAATTTATAAATATACTATAAAAGCCATAAAAAGATAGTTTATATATATATACTTCATTTTATACAAAGAGATCAGTGGCCAAGGAAAGAGCTGAAAATCCATAAAGGAAGGCAGTCTGAAATAAAAAAACTATTAAAAAATGCCAAAAGGACATTGTGCAAAAGTGCAAGGACCTAATCAGCAAAAGAGTTAAGTAGAAGAAAACAACACATAATTTCCAGACATCGAATAAGGGCCTAACAATGCTTAGAATATGACAAAAAGACACAGCTAGGATGCAGAAAACAGTTCATAGCAGCAGTAAGATACAAGTAATCATAGAAAGTTATGAAGATCCTCATTAATATTCAGACCATTTGGGGCTCTAGTATCTAAGGCTAGAATAAAATGTGATTCTCTCTGTCTCAATAGTTTATCACGGTTGCCGCCCCGTCCGGGGTTGGCAACTGATCCTATAACAGTGTACTCAAAGTCTTTTAACTTGTTATTATGAATGGCTTTGAAGTGTCTCGCCACTGGATAGTTAGAGTCAGAATTCACTATTGCTCTAATATGCTGCAGGACTCGTTTGTGAACAGGAAGTTTGGTTCTACCTATATACTCTAGATTGCAAGTGCAGTGAATTTTGTAGATTGCATATTCAGTGCGGCACGTTAAATGTCCTTGAATGGCAATCTCTTTGCTGTTGAATGCTGTTCTATAGTGTGTACTATTGGTGGCAAAGGTACACGCCCGGCAAGAGTTACACTTAAAGAAGCCCGTTTTATTAAGCCAAGTGCCTTTGATGTTAACTAAAGGCATAGTTCTCACAAGGGCATCCCTCATAGAAGGTGCTTTCCTAAAAGTAATAGAGGGTAATTTAGGAAGGATGGGGCCCAAAATATTGTCCGTTAAAACAATAGGCCATTCAGAATAAATGATTTTACGAATGGCATTCTCCTGAGAACTAAACGTAGTTATTAGGCGAATGGACTTAAGGTCTGATTCAGGAGTTAACGTGATATTCTTGCTACTAGGTTGAAGAAGAGTAACCCTGGATATAGCATTCGCTTTGTTGAGGGCATGTGTTAAAAGAAATTCTTTGTAACCCCTGTCAAGAAATCTTTTTAAAGCTGCCTTCTGACAATCAATTGAGACAGTATCAGAGCTACAAATACGTCGAATGCGAATGAATTCGCCGTAAGGTATACTATTGATCAGATGACGTGGGTGTGCACTGTCTGCAAATAAAATCGAGTTACCTGCGGTTGTCTTCCTAAACTTCAGGTTCAAATCATTAACATTAATATCATCAACAAATCTACTGGCATCATCCTTCGAACCATTCCAAATTAGAAATATATCATCTATATAACTCCAGTAATGGACCACATGGCTCCACCAGTGCTGGTGGGTGGTCCTGAGGACATGCTCCTCCCACCAGCCCACATGCAAACAGGAGGAGCTGGGGGAGAAACATGCCCCCATCGCCACACCACGCACTTGATGGTAAATCACATTCTCAAACAGAAAGACATTCGTGGATAGGCAAAGTTCAATCATCTCTAAGATCATGTTGTTGTGATCTTTCATATTGATGTCCCTGTTGGCTAAAAAATGTTTGGTAGCAATCAAACCATGACAATGTTTAATGCTGGTGTAAAGGGATTCTATGTCCATAACTACCAGCAGGTAGTTGGAACACCATGGAATGTCCTTAATCTTATTCAGGAAATCGGTAGTATCTTTGATGTAGGATGGCAATGAGGTCATGTGTGGCTGCAGAAAAAAATCGACATATTTTGATAGATTCTCATTCATGCTGTTCTGGGCAGAGATAATAGCACGCCCAGGTACTGGAGTTACTTTTTTATATTAAAAAAAAGATGAACGTGACAAAGTTAGGTGCTGACATGGGTTACAAACGAAGGTTTAAAAATCCAATAAACCATGGAAAATCACCAGTGAACTAACTATAATTTGCCATGCACTGCTTATGGCCTCACATTACATTACTCATGACATCTCAAATGACATCATTGATGACATCTTAAATGGCATCTTTCATGATATCACTGATGACATCATCTAAACTACTGCTCTTCAAATCACTCTATACATTTCTAAATACTTTTAGAAAATAATGTAGGTAGGAAAGGGCCCACAAATATATACAGCATAGGTTGATTTAATCTACATATATGCATGTCCAAAATCGAAATAGTGTTGTACTAAAGGCAAGTCTGATCCACTATGGTAAAAGATATATGGGGCACAGTTGGACTACCAGTAAATGTTTAAGTCCAAGCAGTACTTAATTTAAACAAGGTAGAGACTGAGCACACATAGTGTGACACAGGTTACAAATTGTTTGAAGATTAAATCAAAGTCCTGTTGCCAAAATATATGAGAAAAACTCAAGCTTATCCTTACAATACATTATTCCCCTGTGGAATTCTATGCACATGCTGATGTTAAAGAATTGTAATGAAGTGCAATCGACAATTTCTATATAAACTGGAGATGTTTAAGTTGCAGATATTTAATTACAAGTCAGGAAAACTTCTGAGACATTCGACATTGTTAAAGAATGTATAATTTATAGGTAACTAACTTACAAATGGCTCAAATCTCAGTATGACTGCAAGCATGTCCTTAATTAGATACACCTTTATGCTCATTTCAGGAATATGTATAAGGTATTTTTACAAACTACATAGTTGTGCATAGGATCCCCTTCAGGGTGAGATGCATGCTTTACAAGTACACTTAACAACACAGTCATTATGAGTGGTTAATGCGTAGATGTAAAACAACTGTCTTAAAATTCTATGTCAGAGGAGGTATTTAATAGGTACATCTTGTTAAGATAAATAACCATGAAACACTCTTTTAAACAGTATTCAAGGTTAAATAAATTGCTGATCTTATTAATGTCTACAACGACATTAACAGGGAAATTCACAAAGGTCACTCACACATGTGAGTAATTTACATGTGTAATTTCACTCTTACATAAATTGCTGAAGGCATTATTGTCTCCAAAGACATTACGTTTCTTACTCACCTGAATACCATTGGGGAGAAGCAATGGGTAGAACGCAGCTCTGCAAATTCACCATTCTTGGGCTGGTCAAATGAGAAAAGGTAACTGAAGGAATTGTGAAAAAAGTGACAAGTTGGAAATAAAAGTTGCTAGAGAGGCACTGAGGAGGAGAAACACAACGCATAAGACCCTATATTGTGCATATACAATCCTTGGCATGGACGGAAATTCTTTGATGCATGTACTACTATAATGGCAAAACGTAAGAGAACTCTCTAATTTAAAGGGTAATATTGACAATGTTAATGTCATTTAGGGCAATCATCATACAAGCCCCTTGTTAAGTTGAAAGTTGTTCGCTCTTGTTCTTTAACACTCATAATATTGAAAAAAAAAACCTTCTTGCTTCTGGAAGCTGGAGGAGTTTTGGTTTGTTGTGCCATCTTATTTGCGAAGTATCAAAGGGTTGTTTAAAAACAGTAAGCATTGGGCTAGATGCTGAACGTTCAATTGTGAGTCTTTGTACATGTTTTCATATTTGGAACATTTTGTCAATTTTTTGTACAATATTTTCAATCATTCTTGGATTGAATTAGTATTATTGAAATAGTTAGGGCGCTGCACACCGATAGTAGTCACCGCAGAGTATGGAGTAACACATCTTACTTACAGTGCTATGGGGCCACCGCCTGAAGCATAAAAGCGCTTTGTTCTTATCCCGCTTTATTGTTAAATATCAATGTCTGCACGAATGTGTGTGAGTATATATATGTACATATTTGTATATGTTTATAATAAAGAGACGCAGCCTTCAGTAGACTGTTTGCAAACGCAGAAATGGTCAAGTAAGGTTTGCAGCTTGTGTGTGTGTGTATGCTCAGGAAACCGAAGCAGTTCATAGTGATCTAGATGAGCAAATAGACGAAACAGTGCTACCTTTGGTTCCTATAGTCGATTTGCAAGATTTAATATGATGTGAGAACTTATTTTATTAAAGATGTTTTTATTCATTTTTTAATGAAATAAAACATGGGGAACGAAATAACACGGAACCTTAAAGAAATATTTTTAGAATGTGCCATTGTGAGTTGCACCTCAGGAACGGGACTTGAAAGGTCTGTAAGATGGATTTTAGGAGGCTTTGGCACATGAATATAGAAGTAACTATATAGGGGTGGTTCCTCCACAATGGCGGAGCAGCTTTTGCGCCACAGCCCGCGCCAGCCATGATGAATAAAATGACAATGACACAGTTATTGTAATGTTATTTATTTTGCTTGAGCCCCGCAATACAATAACTATAGGGCGGGGTGTGGCCGGGCATGTCAGGGAGGAGGACTGAAATGTACTCATAAGTGCGCATGTGTGCTTGGCCGGCCGTCCTAGGCCGGCCAAACCCACATGGGCACTTATTTGTCTTAAACCCGGCTGTGTTACACGGCAGCGTTGGAGAAAAGCCACAGGCTCCAATGCACCCTCTGAGCAGCAAACAAGGCCGCTCAGACCAATCCTGGCACTGCTCTCATGTGAGAGCAGCGTCCGGATTGAGTGTGGAGCCTGTGCCCTGGGGACCCACCCCCTTCCGGGCAGACAGCAACAAGAGGAGCAGCGAGGCGGCATCAGCAGGAGTGGAGTGGCAGGTACGTTCTCTGATTTTTTTAAGGCATTATTTCAAATCATTCCCCTCCTCCTGCAGCCGCCCTACCACCTAAGATAGGTGGCGGCCGCCACTGAGTGCTAAAGCATATCCTTTGCTGGTGGCGAGACGCAGAGAAAAAGAAGAAACAGGCCATCAGGTAGATGAGTATCTCAACTTCTGCATCCAATAAACTGACAGTTAATTTCACAGTAGGAGCAACAGGTTTACTGACACGACTGTGAAGGAAACTACTTAAAAGTTGAATTGTATGCACACTGACACAAACATGTTAACTCGGACATAGGCGCTGGTAGCAAGGGTGCGGGGGTGCTGCAGTACCCCCAAATTAACAATGCTGGTGTTCAGAAGGTGACAGCAATAAAGATGACTTAGTGTTTGTCTTTTCACATTTCTTGTTAATTCAAAGACAAAGATCAAGCTATGTCTTCTGACAAACTGCTGTTTATTCTTTCAGCATGGGGATTGGTGTTTACTTTTCTTTCTCTGACTGAAAAGTGAGATACGTTTGTAAAGTGAAATATATAACAATCTTACTGGTGTGAAAGGAAAGGCTGTAGGATTTAATTTTCCTATCACACAACAAAATTTAACTATCTGAACAGTATAGATATTTCACAATATATCAGCATTTAGGAAGCCAGAAATGAAGCACGTTTTCATATTTCTTAAGTGTGATGGAAACAAACTATCAAAACAAATAAAGACACTTATTTGCTGATGTGCAAAGTACATATATTTGCTGAAACCTGATTTTCACTGATTATCATTTGTTTGTAACATAGATTTTTCAGTAAAACTGTATATCTGTGCAAAATTAGTGTGAACAAAATAAATAAACTTACCTGTCAATGCCGCTGCCTCTCTTCCGTCCTTAGTCACGGCACTGGCAGCAGGAACGGAAGCACCCAGGCTCACAGACTCTCCCAGCTAATCACAACGCTGCATGACAGAAGTGTACGATTGGTCTGAGCGGCCTGTTTGGCCACTCATGCAGTGTCTGGTAGCCTGGGCATGTTCTCCACACAGTTGTGCAACACAGCTAGGTGGAGAACATGCTAAGTGCGCATGACGGCTTGACCAGCCCAAGAGGGCCAGCCAAACCTCCAAGCGCACTGACAGAGTGCAAACCACTCCTTCTCCCTCTGGCGGCAGCAAGCTCAGCGTGCCCCACCCTAACCTGGCTTTGAGTCCGAACAGAAAAATAAAATGATAATAACGTCTTGTTATTATCTTTTTTTTTTTCTTTTTGCACTACTCAAAGAACAGTGAGGCAGCGCTCCTCCGCCTTAGCAGAGGAGCCGCCACTGAGCACCACTAAACTCAGACAGCAGGCAAGGTACTATTACCTGACTGCAGATGTATTTATATACACAGGAAGAGATGTATATTTAGAGAGCACAGAAATATCTGCATCAGCGATAATAGAGGCACCTCTCTCTGAAAAAACTCATAACCTGAAAACAAAGAGGGGCCAAAAGAAGGCCCTCTGACCATAAACCACATACACAGTGATAGCAAGAGATCTGCTTTTTGAACACCAGCACCACTGCATATACTGGCAACAAAGAGAGGCCTATCACTAACAATAGAAATATAGGTGCTAACAATGTAAGTAATGCCTCGCCCACACCATAGACATTCACAAAGAATGCTAATATAACAAGTATTGGCGATGCCAGTAGGTGTGTTTTCAAAGAGCCAATGCATTTAAATACAGTCTTACACATATGCTGTTTGGGTATTATCGTCCATGAAAGGCAGACCTATTGGCTTTGCCAATGCTTGTTTCTGTACTACTTCACAAACATTCCCATGGGAATTAACATGGGAAATCAGTGTTTTGGGGCCCCTACTTTTTCTTGGCCACTGCTTGACGAATGTATGACGTTACAACGCATACATTTACTACGCATGCCTTTACAACGCAGTTTTTACATCGCAACATACTTTACAATGCATACATTTACATTGCATGTCATTACAACAAATTTTTTAAAACTACATTTACAATGCATTCCATTACATCGCATTATACCTCCACAACGCATACCATTACAACACATACCATTACATTGCATTTAAGGTAAGTGTTGGATAGTGTAGAGGTAAAAATTACTATTCTAACTCCAGGGGTGCAACAGTAGGGTAATTATTGGATAGTGTAGGGGTAAAAATGACTATTCTAACTCCAGGGGGTGCAACAGTAGGGTAAGTGTTGGATAGTGTAGGGATACTTTGCGTTGTAATGGTATGCATTGTAATGACATGCGATGTAATGACTGCGTTGTAGTGACATGCGTTGTAGTGTCATGCGTTGTAGTGACATGCAATGTAATGGCTGCGTTGTAGTGACATGCGTTGTGAAGGATGTTGCGATGTAATGACTGCGTTGTAAAGGTTGTTTCCCCTGCTTGACTCGCCACCACAAAACATCCAAAGAAGAAGCTGAAGTGGTTGAACATTTTATTTTTGGAAAGTTTCATGAAGATTTGTGAATAAATACTTGCCAGTAGTTTTGCGCAGTAAAGTATAACGATGCAATACATTGGCAAAGTACAATGAGAAGAAAAAAGGGAGGCGCAGAGATGTTTTTTAAAAATCTTGTCGTGGGAAACATTTTGTTTTAAAATGGCCCATCAGGACGACCAGTCTTTCCCACTAGCACCATTCTCGCCTTTTTAGGGAAGGTCTCTGCAAAGTATATATATATAACAAGAGCTCTAGTAGGTGAGATGTAAGTTTCATTGACAAATGTTTATTGTTTGTCTATTATTATGAAGTTCCAGAATATTAGTGTCTGCTGCAATATCACATTTAAGGTACATTCATTATGCAGAGCTGAATTTATGGGTCCCAGTACTCTGAAATGAAGGTGTTATGATAAGGCAAATGGCCAAAAGTTTTCTGGGAAATTTGATGTTAGCATTTAAGACCATAGATGTATCTTAGTAAAGTTACCTCTATTCTGACCAGCATTATGTACAGATATCCCAATTCAGAGTCATTGACAGGGCTTTCCATACAATGCTATCCGAGGACTGAGACTTCCTGAAAGCTCTGCAAACACACCTCTATCCTGACCTGCCACCCTTAACTATCCCATGTGGCCTAGGTTGATACTATAAATGCAGCAACATTATGGTCTGCTGAAAGAAACATATGAAAGGGGTATGGTATTGCACACATCCTGAGAAGGGTGCTCTCAAATGTGATGATGGATGAAAAAGAGACAGAGTGAAACAAAGTAACAGTCTAGGAGAACGCAATTTGGTCAAATGGGGTAGCTGGGGCTGATCCCTGTTTTTCCGGTACATATTGTGCAATTCAACACCTAGATGGGTATCTCTTTCCCCCTCTCATTTTACGTCAAAGATGAATACTTTGGAAAGTGTCCCTTGACCATAGGGATATTCCATAATGAATGTATGCTAGGATTTAACTTTTTGTCCTGTTGCCAAGGCCTTGTGTGGACAACCTTACACTGGATAGACTTATTCCTTCTAAATGCAAACAATGGAGGTGCAAAGTCTAAGATACTGATGTTAGTATCCTCCAGTTTTTGTTGACCTCTTTTTTCACTGTGATAGGGGATCATATGGAGTAATGCAGATTAACTTATCTTGTTGCTTCTTTGTATTTGTCTGTAGTAACATTTCTCTTATTTTTTGTAAACAATTTTTATTGAGTTTCCATACATCCAAGAAGGAGAACAAAGACTGGAAAAAAGGACGACAATAGGGGGTTCAGTTACATACCCCAGATGTTGAGCAAAGACACATGGCAAGTCAGGGTATTTGATGCACATCTATGGCTCTCTAAGATGTCCATTCCTACTGCCCCGGTACAGCCTATGAGTATGTTCCTTGCAACAGTCACTGTCCAACCATTGAAAAATTCCCACTCCCAACTAACCCCCCACCCCTCCTCCCACACCACCCCCCAGGCGTGTCACTTAAGTGCTGGCTGCAAAAGATCAGTAGAGCGAATATCACAGTGGGCGACTTATTGGAATGGAGGGAAGCTGAGTGAAATCAGGCTTGCATGTCGAGCGCCTCTACGAATCGAGAGGTTACAAAGCAACGTGGGCTCAAAGCTGGTTATATGTTACACTATTGGTACCACAGGGTCCTCAACTGATGCAACCTCCGCATCAACTTCAGGAGATTTGAGAGCCACCACTCGCATTTCCCAGGCCCTCGCCCTCTCCATCGCCTTTTCACTCCCTGTGCGGTGTGCGATTTGTAACCTAATCACTCCCTCACATTCAGCCCATTTTAAGAATTCAGCTTTCCACTTAGCAACGCAAGGGCCTTGTTTTGCTTTCCAATGTGTGGTGATGTTTCTCTTGGCTAGCAGCAAGCCCAAGTCTAAAAATTTACTAGTGATTTTGTTCTTTGAGGTATGTGGAAACCAATGTAGGATACAGTGTGCCATGGATGGGTCTAGATCCCTATCGATGAGGTCCGTCAGTAATGTTGATACCTCCTCCCAATAACTATCAAGGAACAGGCAGTCCCATAACAAGTGTTTAAAATCTGCGCTGTCTGCAATGCACCACGGGCAGGATGATGGCTGGGCCAGGAAATATGTGTGTAGTTTTGCTGGTGTAAGATATGCTCTGTCTAGAATATGGAAGTGTACTAACTGAAACCTCGCATTCCTCGTGCTCTTCCAGGCTCTCTCCACGAGCTCTCCCCAGGCCTTGTCCGGGATGGTCGTTCCTATATCCGTTTCCCATTTGAGCTTTAGGGCAGATGGGGGACAGGGATTCCAGAGTCATGCGTCTATAGAGACACGTCACTGCTTTAAAGGTGCCCGCTGCCAACACCACATACTGACACCCCATGGAAGTGGGTGGTTCTGTGAGATCTCCCCCCAATGTTTCCTGATGGCGGCCATGAGAGCCGTGTATTGTAAGAAATCACCCCCGGGCAAGTCATAACGGGCCTGCAGATCATTAATCAGGATCATGGCACCCTCCTCATAGAGGGCCCCCATGGTGGTCGGACCCGGCTGCGCTTAAGTCTCTAATCTCTGCCAGTTGCCACCGTGTGTCAGGGCCCTGCACATTATCATTGGTATTTCTGGCACATATGGATAGAAGCCCTCCGCATATACCTGTTCCAGCATTTTCGTGCTGTGGCGAATTCTAGTGTGAGGTATGTAGCGCTGATTGGGAGTCGCAGTATTATGCGGGACAGTAGCATCAGGGGCCCCAAATCTTCCCTGGGCCTTTCCAACCCTCTGGTGGCTCTCGCCACCCATTGTGTGAGCCATTGAAATTGGGCTTCTAAATAATAAGTCTTGTACTCCGGGACCGCTAGACCACCCTCTGCTCTCGGTCGCATGAGTTTGCTGAGCGCTACCCTGCGCCTGCCCTTGCCCCATAGTAGAGCTGAGATCATGGAATGGAGCTGCTTGAAGTAGGTAGCTGGTATCCACATCGTCAAGGTAATAGAGGAACCGCGGAGAGGTTACCATTTTGAGTAGGGACACCCGGCCCGCTACTGACAACGGCAGGGAACTCCAGAAGTCAAAGTTAGCTTTTGCCCCTCTGACGGCCTTCCCAATGTTACCCTCAAGAATGTCCTCCTGGCTGTGGTAAATAAGAGTGCCCAGGTAAGGTAGGCATCTGTATTCCCAGTTCACTCCCTCTGTGCACTGCGGACCCACTCGATCCCTACGCACCGGAAAAAGACAGGATTTTGACCAGTTCACTTTTAATCCTGCCACTCTGCTGAGTGTGTGGAGCAGGTTTTTTGCCCCCAATAAGGTCTCCCCCGAGTCGGCAAGGAAAAGCAAAAGATCGTCCACGTAAAGTGCAATATGAAGTACGTGTATGTCAAGCCCTCGATACACCCGCCTCGATCTAGCATGCGCCGCTAGGGTTCCATCACCAAAGCAAACAACAGAGGGGTCACCCCTGCCATGTATCCCTCCCCACCCTGCACGCTTCCGAGATCACTCCCCCAGTTTTGACTCTGGCAGTGGAGTCAGTGTACAAGAGAGCTGTCCAACTCACAAAGTCAGTACCGAGCCCCATTCTCCGCATCACATGAAACAGGAAAGCTCATTCCGCACTGTCCAAGGCTTTTTCTATATCTACTGCAAAGATCACAGCAGTGTCGGCATGGTAAGAATCTGCTTCTAAGATGCGCAAAAGTCTTCTAATGTTTAACGCTGTGTTTCGGATGGGGATAAACCCTGATTGGTCAGCGTGTATGAGTGTGGTCATGTGAGGGAGCAAACGGGAGGCCAGGATCTTACTCAGTATTTTGTAATCGAGGTTGCGCATGGAAAAAGGGCGGTATGCAGTTCTATCCCACGCCTGTTAGCCCGGTTTTTTTACAGAGGAATGATGTTCGCCTCACTAGTGGAGACAGGTAGTTTGCCAAGCCTCTTGGCCTCATTATATAATTGTGCGAGTTGGGGAGCGAGGAGGTCAATGTAGGCGAGGTAGAATTCTCTTGGGAGGCCGTCAGTGCCTGGGGTTTTGTTACGGGTCATGCTTTTGATGGCTCCACACACCTCTCGTACCTCAATCTCACGACCCAGCAAAGCTGCCTCGTCCAGTTCAGGTAGGTCAACTTCTTGTGTGAAGTCCTGTAGTTCAACTTCCGTTGGGGTCAGTTGACTCCGATAGAGCTCAATATAATAGTCAAAAAACAGGTAGTTGATTCCCTGTTGGTCATACCTTGTTACTCCTAGCTGGTCTCTAGGTTCAAATATAACTGAAACCCGCCTAGCCGGAATCGCCAACCAAAACAGAAGGGCTCCCAATTTGTCCCTTTCCGAATAAGTGATGTAGGTCTTATAGTCAGAGCAGCGCAGACGCTCCACTTGAGCGGCTACTGCCTCTCTTGCCTCTAGTAACTCCTGGTGCTTGCCTGGGTTTTCAGGCCTGTCCTTTTCCAGGGCGCGCAAACGCTCGCAATCTCACTGAATATCCCGAAGGAGAACCTTGCGCACTCCAACCAGCTCAGAGATGTACCCCCCTCTAAGTACGGCTTTACAGGTGTCCCATTCCACAATTGTGGACGTAGCTGTGCCTTCATTGGTCTGGAAATAGTCAGTGATAGCTGTCCCAATAGTGGTACGGAAAACCTGGTCATCTAAGGCCTCTGGACGCAAGCGCCAGGTGGGGATTTTGGGGCGTGCGCAACCATTGTAACTGTGCCAGAACAGGGTTGTGGTCTGAGAGCGTCGTGGTGAGGTATTCACTGCAGCTGATTCCCTCATGGACATCAGGTGAACACAGAATCGCATCTAGCTGAACATGTAATTCATGGAGAGCTGAGAAGAAGAAGTAGTCCCGGACTAGAGGGTGCTGCGCTTGCCAAGTATCAATTAAGCCCCATTTCTTTTGCCAGTTACGGCGTGATTCTGCTAGTCTGTGCGCAGGTGCATTAGGGAGTGGGGGGTGGGAGCGGTCGAGGGTAACATCAGAGGTGCAATTGAAGTCGCCCCCCAGTAATAGTGACCCTGTAAGGGTAATCGCTAATCTTCTCGATAATAAGGAGAAGAAGGCCGGCTGGTCCGCGCTAGGCGCGTATATACTACCCAGGGTGAGGTCCCTACCATCTAGTCTCCCCAATACTACCACATGTCTGCCCTCTGGGTCAATCACCTGTGTTGTGCATTGGAATGGGACGCCAGCCCGTATCCATATCAATACACCTCTCGCATAGGCAGAGTATGCAGTATAATAAACCTGACCCCTCCAGCGGCGTTGTAACACCTTCCCTTCTTTTTCCAGGAGGTGGGTTTCCTGAAGAAATGTGATCTGAATGCCTCTGCGAATCAGATAGGAGTGTATCTTGTGGTGCCTGACCATAGAGTGCATACCCCTCACATTCCACGAGAGACAAGCCAAGCCTAATGGGGGTCCCATTGCTGAAACCTACATATATAGTCCTTAAAAAATTCCCCCCCCCGTGACACGGCTGGATCCCCTTAAAAAATCCCAACTATAAAAACGACCCCAACTCCCCCTCCCCAGGACAGGTAGCCAACGAGGTGTCCCCATCTAAACCATAAAAGTGCAACGTCTAGAAGACAAAGAAGGTGTGGTCTCCCGCAAAGAGTCTCGCAAGGTGCCCCAAAGTGCCGCCTAACCATGAACTGTTCCAATTCATAAACCCCAGTTCAGTTGGGTGTTACCTATAATTCCAGGTGGGAAAGCCACAAGTTAATGGAAGCTGCACCTACGGAGCAGGGATGAGATGCCCCGGGAAGATCTGCATGTTGAATGGCAGGTCACGTACTTTACATTAGATCATAGGCTGTTTGGGGTGTAACCTCTGGCATGTTCGCTTCCAGGCTGTCATTGTCGCTGCGGTCCCGTGAGGTCTCCGATCCAGCATCATGGTGTCCGCTGCCGCATGGAGAGGAACTAGGTCTGACCTGACTGTGTGCTTTACGTCGTACAAGACTAAGTTCCCTGGGCGAAGGGGCCCTGGAGCTCGCCCTAAGGCCACGAGGACTCTGCTGCAGGTCCCTGAAGCTGAAGCCGGACGATCCACAGAACTGCGGGATTCTAGCCAGTTCCAAACTTCTTGTGGCGAATTGAAGAAGCGTGCCCCCCCCAAGTCTGCCACCCGAAGACGTGCGGGAAATAGCATTGCATAGGACAGGTTCAGTTTCCACAGTTTAGCCTTAACAGCAGTAAAGGATGCCCTGCTTCGATGAAAGTCTGGGAAGATCACGACATTGCTGTTATCAATGCGTAGGGTTTGTTTTTGGCGGGCACAATGTAGGATGTGGTCTCTGTCTCGAAAGTGTAAGAGCCTAGCCACCACCGGCCGGGGGGAGTGCCTAGTTTTGGCGGCCTAGCTGGTACTCTGTGAGCCCGCCCCAGGGCATAAAAGGGGGACAGGTTTGTTGGAGCCACCTCAGCGTGGAGCCAGTCTTCTAGGTAACGGACCATTTCAGTCCCTTCCGTTTTTTCCGGTATCCCGATGACGCGGATGGGTTTCCTCCGCGACCTCCCTTCACTGTCCTCGGCACGCAATTCCAGGGTTTTCACCTTAGTTTCCAGGGATCGGCGCAGTGCTGGACACTCTGTCTTTAAGCTTGCGGTGCTCATCTTTAAGTAAGCTGAGGTCCGTGCCGATAGCATCAATCTTTCCTTCTAGTACCTCCTTGGAGGCCATTATGGCTTGCATTATGTCCGCTAATGTAGGTTTCCAGGAGGGTCGGTCTTCACTTGTTTTGGGCGATTCCTCTTCTTCGTCGGAATGAGGACCAGGATAATCCACATTAAGGGCAGTGAAAACCCGCTTCTTTTGCGGTCTCCCCATCTCGAGGCTATGGCGTGTTGATTTGGCGTCTGAGTGAGTGACCTCTGGGACTATATCGTCATAACGCCACCAATTTCGCTGGGCGGCCTACAATCCGTCTCGCTCCCTCAATTCGAAGAGCACTCATCGTCCTTGACTCGGGTAACCTCACCCACAGCTGGCGGGGCGCGAGCCGAGGGGTCCCGCCGAGGCAAAGCGTCGCTCAGTAGATCACAGGTCCCACATGCTCTCCCCGGTGCTTGTACGCCGAAGTACTTTACAGCCGCCCCCTCCGTTTTCTCTCTGTAGCATATGACAGGCTAGATCTCCAGCACAAGAGTCTTCCTCCGTTATCGTGTTGTTGTTCCACAGTCAAACACCGATATGTCTAACCAAGAGTCGACAAGTCTGCTTCTGGGGCTGGTGCTACGAACGTTGCAGAGGTCCTAAATTGTGGAATGCCCACTCTGGACCCCTGTCACTGGGTACTCACTACACCCGGTGGGGAACCAGTATAACCAGTGCAGGTTTTTCTCATGCTTCTCCTAGCACAGTCGTGACTCATGTAGCATCTTACTGCAGTAAGTGGCCCTCCGTGGGGAAGGCCTTCCTTCATAGGATGTACGCACACCCTCTTGCAGCGGCCGACTCTGGGTTCAAAACTGCGTTGGAGTCAGTCAAAGCGTGGTACCAGGCTCTGTTGGTGTGCGGGATGTGCAGGAGCTCTGCCGCTTAGGGCCACGATGTCCTCCGCCCAATTATTGGACCCAGGAAATGCAAGCAGGTATGCTTATGGGAAGCTTGGCGCCATTTTGACCGTTCCGCAAGCCCCTTACTGCAGGCAATACTAGGATCTCTAAATGCCACCGCTCGACCCCACGTCTGATTGCGGCTGCCTCGGCTCGTTGGTCATAGGAGGGACAACAGCGGGACCACCACAAGCAGGCTGCCGCTCAATAAGGCCGACATCCCAGGGCGCTCACCGCCCGGCCGCCATTTTGTGTAGCAGTTCGGGGCTGATCAGGGGGCTGCACTGCAGGCCAGTGAGTCACAATGAAGGCACTTCCCCTCCTCCTCACCTTGTCAGGAGCATGCTGTCGTCCGGCGCTCAGCGCGCGCGGTTCCACTAGACCCGATCACAGTAATTACGCTTCAGTTAGGAAGGCCTTCCTTCATAGGATGTACCCACACTCCACCGCATCGGCCAACTCTGGGTTCAACACTGCATTGAAGCCAGTCAAAGCTAGGTACCAGGCTCTGTTGGAGTGCGGGGTAAACTGAAGCCCCGCCGCTTAGGGCCACAATGTCCTCCGCCCTAATTATCGTGCCAGGGAAAGGCAAGCTGGTGCGCTTAGGGGAAGATTGGCGCCATTTTCACCGCTCCGCAAGGTCCTCACTGCGGGCACTATTGCTGGAGCAGAGTTTTCTGTTGAAAATTTATCGAGTTTTAAGCTCCAGTTTCGTCTATATGTTATGATTTTAAAACACTAATTAGTAACGATTAATTAATAGTTTGTTTTGTCCGGACTAATCAATATTAATAATGAGAGAAACTACACGTGGGATGCATATATGTTGCTTAATAATAGTGTGCGGTTTATTCACAAATGCTATTTGTTTTGTGTTTGTGCGTTTAAAATAACGTGTACTAATGCTTTATTGTGTTGCAGAAGGCTAGATAAGTACATACACATAAGGGTATTAGAGGGGTTTAACACTGTGCAATCATTATGATGTGGTAACGTTGTTTTTGTCTCTTTTAATTAAGATGGTCCGTTTTGGCCTAGATAAAGATGGCTGCCTTTTACAGCCTGCGCTCGAGTGATCGAATTTTGATGAGAGGCCTTGCTGAACATGGTCGAGAGTCACCTGACCACAGCCTTTGCCTGGTTAGAAAGTTTTCCGTGAGGACAGCAGCTCCGGGAACGAGTCCAATTGTCCTTGGACAAGGATAAAGTCACAATGAACAATGACAATGCTGCGGTGGCTCTGCTAAGATATCAAGGAAGAGCATTTTCGAAAGAAACATTTGCAAACTCGGGTTTCCTTCTTCCGTCTTTTTATTTTTGTGATTTTTCCTGAGCAGAGATTTTCTAAATGTATCTAAAGACTTCCTTTCCTGCTCGCTCTGCTCAGTGGCTCAACGGATATCTAACATTTGTTTGTTACCTTTATTTGCAACATACACTATAAGTATGTTAGACTAGAGAGGGTCCATGTTCGTTCGCTGGTTCATTCTTTCATCGCGTTTGGACATTTCCTATGCTGAGGACGGCGGCCGGCTCGAGAGACTTTACCGAGAGACCTGTCCTGTCCCATTTAGCTAGAATAGGTAACTATGAGAATAACGATTTTGCTAATGATTGACTTTACTTTTGAATTAATTTTAGATAAACAAGCATTTGTTTGAATTACAGTGTCGGGTGTTTATTCTTTGTCATTTATTGAGTTTCAAATGTATTTCTTATGTTCAAAATCATGACTCAAGGCAATGTCATTAAGGTCGCATTGACCTCATTGTAGATGCAGATTGGTCTAGGTTTTCTCTCCTATATTCAGTGTGGATAGAGTAATAGTGTGAATTTAGTGATATAGGCCCTAGCGTATGATGTGTGACTGCGCGTGTGACTGTAGATTTACTCTGTCCGTGGAAGCTGGGAGAATTTATATGCGCCGATCTGCAGCAGTTTCCTGGTAGCAGAGGATGGTTACGATCCATCGACCTCTGGGTTATGGGCCCAGGGATCCGTAAGGTTCGCCGTTAAAGCTTATCGCGGGAGAAGTAATAGGTATTCTCTAAGCTTGTTTGAAGAACTGGGCAGAGGTAAGCTGCTTGGTTAACGTGTGTTATAATTCTGTAGCGGGACAGATTGTTCGCTGTTCTCGGGAAAGGCAGGATTCTGTGTGCATGTGCTACATTTTCTAGTGTGAAAGTGCGTGAATGTATGAGCATTTAATTGATTGTAAGACTATTTGGAGAAGTCCTAGAGGAAACAGTTAATGGATGCATGTTAGAAGGGCAGAGTAGAGGGATGTGCTACTGTGTCAGCGAAAGTGATTATTCCGTGGTGGAGCAGAGGTAAGCGCTGTTCTAGAGAGAAGCGGGATTCTTGTGAGAAAGATTTTCTATACTATTCTGTGATTAGCGAAGCAGACAATGGAGATGTTTATATGTTGTAACTAATAGATTTTGTAGAATCTGAAACGAAGTCTACTAAAAAGGCTTTGTAAAGGAGGGGTAGACGAGTGACAGGAGACAGAGCAGAAGCGTTTGCAGCGACTGCTGACGTCATTCAGACCGCGCTGTGATTGGATAGTGACTCAGAACAGTGCTTGCGCTAGGATTGGTGCGTTGGTGTGAGCCACGCAGGGATTGGAAGGAGTACCGAGTGACGTAGACGCTCCAGGATTGGTGCGTTGGTGTGAGTCGCGCTGTTATTGGACAAAGATCCGCAACTGTACGGAAGGGACTAGAGAATATTGGTAAACGTTAAAATGTATTACCAACCGGAAGAAAAGAAGAAAAAATCTTTGTTCGGTAAAATAAAGAAGTGGTTCGACAAAGATAAAAATGTAATAACTAGAGAAGGTGAATTGCTACCTCCGACGAGAACTCCTGCATCCTTTATGGTTGCGAAATATGGGTATCATACCTGTATATGGTTGGATAATTGGGCTAAGTATACTAAGGATGATGGTGTCTTAGCATTTCCGGAACATGGTTCATTTAATCTGGCTGTGTTGAGAAATTTACGAGAGAAGATGATGTGTCTAGAGCCTAGACCAAGGCCGACACAGTTTGAGGCGTTGGTGGAATGGGAAGATGAGGTGCATGAGCGAGAAAAGCAGAGGAGTGGAGGCAATTATAGGTCCTTTTTTGGGAGGAAATATGATCGTGAGACTCATCATGATCGAATGAGGAGATGGCGAGATGCTAGTATGTCAGAGGGATTATATCCTATGAGGACTGTTGATGAAGCAGAAGGGAGGAAAGGTGCAGAAAAGGTGCCTGATACAGAAGTGAGAAGGTACGGAGTTACTGATTATGAGGATGAGGTCTTGGATGACATGATTTACAAGAGACCACCTCCGTATAGACCAGAACCAGAAGAGAGTACGCCAGTTTCTACTCCTGTAAGAGATACTTTGCGAATTATTAAAACTGAGGTTGTGACACCTGATCTGAAAAGTAGTAGCTCTTTCACAGAAAGGGAGAGAGAGAGAGAGAGCGTGAGAGAGAGAATCGAGTCAGTGAAGAGAAAACAAGAGAATTAGCCAGAACCACATCTGAGCTGACTGAGAAAATTCGCGAGCTGACGAAAAATCTTGAAGCAGTTACAGTGCCTGTAACTATTGGTCCGGTTGTGCCTATTTTTGATAAACAAAGAATGGGTGAAAATAATTTGACAGTTCCTTATGTTGGGAATGGTTTGGTTGGTACTTGTACTTTAGAGGAATCAAGAGTGAAAACAGGAGGAAATGATTTAAGGCAGTCGAGACATGACACATGTAGTGGAGGATTAGATGTGCGGCCTAATTCAGGATTGAATACTGGTTGTTTGGGAGGAACAATTTTGGAACCACAGAGGATGACAGAACAAGTGGGTGCAGTGAAAAAGTCTACTGAAATAACAGCTGAAGATTTGAATGATTGGTTGAAAGTTCTTCAGAAGAAGGATAAAGATTCACAGGCAATTGATGTAGCCAGGTTGCGCATGGAATTGGAGGAGCTTATTGCAGGGACAATTCCTACAGATATACTCAAAAACCATCATGATGGAGAATTGTTATTTATGTGTAAGAGCATCACCTGGAGAGCTAAGAATACACATGAAAGGTTAAGAGCAATAGCGAGTGAACAGGGTGTTGACATGGATAAGGTGAAAGTTTTGCAGAAACCTTACAGAGTGGATTTTACAGACAGAGATATTGAAAATCTAAATGGTGCTGGCAGAACAGGACAGATTAAGGAAATGATTGCTTTATTGCGAAAATGGGGTGATGTAGAAAAGTGGAAGGATAGGTGGTACAAGAAAAGGGAAGATTCAGTGGACAGGACTTATTCAGCTTTTCCTGTAAGAGAAAAGGAGAAAACAGTGGATGCTTATCCTATGAGAGAGATTCCTGGAGGAGGATATGTACATGTCCCATGGACTAGATAGGATATTTTATCATTTACAAATGATTTCCCTCGACTGAGAGAAAAGCCCGTCGAGTGGTATAGGCAGGTAGACAGGTTTGTGAAATTGTCAAAAGTGCTGTGGATTGACCTGAATAGTCTGTTTGATATAATTGTTCCAGCAGACTTGTGGGCTGAGTGTAAAATAGTTGTAGATTGGCCTGCTAAAGAGTATCCAAGAGATCCGAAAACAGGAGCACCAGATCCAGAGGTCATGAAGAAATATGATCAGGTAATAGTATTTCTGAAAAATAAAGTACCCCCAAAAGAGACAGACTGGGTTAAGATAGATCGGACACATCAGGAAGCAAAAGAATCAGTTCATGCTTTTTACGAAAGGCTGATACTGGCTTTTAAACAGTTCAGTGGAGATGTAGTGAGTTCTCTCTGAATACGTACAGGCATTGTTAAGTTAGCATAACCACGTTAGATGTTAGAAAGCCATCTTTTTGCTTTTGCACACGGCACTGCGTTTACATGTTATTTCTTAAAACAAACTGTTGACTCGAGACTTGCTTCACACAAGCGCGATCTGTTGTTACTATCCCAGGCTCTGCGCAGCGACCTTGGTCTGTACATGGTGTGACAAACAGTCTGGGTTATTACACAATGCATGTTTTTCGCTCTAGGTTGATCGGCCCACTATTTAGCCATAACACACGCGCAGCTGCAAATGCCTGAAAATTAGTGCTTTTAGTATCACAGACATCATGTTTATTATTCAGACCGAAGACGAGCCTTCCTGCGAGAAGTCTCCTGATGCTCCTGTGATGTGATTTCACTAAGCTGATCTTTGAGGTATGGGGTCCCCTATTCAAGCCTAAGAGACCTTCTATTAGCATACTAATAATATTAGCTTCTTAGTAAAGGGAAGGTGGTAGTATCCACTGACATTATAATATGATCACCCCTTTTATATTCTATGGTATTGTAACTATGTTGCTGGTTTTGATATTAATCATTTGTCTGCTTGTATTAGCCAAAGTACTGCATCTTAGGACACGTGGTCTATAAAAATAAACCCCTTTTATTTACAACGTGTCTCTGTTGATTATTGTTGTGGACTGATGTGAGAATAATATACGAACAGGTATTTCCGATTCCCACCATTCCTGAGTATGTACTGAGTCGCTTGTTCTGGGTTGTCTACACATTGGGACCGCCGAGCTAAATCTCGGATAACTAATGGGACACTTATGCTAGCCGGATACTGGGTTCTGGGTTCTGAGGTGAGTTTCTGGTACACCACAATTCACTGAGGTCCTGGGGTTCTTCGCATAGTTCTGTGTATCAGCAGAATCCCTGCAACATGGCGCACCTAACGTTTGGTCTATGAGTTGAAACGCCTTAGTAGTGCTTACATTTAGTCCACAGCACCCTCATTCTTGTTTCCGGATAACAAGTCTGACGGATTTCAAACCTACCTAGTTCTATTGATATAGGTTCCTTCAAGCTTGATTATTAAAAAGGTTATTGAACCCTTGTGCTACTGAATACTTGAAGTGTAGCTTGTCCTTATGGCAATTAATATTGCGGCGCATAGCCGTGCGGCCCTGAAACGTCACTTGACGCAGTATGGGGTGCCGGACGCGGGCATGGACGTCATCTTTGTGGTGGGAGCCGATGCGGCTCACCCCTTTGAGTTGTTCTACTCTTGGGTGACGATTCCGGCAGTCAGTGGAAATGATAATACATTTCATTCTTACACTGCCACTGCCGTGCCTGCCGCCTATGCGCCTTATAGGACACAGGAGATACCAATATCTGCTTGGCAACATCAGATTTGGTTTAATGGCGCCCTCCCCCATGTGGTTATACCGCCGAGAATGGGCCCTTTATCAATTGCGGGGGCCACTTGGCCGGTACTAGCCGGATTTACGCCTCATCCCCGTTACCTCACGGTGACGGTGGATGAATTGCGTGTACTACACACTGCCCTTATAACAGTATATAGGGCGTTAGTGCAGTATGTGTCGCGCACTGTACAGGCGGGGGCGCCTGTTAGTGCGGGACAACCTAGTGATCGCCACGCGGTGGTCATTAGTCCTGTTATGGTCAATTCTGTTGTGGGCAAGCGCCCCCTCACAAGGGATGATTATCCTTTTTGGCTTGCTGAAAAATTTGACCAAATAGAGGCGGTGTATCCGCATACATCACCTGTGGAGAAACACAGGATCCTCACCATTAGTTTGCCTAAAGACTTAGTTCCCCATATAGATGACTGTGTATCCTGGGGTAAGATTTTTGCTGCGACGTACGCGCAGTGCTTCGGCACTCCGTCTATGTTACAGCTGCCCTCCATCATTAAACAGGTTCAAGAGGACCATGGAGCGGAGTCTGCGATAGAATTGGGGATGCGGCTCCTCGGAGATTTTGGCCTGGTGGCTACCATGATAATGGGAAACCTTAAGGGTGATGCGTTGCACTTTCAGGTTCGTAATGAGCTGAAGAAGGTTGCTGAAGAGGACAAGCCGCAGGAATTTGCTAAAATAATCGCAGAAGCATATCGTGATTTGGGTCGTAGCTCTTTAGGAGTTAAGCCTGTGATCAAGAATCCCGATTCTAAGCAGCAGGGTAAGGCAGGAACTTCTGGTAAGGATGAACGACCCTTTTTTCCAAAACAAAAGTGGCCGTTTAAACAACAGGGCAAGCAGCAGCAGAAACAGGGCTCTCGGCCTGCCTCTCCCGTACAGTCAAGTAGTGAACGCACTTATGATCTGCGAGATCGTGCTACTATTAAGTCTCCTGATAGATTTCAGGTTTCTGAACCGCGTTCTCCTCGTTCTTCACAGGAAACATCGGCTACACAGTCTGGTGGCGGAGGCGGTGGCAAAGGTCGGGGTGCTCCACAACAGCGTGACCAACCCCGACAGACTGAGGGTAAAGGCAAGCAGGACGAGTTTGCTCGACAAAGACCCCCGTTTCAGAAGAAGAAAGTGGCGGCTCTGACGGCAAAATATGCCTCAGATAGTGCGGACACAGCTTCAGAACCGGACATGGGCGCTGACGCTATTGGACAGCGCGGCAGAAATTACCATAGTCCGTCAAGCTCTGCGTCCATTTCTGGCGGCGACAGCAACTGATGTATTGGTTACTGTTGAAACAGCTGACACCAGAGTGGCTCCCCCTGATAGACTTTATGAAATAGTCTTATTAATAGAGGGTGACATACAACGTACTATAAAAGGGATTTTTTGGGATAATCTGACCACCACCTATGATATCCTCCTAGCGGAGGCAGATTGGCCCCCGGCCTTCATTTTGGAAGCTCCTAGAGGGGAGGAGAAAATCCTCCCGTCCTTTGCGCACACGGTGCCTAAGGACCAAGCTGAAATGTACGCTGGTGAGTGGGCGCTGGCGCTTGCGCCAGCGGTATATCGTACTCAAGTGGGTTGGGACCGGTTGTCCCCCTGCCATGAGATTCCATTGCGGTCTATGCCCCAGCCTCAGCCCCAATATCCCATGCGTCGTGAAGCTAGACCTCACGTCGCGGCGATCCTTGAACAATTGGAATATCAGGGTGTAATTGAAACATGTGTGTCCCCTATGAATAACCCTTTATTCACTGTGACGAAGCCTGACGGCTCGTACCGTTTAGTTTTGGATTACCGGCACCTAAACTCCCATTGCCGGACCTGCGCGGTACAAAATACACATAGCTCGGCTCTAGTCGACAGTCTCGTGCGTAAACGATTTAAAACGACACTTGACATTTCCAATGGCTTTTTTAGCCATAACCTGTCCACACTGAGTAGCCAGTGGACAGCGTTTACTTCGGGCGGTAAACAAAAACAGTTTACGAGATTAGCCATGGGCTACAAAAATAGCCCTGGCGTCTTTTCCGCTCGCGTGGTTTCCCTCTTAGAAAGAATAGACCCCGAGGCATACTCCTATGTTGACGATATCTACCTCACGGATGACGAGCTGTTGCCGCATCTGTCTCGGGTCGACAATATTGTAGTGAGTTTTGCTGACTATGGCTACAAATTCAATTTTGCGAAGTCTCACATCGCGGAATATACAGTGTTGTTTTTGGGCTACGAGCTCAATAATGAAGGAATGGGGTTAGCTCCCCACTTTCTGGAGAAGTGCGCATGCTTGAGTGCGCCAACGACACTAAAGAAGTTACAATCTCTACTGGGCTTTCTGAATTTCGGCCGTACGTACATTCCTGATTATGCCCAGCGTATCAAGCCGCTTTACGCCTTGGTACAACCCACATTTTCGAAGTCTAGCTGGCAGCTGGAACATTCAAAAATTTTACAGTCTTTACAGGCTGACCTTCTTGCTTCACAATATTTGCAGACACGTGATAACCGCACCAACCTGGTAATAAGAATAGTGCCAGGCGCCGTGGGTTTCACGTATTTGACGTTTAATGAGGGCGATACAGTCCCCATTGCGTACAAATCCCACTTGTACACCTCTGCTGAATTACGTTTTTCCGCGGTCGAAAAAGTTCTGACTGCTGTACAGATGGCGATCCTTAAAGAACGCGCACTGTCACATGGGAAACAGATTCTGGTTGTAACACCCTATCCCGCCTTAGAAGCGGTGACAAAGGCAAGTGTACCAAATTCTAAAGCTTTGCATCCTCGGTGGATACAATGGGCCACAACACTGACGTCGCCAGACGTCACCTACATCTTTGATGCCTCATTACAGACTCAAGAGTTCTTGCAGTATGAATTCGTTCATCCGGCTCCTCTGTCTTTGCGCCCGCTCGAAGAATACCATTGTGTCATATACACTGACGGGTCTGCGCAGCCCGCAATTGGATCAAAGCACGCCTACTCAGCGGCTTGCGCAATTGTCGTAGGTACTTTCGTAAATGGTGAATTCCAATCTGATGCAGTGCATACGCAGTCATTGGGCGATTGTACCGCGCAATTGGCGGAGCTTCGGGCTCTAGTGCTTGCACTGGAGTTTGCCGATCCCCGAGTCACTACTCTAATTGTGAGTGATTCTTTCTACTGTGTCCAGTCCTATAATGACAATTTACACTTCTGGTCTCAGAATGATTATCGAGACACGAAAGGTGGCACAATTAAGCATAAAACGCTTTGGGTTCGAGTGGCACACTTTAAAGAACGTCTCCCACTCGTGAATGTAATTCACACTCTTGGTCACCAACGACTTGGTGTCCATGCTGTCGGCAACGGCTTGGCTGACGAGGCAGCAAAAACAGCAGTGGCTACATACTTAGTGGCAGCAGTAACCAGATCAAAGAGTAAGATTGATGATGACATCTTGGCAGCTATTGCTGCTACAGAAAAGGGAGGCGATTACCCGAAGGGTTTTCCTTCTCGTTACATTTACCATTTAAGTCCTGATAATGTCCCATTAGTGAGGATTAACGACGTTGGTGATAGAATTATTCCCAACGCGGACTGCAGACCCGCACTGATTCTGGCTGCTCATGAGGGGTTGGCGTCAGCCCACGCCGGAGTGTCAGCCACTATATCTCTGCTACAACAACGTTACTGGTGGTTCGGTTTATATAAACAAGCGCGCGCTTATGTTCTCGATTGTGACATTTGCCAACAGATTAAACCTTCTACTGTTGCGCGCCCATCACAAACACAATTGTACATATCCAATAAACCATTTGGTTGTGTTTATTTGGATCACTGCGGTCCTTTTTCTTCTGATACTGCGTACAAGTACATCTTGGTTGCAGTGGATTCGTGCACACGTTTTCTGTGGGTATGGCCACAAAGGAGTGCTGACTCGCGGACTGTCATCAGAGATTTGCGTGTCTTTGTGGGAACTTTTGCGTGTGGTACCTTCCATTCTGATCAGGGCCCTGCGTTTGCCTCTAAGGCTTACAAGGAGGCTATGAGAAATTTGGGGGTCCTAGTCAAATTTTCGCCCCCCTACCGACCTGAGGGTAATAGTGTGGTGGAGCGAATGAACCGTGACTTAAAGCAATCATTGACAGCCCGTGTTTTAGGCACAGGCCGAAACTGGCTAGCCCATTTGTATAACGTCCAACGTGCACTTAATAATCTCCCTAGAAGGTCTCTGGGTGGGCGGACCCCGTACATGATGCTCTTCGGAATAAGAATGTTTGTACCAGACCTTGATGGTCTAGACATGGCGGCGTCGACCGCACCCTTTGACGTAGATGATCACTGTGCTGTTTTACAGACTCTGCAAGAAGCCAGAGACACTCTATCGAAGGAACACATGCCCTCCACATCTGAAGCTGAAGTTCAGATTCCGGTAGTCGGCTGGCTACCCCGAGTTGGTGATCTGGTCCGTGAGAAGGTGGAGAACAAGAAGGAGTTCGGCCCCTCTTATCGTGCACCAGTTCCAGTGCTTGGAGTGCAGGGTACAAGAACAGTCGTTTTACCTCCACTTCCTGGTCGCAAAGAAAACAGGTACATCTCTATTGACAATGTCAAACTTCAGCGAGTGGCCGATACTTCTTAGTGTGACTCCAGCAGTTTCATGCCAGACGCTGCAAAGAAATTCAATGTTGACTCTTGCTTCTAACACCTTGCCTGATGTTGCCATCGAGATGCAATCGGTTACTGATCCCTTGTTGATACCATCGGCTGGTGGTTTGCCCGAAGAGACTGAGTATGCTTATCCTACACGTGGTCCCTCACCTGTTTTACAATCTACGGCGCTTGGACAGTCCCGTTTCTCCTTTGACACTAACTCATTGCCCTCAAGCCCCCCATCGAACATTGCAGTTTTTTTCAGCTGGTTTAAGAGACATTTTTTGATTGCCCCTTGGACATACATTTGGCTGTTGCTTTTCAGTGTTTTTTTGTTTATGTCCATTGGATTTGTAATAGTTTTTTTCCGTCTTGTGGATGGCCACTATCTGAGTGAGAGATCGACAATTAGACTTATCAATGGAACTTTGGCCCCCCACTCCTCGTCCCACATCATGAAGAGGGACCAGACTTTTGTGAATATTACTGCCTGGCCCGTCTTGGATGGAATCGCATGGGATGCTGTTAAATTCCAAATTCATGGGCCTACAGAGGTCATTAATGTACCTAATGTGTTTCGTGTTTCTATGGGTGATGTGGTTAGGCAGAACATACGTTCTGATGATTGGGATGTACACGCCATTGAATCACTGTTTTCTGATTTGAAATATTATGCCGCTTTTGATGCTGAAGATTTATACGAAAATGCGGCTAATTATGCGGAACAGTATTGTTTTCAACATTATGGCAATCATTTCCTGCATACAGCAAATACGTTTAGAAATTTTGTAAATTTTACCCAATGGGAACACTGTCCTACTCCCGAATTCGGAAGTTCACAAACACTGGTTAACAAGTATTCATATTTTACCGATTTCAGTGTTTCCAACCCGGCAGCGTTTTATTTTAAGGTGCTGCCTGAGTCTGCCGCAAAAGTTAGACTGACACACACGAAGCTACTTTATTCTAAGTCCTTCATGGACGAGTTGTCAATCAAAGGTTATGATGTATGGAAGGCTACTATTGATCTAAAGTCGGTTTGGGGTTCCAAGCCGTGGCAGGTACAGGGTACAGAGGCTTTACATCGTGCCTGTCTTATACCAAATCATATTTTATTTTTAAATTCATCCATCTTCCAAACCACCTGTTTCGGATTGGCTACTTCTAAACAATTAAAGTCACCTTCTGTGCCAGATCTGGGCGCTTATCCCAATTGGGATAACCACACAGATCTGTCCCGCGCTGCTTTGCAATCCTTAGTTTCAAATACATCTTTCAATATTTCGAAAGTTGATAGTGAGGGTTGGTTAATTTGGCAAAGCAGTTCAGATATCTGTCAACGACGTTTTCTGGGACTGAAACCGGGATATACTCAAGAACGTGTAGACCCTCGGTTTGAGTCGTCACATACTGTCACTACATACTCTGTGGGCAAGTTATGTCAATCTTGGCTGCGACATTCCACTTTGGCGTCTGTCAAGGATCACTTATCACAATTACATGACAGAATAGATTTGAATGATTTTGTTAAGGGTCCTGTGAGCGGCAGAACCAAAAGGTGGGCGTATGCTATTTACAACGAAGTCTGGAAGTTGTCACAGATTGAGGCGGCTTCCAGATTGAGAGCTATTGACCAAGCCAACATGGAGAAGGTTTTAGCCGTTATAGATAATAGCATTAGCACTCTCTCTTCTAGGATTTATACATTAGATAATATTGTTTCGTCAGTTGTTGATATTGTGCATGATGATATGTCTGTGTTATATCATGGTCAAAACCAGTTGCGTTCTGTTATGCAGTTTGCGTGGACATTGCAGACGTTAAAGGCAGGGAGGGTCCCTTGGGACTATTTGAACACTACATCGTTATTCCTTCCCTTTAACCTTACTGACAAGCAGCGCTTTATGTCCATGAAGGATGCTACATATTCATTGTTACATATTGAAAAATTAGAGCCATTGCCCTTCTCAGTAGCGGAGATCAATTCGGCTACGTGGCTAGCACACGGATTGATAACTCTCCCTTTTGCGCTTTTTAAGTTTACGTCTTGTATGAAACATTATGCTTTAGGTAGATATGAACCGCTAGGCACCGCTTTCATACACGAGGTTTGGTCCCTCCCCTTTACGTATAGATGTACTAGGGACGGAACTGAGGTTTATTTGAAAGGCGAGGAATGCACCACGTCACCAGACCATTCCTTGGTTTGTAGGCACATTCAATTACACGGCGCGTGCAATGTACAAGCCCCGAATTTGGCCTGCGTTCTGCGAGGTATCCCAGTGCCTATGATTACCCCTTCTTTCAAGCTGCTTGCTAACGGTAGTTATTTAATTTTGAATACTGAAGCTTGCTGTGGGATGTTAGTGGGAATCCCATACATAGTAACTGTCTCGCAGAAAGTTGTCTGCTGCAATAATGTTCTCTTTCCACCCCCGCATGGGCGGCTGGATGTTTCTATCTGGCCTTCGATTCCAACCTTGAAAGCAGAGTTCAACCAGTTGAGCAGAATAAGAGCCTTATTGTCCCAAAAAGAGGTGTCTTTGACTTCCTCTCGTGAAACATTCGACCTTCACGTTGCTAATACGCGCACAGAGGTACAGGCGCTTCTGAATACTGACCTCCCCCTACATTTCGGCTCTTTGATCCAAACTATTTTCAATGCCTCGTCCACGACCGGCCTGGCTCATTTTTTTAAACTTGTGGGCTCGGGTCTCGTGACCTCTTTCCAAACTATTTTTGGTGTGGTTCCGGGCTTTTTTCATTCTCTGTTCTCGAGCATCTTTGGAGGTGTTCCGCTACTTCTGGCGCTAGCGGCAGGTGTGCTGCTTTTCCTTTTCATTCTACGAAATGGCTGCTCCATCTGTGCCACTCGTGCACCTGTCCCGCCTGCAGCTTCTTCGGGATAGGATGCTTGACTTTTATGGAACTCTGCCGTTGGCGACTTTAAGCCTGGCGTATGGATTGTCCTTCCGGTATTGCTACTTCACCTGCGTACAGCCTGTGCTACACTGCCTGGATTGCCCCTTTGAATGGCCTTTGGATTTGTGCTTGACCAGCCTGGTGTCTCCGGTGCCGGATTTCGATCGACTAATGAGGCCCTTAGTGTCTCACGAGTTGACCTGTTCTGGTGTCCGGATAATGGCGTGTGGAGCAGCACATGGGATCCTGGGTAATTGGGACATCTCTACAGCTGCCTGCAACTTCTTGGCTATGAGCTATTTGGAAGTACATTCCGGGTGCCCTCTGATCGTGCTGGAAGCTCCGCTGATTGAAGAACACGTGTGTTCCTTCTCGTTGATGGATTGGATGGCTGAGACTTTCGCTGGCCCTGCAAATGATTTTTTGTTGGAAGCGGTTGCCACATATGCTGCCTATACATTCATGGATTGACTGAACTATCGTCCTTGGCACCTGTCGCTCCTGGACAGCACCCTGCCGCGGCATTTACTTTTTTGCTTTCTCCATGATGGTTATTTTGAGTTTTTTTTTAATTGATTATATTTTTTTCCGGACACCACAGTTTCCCCTGTTGCTTTTCAATTTTTTTTCGTTTCAGACTTTAACTCATTCTGAACCTTTGAATTGGTTACGCCTTGTTCTGCTCTGACGAAACTGAACTCTGCGTTCTCTCTTTTCTTGCCTACTAAATAGTGCTTCGATCAAGGGGGCGTGTAGTGAGTTCTCTCTGAATACGTACAGGCATTGTTAAGTTAGCATAACCACGTTAGATGTTAGAAAGCCATCTTTTTGCTTTTGCACACGGCACTGCGTTTACATGTTATTTCTTAAAACAAACTGTTGACTCGAGACTTGCTTCACACAAGCGCGATCTGTTGTTACTATCCCAGGCTCTGCGCAGCGACCTTGGTCTGTACATGGTGTGACAAACAGTCTGGGTTATTACACAATGCATGTTTTTCGCTCTAGGTTGATCGGCCCACTATTTAGCCATAACACACGCGCAGCTGCAAATGCCTGAAAATTAGTGCTTTTAGTATCACAGACATCATGTTTATTATTCAGACCGAAGACGAGCCTTCCTGCGAGAAGTCTCCTGATGCTCCTGTGATGTGATTTCACTAAGCTGATCTTTGAGGTATGGGGTCCCCTATTCAAGCCTAAGAGACCTTCTATTAGCATACTAATAATATTAGCTTCTTAGTAAAGGGAAGGTGGTAGTATCCACTGACATTATAATATGATCACCCCTTTTATATTCTATGGTATTGTAACTATGTTGCTGGTTTTGATATTAATCATTTGTCTGCTTGTATTAGCCAAAGTACTGCATCTTAGGACACGTGGTCTATAAAAATAAACCCCTTTTATTTACAACGTGTCTCTGTTGATTATTGTTGTGGACTGATGTGAGAATAATATACGAACAGGTATTTCCGATTCCCACCATTCCTGAGTATGTACTGAGTCGCTTGTTCTGGGTTGTCTACACATTGGGACCGCCGAGCTAAATCTCGGATAACTAATGGGACACTTATGCTAGCCGGATACTGGGTTCTGGGTTCTGAGGTGAGTTTCTGGTACACCACAATTCACTGAGGTCCTGGGGTTCTTCGCATAGTTCTGTGTATCAGCAGAATCCCTGCAACAGAGATGAACACCTGGGTGATAAGGATTTGAGTCATTTTGTTTACAGGTTTGTATATGGCCTGAGACCTGAAATAAGTGAAAGAATACGTGAGCATACAGTTGACTGGCAGAGTAAAAAGATTGATGAAATCTTGAGACATGCAAAGTACTTCAGTGATGAGATAGAGGCAAAACAGAGAAAGCTGAAAGAGAAAGCAATGTGGGCTCAGGTGAAAGTTGCTGAAAGACAAGAAGCACAGTTGATGGAACAGGCAAATAATCCAGGAATTAGACCCAGATATGCAGGAAAAGGAAAGGGCAATTTGGAAGAGGCTAAAAAGAAATTCCCTTGTCACAACTGTGGACAATTGGGGCATTGGAGATCCGAGTGTACCAATCCACCATTAGTGAGTAATGAAAGTAAACCCTTAAATCAACAGGTGCAGAACGAGGGGTGTAATCAACAGCAGCAACAGCAGAAGGTTGTCAGACAGCAGAGTCAAGAGCCAAAACCGCCCTTGCCGCAGAATAGAGGGTCCCAAAAGTATAACCAGGACTCAGGATTCTACAATGATGAGCAGGTAAACAAACCGAGACGTTCTAACCTGGTACAACAGTACTGGTTAAAGAATGAGGGGAGTGAGTCTGAAGGGGACTATTGACGGTGCAGAAGAGAGGAGGAAGAGTGCATACTTGGTGCAACTCTAGAAATAGACCAGACAGGACCATTTGTAGATGGGAAAATAAATGGGGAGAGTGTTACTTTTTTGGTAGACACAGGAGCGACGAGATCAACTGTCAGGTCAGCAGATATTAGAAATCTTCCTCTCTCGGACGAAGCAATCCAAGTAGTTGGTGTAGCCAATACACAGATTAGGACTCGTCTTACCGAACCAGTAAGGGTAAGAATAGGGAAATTTTCAGACATGCACAGATTTGTTGTCTGTGACACCAGTCCAGTGAACTTGTTAGGTAGGGACCTATTGTGCAAGATGAATTGTACAATTTTCTGTACTCCGGATGGAATAGCTTTTGAGACACCAGATGAGGATGTTTTGTACCGGATGACTCTAGATAATAGAGAGAGTGAGATTGTTGGTACATATGCTGTGTTTAATCCAGATGATTTGCCTCAGGAGTTGAGACACACAGTGAAAACAGCGGTTTGGGATTTTACTGGAGAAGATGTGGGATTGATGAATAATGTAGATCCAGTGAAGATTTCAGTGAAAGAGGGAATCACTTACCCTAATATCCCACAGTACAGACTGACACCAGAGATAATTGAGGGAATAACCCCTATAATTGACAAGATGATTCAACAGGGTGTTTTGAGAGAATTACTGAGTAGCCCGTGTAATTCACCGATAATGGGGCTGAAGAAAGCTAATGGAAAGTTCAGGATTGTACAGGATTTGAGAAAAGTTAACAAAATTGTGGTGGCATGTTGTCCCATTGTGCCAAATCTTTCAGTGATTTTGTATCAGATTCCTCATGACGCTGAGTGGTACACAGTGATTGATTTGTGTCATGCTTTCTTTTCAATTCCATTGCATCATGACAGCCAGCCGATTTTTGCATTCCGGTTTGGCCAGCGTATTTTAGCATGGTGTCGTATCCCACAGGGGTATACAGAGAGTCCTTCGATATTCAATCAGTTGTTGAAAAAGACATTGGAGAGTTTGATCATGCCTGAAAGCTCAGTGCTAGTGCAGTATATTGATGACTTACTTGTGGCATCGAAGACACGTGAAGCTTGTGAAGTAGATACCATAGCTTTACTGAATCATCTGGCAGATGGAGGGTTAAAGGTATCTCCGGCCAAATTGCAATTTTGCAAGAAAGAGGTGCATTATCTTGGACACAATATTGAAAAAGGTCTGAGAAAGGTGACTGATGACAGGATCAAAATTATCAGAGGAATGAGAGCCCCAATGACCCAGAGAGAAGTGAGGATGTTTCTGGGGATGGTGGGTTATTGTCGTCAGTGGATAAGTAATTTCTCCCTGATAGCAAAGCCACTGATTAAGTTGACCAAAAGTGAGGTAAGAGACCCATTGGAACTGGATGGGGAACAAATGGCAGCATTTGAAGAGCTGAAGAGCAGAATGTGTGAAGCCCCTGCTTTGGGAATGCCAGACTATGAGAAAGAGTTTGAGTTGTACTGCAGTGAGAGAAATGGGTGTGCACTTTCAGTGTTAATTCAGAAGCACGGACAACTGAGAAGGCCGATTGCGTACTTCTCATCGACACTTGACCCCGTAGCTGTGGGTTTGCCAGGTTGCCTGAAAGCAGTAGCTGCTACATGCAGAAGCTTGGAACAGAGTGAGGGTATAATAATGGGATATCCAGTAAGGGTGTTCGTACCTCATGATGTGGCAATTCTTTTGTACATGTCACATAGTCGGCTGACTAAATATGAGAAAATCATTTTGGGAGCATCAAATGTGACTCTTGAGAGATGTGTGAATGTGAATCCAGCAACGTTGTTACCAGATGCTGATAATGTGAATGTTGGAGATGATGTTGATCATGATTGTTTGGATGTGCTTGACTATTGCACAAAACCAAGACCAGACATAAGAGATTTACCGTTGCCTGAGAGTGATCATGTGCTGTTTGTGGATGGATCGTGTCTGAGAACTGATGATGGTGTGCTGAGTGCAGCATATGCAGTGTGCAAGGTTTCAGAAGTTATGGAAGCTTCGTCTTTGAAAGGAGTAAGATCTGCTCAAGTGGCTGAATTGGTGGCATTGACAAAAGCTTGCAAAATTGGGAAAAATCTGAGAGTGACTGTGCTGACTGATAGTCAGTATGGATTTGGAGTCGTTCATGACTTTGGCCAGCTTTGGCTACAGAGAGGTTTCTTGACGTCGAGTGGGACTCCAATATAGAATGCTGAAGTGATTGGGAAATTGCTTGAGGCGATACAGCTGCCTAAAGAGTTAGCAGTTGTGAAATGTGCTGCTCATGGACAAGGAGATGATTTTGTTACTCTTGGTAATCGCTTTGCCAATGACATAGCACAGTATTGTGCTAAAAACAATCATTCAATTAATAGGGCACGAGAGAGGGAAATGTCTTTTTGTTCTGTGATGTTTACTAATGTCCTAGAAACGTGGGATGAAGTGAAACAGTTGCAGGATGAGGCAGGAGATGAGGAAATGAGAGATTGGATCAAGGCAGGTTTTGCCCCAAGAGAAACAGATCATGTTTGGATTTACAGAGATGGTAGACCAGTCATTCCTAACTCAATGTTGTCGACAATGGCAAGAATGTATCATGGCCAGGGACATTTGGGAAGGGGTGCAATGATCAGGTCTTTTAAACAAACCTGGTACAATGCAAAGTTCAGGTTGATTGCAGAGAGCATCTGTCAGAGATGTTTGATTTGTCAGCAGTTCAATACTGGGAAAAAGACAGTAGTGAGTCTAGGAACAATAGGCAGAGAAGGAGGTCCTTTCACAAGAATGCAAATAGATTTCATTGAAATGCCCCAAGTGAACAAATTGAGGTATGTTCTAGTGGTAGTCTGTTTGTTCTCAAGATGGGTGGAGGCCTATCCGACTAGGAGAAATGATGGAATAACAGTTGCAAAGTTACTGTTAAGAGAGTTGATTCCTAGGTACGGGTTCCCAGTGACCATTGAGTCTGATAGAGGTGGACACTTCTATAATGAGCTCATGGGTTTAATTTGTGAAGCATTGAGCATACAGCAGAAGCTACATTGTGCATACAGACCAGAGGCTTCTGGTGTTGTGGAGCAGATGAATGGCACAATAAAAAACCGAATTGGTAAGATGTGTTTAGCCACTGGAATGAAATGGCCTGATGTCTTGCCTCTAGTGCTGATGACCATTAGGTCTACTCCAGATAGAACCACAGGTTTGAGTCCGCACGAAATCTTAATGGGACGTGCCATGAGACATGCATTTGTGCCTGTCAACAAGTTGATGACAATAACTGATGACATGATTTTGGATTACTGTAAAGGCCTGGCTGACGCAGTTCATTCTGTGTTTCACCAGGTTGGAGAAGACGCTACCACACTTGAGAAGAAGCAAGCCCATGATCTGAGTCCAGGGGATTGGGTGAGGATTAAGGTGCACAGGAGAAGAAATTGCTTGGTTCCAAGGTGGGGAAGGCCGAGACAAGTCATTCTGACTACGACAACTGCAGTAAAGTTTGCCGGTGTGAAAAATTGGGTGCATGCGAATCATACTCTGAGAGTTCCAAATCCAAAGGATGGGACTGGTAAGGAGTATTTTGAAGAGTCAGATTCCAGTGATGATGCAGAAACTGAACCAGTGAGAAGGGGGAAAAATCCTGAAAGGGGTGAAGGTGAAAGAGAGTTGAGTGATTCTTTCCCCTTTCCAAGAGAGGCTTCAAGAGAAACATTGAGAGTCTCAGAGGAGAGATCGGATTCTGTAAGAGTGCCTGAAGTTCCAACAAGCAGTAGAAGAGAAAGGAGCAGTTCCACAGAGATTACACCTGAATCAGATGAAGAGGTTGAAAATCCACTTGAGATTACACCTGAAGAAGCAGGGTCAGTAGAAGATAGAGAGGGACAGATTGCGGAAGACCCCCGAGGAGGTGTAGGGAACATTCCTGATAAGCTAGGTGAAGGGACAAGTAGACAGCAAGAAGATTGCGTGTCGGAGACCCGAGGAGGGACAGAATTAGGGAAGTCTCAATCGGTAGTGGAAAAGACTGTGGAGCAAAAGAAAATTGTTGAAGAACAAGAGGCAAATGAGACAGAATCAGATGAGAGTGAAAATGAGAAATCAGAGGGTCGAGTTCTGAGAAAGAGAACTTGGATCGGAGAAAGAAATAACAAGGAGGTGAGACCAAAAAGGGTTGTAAGAGGAGATCTTTGGCCTAACAGGATAAAGAGGTTACGATACAGACTGACACGAGCAAATTCATCGAAAGCTGAACAGGTGAACGAGGTGTCCAGTCAGAATCAAACAAAAGGTGAAAAACAAAAGGTTACAAAAGAACCAGAGGAGATCAAGAGAATCAGAAAACCTAACCAGAAGTATAGGTCACCGGAATGGACGTATGTGGCACTGTCTGAAGGTGAAGAGGCAGAAAGTCAAGGAAATCCAGAGGGGACCGTACGAGAAGTGGTTGAGGAGAAAACTGTTGGAATTCTAAAAGTTATTCTGACTGACATTGGAGAAGAGTCGGATGCACAGGATGTTGTTGATGATCTGATACAATTTGACGTTGCTGAAGAAGAAGTGAAAAGTGATGTAAATCCGAATTGAGTGAACTGAAGGAGTCACTTGGAGAAAAGTGAAAAGTGAAAATCTGAAATTAGCTGTGTGAAATAATCTAGTGTTCTAGGACCCGATTCACAGAACTAATTTAAGACAAAATCCTAAACTTACTACTTTTGGTATTCACAGAAGTTAGGATTTTGTCTTAAGTTTGTCTTAAGACAAACTTAAAACAGACTTAAGACAGACTTAAGACAAACTTAAGACAGACTTAAGACAGACTTAAGACAAACTTAAGACAGACTTAAGACAGACTTAACACAGACTTATGTTAGGATTTTGTCTTAAGTTTGTCTTAAGTCTGTCTTAAGTCTGTCTTATGTCTGTCTTAGGTTTGTCTTAAGTCTGTCTTAAGTCTGTCTTAAGTTTGTCTTAAGTCTGTCTTAAATCTGTCTTAAGTATGTCTTAAGACAAACTTAAGACAAAATCCTAACTTCTGTGAATACCATAAGTAGTAAGTTTAGGATTTTTTCTTAAGTTAGTTCTGTGAATCGGCCCCCTAGTTTCCCAGTAGTGGAGTAGAAGAGGCTAAGTCAAAAGACACTGCCAAAGTAGTAAAATGGCTAACTCAGAGAATAATCAAAGTAGATGTGCCTTTTTGAAAAGATGGTGTAAAATGTGCTGCTGCTGTACTGGATTATTAATGCTATTATGGGGTGTTTTAGCTTTATTAGTTACTTTTAGAGTTACAATAGACGCTTTAGTAATACATACTGAAAATGTGACCAATGTAGAGAAGAGTTCACAAAAAGTAGTTCCAACTAGAATTAGTAACACTTATGTGCATAAGGATAGATCAATTAATGATTTTTCTAGTAATGTTTTTTCAAAGTTGTTGTATGAATACGTAAAGACAATGGAAGTTAGGGATTGCTACGTTTGTATGCAATTACCTGCATCCGTTTCAGAAGGTGTTACTTATCACCATTTACCAGCTACGTATGGAATTTCATGTAGTGTGCTAAGTAGTGTTTTTTATTTGTTAGGGAAAATAGATTATGAGATGTCTAACAAGATAACATTTTTGGGAAATTGCCTATGGATAAAAAGCTGAATCCGGCTAAAGAAGCTAACATTTTTGGTGAGATTTTTATTGAAAGAGAAGAATTAACCTTAGATTACATTTTTAGAAATAATTTAACTTGCAGTCTGAAAGAGGAGGAGAAAGCTTTCCTAAACATGGTAGAGGAAAGGAGAAAGAGCGTACATGAGAAGGCAGGGAAATATAAAATGAGTGAGACAATTTGGGACATTGAGATGGGAAAGGAGTTGAGAAATGGAGCCAGTCCGACTTTGGCTTTAGATGCACCACAGAAGGGTAAACTATGCATTACCAGGAGGAAATCCCAATATGATACATATTTTGTTGGGACTAGTGAGTGTCATGATACATATTTCATTGCAACAGGATGGGGTTTTAAAGGTGGTGAAGATCCAGTTTTTCCAGGAGTGTATTATGTTTGTGGGAACAAGGCTTATTACAAGTTGCCTGACCATTGGTATGGCACATGTTATGTGGGCCTGGTCTTTCCAAAAATGTTTCATATAAATAGGATAGAAGATGTAGAACACATTAATTTACTAACACGTTTTAAGAGAGAAACTTGGTCAGAGATAGTGGGTGACATTTTTGGTGCTTTAATTCCAGCAGTGGGAATTTCTTTAAATGCATATGGGATTCGGAAACTGTCAACAGTGGTGGATCGTTTATCGACAAGTACCGCTGGGGGGTTTCTTTTGGTGAATACGGAAATGATTGCCGTACGAGCCATGTCTATGCAAAATCGACTTGCCCTTGATATTCTTTTGGCCAAAGAGGGTGGAGTTTGTGGAATGCTGAAGGTTCAACATTGTTGCACTTACATTCCTGACGAAAGTAGAGACCTAAAGGTCTATATCAAAAATATTACTGATTTACATGAAGAATTAGTACCACTTGAAGCTGAAAGTGTCTGGACTAAAATAGCTAATAAGATAATTGCTGTTAAGAGTTTTATTACTAAGATAGGTAGTACCATTATTGGTAAAATATTGTTTCCTTTGACATGCATAATTGTTGCTTTATTGATATTAAGATTGGGGTGTTTGTGTTGTAAAAACAGGGGAGGGAAAAAGAGAATAATTAGAAGCAATGCTGAAAAGAGACAAAAGAGGTCAAGGAGAGATCCACAAGAAATAGAATTAGAAGAATTGAGGGAGAGTGTGTACTTGGAGTCAAGGAGGGATGATGTGAGAGAATCTGGTGTTTAATGTTGTGTCATAAAGACATTTCCAAGTTCTCCTAAATTTGGGACTACATTTTTCTTTTTTGGGTGGTTTTTGTGGTGATAAGATATCACCAAAGGGGGGATTGCTGGAGCATAGTTTTCTGTTGAAAACTTATCGAGTTTCAAGCTCCAGTTTCGTCTATATGTTATGATTTTAAAACACTAATTAGTAACGATTAATTAATAGTTTGTTTTGTCCGGACTAATCAATATTACTAATGAGAGAAACTACACGTGGGATGCATATATGTTGCTTAATAATAGTGTGCGGTTTATTCACAAATGCTATTTGTTTTGTGTTTGTGCGTTTAAAATAACGTGTACTAATGCTTTATTGTGTTGCAGAAGGCTAGATAAGTACATACACATAAGGGTATTAGAGGGGTTTAACACTGTGCAATCATTATGATGTGGTAACGTTGTTTTTGTCTCTTTTAATTAAGATGGTCCGTTTTGGCCTAGATAAAGATGGCTGCCTTTTACAGCCTGCGCTCGAGTGATCGAATTTTGATGAGAGGCCTTGCTGAACATGGTCGAGAGTCACCTGACCACAGCCTTTGCCTGGTTAGAAAGTTTTCCGTGAGGACAGCAGCTCCGGGAACGAGTCCAATTGTCCTTGGACAAGGATAAAGTCACAATGAACAATGACAATGCTGCGGTGGCTCTGCTAAGATATCAAGGAAGAGCATTTTCGAAAGAAACATTTGCAAACTCGAGTTTCCTTCTTCCGTCTTTTTATTTTTGTGATTTTTCCTGAGCAGAGATTTTCTAAATGTATCTAAAGACTTCCTTTCCTGCTCGCTCTGCTCAGTGGCTCAACGGATATCTAACATTTGTTTGTTACCTTTATTTGCAAAATACACTATAAGTATGTTAGACTAGAGAGGGTCCATGTTCGTTCGCTGGTTCATTCTTTCATCGCGTTTGGACATTTCCTATGCTGAGGACGGCGGCCGGCTCGAGAGACTTTACCGAGAGACCTGTCCTGTCCCATTTAGCTAGAATAGGCAACTATGAGAATAACGATTTTGCTAATGATTGACTTTACTTTTGAATTAATTTTAGATAAACAAGCATTTGTTTGAATTACAGTGTCGGGTGTTTATTCTTTGTCATTTATTGAGTTTCAAATGTATTTCTTATGTTCAAAATCATGACTCAAGGCAATGTCATTAAGGTCGCATTGACCTCATTGTAGATGCAGATTGGTCTAGGTTTTCTCTCCTATATTCAGTATGGATAGAGTAATAGTGTGAATTTAGTGATATGGGCCCTAGCGTATGATGTGTGACTGCGCGTGTGACTGTAGATTTACTCTGTCCGTGGAAGCTGGGAGAATTTATATGCGCCGATCTGCAGCACTATCAGGATCTCTAATCGCCTCTTCTTGACTCCACGTCCGATCGCGGCTGTCTTGGCTCGTTGGTAATAGGAGGGTCAGCCGCGAGGCCACCACAGGCAGGCTGCTGCTTAATACGGGCAATTACACAAGGCACTCACCACCCGGTCGCCATTTTGTGTCACAGTCCGGGGCTGATCAGGGGGCCGCGCTGCAGGCCAGTGGAGCACAATGAAGGCACTTCGCCCCCTCCTCACCTCTGCGGGAGCGTGCTGATATTCAGCACTCAGTACGGGCAATTCCACCTGCCCCGAGATGTCTGTCCACCTCGCATGGCAGGAGCAGCAGCCGCAGTCAGATTGCAGCTGCCATCTTGTCGCCAGTTGTGCCGCGGCCGGGAGCGGCAATTCACCCCGGGGCACGGCTGTAATTTCAGTGCAGCACCCTGCCGAGTCTGGCAGACGTGTTCCGGAGGGCTACGGTGCAGGTTGCGGCTCCCCCCGCTGTGTCCGGGGATCACGATGCTTGAAAACGGGGAGACGGCGGTCGGAGCTCTTCAGCTTGCTTCCGTCTCCATCAGTTGCAGGCCATGCCCCCCCTGTAGTAACACTTCTCATGGGATGTGTTGAGCCCGTTTCCTGGCTTGTTTGATGTATTTGGTTTGATACTCCCTTTGTTCTAATTTGGCTGATAGTTTATCTGCATGTTTTTGAAAATTTGTATTTTCTCTCAAGGCGCCAGAATGGAAACTATCGAACTGTAACAAATTATTCCGGTCCATATGTAAAAAAATTCTCACATGTGACAGTATCATTTTTGGGCTATTATTCTCAGATTAAGAAAGGATTGTTCACTACAGCTGAAAGATATAGTGAATTTCAGGAACTAACTGAGATTATTGATCCAATGTTGAAATAACAACAAGGTTTGCTTGTCACCTTTCCAAATCATAAAGATATAATCTATAAATCTTTTCCAAATCTGCATGTGTGGTCTTTATTGATTTTCATCATCAAAGACAAATGTAGTGTCAAAGTGAAGTACATAGAGACAAGCTACACTCAGGGCAAATGCAATGTAAGTAAAATTGCTGCTCGAACTGGAAATAGCTCCATGTGTAAAGTGCATGACAGGAACTGTTTGAAAAAAAAACAATAGCATAATGTTTCTTTCAGCGCACATTCACAGAACTCCCCCTGGTCTTATTATATGGCCATCTGTAAAAAGACCACGGCCTAGTACTAGGCAGGGGTGATGTGTGGGGTAAGACTGTCAGCGGCAGTCAGAGGCCACATGAAGACTTGACTTGGTTTGTTTTATGCTTAAAGGTTCGAAGGGACCTCGAGTTGTGCCCGAATCAGGCATCGGGCTCAAACCTTCAGTGGCTCACTCGTCTCTACCTGTATGCATTTGTATTCCTGCACTGAAACATCGCGCGCTCTGACATTTTCAGTACGGCTGTCATTGTCAATTCTTGTTTTAATGCATTATACATTGAACAAGTGTGCTCTACTAAATATGTGAACACTTTACTTATAATTTTGTTTGTGAAACAAGCAGGTGGTTTTTAACATAAACTATACCACTTTGTAAGATGCCAGGGGAATCTATACCACATGTGACTCATTCTGTTAGACCGGAATTTTTAACCAAAATCATTTTGAATATTTTAATAATTCTTTTCACTTGTATGTGCAGTGATAAAAGCAATACTACAGGAACTAGAATGAACATGCTGGTGGCCAAATAGCCTGCACTAACCAATGGTTACACACTCGAATTCTGTAAGAAATTGGGTCATTAGTCAAGGAGGGGTGGCTACCCACCTTGAGGATTAATAACTACCCTTGTCAGGATGAATCCTTAAAGTCACTAAATTAACCTGAGCTCAACCGCATGGCAGCGGCGGTTCCTCCGTTATGGCAGTGGAGCGCCGCTTGCCTTCTGTGAGCACAGCAGTGAACCAATAACGAAAAAAACACTAAAACACAAATACTTATTCTGTGTGTGCCAAGGTGAGTGTGAGGCCAGGGTGAATCCTACTGCTTGATCATTGGCCATTAAAGATAATGGGGTAACCCAGTAACCTGCAGAACCTCCCAACAGAACCATTGTTTTTGTTCCACGCTTGATCATTGGCAGCAGCAGGGATGACATGAAAAATGCAGAGTGCATATGTCTGCTTGGCCGGCTGTCTTGCAACGGCTAGCCCAACATGCACACTTCTGCTGCAGCAATCCAGCAGCCGTGTTAACAGCCGGGATTGTAGACACAGGCCCCCAGTCACAAAAGGAGCGCTGGGTTAGGCCGCTCTATCCAATCCTGAAAACAGCATGAGAGCAGCAGCAGCTGCAGGATTGGTTAGGTTTGCGGTTCCGTAACCTGATTGGTTAGGTTCGCGTTGCCATGACCTAAGCCAGTCTGGGACGATTGTATGAGAAGATAGGGTGTAAATATTTGGGGCGTCCACTCCATTTCGCCCCTTGTTTTATATATGGACAAGCCAATGGTCTGATTCAATATTATGCACAGAGGGACGTTCCCTTCTTCCAACGCTACAGACTTTAGATCTGTGGAAACAGTTTGCAGTCGCAGCATTGACTAAACATCCTCCGATTCCAAGTAGATTGCCCGCACCTAAAAAAACATAAAAATGTGTAACGCTCCCGATGCTCATGTAAAGCAATGGAGCAGCACACGGGCTCTAATGGCAGAGAGGGAGAAAGATTGCCTGGACCAGTTGGCTTTGCCTCATGCATGGCTGAAATTCTTGAGCAAGCACGGTACAAGGTAACAAGATTGAACAATCAAGTGAAGTTACTGTGGTAATGTGTGTGCGCTGTATTGAGTGGTTAGTTAGTACGTATGTGTGTGCTGTGTTGAGTATATGAGTGTGTGTTGTGTTATCTCTGCCAGCGTGCGTCTGATGTGCTCGTCTGTGTGTGCACTGTGACCGCTTTTCTCTGTCAGACCTTGGATGTGCTCTCCAATGACTGTTTACGAGCATTTCTGGGGGAATCTGTCTCGGGAAGAGCTAGTTTTAATCTTTTTTTCAGAAGGAACTGCAACACAGACATGCCACGCCAGTGTCTGTGACACTAGTTGTGTTCCAGCACCTTCCAGCATGCGTGGCTCTTCCAGCTGACTCTTTTTTGACACAGCACTAGTCTTGTATGCGAGCGTTTGAATTTTCCCCGAGTTGGCACCTTTCTGACTCATTAGCTTGCTCCACCACTTTCAATTGTCGCCAGCCACCACTGGATAGCAAGTCTGTTGACCAAGGGTGAAGGGATTTGAGAGGTCCCTGTTACACTCAATCTAGTAGCAATGGACATTTGGGAAAGGGACCCAGAAGCCCGTAAGCACATCCATCCAGACACCATGGGTTTTGTGCTGGAACCGGAGGAAGTTTTCTGACCTGAGAATTAAAGGTGCAGATAGACTATGGTAGGCAGTGGGGATAACATAAAGTACCCGCTTACCCCAGTTGATGTAGAAATCAATGACAAGTCAGTCAAGGTTGATGTATGGGTGAGAGAGAAGTAAGGTGTAATAAAACAGGGAACAAGGCTTTTTGTACCCATTTGAACTACTAGATACTCTGACAGTGCACTGGAACCTGCTTTCCAGGCCCCAGTGTCAGTGCACTTTCCCCAAACCTGTTATGTGTGAATTGGTAACCTCAATTGGCATAGACTTTGCCTCCTTATATTTTTTTGGGGGGGCGGGGAGTTTTATATACCACAAACTAGACCTGATAAATCTATATGGTACCGGGGTCCCCAGGGCTGCAGCAAGGTTTTGTGCAACCCTGGGTGATCCAAGCAAACTACTGACAAAGGGCCTGCCACTGCAGACTGCAAGAGCAGTGCTAGTTGCTTGAGCTCGGCTGTGCCCTCACCATGTGTGGCATAGTGAATGTACTGCTTTTACTATATGTCAGGCGCTCCTAGAGAAGGCCTCCAGTGCCCAGTAGGCAGGGTTCAGTATATTAGTGTAGACATTTAAGTGCAAGTTTATATGTCTCTATAATGTATTTGCCATTAAAGCACACTGTAAGTGATAGGTGGCGCATAGGATAACATGGGACTTGCACCCAGGCAGACTTGGTTTGCTAGCTCCATTATTGTACCACTGGAATATGTCAATTTTAGTGTCAGACAACATGCCTTCTCTTCCCTGACATGAATTTGGTGTCAAGCAAAGGTTGGCGCACCAGCTGGCAATTTAGAGGTTTTCTACCTGGATGCCCCAGCTTCACTGTGGTCTGGCTGACCAGCCTGCGCTTTCCCGCACCTGCCGCCATAAGACAAGATTCTGACCTCCTGGCAGGAAGTGTGATTGCTCCTAGGAGTCAGAAACAAAGGCTGGGCAGGAAGGAAGTCACACTTCCCTGCTCTCCAGCAGGCTAGTGAAGTGACACATCAAAGCAATGAGCTTCAAAGGAAGAACCGCCTCTGATATGCATCTGGGCAGTCCTCCAGAGGTGGACACAGCCCTCCCCTTGCCCCAGGCTCGCTTGAACCGGGGCAAAGTGGAAAATTAGGTATGCAGGAGCTGTACACCTACAGGAATGCTGGCCACGCCTCCAGGGGGAGCAGCCTGATCTGCACGCCTGAAATAGAATTCGGCCATCTTAAGGAGGGCAGAAATAGTGTGTCTGGGTAGAAAAGGTGACCTACACCACTGGTTGTGGTCACCTCAGGGGCAGATTAGCTGCAGGACTAGCGGTCCATTGGCTACTAGCTCCCACACCCCTAACTACCCTAAATCTAGGATTTAAGGGATCCCCCTGATACCAGAACCTAAGATTTGAACAACTTGCATCAAAGAAGGACCAAGAGGAGACTCGTGTCGCCGACAACAGGACTTTGCCACTGCCTCAAATCAAAAGAGGGATACTGTGCCCCTGATGCAACAGTCTTGGAACTGAGTGAACGACCCTTGTCCTTGGCTAAAACACAGCACTCCCTGAAAGAGGGACCCCTGTACAAGCCAGAAGCACCCTCAAAAAACCTGTGGACTTGTAGGACTAGTCCCCTGTAAACTGCAGGCAAAACGATGCTCAGGAACCAAAGAATCGCTGGCCATCAGGCCCTCCAAAGGGTTGCCTAAATCTAGATGGTGTAGTGTATTGCGGGAGTTGTCGGCCAGCCTTCCCCAAAGTTTCAAGCCACTGCAGCACTTCCCTGGACCTTCAGAAGTCGAATTTTCTTTTTGCTACTTTTACAGCTACTAAGGCTTGTTGGTCACCATTCCGGTAACAGATCCCTTAACTCGACGTCACATTAAGAGAGCATTCCACAACACCTGCGACAGACGTCAGCAATGACTCCCACTCTTGTATTTTTGCATCTTCTTTTTATCTGCACTGTCTCAGTGGAAAAAAACAGCTTCAACACGGGTCCCGTTCAGCACCAAGGACAGTCAAGACTACTCTGCACCCGGACTCCACCGGCTAGGTAAAATTGAACTGACTGTTGGGGCCTGGTCCTGTGACCCGCATCACCTTTACCCTGCAAGGGTACAAGGCAACTCGACCCCCTAAGTGACCGATTGTCATTAGAAATTTTTGCCATTGACGGCAATATTAAATGTCTGCTGTATTTACTGCATTTATTTTCTATTGCTTTGTAAATCCATTACTCCTGTTATATGTACGCTATTTTGTTTGTTTTGGTGTCAAAATTTAGATAAAAATACAATCCATTATGGGAAAAGTGGGATACCTGGGGGCACTGTACTCTAAGGCTCAGAAAGGACAATATTTTGGTCCCACAGCCCGCACATGGCAATATGGCACCAGGCAAACTCTCGTTTAGGCTGGGCAAAGATCCTCACCAAAGCCACACCACTGTGGTTTACCCAAAGACAGGGACTCTTGGGCCTACATCCTGATTTTGATAAATGGGACATCATTGGAATCTCTACCATTGGAGACTTGGTGAAGAAGGGAACACTTCTCAAATTCGGAGATTTGCGAGTGAAATATGACATGGCCCAAGGGGAGGTGTTTAGATACCTACAAATCAGACACGCCCTTACCACTGCCCTCCCCGACATGACAGTCATACCAGATTCGTCTCCCCTGGAGGACAGGCTTCTGGATGAACCGTTGCTCACCAAAGCCATATCATTAACATACAAGAAACTATGCAATAATCTACCCGATACATTCCATAAACTCTGAGAGAAATGGCAGGCTGACCTTGGGCCCATTGACGACGAGGACTGGCAGGCGGCACTGATGTCGCCCCGGGAGGCAGCCATTACCCTTTGTTACCGACTTATTCAACTAAAAATTTTACATAGATCTTATCTGACCGGGCTTACCCTAGAGAGGATTGGCACTAGGACGAGCCCACACTGTCTTCGGGGCTGCCAACAGGATGCGACTTTTTATCACATAAGGGATTGCCCGGGGGTCAAACTTTTGTGGGAGGGGGCTACGGGCCACATTCTGGAGGCCCTGGGGAAGGAATACACCCTTACACCTAGGCTAGGACTCCTTAACGTGTGGGAACAGACTGACCTAACAGACATAGAACTACAATTTACAACACTGGGATACACCCTGGTTAAGCGGGAGATAGCGAGGAGGTGGGGGGTGGCGGACAGACCTTCACTTAGAGTATGGGTCAGAGAATACGACAAATGCATGATAGCAGAAAAAGAGGTGTTCAAAGCGAGAGGGTGCCCCAAGAAATGGGACAGGAAGTGGGGTAAGTGGAACACCTACAGGGTGACCTATGTATTTCCCCATCACTAGAAATGGAACTGCAACGCACTGGGGAGCGACATTTGATTGTATCCTGATTGTATCTGATGCTTTTCCTGGACGACTTTTATGTAAATGTGAATATGCAGAACTGTCGATTGCAAATTCATGTGACTTTATTATTGTGAAAACCTAATAAAAACATTTATAAAACAAAAATACACTCCATTGTTATAAACTAGTGTTGGATTTCTCTCGAGTTGTGTTAATTACTAATCATGTTGGTACTCCGAAATGCTTAACACATGTTCCTCTAGTAAAGCCTGACTGCTCTTTGCCACTCTACCATGACTGAGCCAAGGATTTATTTGTGTGAATCCGAGGACCATCTTTGGGGTATTGTGATAATATTACATGGTAAGGCCGCCCAGCAATACCAAATAATTTTCCACTTTCCTACACAAAGTATTGGATGTCTTCTGGACAGATTTAATTGCCCCTGGATTAGTACCAGGACTAGAAGCCTACATGACTTGGACCACTTCAGCTGTGCTGAGAAGAACAAAGGCTGTACATCAGAAAGAGACTAGGAACATCCCAGCTTTGCCCAGAGCAGAGGAAGGTAGTGAGCAGATCAGAGCATACTTTGAGAAGGCATAGGCTGTGGTGTCCAGCTTCCCTGATCCAAAGAGAGAGGAAGAGGGGACATCTGAAGTGAACAAGGTGTTGCAGTCTGCATATTCATATCAAATTCCCTGGCCTTCTTCTCTTCCTCAGCATTAACTTTCTGGAATTGGTGACAGCGGTACCCTTAAAACTGGGGGTGGAGGAATTGCTCAATGAAACCGATAGACCCAAATATGGAACACACAGATGTGTCCAGGTAAAACCTGCTCAAGGGGCTCTTACAGCCTGATACCACAGCACTCCCTCCCTGGTTTCTTAACAGGTTATCCTCCCCAGAGTCAGTCAGAGTTTCTTCACTGCTGACCACTTTCTCTGTTTTTTACCAAAACCGACAAGGAATCCCCAATTTTGGTTTATGGGAACCCTCCACCCTCACTCCAAACACAGATCTGTCAACTGATCTAAGAAAATGGTTCCAAGACCTATTCCTACAAGGCTCAAATCTTCCATTCTATGGTGCAGGTAATGCTGTGCTTAAGCTGAAGATGTTGTTCTGTTTAAGACATTTGAAACTAGAACTCGCAGACCTCAGATTGCTTGGGCTGTCAGACCCTGTGGATAGGGGGAGGGCCAAAAGGGCGACAGCTGATACTGGGCCCTAACCAGGGTGGTTGAGTTTGTTTGCCACTGGTGCCCTGAGGTCTGTCCTACTATGGCCCGGTTAACTGGGCAAAGTACAACCCTTTCTGCAATTGAACCCTCAGGGTAACTAGGGCAAGAGGTCACAGTCCTCTTAGGCAGATAATGTGAGGGACAGGAGCTTAGAACTCAACAGTCAGCAAGCTGACACAATAATGTAATGTCCAGCCAACTGCTGAACGTTTGTGAAAAAATAAAGTACTTTAATCACAAAGCAGAACCAAATACTACAGTCAATAGAAGAGACATGTTAGGCTGAAAATTATGTTGTGACAGACAGTGAGTCGCTACACCCCCTACTTCTTGCCGTCTTCCCAAAATCCCCCATTTCCTCTGGCTATACTTGAAACCCTTCATCTAAAGTCCTAATCACACGCTTGGTTTAAGGCAAGAATTAGACGCAGGTGTAGTTGACTTTACTTCTCTCACATGTAAATTTTGTAACTTCAGTACAATATCTATTTACCCCTTGGCAAAACATGTTAATGAGCATGGTAGAGTCATCTGCACACATTCAGTCTTTAGTCCTTTGTGCTGGTTAGGCCCCACGTTAATACTGGGCGTCTTCTGTAGCAGTCTGGGAACTGCAGTGGGAGTTGTTCTTCTTAGATGTAGGTTGTACTGACAGCCTCACACAGGACAGTGTTCGCAAAGGTACTGGGTGGTGGTGGCTGGCACAGCAATATCCGGTCATAGCAGCAGCCACCATCCTGACTGGCTTATGTAACATCCTGGAGTGGCAGTTTCAGCCTCTGGGCCAATCTCTTTGTAATTTGGTCCTCTGGAAGTTACAGATTACGGGATTCTTGCTCAGTAGTTACACAGTCCGTTCTCGAGTAAGCAGTGACAGCGCACGCCTCTCAGACTGGGGCAATTTGCTGGGAAACATGGGTAGTCATTCAGATACAGTCTTTAATGCAGCTAACATACAATGTGTGCAGTGTGACAAGGGGGCACTTTGATGACACAGGCCACTCTGCCATTGTGCTGTCATGAAAGTCAGCTTTCTCTGGGTGCTCTTCATGCCAGGAACATGCTAGACTTCTCTTCCTTCTCCTGTAGAACCAGGGTCACTCCTTCCTTTTCTCAGCAGACAAGCAGGAGCAGACACTACAGGTAGACCCTTAGCTAATCCAGCACAAACTGCAAATTTCAGGTAATGTCCGTCACCTCTGGTAAACTGGCTGCCAGGCAGACACCAACCCTGGCTGCCCCGCAGCTGTTCGATTACTCTGTGAAGCACTTCCTTCTTTGTTAAAGGAGAGCTTGGGAATGGAACAAAGTGTGGTAGTTTTATACACATTTTCCAACAGGGGTTTGGATCCACTCTTCCTGGCTTCAGAACTGGTTTGGCTTGGTTTTAGTTCAGATGTCATTTTTAAATTGCTCCCGAGACAAATGCTTTGAATGAAGTAACGATTCTCACAGCAGATAGTAATGGGACTGGCTTAAGAAGGGGTATCCAAACCAGGGGCACAATGAAGTGTGAGCTCTCTGTACATTCCTGCATTTCTGAAGCACCAGAGACAGCCAAAAGGGCAGGCCATACCTGGAAGCATCCTCACTTTACACAACAGACTGGAGTCCTAACCTTCAACCCTGTCATCTACCAATTGGCAGTGCTAAGAAAGAACTATGCTTCAGTCCTTCTATAAAAAGGACCTCATGGAAATTCAAGAGGTGCCCTGTCTCAGTTCTCCTCACTTCAGTGTATGGGTCTCCACTCTCCAGTCACAGGAATACAGGCAATACACTTCCAATGTCTGGGATTCTAACCTTGTACTCCATCTTGTGCCGTTCTAAACCAAGGGCATCAAATGTATCCCATCGATCCCAGTACTCCGACTCATACTCACAGAGTACGACTACTGAACATGTGCTACATATGCACTGTACACATAGAAATACTCAACATGCACACAGGATGTCAGTGTAATGTTCAGGTTTTCACATAACAGCTTAACTTTACTTGGGAAGGGTCAGCACACTGCACTCTCCCGGACATAATTAACATGATAAAGGTCTAGCCACACTGCGGAGTCACAAATCATAGTACACTGCCATCACCACTTTACGCGACCTACCCAACAGGTGACTGTCCAAACCCCCTAGAACTTACCTGTGCTTGGACCTCTATCCAATCAAGGCCCTTTCCTAGATGGATCCTGCACCTCGAGGCCCCACCTCGCTCCACTCCTTCATATCGCGCTCTCTCTCCCTCAGGATTGTCTGTTTTTGCCATTTCCCTTCACTGTTTGTCTCTGCCACTGTTTGTTTTTTGTTTGTCTGCCGTTGTCTGGTCTCCCACTTAATTGTCTGTCTTTATCGCTGTTTGTTTTTCTCACTCTTTGTTCTGCCATTGTCTGTTTTGCCATTTCATTGCCATCTCCACCTGGTTTTGTGCCCCTCCCCCTGTCCTTGTAATCTCAATGTCATCTCCTCCTCGTTTTGTCCCTTTCCCTATGCCTTATTGGTCTCGCTTTTGTTTCTGACCTTCTGCTATTTTTCACCTCTTTTCTGCTATTTGTTTTCAGCTTGTGTTGGTTTCCTGTTTTTCTGCTTTCCCCCTCCCCATCACTCATTATCTCCTACACTTTTTCCTCCTATCTCGCACCTGTTTTCCGCTCTCCTGCTTCCAGTACCCCACCCAGCCCTGTTCACCGCCCCCTGTGTTCCTCCCACTCCCAGGATCTACTTGATGGCAGCTACAGCCCGGATGCATAGAAGGCAAGTCTGTCGGCACCCCTCTGCCCTTGGACCGTGCCCAGAGGCAGGACTTCTGGTCCTCCACCTACCAGCAGTTACCCTGCTTGACCCTTCATGCCCTCAATCCCGGCTACTACTCACTGCACTGTGCTCCACTGCACCACGCAACAATGGAGGAGCTTTCACCTACATTCTCACGGGTTCTGTTCCATGCCCCTCCATCCAGTGCTCACTACACGCCCACCAACAGCACCCAGCATCACACCTGCTCACATGCACACCAACAAGCAACTGCCCGCACACCACTCCACACTCACTTAATGCTCTTCAACTCCTCTTTGCGCAGCAAAAACAATATGCAAATAAGGGATCTGCGGCACGATCACACCCTGGACCTTTTCTTCCTCACAGAAACTTGATTGATCCCAGTCTCAGCATCGGACATCGCCATTGCCATTCCTCCACAGCTACGCAATAGCCATTCAAGACCAACAGCACAAGCCTGGATGCAGAGTTGTAATTATATTCAAGGACATCATCAGCTGCACCAACACGAAGGAGACTGTGACCAGCTACATGGAGGACCTCACCATCAAGCTACAAATCACAGATAGCTTTACCTTCTGCGGAATCCTTGTATACAGACCACCAGGACCCCTCAACAACTTCGCCAGAGACATCATGGACTTTGTCATGCCCTTCATTATCGACTCCAGCACCTTCATCCTCTAGGAGACCTGAACTATCACTTGGAAGACTGCACCAACCCTAACTAAATCGGCATCCGGGAAAATCTTGGGAACCTCTGTCTCACCCAGCATGTCAGAGACCCACCCACACAGCCAGACACCACCTGCACCTGATTTTCTCCTCCTTCAAAAACATCAATGTTGACAAACCATCATCGATCACCTGGACAGACCATGCCCTTGTTAGCTTCAGCATTCTCATCCCCAGCCACAGGAGGTCCACCACCTCTGGACTGCCTGCTGCTGCTGGTCACAAAAGATGACATCCACATGATCATGGACAGAGGAGAGCCCGTGTCTCTTATCCTTTTGGACCACTTGGAGGCCTTCAAGCCAGTATCAAACCCCACCCTCATCAGACGCCTACACAAGATCAACATTCAAGGAACTGCTCTCTGATGGATCTGCTCCTTTTTGACAGGGAGAAGTCAGGCAATCAGCTTAACCCCGTACATCTTGGAAGCCTGTAAAATCATATGCTGAGTGACACAAGGTTCATCCCTCAGCCCTACCCTCTTCCACAGATATGACTGCACTAGCCAATGTCATCCTCAACATCAACGTCCTCTCATACGCCAATGACACTCCACTCGTACTGTTCCTCTTGGACAAAAACCCCAATAAAAGGAACAAGTTTACCACTTTATGATTGAGGCCACCACCTGGAGGAAGTCTGTAAGGAAATGTCTCTTTTTGTATGGTCACCTCTAAGTTTTTGGACTGATGCTGTTGGTTTTTCGACTCCGAGAGTGCACTAAGGCCTGCTAATCAAACCTCAGTGCTGTGCCCTTACCCTTAAACTGATATGTTGAATTGGCTCTACCCAATTGGCTGAGCTAGCTTACATGCAAGTACCCAGGGTATGCGGAGCATGTAAATTAGAGCGTCCCCCAAGGAATTTCAGCACTAGTTGCGCCACAATGGGTGAAACATAAATAAAAAGAGACACCCAGCCTACCGTTTGCAGGCTGGAAGAGCAGTTTAACTGCTGGTCTGACTTTGCCATTTAAAGCAATAGGGAAGAAAGACTTCCCCCTGGTATCTGAGTAAGTCACCCCTGTGGCAAGATTAGTGATTCCTAAGGCAGGCTGCAACATATCTCATGAACAGAACATGTATTCTGCATGTTCTGGTAGCAAAATCGGTAAATTGTCATTTTTACTGTCGGGCAGGTTTGGTCGCCCAATTGGCGAGTGCAGAGTTACACGCCAACCCCTCAGCTGTGCTAACTCTGGAAAGGGGCAATCAAGGTTTGTCATCCAAGGTATTACACAACTTATTATATTAAGCCTGACTTGATTCTCAGGTCTAAATTAGTGTAAGAAGTTGCAGGTTGCAACTTTAACAAAGTTGTCACTTTGTTCCTTTAGTCCCTTGTGCCCACACTGGTTACTCGGAGGGTCCTTTACAAATGCGTCCCAGGACGGCAGAAATAGCCAAGGCCATAAATAAGGCTCGGCCGTTCGTGGCCGTTGGAGGATGGGTGGGCAGAGAAAGAAAAGGACTCTGTCTTTTTCCTTTTGCTCAGAGAAGACAAGGACAGTGTCCACGTCTCCTGCTCTGCCGCTGTCAGCTGTCCCCCTCTCTCTTTCTTCCTCTTATTCCCTCCCTCTCTTTCTGTCTCTGTCTCGCTCCTCCTCACTTGCTGAATGAAAACTGTGACTTCAAGAAACGGCTCTTACCCTCTCTTTCCTCTCCTTTCCTTCATTTGTTCTCCAATGAAATTGATCCAAAAAAGAAAGAAACACTTTTGCTGGAAATGTCGTCTTATTCTGACACTTTTCTATTCCAAAGTGCAGTCTCGGGACGGAGATAAAAAAGGTTCAAAATACGACAAATAACTAAATAACTAAACAAAGCAAGACAGATTGGTTTTATTCACACCCAAACACATTGAGCGCCACTTTACAGAGTTTTCAAATGAAGCGCTACTTTTGTTTTCTCATCTTTCTTTGAAGAACATTATTATACCCTGGTTGGGAAGTGCACCATTCCTGGAGGTACTGCAATACCTGGTTGATGTGTAGAGTGGAAAACGTTTATGTAATCTTTATCAGCTGTTTTACTTATTTTAGTTTATAAAATGTGTATCTCTGTGTTCAGGGATGTGATCTTTGTAAACCATACTACTTATGTTTTCTACGAATATAAGCAATGGACATTAAAACGGGTTCCTTTCAGTCCCTGTAGTCTTGTCCTTAACTTTAAATACTCATTGATTTCAGAATAATGAGTGTGGAAGCATTAAGGTAGCCATGTTGTTCTTGCTTACATTTCACATTATTTACTTAATCTTGCATTCCGTATGAGTGCTTGCTTTTTCCAGGATGTTATTATTTTTTTTTCTCCTGTCAGCATATTACTCTTGTCTAGTGAATAATTTGAATTGCGTCGCATCCTAGTGTTTATAGCAGAGCACAATTGGGTTGTAGCTGAAGGCAGTGCTAGTTTCTCTCAGTGGGCCAGTATGGTGTTCGGTGAGGGAGAGGATGTGGCACTATGGCCAGAGCTGCCAAATTTGGAACTGGGAAACCAGGTTCAGCCTTCATGACCAGGCCATCAGACCACTCTGCTGAGGGGGCACATTCTTATGCTAGCCCTCAGAAGGCACCGCTAGACCTTAAAAGCCCTGGTGTCTTAGCACCAGCAGGTGGGCCCCGTGTGGTGGCAAGTGTGGGTTAACCTTGAAGGCCTGTCCAACACAATCCATCCTGAAGTTCACCTCCAGTCTTGCGGGCAGGCCTACGAAGCAGCACACCCTAGAGCAACAGTGACTCTGTCACTGAGGTCACAGGACCCTTGAGGCCAGTGCGCCTCACCCATTGGCAACTCTATTGGGATGTATGACGTTACAACGCACACTATTACAACGCATGCACTTACAACGCATTTTTTACAACGCATAATCCATTACAACGCATGACATTACAACGCATGACACTACAACGCATTTTTAAAAAATACCTTTACAACGCACTACCATTACAACGCATACTACCTTTACAACGCATACCATTACAACGCATAATATTAAATTACATTTAAGGTAAGTATTAGATAGTATAGGGGTAAAAATTACTATTCTAACTCCAGGGGGTGCAACAGTAGGGTAAGTGTTGGATAGTGTAGGGGTAAAAATTACTATTCTAACTCCAGGGGGTGCAACAGTAGGGTAAGTGTTGGATAGTGTAGGGGTAAAAATTACTATTCTAACTCCAGGGGGTGCAACAGTAGGGTAAGTGTTGGATAGTGTAGGGGTAAAAATTACTATTCTAACTCCAGGGGGTGCAACAGTAGGGTAAGTGTTGGATAGTGTAGGGGTAAAAATTACTATTCTAACTCCAGGGGGTGCAACAGTAGGGAAAGTGTTGGATAGTATAGGGGTAAAAATTACTATTCTAACTCCAGGGGTGCATCAGTAGGGTAAGTGTTGGATAGTATAGGGGTAAAAATTACTATTCTAACTCCAGGGGGTGCATCAGTAGGGAAAGTGTTGGATAGTATAGGGGTAAAAATTACTATTCTAACTCCAGGGGGTGCATCAGTAGGGAAAGTGTTGGATAGTATAGGGGTAAAAATTACTATTCTAACTCCAGGGGGTGCATAAGTAGGGTAAGTGTTGGATAGTATAGGGGTAAAAATTACTATTCTAACTCCAGGGGGTGCATCAGTAGGGTAAGTGTTGGATAGTATAGGGGTAAAAATTACTATTCTAACTCCAGGGGGTGCATCAGTAGGGAAAGTGTTGGATAGTATAGGGGTAAAAATTACTATTCTAACTCCAGGGGGTGCATCAGTAGGGAAAGTGTTGGATAGTATAGGGGTAAAAATTACTATTCTAACTCCAGGGGGTGCATCAGTAGGGTAAGTGTTGGATAGTATAGGGGTAAAAATTACTATTCTAACTCCAGGGGGTGCATCAGTAGGGTAAGTGTTGGATAGTATAGGGGTAAAAATTACTATTCTAACTCCAGGGGGTGCATCAGTAGGGTAAGTGTTGGATAGTATAGGGGTAAAAATTACTATTCTAACTCCAGGGGGTGCATCAGTAGGGTAAGTGTTGGATAGTATAGGGGTAAAAATTACTATTCTAACTCCAGGGGGTGCATCAGTAGGGTAAGTGTTGGATAGTATAGGGGTAAAAATTACTATTCTAACTCCAGGGGGTGCATCAGTAGGGTAAGTGTTGGATAGTATAGGGGTAAAAATTACTATTCTAACTCCAGGGGGTGCATCAGTAGGGTAAGTGTTGGATAGTATAGGGGTAAAAATTACTATTCTAACTCCAGGGGGTGCATCAGTAGGGTAAGTGTTGGATAGTATAGTGTAATATTATGCGTTGTAATGGTATGCGTTGTAATGGTAGTATGCGTTGTAATGGAATGCGTTGTAAAGGTAGTTTTTAAAAATGCGTTGTAGTGTCATGCGTTGTAATATCATGCGTTGTAATGGATTATGCGTTGTAAAAAATGCGTTGTAATGGTAGTGCGTTGTAAAAGTTGCGTTGTAAAGGTTGTTCCCCACTCTATTGGCCTTGTTTCAGCAGAAGTAGTGCAACTCACCGGGGATCGGCAATGCAGGATTTGCACGCACATCAAACTAAGTTTGCAAACTTCATGGTCTCTCTGCTTCATGCACAACCACTTTTATTTAACATGTGCTGCCTGCGTTGGGGCCACTGGAATTATGCAACAATGGAGGACAAAATTATGTTGCAATGTTGACCAAATTATGCCTCAAATACAAAGCCTGCAGCATAATGCAGTGCATTTTTTTATACTTTAATATTTTGACATTTTTACACATACCAACATTCTCTGCAAATATTTTGCCTCATTAGTACCACTGTAGCATGCAAATACAGCAGTGAGAAAGACCAGTCAACCTTTGCAAAGGGCCCTCCACTTCAAAGCAACACAAGTCACAATGTTTTGTAACTTTTGATCAGCTTGAGATACAAACAGTTAAAATCGTCAGGTTATGCAGCAGATGATGTATTATGTGGCAAATATGGCAGAACCATAATTATGTGGAAAACATTTGCAACCTAGGATATTTTGCCATTTATGTTTGAACTGCTCTTGTGGAAAAAGGGAGGAGGAGTGCTGATGACAGAAACTGCATGGCTCGGAGATAAATGGCTTGTGACTACACTTTCAAGGGTATTTGGAACATTCTGTGATTGGAAACATATCCCACGTTGTGAATGTATTTTAATACCAATAACTCAAATTAAACCTTTAATAAACATGTGTATCCATTGGTTGCATTAAATAATGTGATAAGCTATTACTGGTCAGTGAAATGCCAAACAAATACAAAAGATTCTGATGTTTTGCTCTTTCTGGCCACACCTCTGACTACACCCACTGACCTAATCCTCAGGTTATTCCCACCCTCTGATTCTCTGCCCAAAGTTCCCCTAGTTTTTTCCCCGACTTCGACCCCTGTGCCCACCATATACCAAGAGCTGATGAGCTCATTGATCAGTTGGTGCAGCCAAATATCTGAGTACCTTTGAACTGACATCAGGTTACCGGCAGATAGCCCTCACACCAGGAGGCATGGAGAGGTGTGCTTTTCCTTTACCTGAAGGCCACTTTTAGTTGAAAGTGATGTCCTTTTGGTTGAAAAATGCACCTGCCACCTTCCAGAGGTTGGTGAACAGAGTACTTTCAGGTATAGAGAATTTCAGTGCAGCTTATCTTGATGATATAACTGTATTCACCTTCACTTGGGAGAATCACCTGTTCCACCTATAGGAAGTATTTCAGGCCTTGCAGCAGGCAGGCATGACTGTCAAGGCAAGTAAGTGCCAGATAACGCAAGGCTCTTTTGTGTATTTGGGCCACCAAGTCGGTGGAGGTCATGTACCTCCTGTCCAGCCCAAGATCCAAACAATTCTGGTCTGGGAAGCACCTAAGACCCAGACACAGGTCAGAACCCTTCTTGGCCTGACTGGATACTACAGAGGGGGGCGAGAGGTACGGGACGTGCTGGAAGCGGCGCCCGGCCACTAGAGTCACTCTGCACCGCGGCTTGCCACGAGGGGGCTGGGCCGCGCAGCGCATTGCAGATCGGCGGCTGGCTGGCTGGCGACCCGCGAGGGGCTCCCACGCGACGGTGGGAGCCGGAGGGGCTGGTGACCGGCTGCACAGTGGCCCTGCCTGATTGAGAGCGCTGAGCCTGGAGGCGCTTGCTGTGGTGGTCGGTGGCGGTGGCCATTACAGGCACGGGTGATGGTGGCAGACATGGGACCCTACAGCGCCTGAGAGCTCGGTGAGTGAACTGGTGAGAGGCCCCACTCTGGCTACGATCTTGTGGACGGGGACCTGATGAGCGCCTGGCTGCTGCCCTCGGGGGCGAGGGGGATTGCTGCGATGGCGGAAGCGACCCTGGGGAGCGTGATGTGGCCCTGAGAACAGCGCCGTGGGAGTAATCGGACGGACCGGCCCAACGTGAGGAGCTTGGGGGACTGGCCGCTTTCCTGCTGCTGGGCGCGTTGCTGTGGTCCGGCCATTGTGGACTAGGCGGTGCGCGGGCTGGGGGATGGCCGTGATCCCGGCGCCGGCTGTCGGTTGACCCACAGACCACGACAAACTTCCCCCGCCAGTGAAGCTGCCCTGCGCCCTGACCCCCTGGCGTTTGCCCGACTCGTGGTAGCGGGACTGGGCCCCTTGCTACCGGCATCTAGAGGTGCCTGGAGTCCCGGTCGATTTCAACACGCCACTGGACCCTCCGAATGCCGTCGGCACAGCAACTGGCCATGGGGCGGCTTCGGAACAAACATGCCGAGAGCAGGCGGAGGGTCCTGACGCGGCGCCGGGGCGCTCTGCTGGGACTGCGGCACCGCCTGCGTCGACTTTGGAAGCCAAGATGGATGCCATGCCGGCAGCGGTCGACCGACTGGGCAACACGCTGGAACAAACCAGAACCTCCCTGGAATCCCGGATCGACAAAGTCACGGTTGACTTCACTTTGCTCCATGCCGACCATCGTAAACTGCAGGATGTCCAGCCGATAGTGCGCAACCACTCTGCCACTTTGCAGGACCTGATGGACCGCGTTAACACTCTAGAGGACCGTGCAGAGGATGCAGAGGGCCGCTCTCGGCGCCAGAACATACACGTCGTGGGTCTAGTGGAAGGTGAGGAAGGACGACGACCGGAGCAGTTCGTTGAAGGCTGGTTGCGGGACATACTACCCCCGGGGGTGCTCTCCCTGCAGTTTGTGGTGGAGCGGGCGCACAGAGTGCCGATGCGGAGACCTGTCCCTGGGGCACGGCCGCGTCCTTTCCTGTTTCGGCTCCTCAACTACCGTGACAGGGACGTGATCCTCCGGGAAACGAGGAAAATGGGTGCCCTGACGGTAGGGGGTGGCGCAGTGATGCTGTTCCCGGACTATACTGCGACCGTTCAGAAGCGGAGGAGTAACTATCTGGAGGTGAAACGCCAACTCCGTGAACTGCAAATCCAATATTCTTTGCTGTTCCCCTCGCGCCTCAGGGTGGTCACGAAGGATGGGACACGTTTTTTCGACGCCCCGTCTGATGTCTGGGACTGGCTGGAGGAAACGGGCCAACATGGTGGCCCCAGGCCCGCGGACCCGGGCCTCGTGGGGCGCCGGGAGAAACGACTGAGACGACGGAGACAGAGGGACCGACGCGGTGGAGCGGGGCCGAGTCCTCCTGCGGCCCCGAGTCCGGAGAGGATACGCATGGAACGGCTGGAGGTTCTTGAGGCGGTGGCCACCCTGGGATCTGTGAGCAGCCAAGGGGACGTGGCGTCCCACGCACACAGTGACACTGAGACTGACCAGTCCTCCTCCCCGTCCATCATACTTTCAGAGGACCAGGTGTTACCAGTGGTGACTCCCCAGACGGCCGACCTTGGTTTGTGGTTCTGTGGCTCTTTTATGCTTACACGACTGGGCTGGTTGGGGTGCCGCGGGTGTCACGGGGGCTGGAGGGACAGTGTGGGTTCCCTTACACGCAGGACGGGGTAGGGAGTCCACGCATGCCTTGGTCACGGGGGTGCGGGGTGGCGGCGATGCCCACACACACACTCCTCTGGGGAGCAATTGCGCGACTGGCGGCCCTGCAGGCACACGAGGCTCTGACAGGGGTAACACGGGGCTCTTGCAGACCAGGACCAGCAGTATTGCCCTTTGGCACCCACTAGTACATATTTGGCCTGGTAGTTCACAGGCGATCGAGTCTTACATGTTTGGACGAATGCCCGTTCTGGGGCTTGCCCTTGCAGTTATGGAATTCCTTTTGTTAATCTTACTTTTACCTTTGTTTACCTACACTCTGCAGTGTTCTGCAGTTCTATTGTACACCATGTTATTGCAGCAGGCGGTCTGGGCAACAGTGATCTTGGTCCCCTTCCTCCCCCTGGCTGGCCCGCTCCTGCCCGTGGGCCTCGCGTTGTCCACACTCAACACTGATGGCTGACACTGTGATAGTCACATGGAACATTAGAGGCATGCACACATCGACCCGCCGATACTCTATTTTTGCCTACTGGCAGCGGCATAGGATAGCGGTGGCCCTTCTCCAGGAGACACACATGACGCGGCCAGAATTGGATAAATTACGCGCTCGATGGAGGGGGCAGCTTTTTGGGACCACATATTCTGCGCATGCTCGGGGTACGTTGATTTGGGTACGGGCAGGTACACCCTTCACATGCTCCGAAGTAGTGATTGATCCTGCTGGACGATACACACTGGTTCGGGGGAGGCTCAACGGGCACTCTATGCTTCTGGGATCCATCTATGCCCCGAACGTCGACCAACCGTCGTTCCTATATCAACTCTCGGTGGCCTTAACCCCGTATGTGGGTCTTCCCTGGTTACTGGGTGGGGACTTTAACGCGGTGCTGGACACGAGCCTTGATAGATCCTACCCGCCGCTCCGTAGCACACAGGCAGTCTCGAACGCGAGGAACCTTACTGATTGGCTGTCGCGATGGGCCCTGCATGACGTCTGGCATACCTTACACCCCACTGACCGACTCTATTCATATTATTCGGCGGTACATGACCTTAACGTCCGCCTTGACAGGGTGGTGGGTTCTCCTTCGCTGGACCCATTGATAGTCCAGGCGGACTACCTGGGCCGGACCCACTCGGATCACAATCCTCTTAGGCTGCGTCTCTGCTGGGACCTGGGGAGGTACTCCATTCCCACGTGGCGTCTGCAACCTGCCGCTCTTGAGGATGCAGAGTTTCGAGCTTCGCTCGGCACAGCGGTCGAACAGTTCTTTGATCTCAACGAGGGTACGTCAGGGAGCGTGCTGACGGAATGGGACGCGCACAAATCTACCATGCGGGGACATTGCCTAGGGGCAACGGGGAATATTCGTAAGCAGCTTACGTTACTGCTTACCGCTTTGGAATCGCGGCTATTGTCGTGTGAACGCCATGGTGAGGGAGGAGGTCGAGACTCGACCCGGCTGGCGCGGCTCCGGGCACGCCACGCTGAGCTGCTGGAGAGATTGCGCTGCCATAACTACGCTGCACATTCGGCTCGGGTCCACGCCACATCTGATAGGGCGGGGCGGTTGTTGGCCTGGTTGATCAGGCAGGAATCGGGCTACGCACCAATAGCCTCCATCCGTGGATCGGACGGGACGCTGGTACATACGCAACAGGAGATCCATCAGATACTCACAGCGCATTACAAGGCCCTGTACACTTCAACGGGGCGCCGACAGGCACAGGATCTAGACCAGTTTCTAGAGGCCGCCTGGCTGCCCACGGTTCCGGATGCCCACCAGGAAACATTAGAAGGTCCCCTCACGCTGGAGGAGATAGGGGAAGCGGTGGCCTCACTGGCTTCTGGCAGGGCGCCTGGGCCGGATGGTCTCCCGGCGGAGTACTATAAAGCATATCGGGAGTCTCTGGTGCCCAGACTGCACGCGTTATATCTAATGGCCCTTGAGGAAGCTACCCTGCCCGCCTCCATGAGAGAGGCCTACCTGATCTCTTTACCCAAGCCAGGACGTGACCCTACTAACCTGGGGTCCTATCGCCCCCTCGCCCTTCTCAACACCGATTATAAAATTTTGGCCAAGGTCCTGGCGGAGCGGCTGGCCCCCACTGTACCTGTACTGGTGCACAGGGACCAGAATGGGTTTGTGCCGAAGCGCAGCACCTCGCTTAACCTCCGTCGGTTCTTCCGCGTTGCCGCACATGGCGCACAGCATTGGCCGCGAGCGGGCTGTTTAGTATTGGACCTTGAAAAGGCCTTCGATTGCCTTGAATGGGGGTACCTAGTGGCAGCATTGTCGCACTATGTACTAGGCCTCGGGTTACTACAAATGGCGGCGCTTCTTTATAAGAATCCTGTGGTCCGGGTGAGAACTGGCCCATACATCTCTGAGGCCATTTCAGTCGGCCGTGGTACCAGGCAGGGGTGCCCTCTTTCGCCTCTCCTTTTTGCGCTTGCCATAGAGCCCTTAGCGGCCACCCTACGGAAGGTTTTGACGGACGGCATTCCCATGGGCGACGCAACGCACCAGGTCTCCTTATATGCGGATGACCTCCTGGTCTTCGTTAAAGACGTGGCGAACATTTCAGGGGACCTTGATCGAGTCCTAACGGAATTTGCTGCGCTATCCGGGTTAAGGGTGAATGCGGCCAAGTCGTGCCTTTATACGCGTTCTGCGCTGACGCCCTGGATCCCCAGTATCATCTGGGGGGTGTGCCTGTCAGGTGGCATCCGGACACCTTCCGTTACCTGGGCATCCAGGTGTATAGGCAGCCAGCTGACCTGGTGGAGGGCAACTTGGGCAGGGCGGTAACGGCGATCAGGGCCCAGATGCATTTCTGGGGTACCCTCCCTCTCGCGGTCACATGCCGCATTGCCTTGGTCAAAATGGTGACTCTGCCCAGGTTCCTCTACTATTTTGCTAATCTGCCGATCTACATCCCGGCGTCTTTCTTTGCCACCCTGGAGCGCTCACTCCGGGATTTTGAATGGGGTAACGCGCGCCACAGAGTGGCACTATCTAAGTTATACCTCCCCACGGGTCAGGGGGGACTCGCAATGCCGTGCTTTGCGCACTATTACCTAGCAGCGCAGCTGCAGTGGGTAGCCAGGTGGTTGGCCGATAGGGAGAGGGATGACACGGCGTCCTCGGAGCCACTGCTCCCCCTGGCGGATATCATTGCGGCGTTCCACCCGGCGGCCAGAGTGGTCAAACCGGGTCCCCTCCTTGTGGCAGTGGCCTACAAATGCTACCGGCGTGCCCTTTACTGGACCCGGTCGAATGTCCCTTACGCTCCTGCCATGCCGATTGAGGGCTCGCCTAGTGGACAGGGGATACTGCGCTCGACGGAGCTTACAGAATGGCACGCGGCGGACATCTGCACATTGGGGGACCTCTACCGCGATGGTGCGCTTATCCCATTCGCTCAATTAGCGGAGGAGACGGGGTTACCAGCCGGTCAATTCCTCCGTCACTGCTCGGTGATCGCGACATTGACGAACCGGTGGGGAGCTCTTCAGGAGGAGCCAGCACAGCACCTCATGATGCAATACCTCCATGTCATGGGACGGGGCAGTCACATGATCCGTTGGTTCGCGGCCTCCCTGCGCACACAGGTGGCGACCGACCTGTCTCCTTTGCGCGGTAAATGGGAAGCGGACTTGGATCGCCCCATGGCTGACAAGGAATGGAGGGATGCGCTACGGGGGCCAACGCGGGTTCCCAGGAACTTGCGGTTTCGCCAAATCCAATACTTTATACTACACAGAGCATATCTCACTCCTGACTCCATAAACCGATATTTCCATCGCGCGGATGCAGACTGCCCACGCTGCAAGGCTCTGGATGCTGGACTGGTGCACATGTTATGGAGTTGTCCAGCACTAGAATTGTATTGGCGGACGGTGCATGGAGCGTTAAGTAAATGCGCCGGCCCGCTGGCGCCGCGGGAATGGCCGGCCTGCTTGCTGCACTTGTTTAGAAGAACTCCCCCCACGAAGGTTGCCTCTCGCTTCTTCGACCTGGGTTTGGTGGTGGCGAAGCGGTTGATCACCAAGCGCTGGAAGGCAGCTGAGCCCCCCTGAGCGCAAGCATGGCGGAGCTCCCTGCTGGTGTGGGCGGGGGCAGAAGGTACGGCCCTTTTGCGGGAAGAAACGTTGGGCCTCAGGCGCACGCCTATAGCGAACCAGTGGGGCACACACTTGCAGACCCTGATGCAGCTGGATGGGGACGCCCTGGGGCTCTGTGGGACAAGCACTGCGGAGGCACTCCCTGAGGAGGGGGGGAACGGAGGTGAGCCCCGGGGGTCTAACTTGGGGACTGATGCAGAGGCCCTCACTGAACCGGGCATGTGTGCGGACACTGAAAATTGCCTTTAATGGAACTGTTTGTACCGGGGGGTGGGGCCCGGGTGGGGGGGGTCGGGCTGGGAGAGGTGCCTGGGGATCATATGGTTAAAGACCGAACCTGCTGCTGCTGTTGTGCTGGGGCTTCTGTTGTTTTGCCTCTTCCTTTTTGTTGTTCCATGGAACTGTTTATATAAGGGCGGTGGTCCTGAGACCCATAAGTTTTATCTTGCTTAGCACATGGGGGTGGCGTTTGATCCTGTTGTTCGCCATACTCACAACTGGCAGTGACTACTCAGAATGGCTGACTCATTGCCTGTGTGATACTTCATTTATGACATGTGCTATGTCTATATTAACGAAATGCCAATAAACAGATTTCATAAGTGGAGTTCTATTGAGAGGGAAGCCTTTGCTGTGGTCTCCACCTGTTTCAGACTCACTTCAGAGTTCAAACCAACCACAGGCCTCTTAGATGGTTGATGTAGGTAAGAGGAGAGAACCCCAAGTTGTTAGGATGCTCCATTTCCCTACAGGGTATGGACTTCACAGTAGAACACAGACCTAGGACTGACCATGCCAATACAGATGGCCTTTCCAGGTTCTTCACCAAGATTTTGAGAACCACCAGGACAAGGGTTAGTTGCTCATCACCTTTCCTCTGAAGGGGGGATATTTGAGGAAATGCCTCTTTTTGTATGGTCGCACTCATGTTTTTGTACTGATGCGGCTGGTTTCTCGACTCTGAGAGTGCACTAAGGCCTGCTAACCAGACCTCAGGGCCTGTGCTCTTACCCTTAAAGTGACATGTCAAATTTCCTCTGCCAAATTGGTTGAGCTAGCTTACCTCTTAGTCCCTACTAAATGGTACCCAGGGCATCCCCCAGGGATTGCAGCACTAGTTGTGCCACCCTGGGTGAGATACAAATAAAATGAGACTTCCAGATCACCATTTGCAGGCTGGAAGAACAGTTTAACTGCTGGCCCGACTATTCCATTTAAAGCAATGACAAAGCCAGACTTCCCCATGGTATGTGTGTAAGTCACCCCCATGTTAGGCTTAGCGAGTCCCAAGCCAGGGTGAATCATATCTCATGGGCAGAATATGTATTCTACATGTTCTGCTAATAAAATTGGTAAATTGTCAATTTTACTATGGGATAGCTTGGTCGCCCAATTGGCGAGTGCAGAGTTACATGCCGACTTGTCAGCTGTGCTAACTCTGGAACGGTGCGATTAAAGTGGGTCATCCACGATATCAAACAACTTGTTGCATTAAGCCCAACTTGATTCTCAGGTCACAATTAATGCAACAAGTTGCAGTGTACAACTTTAGCAAAGTTGTCACTTTGTTCCCTTCAGTCCCCTGTACCCACACTGGTTGGAAACGGGGTCCTGTAGCCGAGACAGCTTTCTGCCCTCCTGGGGAGACGTTCTAACGACTCCAAGGTAAGGATACTGTTGGAATGGGTGAAAACAATGTCAATGAATACCATGATATGTCCTGGCCCAACAACGGCAATACCAACAAGTGCAATATCAATGTATGCCATAACCTGTACTCGCAAGACCATGTCAATGCCTGTCAATGCAATGTCCATGTATGCCATAACCTGTACCTGCACAGTAGCGCAGACACCGGAAATGACAATATCAATGTGCACCATTATCCATGCACAAATTATGATACTGTTACTAGTAAGAACAATGTTGATGTACGTTATGACCTAAACAAACATAAGGGTCTCATTAATGTGTTTTTGTCGTAGGGCAGCACAGCAGGCCTTCCTGCTGTGCTGCCCTATGGCAAAAAAAAGGGCAGGAATGTGCCGTATCTATGAGATACAGGGTCTGAATTCCCTTGATGAGTGGAACACAGTTATTACCTACACATAAAAACTGCTTTCTTTTTAAATTGATTCTGTTCCTCCTATGAGTTCTCTCTCTCTCCTTCCAACCCTCTCCCCACCCCCATCTCCCCCCCCTCCCCCCCCACGTCCATCGTTAGCCACCGTGATATACCACTGGTACTTTATTACCTCCTTTTTGTATGCAATTGTTATGCCTATGTCTTAAACCCAGTGCGCCATTGCAATTTTGCACCTCTCTGTCTCCCAATCATGTACAACATTGTTGAATTTGCGGCTTATTACTCTTCTATACATGATTACTTTCCTTCCGTGTGTTGTCTCTTACCTCCCCTCTTTCCCTCTCTCCTCCCCTCTCCCACCCCTTCTCAGCAACTGTTATACATGACTAGTGCACTGTTACTTCCTTTTGTGCAATTCTTATGCCTATGTTGAAAACCAGTGTGACATTGTAATTTGCTCCTCGATGTATCCAAATCATGTACATTATTGCTGTTTTTCCATGTTAATTCCCTTGTTAGCACGTTTCCATATTGTATTGTTTTATTCCCTTTTGATCTCTTCCATAAATTGTACTATTCATATAATGTATAGACATCAATTCTTGTAAATCTACTGTCCTTTTAATTTTCTTCCGTCGGCCATCTTTCTTAGGCCGTTCACATCTTCCTCCATCCCCCAGGGGTACCTACTCTGCCATTACACCTTCTAGTTGTATCTCCGCCCAACCCACACGTGATACTGACTGCCCCTAGTTTAGCCGACTCTTCCACGCCACACGCCAGAGAGGCTTTACTCGTCGGCTCGGCTTCCTGACACCGGACCTACCCCGGCGCTCCTTCCCCGGAAATCGTTCACCGGATGTGTCTCCCCTACTTCGGACCTAACCCCGCTGGTAAGCACAATTCTGTACCCGTATTCATCGAGCAGCGGTAACTCTAACCTCGCGATTAAAGACCATTCGCATCTCTCCTGCACATTCGTGACACCTATACACAGGTATCTAACGGAGCACATTTCTTGTCATTTTTGTCTTTTCAGAGCGCTGTCAACAACACTACTAACTGCCAATATCCTCCTTTATTGGTAAGCACTCTCCGCCGCACCTCGCCCCTTTTTCTCCCGTCATTCGGGTTCATGAATAAACCTTTGCCCTCTTCCTTTAGAGCTGTTCCATAATTCTTGTACTGACGCACAGACGCCTCCGTTTCCCTATGATTGAGTCAGTGTAAATTTTCTCCCTTCATGACACCAGGTAACCCTTCTCCCTTATCCTTGTATATAGCATTCACTCCTCCGGGTCCCTCTATTTATTTTCTCTCCTTTTCTTCCTTTCTCTATAGAAGTACCTATTGATTCGTGTGTAACCTTAGTCCTGATGATGACCTCAAGCTAACGAGGTCGAAACGCCGTCTGCGGCATTGAAACGGGTCATGCTCTAATCATGAAAATAATGTTTGTAATGATTAACTTTTTGTAAATACTTTGTTTGACCCCTATTGTTCATTTATCCTGCGCCGCCTCACGTTGCTCCCTCATTCTTGTGTCACTGCGCCGTTTCACTCAACACTACAACCCCATTACTCACATGGTTGTTATGGTTACTGTAATTTAGTTGTGTTATGTACTTCTATCTACAAATAACAACCTTTACCCTTTCCTTGGTCTCCCTTGTTTTTTCCTGTTCGCTATGATTAGCTCCAAATTTCTAACGGTCCCTTTACATGATTGACCAGTTGAGACATTGTCTTTTTGCTACTATACTTGCCCGGACTCAACTGGGATAACGGGTCTACTCCTGTTTTTGTTTTCGTATCTATGAGATACGGCACATTCCTGTCCTTTTCCCCTGCGCTGGTGCACAACTAGGTTGCCCTGCACCAACGCAGGCACCTTTGCACCATGGTGCAATGTTGCCTGTGTTGAGGGGATGATTACTTTTTGTGCAGGAAGGTTTCAAAACAATCACAAGAGGCTTTTCCCTTTTTCTATGTGTGCTGCATTCTGCAGCACACATAGAAAAAAGAAAAACGAGGAGAAATAAAGTTATTTCTCCTTGTTGTGCCATTTTGACGCTGCCTCAGATTTATGATTTCTCGTAAATCTGGGGCAGTGTCAAAATGCCATGGATGTTGCTGGGAACACCCCCAGCAACACCAATTGCATGCCCCTTTAATGCAGAAAACTGCGTTAGAGGGAGCAATATTTTCCAGGCAGCATTAATCCAAAAGAAGTGGCTTAGTGCTTCCTCGTAAATATGGGGCAGGCTACTGCGTGACGGAAAGTCACAAAAAGTGATGGTCCGACAGTGCAAGGGGCCTCATAAATGAGGCCCAACTATGTCCATACCAGCAAGAACAATATCAATGTATGCTATGACAACTGTATGCACAATATTAAGGATGTCAATAAAAATAATATCAGTGACTGCCATTTTATTTTCAGGAGTTCTAATGAACTCACATCATTGCTGTCGGATTCACCCACGGTGACCTCACCATCAACCTCAAGTCAGAGATATGTGGTTAGACTTGTCCTATGACTCACACGCACACCTATGGAATACCAGGCCACAGGTGGGGTCTCTCTTAACCTAAAGACAAACGTGCGCCCAGGGCAAACCTTGATCAATACCACAGATGGACAGCTGCACCACAAACAGGTCTGAGGAATTTGTCCCCAATAAAACACGTGTGGCCAAAGGCCCGCATTCCCCAAAAGCTTGATACCACATGTCGATAGAAACACTAAATCAATCAGGACACGTTATGCCCACCACACATAGTAATCATGCGCTCCTCATGCCGGACAGCTGGACATATACACAGTGGCCCACACTAGCTCTCCCCGAGGTCGAGAGCCATCTGTGTCCTTATCAAATGCCCGTATTTGTTGATTTATGACTGAGATGCTTTTTTGGAATGTAGAAAATTGCTTTATTGTAAATGTCCAGTGGAGCAACAGCGGACCTCTAGTTCCGCACCTCACGCCAGTTCCAGTATGTGATTCTGCTGCGCAGCCTACCCCAACACCAGCCATTGCATGACGCTACTGTGCTCCAGATCAGAAAGTTACTTTTTGTAAAATGGGGGTGCGCAGATCATAAAGTCCAGTAGTCAAGTGATGATGTAAAAAAATCAATTTCTTTATTCCAAATTCTTAAAATTAGCAAAATGAGACACTCAGCCAACGAGTTTCTTTCCCATACTGGGAACTTCATCAGGGTTGAAAAGATGACAAACAACACAAATATTACATTTAAATACTAGGACACAGGACTAAAATGATACATACAATCATACTGATATATAGACAACACAAACAATTTTTTTTAACAATACACAAAAAGCTTTTTTTGCAAACACATAAATAGTCACATGACATTACATATACAAGTCACCACATAACATATCTAAAATATTGATTTGAATGACCGGGACAGAAAAAGGGGAGGGGGGTATTTGGGGGGACAAAAACAATATATACACATTAAATTCAGAGTATGCATAGTAAAGTAGACATGACAGTGGCACGTTGTCTAGGATTATCTACGGCATGTACTTATAACGAATATAATAGCACATTATGACATCCCCCTATTTGTAAAACAGAGCGTGGGTGGGAGGTACTATATATTTAAGCACGTGCTGATGGATAAACTCCGTAATCAGTAAATCGGGGTTAATCACCGGAGGTCAAAAGGTGGTAAACGAGGTAGTGTTGCGTTCCTTACCAGTGAAAGTGCAGACTGGGATGAACTCACTCACAATGGCCAGTGTGGGCGATGCTCCCAAAATCAATGAGCGCCCGAATATCAACCTGAATAATACAGTAACCAAGATTCAGAAGAGACAAAGTGGATATTTGTCACTACGCATCAGAATGACACTCAAGAACAATAGTTGTAGGAAAACAGTGGGGAGAACGGGGAGGAAAAGGGGGTAAGTGGAGTCAGGGGAGGGGAGCTTCAAATGACACATTGCGCACAGTGCAAGGCTGCTCCGTCTTTTGACATTATAAATAACAAGTGATGTACTATCTAAGTGCCAACTAGATAGGTAGGATAACAGAGACATAAACTCCCTATGTGAGGACTCGAGATAAGAATGATGGATATATGCCTGTATAATACATGGGTAGTACAGTAATGTGCGATAAGAATGTCCAGGACTCACACCCAATAAGCGAGCGGTGGCCTTGCTCACGTTAAATTGCAAAGTAATATATTGAGATCAATACATGATAAAGATGCTCCTACTTTGTACTTCTAATTCGAGCATTGTCCGGGCTCCCATTTAATTAAAAACATTGTATTACGATCAGTGCACTATAATAAATATGCTATGATGAATGATGTCTGTAACCCAATAGCGAAAACTTGGCAGGGGGGGACCAATGTGAAAAGCATACCTAAAATCCCCCTCAATACTTCATTCAATAACCCAATATTGGGATAATGTAACACTCCAAACGCTGTACCTTTTAGAAACGTAGCATCACAGCAATTGCTTTTCTTAGAATATCAAACAATGTGGTTCAGTGTATTGCACTCGAGCCACACAGAGAGATAGCAGGTATGATAAATCCTGCAGGGAAAAAACTAGAAAGAGAGAAAAACAAAAGGGGGGAGAGGGGAAGGTAATTGATTGATATATGATCACACCCCCAAGCGCATCAAGCGTAAACATCACAGCCCTCCATGTCACTAGATCACATGAATTAAAATTGCGCCATCTCTAAATAAGTGGGGAAGGTAATTAATTGATATATGATCACATCCCAAGTGCATCAAGTGTAAACATCTCCGCCCTCCATGTCACTAGATCGCATGAATTAAAGTTGCGCCATCTCTAAATACATTACAGGGCAGCTGTCAATCCCTGTGTGTAGGGCACTCTAAAAACCACCCGTAATAGATCCAAAAAAAGGCAGTATTGCCCCACCAGCGCTGTACTAAATAGTAGAAGTAGAATCAAAATTCCGAGTTCTCCCTCGCAACAGCTGTCTGCACCCAAATCATACTTAAAAGGCACCCGACATATCCAATAAACAGTATCACAATGACAATATACAAGCACAAGTAGTCCCCACCTGTGATAGATCCCAAAGTGCAAGTGATCCCACACGGCATTGCGTCAAAGATTGTTATTAGCAATACAGCCTCACAGCGGCTGCCTGACCCCACTTCCAAGGATCGAAGTGGACAGATCGCACAGTGCAGTAAAGACACGGCGTAATGAGTGTGATGTTCCCCATAGGTGGCCCTTAACGTACAATTCCCACCTAGTAGACACAATTTCCTGATTACAAGTTCAAGTCTGCAGTGGCTGTCCACCCACATGTACTGTGATCGAAATTCAAACAGTACCACCCCGAGTTGCAATCTGTGAAAACCCCAAGAACTTCTTGCCAAGCTCAATTTACCAAAACGCTCCCAGCGGCTGTCAACCCCCATGTGGTGCAGAAAGAAATATTAATTTGACAACAGCCACCCAAAGCAGTAATCCTAAGAAACCCAAGGTTCTGCATACCACAATTCTCTTACCTACACGCCGTGTCAGTAGTTCTGTAACTTCATGTGAAACAATCAATTTCCCGCCAGCTACACAAATAGACGGGACTCCTCCCCCAGCTGACTGGTAACACCCAATCGGAGAGGACCACTCCCGGATATAACATAGATGCCATGTAAGGGTGGGAGGCCTTGAAAAAGCATGGTCGCCGTTTTGAAGTGGTCTTGAATGACTATCAATAAATGTAGAAAAGGTAACCCCTCCGTGCAGCAAAAAATGCGAAAGTGGGAAAAAAACACAGACTGAGATAATACTCAACTGTTTATCAATTACGTCACTTTTCACAATATATACGGTCTCATTTGTAAATACGACCGAAAGTGAAAGAAACAATGCATGACTGCTCGGCAGATATGCACTTCTGATAGAAGTAAAGAATAAAAAATGAATAAAATGTTGTATGATGCACAATGTTGAAAGAAAAGGGGGAAAAAGGGGCCAATATTCGTACTAAAAAAAGTCTTAAAGTCTGCGACATAATAACCGCCATGTTGTAACGAGCATCTGCTGCGTACATATAAGCTACTGATGCCTCCTTGAGCTTCAAAAAGCTTGACCGAAAACATTGTAACGGAAGGATAGAAAATACAAAAAAAGGGAAGACTAGATAGTTACCCAAATAAAAAACCGTGCCAGAAATCAATGACACGTCCGTAGAAGGGAGTATGCTGACAGCTGAAAAATCATGTCGGTTCAGAATGTGAAATCAGACCCCGCATAGATCAATCCTGGGTCAATTCTACACATGCTACATAAGGAAATGTGTAGAGAATGAGATGTGAATACTGAGCAAGAAGCCTAAAGGAGCATGGATGTAGAGCATAGTCTTATATAAAAATAAAAGAGGTGAATGCAGAAGTAAATTGTACAGTAAATTTTAATACAGTGTATATGGGTCAGCATTGTTTGCAATATCTCCTATGGTGCTGGTATTTAGGGGGCAACAGTTTGATGTCATAGCAACTGCGGAAGCCCAGAGGAACATAGATGTGATCATTATGTTGGTTATCTGTGTGCGAGGTGAATGCAACTGTGAGTAAGAGTACAGTGTATATGGGCCAGCATTACACATATTAACTCCTTGGTTATGTAGGGGGCAACAGTTAGATGTCATTATAACAGCATAAAACATAGGTTTTCAGTGGGAGCTATATAATCCAATTCTGAACAGTGGTGAGGCAAAACATATATATCAACCACTTCCTAAAAGTAATGCATTTCATGATCAGTGTTGAATCCCTGACTGATACTCCTTAGTTTACATATCCATTTGGATTCGCATTGCCTTAAGTGAAGTTCGTTGCCATGAATTCAGCCGATTACGTTGGGGAAATTGAACGACAATTGAGTGATGTCCAATGTTATGAGAAAATAGGCTTCAATCCATCAGTGAACTGACCACACATATCAATCTCAAACTGACAGAGTGGAGGGAAGTTTTGCCTTCTGAATGATCAAGAATATAGATATTTGAGGGTAGACAACCCAAGGTTCCCATGCATTTACATCCTCCCCAAACTACACAAGAGAGGGGGTTTCCCTCCAGGAAGACCAATCATCTCTGGGGTGGGCTCACCAACTAAAAGACTCTCTAAGTTTATTGACCTCAAGTTACAAAAACATGTTCTGGACTTACCGTCTTACATCCAAGATGGTAAGGACATATTGTCCAAATTCTAAGATTTTGCTTGGTCCGACGAGCTTATGTTTGTGACATTTGACGTAGCAAGCCTATATACCTGTATACAGCACGAGTTTGAACTCATTGTCGCCAGATTCTATCTGGATAGAGAGGGAGCTGATTGCTACGAGCACAACCAGATGATTCATGAAATGACAAAGTTGGTCCTCACTAGGAACTACTTCCTTCATGATGGCACGTGGTACCATCAGAAGAGGGGTATGGCCATGGGCTCCAGGTTTGCTCCCTCTTATGCATGCCTCTTCATGGGGTGGTATGAGAGGGAGCATGCCTGGAATAGGCGTGCCTCCCCCTGAACAGAACACATTGTGTTCTGGGGGAGGTACATCGATGATATCATCTGCCTGTGGTCGGCAACTGAGGTTTCTCTCTTGGAATATTACCATTATCTGAACGCCAATCCCTACAATGTCAAACTGACCACCGAATATCACAAGGAGAGCATTAACTTTTTGGACTTGCACTTCTAAGTGAAGGATAGCCTAGTACAAAGCACCTTACATCTTAAGGAAACTGCCTGCAATGCGGTATTGCACGCCAGTAGCGCACATGCCAGCTCGACTATCAGGAACATCCCTTATTGAGAGATGGTCCGCATGAGACGAAATTGTAGCGAAGAGGATTGCTTCAATAACAACATCCTACATGTTAAAAATAGATTTCTGGCAAGAGGTTACAATAAGAGGGTCTTAGACTCAGCTGAGAGTAGAGTACGAACACTCACTAGAGAGTCAACATTGACGGAGGAGAGGCGGTCCAAAACCAAGAGGGAGACCACAGACATCAGATTTATCACACAATACACCACGCACAGTGATGCGATTTTCAGATTACTGAAGAAGAATTGGCATCTGCTAGAGGAAATCCCTAGCCTCCGGGATGCAATCAGAAAGAATCAATTGGTCACTTACAGAAGAGGGAACACACTGATGAATGAACTATGTCCAAGTTATGTTGCCACTGGGAACAAGAAAGGGACCACATGGTTACCGGCGAAACCGAAGAGTTTCTACACATGTAGCTCTTGTAATATCTGTAATTTGGGTAAGAACAAAATTAAGAAGTTTTGCCTTCTGAATGATCAAGAATATAGATATCTGAGGGTAGACAACCCAAGGTTCCCATGCATTTACATCCTCCCCAAACTACACAAGAGAGGGGGTTTCCCTCCAGGAAGACCAATCATCTCTGTGGTGGGCTCACCAACTAAAAGACTCTCTAAGTTTATTGACCTCAAGTTACAAAAACATGTTCTGGACTTGCCATCTTACATCCAAGATGGTAAGGACATATTGTCCAAATTCTAAGATTTTGCTTGGTCTGACGAGCTTATGTTTGTGACATTTGACGTAGCAAGCCTATATACCTGTATACAGCACGAGTTTGAACTCATTGTCGCCAGATTCTATCTGGATAGAGAGGGAGCTGATTGCTACGAGCACCACCAGATGATTCATGAAATGACAAAGTTGGTCCTCACTAGGAACTACTTCCTTCATGATGGCACGTGGTACCATCAGAAGAGGGGTATGGCCATGGGCTCCAGGTTTGCTCCCTCTTATGCATGCCTCTTCATGGGGTGGCATGAGAGGGAGTATGCCTGGAATAGGCGTGCCTCCCCCTGAACAGAACACATTGTGTTCTGGGGGAGGTACATCGATGATATCATCTGCCTGTGGTCGGCAACTGAGGTTTCTCTCTTGGAATATTACCATTATCTGAACGCCAATCCCTACAATGTCAAACTGACCACCGAATATCACAAGGAGAGCATTAACTTTTTGGACTTGCACTTCTACGTGAAGGATAGCCTAGTACAAAGCACCTTACATCGTAAGGAAACTGCCTGCAATGCCAGCTCGACTATCAGGAACATCCCTTATGGAGAGATGGTCCGCATGAGATGAAATTGTAGCGAAGAGGATTGCTTCAATAACAACATCCTACATGTTAAAAATAGATTTCTGGCAAGAGGTTACAATAAGAGGGTCTTAGACTCAGCTGAGAGTAGAGTACGAACACTCACTAGAGAGTCAACATTGACGGAGGAGAGGCGGTCCAAAACCAAGAGGGAGACCACAGACATCAGATTTATCACACAATACACCACGCACAGTGATGCGATTTTCAGATTACTGAAGAAGAATTGGCATCTGCTAGAGGAAATCCCTAGCCTCCGGGATGCAATCAGAAAGAATCAATTGGTCACTTACAGAAGAGGGAACACACTGAGGAATGAACTATGTCCAAGTTATGTTGCCACTGGGAACAAGAAAGGGACCACATGGTTACCGGCGAAACCGAAGAGTTTCTACACATGTAGCTCTTGTAATATCTGTAATTTGGGTAAGAACAAAATTAAGAAGTTTTGCCTTCTGAATGATCAAGAATATAGATATCTGAGGGTAGACAACCCAAGGTTCCCATGCATTTACATCCTCCCCAAACTACACAAGAGAGGGGGTTTCCCTCCAGGAAGACCAATCATCTCTGTGGTGGGCTCACCAACTAAAAGACTCTCTAAGTTTATTGACCTCAAGTTACAAAAACATGTTCTGGACTTGCCGTCTTACATCCAAGATGGTAAGGACATATTGTCCAAATTCTAAGATTTTGCTTGGTCCGACGAGCTTATGTTTGTGACATTTGACGTAGCAAGCCTATATACCTGTATACAGCACGAGTTTGAACTCATTGTCGCCAGATTCTATCTGGATAGAGAGGGAGCTGATTGCTACGAGCACCACCAGATGATTCATGAAATGACAAAGTTGGTCCTCACTAGGAACTACTTCCTTCATGATGGCACGTGGTACCCTCAGAAGAGGGGTATGGCCATGGGCTCCAGGTTTGCTCCCTCTTATGCATGCCTCTTCATGGGGTGGCATGAGAGGGAGTATGCCTGGAATAGGCGTGCCTCCCCCTGAACAGAACACATTGTGTTCTGGGGGAGGTACATCGATGATATCATCTGCCTGTGGTCGGCAACTGAGGTTTCTCTCTTGGAATATTACCATTATCTGAACGCCAATCCCTACAATGTCAAACTGACCACCGAATATCACAAGGAGAGCATTAACTTTTTGGACTTGCACTTCTACGTGAAGGATAGCCTAGTACAAAGCACCTTACATCGTAAGGAAACTGCCTGCAATGCCAGCTCGACTATCAGGAACATCCCTTATGGAGAGATGGTCCGCATGAGATGAAATTGTAGCGAAGAGGATTGCTTCAATAACAACATCCTACATGTTAAAAATAGATTTCTGGCAAGAGGTTACAATAAGAGGGTCTTAGACTCAGCTGAGAGTAGAGTACGGACACTCACTAGAGAGTCAACATTGACGGAGGAGAGGCGGTCCAAAAACAAGAGGGAGACTACGGACATCAGATTTATCACACAATACACCACGCACAGTGATGCGATTTTCAGATTACTGAAGAATTGGCATCTGCTGGAGGAAATCCCTAGCCTCCGGGATGCAATCAGAAAGAATCAATCGGTCACTTACAGAAGAGGGAACACACTGAGGAATGAACTATGTCCAAGTTATGTTGCCACTGGGAACAAGAAAGGGACCACATGGTTACCGGCGAAACCGAAGATTTTCTACACATGTAGCTCTTGTAATATCTGTAATTTGGGTAAGAACAAAATTATGAATTTTAGCTACAATGGATCAGCCAACTATCGTATTACTAAATTCATCAACTGCAACACCACATTTGTGGTGTATGTGATTGGCTGCCCCTGTGTGATGATCTATATGGGTAGCACCAAAAGGAGCTTGAAACTACGTATCCAGGAACACAGAAGGGCAATTGTAAAGGGTGACCTGAAATACCCAATGACAGAGCATTATGGTATAAGACACCAAGGTGATGACACTTTCTGATTCCACGCCATCGATCATGTTGAGATGGGAGCCAGGGGTGGTGATACAGAGCTTCACTTAAGGCAATGCAAATCCAAATGGATATGTAAACTAAGGAGTATCACTCAGGGATTCAACATTGATCATGAAATACATTACTTTTTAGGAAGTGGTTGAAATATATTTGTTGATCCCTAGTTTTGCTTCACCACTGTTTAGAATTGGATTTTATAGCTCCCACTGAAAACCTATGTGTTATGCTGTTATTATGACATCTAACTGTTGCCCCTCACATAACATAGGAGTTAATATGTGTAATGCTGGCCCATATACACTGTACTCTTACTCACAGTTGCATTCATCTCGCACACAGATAACCAACAAAATGATCTACATCTATGTTCCTCTGGGCCGCCGCAGTTACTATGCCATCAAACTGTTGCCCCCAACATACCAGCACCATAGGACATATTGCAAACAATGCTGACCCATATAGACTGTATTACAATTTACTGATGCATTCACCTCTGTTATTTTTATCCAATATTATGCTCTACATCCTTGCTCCTTTAGGCTCCTTGCTCAGTATTCACATCTTGTTCCCTACACATTACCTGATGTAGCATGTGTAGAATTGACCCAGGATTGACATTCTCTATGCGGGGTCTGATTTTTCATTCTGAACCGACATGATTTTTCAGTTGTTAGCATCCTCCCTGGTACGGACGTGTCGTGGATTTCTGACACGGTTTTTTATTAGGATAACTATCTAGTCTTCCCTTTTTTTGTACTTTCTATCCTTCCGTTACAATGTTCTCGGTCAAGCTTTTTGAAGCACAAGGTGGCATCAGTAGCTTATATCGACGCCGCAGATGCTCGTTACAACATGGTAGTTATTATGTTGCAGACTTTAAGACTTTTTTTAGTACGAATATTGGCCCCTTTTTCGTCCTTTTCTTTCAACATTGTGCGACATACAACATTTTATTCATTTTTTATTCTTTACTTCTATCAGAAGTGCATATCCGCCGAGCAATCACGCACTGTTTCTTTCACTTTCGGTCGTATTTACAAATGAGAACGTGTATATTGTGAACAGTGACGCAATTGATAAACAGTTGAGTATTATCTCAGTCTATAGTTTTTTCCCACTTTCGCATTTTTTGCTGCACAGAGGGGTTAACTTTTGTACATTTATTGATAGTCATTCAAGACCACTTCAATATGGCGACCATGCTTTTTCAAGCCCTCCCACCCTTACATGGCATCTCCGTTATATCCGGGAGTGGTCCTCTCCGACTGGATGTTACCAGTCAGCTGGGGGAGGAGTCCCGTCTATTTGTATAGCTGGCAGGAAATTGATCGTTTCACGTGAAGTTACAGAACTACTGACATGGCGTCTAGGTAGGAGAATTGTGGTATGCAGAACCTTTGGTTTCTTAGGACTACTGCTTTGGGTGGCTGTTGTCAAATTAATATTTCTTTCTGCACCATGTGGGGGTTGACAGCCGCTTGGAGCGTTTTGGTACATTGAGCTTGGCAAGAAGTTCTTGGGATTTTCACAGATTGCAACTGGGGGTGGTACTGTTTGAACTTCGATCACAGTACATGTGGGTGGGCAGCCACTGCAGGCTTGAACTTTTAATCAGGGAATTGTGTCTACTAGGCGGGATTTGTACGTTACGGGCCACCTATGGGGCACATCACAGTCATTACGCTGTGTCTTTATTACACGATTGTGCGATCTGGCCACTTCGATCCTTGGACATGGGGTCAGGCAGCCGCTGTGAGGCTGTATTGCTAATTACAATCTTTGACGCAACGCACGTGGGGGATCACTCGCACTTTGGGATCAATCACAGGTGGGGACTACTTGTGCTTGTAGATTGTCCATGTGATACTGTTTATTGGATATGTCGGGTGCCATTTAAGTATGATTTGGGTGCAGACAGCTGTTGCGAGGGAGAACTCAGAATTTTGATTCTGCTTCTACTAGTTAGTGCTGCGCTGGTGGGGCAATATTGCCCTTTTTTGGATCTATTGCGGGTGGTTTTTAGGGTGCCCTACACATGGGGATTGACAGCTGCCCTGTAATGTATTTAGAGATGGCGCAACTTTAATTCATGCGATCTAGTGACATGGAGGGCGGAGATGTTTACACTTGATGCACTTGGGATGTGATCATATATCAATTAATTACCTTCCCCCCTTATTTAGAGATGGCGCAATTTTAATTCATGCGATCTAGTGACATGGAAGGCTGTGATGTTTACGCTTGATGCGCTTGGGGGTGTGATCATATATCAATTAATTACCTTCCCTCTCCCCCCTTTTGTTTTTCTCTCTTTCTAGTTTTTTCCCTGCAGGATTTATCATACCTGCTATCTCTCTGTGTGGCTTGAGTGGAATACACTGAACCACATCGTATGATATTCTAAGAAAAGCAATTGCTGTGATACTACGTTTCTAAAAGGTACAGCGTTTGGAGTGTTAAATTATCCCAATATTGGGTTATTGAATGAAGTATTGAGGGGCATTTTTAGGTATGCTCCTCACATGGGTCCCCGTGACAAGTTTTCGCAATTGGGTTACATACATCACTCATCAAATCATATTTATTATAGTGCACTGATCGTAATACATTGTTTTTAATTAAATGGGAGCCCGGAAAATGCTTGCATTTAGAGTACAAAGTAGGAGCAGCTTTATCATGTATTGATCTCAATATATTGCTTTTCAATTTAACGTGAGCAAGGCCACTGCTCGCTTATTGGGTGTGAGTCCTGGACATTCTTATCGCACATTACTGCACTACCCATGTATTATACAGGCATATATCCATCATTCTTATCTCGAGTCCTCGCATAGGGAGTTTATGTCTCTGTTATCCTACCTATCTAGTTGGCACTTAGATAGTACATCACTTGTTATTTACAATGTCATGTCAAAAGACGGAGCAGCCTTGCACTGTGCACAGTGTGTCATTTGAAGCTCCCCTCCCCTGAGGTCTCTTACCCTTTTCCCTCCCCGGTCTCCCCGCTGTTTTCCTACGACTATTGTCCTTGAGTGTCGTTCTGATGCGTAGTGACACATATCCACTTTGTCTCTTCTGAATCTCGGTTACTGTATTATTAAGGTTGATATTTGGACGCTCATTGATTTTGGGAGCATCTACAGTTCATGGTATTCAGGAATGCCCACAGTGGCCATTGTGAGTGGGTGCATCCCAGTCTGCACTTTCATTGGGAAGGAACGCAACGCTACCTCTTTTACCACCTTTAGACCTCTGGTGATTAACCCGGATTTACTGATTACCGAGTTTATCCATGAGCATGTGCTTAAATATATAATACCTCCCACCCACGCTCTGTATTACAACTAGGGGGATGTCATAATGTTCTATTATATTCGTTATAAGTACATGCGGTAGATAATCCTAGACAACGTGCCACTGTCATGTCTACTTTTCTATGCATACTCTGAATTTAATGTGTATATATTGTTTTTGGATTCTGTGTCCCCCCCCCAAAACCCCTCCCCTTTTTCTGTCCCGGTCATTCAAATCAATAATTTATATATGTTATGTGGTGACTTATATATGTAATGTCATGTGACTACTTATGTGTTGGCAGAAAAACATTTTTGTGTATTGTTAAAAAAAACATTTGTTTGTGTTGTCTATATATCAGTATGATTGTATATATCATTTTAGACCTGTGTCCTAGTATTTAAATGTAATATTTGTGTTGTTTGTCATCTTTTCAGCCCTGATGAAGTTCCCAGTATGGGAATGAAACGTGTTGGCTGAGTGTCTCAGTTTGCTGGATTTTAAGAATTTGGAATAAAGAAATTGAGTTTTTTTACATCATCACTTGACTATTGGACGTTATGATCTGTGCACGCCCATTTTACAAAAATGTCTTTATTGCACCTTATGAACTGTATTTAACAATGGCCAAAACTTTGTACACCAAGAGACTTTGAGCAGACAGCCTCTGTCAAGGCTCTCCCGACCACAGCGTTTAATCAAACCAACTTGTTCCTGTTTAGCCAAATGCCTCTTGTCTTTTCATTGATTTACGCTAAACCCATATCCGAGCAACAATACAATAGGGCCTGCTCTGGAAGGAGGTGTCACTTGCCTCCTGCAGTAAGCCACACAGTGTTGGCCCAAAAAGTGAGCTTCGTAAGAGAATACACATTTGAAATGCAAATTGCAACACTAGGGAAAGGCACTGCTCCATTGTTCAGGCAGGCAGGCTGGCACTTGAGACAGGAGAGGGGTAACCAGTTGCCAAACTGGCTTTTCAGGGGTGTGTAGCCCCCTTGGTAGCCACACCTCTGGGTTAGTCTAGGGATCTCCACACAATTAGAGAGGGGTCCTGCCATATTTGGAGTGGGAAGAATGGTGCATCCTGGGATGTCCAGATCCCACACTTCGCACAAAGTGGTCATCAGGTGGAAGGGAACCTGGTAGACCTTTGGCTAAACCTTGGGGCTGGTAAAGGAGAGGGACTGTACCTGCTGTGTCCTGCTAGAGGAGAAGCCATCTCCAGCCCAGCCAAAGCCAAGAAACTCCAAGGGTCAGTGAGCTGGCCTACTGTTCACAGCACAGAGACACAAGAGCTGAGAGGCCTGCTGGGGCAAGTTGGTAGCTCAAAGTCTTCAAGATGCTGCCAACGTGCATCACCAGGGACCAGGACCCAATGCAGAAGTTGCACCCAAGTTCGCATCTGACACCAACAGAGGCCTGTGACCGTGATACTGGTCAACCAGTAATCCAGTGGCGATTGAACTTCTGCTAGCAATAAGATGTCTTCAAGAAACGTTGACCCTGTGACCAGGGCCACCTCACTCTCTTTGTGGATCCATGAGCAATCGCAGCAAGACTCCATTGCTTCTACAGCATCTTCAACATACTTCATCCCTTGCATCAGGACCACTTCCATAGGAAAGCACAGCAAAAGATAAAAGTGTTTGGAACTGACTGAAGTCTGCTTCTACTGTTGATGTAACTGCTTCTGGGGACCCTGGCGATCCCCCTGACTGGTTGCCTATTGGAGTTGGTCACCTAAAGTGACTTTAAGTCACAGTATTACAGCTAGTCTAAACTTTTGGTGAAAAAGATTCCAAGTGTCAAATTCATCGAATTTGCCAATGCTTGTTTGTGGCTGAATGAAATAGCCTGATTTACTATACCTTGTAAATTCTATAACTCCAGAACCCTCAAGTGGATCTTTTTCATTGTAGTGTCTAAAAATACATACAAATACAGTCTGTATTTATACATTGGTGTTGGATTTCTATGCATTTTTGTCGATTCATTCTTTAATTGTTTTGGCGTTCGTTAAATGCTTTGCACTTGTTTCTTTGTATAAGCCTTACTGCTCAGAGTCGCAGCTACCCAGGGTTGAGCTGAAGGTTTGATAAACGAAACCTAAGGATCCTAAAGGGGCTGGTTAGTGTAGTACACAGTGAGGATGCAGAACCACACTATATAATACACCTCACTTCTTCACAAAATCCAACTGTCTCAAGCTCAGCACTGACAAGACAGAAAAAGAGATCTTTGCAGAAAAAACCATCTCATCTTGGGACTCCACCTGGAGGCTGGCCGATCTTGGACCCACACCTGTCCCCATCTCCCATGCCAGGAACCTCGGAATCATCACTGACAACAAGCTTGGGCAGGATGTTTCCTTTTTTTATTCTTCAATGCATTTTGCAATAAAATAAAATTCTAACCATCGCACCAGCTTACTAAGGCCATACATACTTGGTTTGCCAATGATTAGTTAACATTTGTGCCAGAGACTCAATAAATCACATCTCTGAGGGGCGTGGCCAGCGCAGAACCAGGCAAGAAGTACCTCCCCTGAGCTCCTCGTGGGACTCCGGCAGGACTTCAAATGAGCTTTGTCTGACCGCGACCAGTCCCTGCGTCAAACAGACTCCCGCCTAGTACTGGTGGAATGAACAGTAGCAGACAACATTTTGAACAATCTCGATCACACAGCCCGCATTGAAAAGTTGGAACGTGACCAGGGAGTGCTTCTGGATAAGCTCGACGATCTTGAAAATCGATTCCACCAGAACAATACACAAATTAAGGGTATCACATCCATTATTCACCCCACGGAACTTGCTCAAATCCAGGCTCTTTTCGTTCACATCCTTCAACCTTCAACCAGTCGATGACCAGCTAGTCCTCCTCGATCTCACACACAAGGTGTGCTCGAAGGTTCAACAACAAAAGAATCCCTCCCCTCACTAGGGTCCACTACTCCAATATGAAGGAGAAGATCATGCAAGCTGCCAAGCAGCAAGAACAGATAAAATTCAGAAGGGCTACTGTTGTAATCTAGCAAAGATTAATGCACCCTCCCTATGGTTGTCCCCTGCTCTGCTGCTTGGCCTACATGATGTCATCGCAATGTTGAGAGGGTTTGAGAATAGAAGGAATCAGTTGGTGAAGGGATGAGCAGTGAAGTGGCTGCTCCTGGTGGGGTCTATAATATGGATCTGATCTGAAGAATAAATCTGTGATCCTGAACTACATCTCCGGACAACGTATCCTTCTTTTAATTGCAACACTGGCGACGAGGATGGATATCTTCCAAGTCCTGCAAGTGTATACTGCACAGTCATGCATGCGTAAATGTGTGCTGTAGGGAAGGTGTCTAGTGTCCCCAGTCCTGCGGGCCTGTGATGAGGGTTGTCCTTGCCTTGCATTTGTATGGAATAGAGGGAGGGAGTGAGTGTGTAGGTAGTGTCTCTGGTCACTCTGGGTGTCCGTAGTTGTGATTATATTTTGTGAGTAAGTGTTATCTTGTCTGAGGTGTTTAAGTTGTGCATGACTTGAGTAGTACCCTGAGTTTAGGGGTAGATAATTCAACCTAGTGTTTCCCTTAGTCCTTGGTTTATTATGTATTTGTGGTTATTGGTTGACATGAGTTTGTCACCTGTGTGAGTGAGTGAAAGTTTTCCCTCACTGTTTGGATTGCATTAAGAGAAGACACCTTCTTATGAAGCTTCTCTGCGTTACCACTGATTTGTGGTTATCGGTTGACATGTGTTTGTCGCCTGTGTGTGTAAAAGGTTTCCCTCACTGTTTGGACTGCGTTAAGAGAAGACACCTTCTTATGAAGCTTCTCTGAGTTACCACTGATTTGTGGTTATTGGTTGACATGAGTTTGTCACCTGTGTGTGTGAAAGGTTTCCCTCACTGTTTGGACTGCGTTAAGAGAAGACACCTTCTTTTGAAGCTTCTCTGCGTTACCACTGATTTGTGGTTATTGGTTGACATGAGTTTGTCACCTGTGTGTGTGAAAGGTTTCCCTCACGGTTCGGACTGCGTTAAGAGAAGACACCTTCTTATGAAGCTTCTCTGGTTTTACACTTGGAGTGTTTCATGTGATTCTTGAAGATTGTAGTATTGTTAAAGTTCGGACTGCGTTAAGAGAAGACACCTTCTTATGAAGCTTCTCTGGTTTACCCTTGAAGTGTTTGATGAGATTCTTGAAGATTGTATTGTAGTATTGTTAAAGCTTGATGCTTTTCTTGAAGCTCTTTCATTTTTGATATTTTTGTATGTGTGTATGTCATCTCCGCACATTTTATTTTAATTGTTGGTCATATTGCATTTATGTACCATAATCTCACATACTTGTATTTTTACAATTTTGATGAAGGGGGTGCACCCTCCCTATGGTTGTCCCCTGCTCTGCTGCTTGGCCTACATGATGTCATCGCAATGTTGAGAGGGTTTGAGTGTAGAAGGAATCAGTTGGTGAAGGGCTGAGCAGTGAAGTGGCTGCTCCTGGTGGGGTCTATAATATGGATCTGATCTGAAGAATAAATCTGTGATCCTGAACTACATCTCCGGACCACTTATCCTTCTTTTAATTGCAACAGCTACCATCTACCTTTTCCAGCTTTTCCATGATGTCTCCACTCAAAGCTTGCCCAGAGGAGGGAATTCAAGGTGATCACTCAACACCTACAAAAGCATAACATCCAATTCCGCTGGGGCTTCCCATTCTTCCTGCACTTCACACTTAAGAAGAGGGTCACAGTCTGCACGATTCATTAAGCAGTGGAGACACTGGGCATGCCGCTCCCTCAGACAAGCAACCACCCCAGGAGTCCAGAGGACTCAAACCGGAGGAAAAAATAGGGGGGCTGGAGTTTCCATCCCACATGCTCCACCTGCAAGAAAGTACACAAGCAGCACCATGAAGGCAGACAGGACCCACATCTGAGGAGGGCACTCCACCATGAACCCGTAAATGGGGGATTTTAGCCTGGACTGGGTTGCCCGTGAGAACGTTCAATGACATATCCTCTGTTCCTCACTGACAGTTGCCTCTCTTCCCAAGAAATTGACTAAGGAGTGGGGGGTTCTTCTGTTCACTACAGAAGCTTGCACCTCTTCCTCTGGAAAAAATCTTTTATTGCCTCCTGAATCATTTTACTTGTCCTAGACGATGATTTCCTAGACCTGGGTCTTGGCCAAGGCCTGGCAATTCACAACAGTTTCTAATTTCCCAGTCATGCACTGTCTTCAGTTCTTATTCTGTTCTTTTGTATCCTTGTTGACACATACATTAGGCGCTATGGGTGGTGAGTTACTTGTGTATTTTTCTGTTTGTGTCTCACAAGCAGATGGCGAAACCCACGCAGCCTTTCACGGCTAACCTACACATAGTATCACTTAATGTGGCTTAACTCCCCTATCAAGTGGCGGGCTTTGTTGCAATGGCTTAGGCAGAAGGAAGCGGAGTTACTCCAAGAGAGCCATCTGCTTCACACAGACACTAAACACCTCCGCTCATATTGGTGCCCAACACAATTCCAAATTCCACTCTTCATGTGTCCTCAAATCCAGAGGTGGGGCAATCCTGTCCATAGAAATCTATAATTTAAGCCAGATGGCACATACAAGCATTAGGAGGGACAGCAGGTGGGAATCCAGGACAATCTAGGTGCTACTCGGACGACTATTCTCCCTATATTTGGCCCCAATGAAAGCAAGAATGTGTTCTACACTGATCTATTTCCGAGACCCTCCCAATTTTGCTGCTGGCAATATTATCCTGGGGGGTGGGGGGGAGTCTTGACGGTGGCGACCGTAACACCCCATTGGACCAGCTACTAGATCGCTCCCACCCCACACAGAGTGATCTGTGCCCCCCGCCCCATTCTTGGTGCAGGGGTTAATAGACCTCATGTTGGTGGATGTTTGTGCCATCATCATCCCCGAGACTGGGACTACACCTTTCATTCCAATGCTCCCAAAACGTACTTATGCTTAGCCTACCTTCTGGTCTCGCAATCCTTGTTGCCTAGGCTGCCAGAATCCAAAATCGATGTCAAAGTCCTATTTGATCATGCCCTGGTGTGGCTGATAGTGGGGCCTGCAGACCCGCAGAGACCATTCCTAAGACCATGGGTGGTGAGCAAGGTGGCACTTTGGGACCAGACACTGCACAACCGCATTAAAGATAAAATAGAAAACTGCTTTCTCAAGAATGAGACTGCAGAGGTGTCCATTGCAGCCCTTTGGGATGCAGTCAAGGCGGTTTTCCAAGGGGAGCTTATCTCGTGCACTGCAACTTTTGAGAGTGCGGCTTAACTTCCCAAACAGGAACACAACGCCCAGATTTCACTAGCTGAGATGCAGCACAAGAAGGTCAGTTCCCACAGGTCTCGGCAGAAGCTCCCCAGTTACCAAAGAGAGCTTGAACAGGTCCTGATAAAGGAAGCAGCCAAGAGATTATTAAATGTTAACCAAACTTACTATAAGCGAGGCGACAAAGCTAACAGGCTCCTGGCCCATAAGCTGCGCGTAATGAAGGCACGCATTCATATTGGGTAGAGAGACAAGGAGGGCCAGCTGCACCAAGAGATGGAGATTCTTGCTGTTTTTCAACAATAGTACTCCGCCTTGTTTTGACCCAAGCCTTAGATGGGTAGCTTCAGGACATATATATGAGCGCATTCATGCCCTAGACCTAACCGCTGCATTGTCCTTGCTCGAAGAAGGAAATCACACCGGAGGAGGTCCGGTCTGCTATAAACAATCTTCCCTCCCGGAAGGTTCCTAGACCCGACGGGTTCCCGGCCACCGTTTACAAGGCCTATGATTCTGTACTGGTGGAATCCCTCTAGAAGGTCTTCAACTCCTGTCTGGTGCCTGGGGTGGTGATGGACACAATGCTAGGGTCCCACCTTACTCTTCTTTTGAAATCTAACAAGACCCCCTCCCTCTGTTCATCTTACTGGCCAATTGTGCTGTTGAATTGCAACATTAAAATCTTTACACCAATACTTGTGTCCTGGCTCCAGCCTATTTGGCCCACCCTAATCGCTCCTCAGCAATTAGCCTTCATCCGTCATAGGCAATCAAATGATAACAGGAGGCTGGTGGTGTAACTCATGTAAGCGGCGGAGTGTTGCTGCCAACCAATGGCCCATCTATGTCTTTGTCTATGTAGGGATATTTATAAAGTGCAACTGCTACTCCAAGGAGTGTCCTGCACTGATTGCAGAAGAGTGTCAGCGGGGGCAAGAAGGAGCTATGGGCTGGGGAAAAGCCAAATTTTCAGCTTCTTCCGAAACTCGGGCGTTGACTTGATGCTTCTAAGGGTCAGCGCAGTTTGTTCCAAAGGGACGGGACCAGAAAGGAGAGGGCCTTTCCCCCTGACCTAGCCTTCTTGATATGAGGGGTACCGGGCAGGAATAGAATTGCAGAGCGTATATTTCTCTGTGGGGCATAGAACAAAATCCTGCTATTTAAATAGCCAGGGGTCATTCCGTAGAAGGCTTTCTGAGTCACAAGCAGTGTCTTGAAGATAATCCTTTCCTCACTGGCAGCCAATGAAGACTACTAAAAAGGCTTGACACATGAGCATCATGGGAAAGCCCAAATATAGTTCGGACCAGCTGAAGCCTATGGATACAGTACTTAGGCATGCCTGAGTAAAGACCGTTCCCATAGTCAAAGCGTTTGATGATCAGGGCTTGAATCACTTTTTTTCTGGCCACCAAGGACAATAGGAACAGAAACTTCCGAAGGAGTCGCAGGAGGGCAAAGCAGGTGCCCACTACCGACTGTCAAATTTAAAGTCCAAGTTTTTCACCACCTGTTTTTTTTATAAGAGGCGAAAGCGTCTGGTGGCCAAAAGGACTGCAAGGGTGTCTCCGCATCTGAACCAAAAAAAAAGCAGCTCCGTCTTTCCCGCATTACATTTAAGTTGGTTCACGGAAAACCACCAAAATACTGCTGAGAGGCAATTACGAATTTCCTTGCCTGGTCTGGGCTCGTTGTTCTTCCATGATAACAGCAGCTGGGTATCATCTGCATAAGGCACAATTTTTACCCTTAAGGATTCTGCCCAAGTAGCCAAAGGCGTGAGGTAAATATTGAACAACGTTGGGCTCAGGGCAGAGCCCTGTGGTACACCAATATTCAGCTTGCTGGAATTGTACGAGTAGGGTTGGCACCATACCGCTTGTCCCCTCCCCTCAAGGAAGGATGCCAGACATTTCCAGGCCTGCCCCCACAATGCCTATCGATTGGAGACGGGCCAGGAGAATATGGTAAGAGATCATATCAAAAGCGGCCGATAAATCTAACAGGACCAGCAGCGCCTTGTCACCTACTTCCAGACCAAGTCGGATGGAGTCAACAACCTCCAACAGTGCCGTTTCGGTACTGTGATTAGGGTGAAAGCCTGATTGGCTGGCCTTTTAAGGTATGATTATATCTGATGGTTCACATGTTTCTCTAGTACTTTAGAGAAATGGGGGAGGAGGGAAATTGGCCTATAGTTGGACGGGTCAGAGGGGTTTTTTCAAGCAACCGGATAACTTTCACTTGTTTCCATATGGTAGGTACAGTGACTGATGAGAGAGAGGTATTCAGTAGCCTCTGCACCTGAACAAGAATAAAAGACGGGGCCGAATCCAACGGGGAACCTGATTTGAGGCATTTTAAGTCACGCAGGGAATCATTCAGGGAGACAGAAGACAAAGAGTTCAGAAAGCAAGCTTCATCATTGATGATTGGATCATGGCCAGGCTCTTCCTCATTTTCTATCACATTTAGGGCGACAGCATCAGTGCCCAATTTCAGTATATCATCTCCTGCACTGGGAGGTGGGAGGCTTGCCTGAATAATATCTATTTTTTCTCATAGGAACAAGGTGAGTGTCTCACACCATTCCACTGACAGATGTTTCTGATTAGAGCCTACTTCGGGAGAGGAAAAAGATTTAACAATTTTAAAGATTTCTCTGGAGTGGTTTCCCGCCTTTAAAACTTTAGACTCAAATTAGGCATTTTTGGCTAATTTGATTTCTTTATAATACTTCCCTAATTCTGCTTTATAATCAGATTTTGCTTTTTGACAGAAGGCATTCAATAGTGTGGACTGGGCATACCTGCCAAGGGACGAAGTCTTTATTCGCGCCAAATACAAGAAAAAGTCCACCATACTTAAAATTAATGGTGCATTCATGCCCGACATTCCACTGATGACAGGAACGTGACAGGCCTGCCGCTTGTCCCCTCTCATCTTTGCCTTGGCCATGGAGCCATTGATAGCTAAGATTTCGAACAGTACCGTCATCCACTGTATGGTACTAGAGGATAGGGAACACAAACTAGTCCTTTTTGCAGGCAACATAATCTGTTTCATAACAGAGCCTGCCACCACAATCCCAGCATTACTGGAGGGGTTGACTCGCTTTGCCCGAGTGTCTGGCTTCCAAATCAATTACTCCAAGCCCCAGGGCCTAGGGATCGCGGTCCCTCAGGGTACCCTTTGCTATCCCATCCAGCAGGGAGGCTTTACATGGGTAGAGTCTTCTATTCTATACCTGGGGATTCACCTCCCGGCTACAGCGAGCGCCCTTAATGACTGCAGTATCCCCCCATTACTTACTACCTTGCTCAAGGACCTCTACCGCTGGGGCAAGTTAGAAATATCTTCGCTGGGTCACTTAAATAGCCTCAAAATTAACTCTTGTGTACATCTTACAAACCCTTTTAATCCCTAAACCAACCCTATCTCTAATCCTTAGCAAACTGCTTCATTTTTTTGTGGCAGGGTAAGCCCCCGAGGGTGGGCCAGTCTTCTTTGCTCTGCCCCAGCTGCTGAGGGGTTCTGTGTTTCCCAGACATTGCAACATTCGCTCTGGTGGCTCAGATAAGCACTTCCCTTGACTGGAACCACGATCCAGATGGCAAACCTTGGGTACAGGTGGAACAAGCTTTCTCACCGCTCCCCCTTGGTGAACTTCTGTGGCTCCCTGTTTCAGCCTGGACGGGCCTCCCTCCTCCCCTGCCACTGACGGCCAAATCGCTGATACACTGTTGCATCGTCCAATGTAAGCATGCTGTCCCAACTTACCCATTTCACTTGACTCCCCTGGCCGATAACCCCACCTTCCCTCCTGGCGACTCAGACCCTGGTCCCTGATGTTGGGACTGGGACGGATCGCCTGCTTTGAAAGATTTCTTCAATGATGGGGACCTACAGATAAGGAAGGAACTCACTGAGAAATATGTACTGCACCGGCGGGACACTTATAGGGTTTCACAGACACTACACTGGGCGGGGAGGGATCCCATTTGTAGAGCATCGCACAGGGAAAAATTCCAATAGGAACCCTGTACATCAATAATATTCAACACAGAGGAATCACTTGGCTGTATCGCTATATTTTAGATCTCGCCCGTCAAGAAACAGGTTTATGTGGTGCAGTGGGAGAGGGAACTGGCTAGAGGCATTACAGAGGAAACCTGGGGGCCTATCTGGCAGTGGGCTTCCAAATCCTTTATTTGCCTAGGCTATAAAGAACATGCTTACAAAATAGAAATAAGATGTTTGAGGGTTCAGAGCTGTGCTGGAAGGGCTACGGTGATAGGGGCACCTTCCTACATACATGATGGTCATGCTCAAGAATTAAAAAGTTTAGGAACAAAGTCTTCCTCACAATAAGCTCCATTACTACTGTCTCTTTGCCCTCAGACCCATTCCTAATTGGACCCGGGAGAACTTCAGCTCAAAACCACGACTACCCCTAGGGTTAGCTATTCTCACACCTACTGCATGCCGCTGCCTGAGTTTGGCCCAAATGTGGAAACAAACGCAGGTGCCTTCACTTAATATGTGGTTGGGGAAGTTATGGTTGTTGTCCGCTTTTCGTAAAGATTCACACTACCTATAGCACCCCTTCACTACATAAATAAAGAGACTAAAACTTTGGAGGCTTACCTAGGCTAAAGTCTAAGATTCTGTGAGCCTCAGGTGTGTGCGAGATGCTGTCCTTGGCTGTAGAGAACCAGTTACCTCCAGGATAATTGGACAATGGGTTAACATTTAGTTATGTTAGGTGCTTCTTGTTTTGTACCAATGGGGGGGAGGGTGTTGCCCTGGCTGGCGAATATGAGTTGCTTATGGGGTGAAGCTGGCTATATGTAAGAAACACTGAACTCTTGAAATAGCAGCCGAAAATGAATGTTCAACGTACATTTAAATGCCAAAAATGTGGGTCTTTAATTACTCAATACCTTTAGTTTTTATAAAATAAATCAAATTTATGTACCTTCACACCAACAAACATATTTGGCGCACTGTCATAATGAATAAATACACTATAAAAGGGCAGAATTCATAAGTAAATAACTTTACTAGCAGGGCATGCCTTAAGGCCCAATGGCTCGGGTGCTAGTGGGATGGATGGGCTGCAAGCTTTGAAAATTCAACAAAGTATGTGTGCTCGCATCACTTGATCAGCCCATGTGACCTAAATGCACATTAACTCTTCTGAAATATTTAGAAGTTCCTGCTCAATGTTTGTTTGATTTTATTTGCAAGCAAACAGGTACAGATCCTTGGAAAAGCTAGTGTATGTGTCACATAAAATGCTGTTTGCTGAGAAGCAATATAAGCATACAGTATTGTTTGAGGATGACTTTTAATAGATCGGCAAAATGGCTGCTCTGCTACTTACAAAAGCCTGACCCAGAATCAGATTGTCTACAAATGACAGATTTTTTTTTTTTATAATATGTTTATTTACTTTTGAGAATTTGAACGTACAGTCCAAAAAAAGTCATGAATGCATGAAACAGCCAGGCAGTTGGGCAATCGCAGTTGGCATAGGGCGAAAACTATGTCTACATTTCTCCTGAAAGAGAACATGAGGTTAGAGTTCAACACATTGCATATACATACGCTAAGGGTCAGATCTGCCTGAATCCCCGACAACAAGGAAAAGTCTGGTTTCACCATCCTTAGGACCCTTTCCCTGCTCCCACCATTGGTAAGGGCAATTCCCCCTCTTCATCACCCAGTTACAACCCATAGTATTTTATCCACGGCGCCCACATATTTCGGAACTTCCGGGGGCAGCCTCTCGCCTTATAGGTCACCCTCTCCGCAACCATATATAGGAAGAAGCTTGCTCTCGGATGTATGATGTAACAACGCATACCATTACAACGCGGTATGTTACATCGCGGTTTTAACAACGCAAGTCGTTACATCGACTTGCGTTGGAGGGCGCTGGACATAGGGATAGTGTGAATTACTATTCCAACTCCAGTCTACGTACAGTAGGGAAGGTGTTGGAAAGTAATTCACACTATTCCTTATCCTACAGCGCCCTCCAGTGCAAGTCGGTGTAACGACTTGCGTTGTTAAAACCACGATGTAACCATACCGCGTTATAATGGTTGCGTGGTAAAGGATGTTTCCCTTGCTCTCCATTCTTTGAGTGTAGGGAGTCGGTGATCATCCCAATGTTTAGCTATGTCCCTCTTGGTAACCACCAGCCCCAAATTAGCCAACATAAGTTTATGCCTTGTCAGGTCTACGTCTGTGGGGATCCCTAGTATAAGGATTATTGCTTCCAACTCAAGTTGGGCCTCCAGTATGTTGTTTACTTCCTGCAGTATCCTACCCCAGAAAGTTTGAGCCCTAGCACACTCCAAATGTGCCCCGGTGTGTGGCATCTGAGGCAGTCAGGGTTATCTGCTCTCCCCGTGGATTGGAGTTGTGCTCTCTCAAAGTAGGTCCTTCACAGAATTTTATATTGAATGAGCCGTAGGTGTAGTTTAATAACTACTTCTCGCGGGTGCATATGGGCTGCTTCCCAGTTGATATCCTCTGGTGGACCCGTGGTAAGTTACCATTTAGAGGGAAGAGGGTCAAGTTTATCAGGCATATTGTTGATCAGTGTTTTATAGGTCAGTGAGATGGCCTGAGCCTGAATCACTTCCTGCAAAAGTCTGCCTTCCAATGGGGCATTTTCCGGCAGTTTCTGTGTGTCCAGTCCCTCCGCCTGCCAAGCATGCTTCAGTCTGAGATAGGCGTAAGCTTGATTATCATGTAGTTGATAGTTGTAGCCAGGCAAATGGGGCCAATGCGCCTGCCTGCAGTACATTCTCTACTTTTGAAATCCCTATTAAATCCCACTGTTTAAAGCCTCTTAATTTCATAATTTCAAGCAATCTAGCTCATTCCCATAGTGGGGTCTCCCTTGTTGGTTTCATATCCCATTTCATTTGCTTCTCAGGACTTTTCCATGCCTCCAGTACACGTTGGGTAGCAGGCAGGAGTCGAGTACAACCTTTGCCACCGTACATAAAGTGTAATTGCGTATGCTCTCTGAATTGTAATCTTTCCAACCTATAGGCGGGATGGTACCCTGGAGCGTGGTTCCATTCATTAATTACAATGAGATGGGCTGCTCTGTAGTAGGCTCTGATATCCGGCAGGGCAAGACCACCAGTGTATCAGTTTCACTGTAGCGTTTGTAAATCTATTTGCGGATGAGCTCCGTCCCATTACAGTAAGCGTAGCTCGCAGTTGAGAGTTGCAAACACGGTCTCTGGGATTTTACAATAGGTATTTTGCAAGATGTATAGCAATTGTGGGAGTGTAGTCATTTTGTACATCGCAGCCCTTCCCATAATCTTCAAGGGGAGTTTCCTTCATCTCTTGACACCGCCTTGGAAGTTCGAGAGGATCGCCCAGTATTACGCTCTAAGTTGGCTGCCACCTCAGTGGTAATATAGAGTCCCAGATAAGTGAACCCCTCTGTAGATAACCGAAGGCAGCTTGGATAAGTGTGGGGCTCCACCATTCCAGCTATAGGGTACAGGGTAGGTTTACCCCAATTAATCCTAAACCCGGCGTGGCGGCCATTTTCCCTCGAACATTTGTAGCAGTTTGGGGAGTGTAGCTACTGGGTCAGTGACGTATAATAAAATATAATCCATGTATAATGATATACGTTCTCCTAAAAAGTGTGAGTCATATACAAAACCCCCGAGACCTTGATGAGATCGGACCACACAGGCCAGAGACTCCAATATGAGAGCAAATAATAGGGGGGATAGAGGACAGCCCTGCCTAGTACCTTGTTGAATCGACCAACTCTACGAGACTGCCCCGTTAACTCGGACTTTAGCCTCAGGAGCATTATACAGGAGTGCTAACCAATCTCGAAAGATGGGGCCTAAGCCAAAACTCTCCAGGGTGCATCTCATGAAGGGCCAATGAACAGTATCTAATGACTTCTAGGCGTCTAACGATAAGGAGCAGTTGAGGACTTTCCCACCCTGAACCGTAGCCATCCAATTGGCCAAGCGTCATAGGTTCAAACGAGTGGCTCGCTTAGACATGAAACCAGATTGGTCCCAATGGATCAAGGGGGTAATGACAGTCAGGAGCCGCGTCGTGAGAATGTTAGCTAAAATTTTGGTCTCGATGTTAAGCAGAGATATGGGTCAATATGACCCACAATTCTCCGGAGGCTTCCCAGTCTTGTGAATTACCACTATCGCGTCCATCCGAAGATCTAGTGGGAGAATCCCTTGCTCTTTTGCCGTTAGGAACATATTTAGTAAGTGTGGTGCAAGCAGACTACTATTTAATTTTAAAAAATCTCCCGGGAGTCCGTTTTGGCCCTGGGTTTTCCCCACAAATGACAGATTTGTTGGATAATGCTATTTATTATTCATTTGTCTCTTACTTGAAATTGCATTCATGATAGAATTCCCTTGAAGTTTGTATCCAAGCTCATTTTCACGTCACTTGATTCACTTAGTGAAAAATTTGAGTGATATTTAGGGGCATATTTACAAGGAGTTAACGCCACCAGAGCATCCCTTTTTCCGACATTCTGATGGTTTTAATTCATTCACCTTATTTACAAGGCAGGGTTAAGCCACTTAATATGGCATAACGCCGCCTTATAAATAATACCCCTATTCACGCAGACCTTAGTGTGAGAGGGGCATGTAATGGGTGTTGCAGTGGGCGTTCCGCCACACCACAAATTGCTTTTTGACGCTCCCCATAATTACAAGGTATGGGGCAGTGGCAAAAATACCACCAGGGAATACCTAGTCTTAGGCAGACGATATGAGGAGGAATATTTTATTTCTCCTTGTATTTTGCTCGTTCCACTTGTGCTGCTTTCAGCAGCATAGATAGATAGAGCAAATCGTCTGTAAAGATTGTTTGAGTCCCTTCCTGCACATAAACAGTTGCCCTTGCAGCTCAGGCACCCTAACAAAATGGCAGCAGGGTGCCTGTGCTGGCGCTAGACAGCTTTGTTAGCACTAGGGGTAACGCAGGGGTGCGCAGCATTCTTGTAAATATGGCGCATCCCTGCATTCTGAAACTGTTGGAGCGTGACATTACCAATTTTAGTGTAGCACAGCGCTCCGCCAGTTTCTTGTAAATATGCCCCAAAGTGTTTTGTATTGTAACTGCACCCATATTGCACATCATACCTCACTGTGGAGTGCTGAAGCACATTATCAGATGGGTACCACGCTACGCTGAGGGAGCTGTTTGCAAGGAATCATAGCACAATTGCTATGAACCAATGTGGGAATAGTTTTTATGTTGTACATCAGTGATGAGAGTTAAGCTTTTACCATGTCCTAAGTCACAGGATTTACCACTGTGAAAGAGGAAAAATATATGAAAGGTAGGGTGCGCTGAGGTTATATTATACTGTATTTACATTTATATAGTCCTTAATATCCCTAACACGCAGGTCCAGGTGGCATGGCTCGCGGGTGGGAGGGTGGTGCGGGTCACAGATGGGGGGTAGTGCGCATCGTTAAAAAAAAGTACAAATAAATAACTTACCTTACCGCCGGGTCCCGCATCGTTGCTCCTGCTCTCCTGGTACTTGAGCAACAGGAAGCAGGCCACACTGACCAATCGAAATGCTGCAGGGCAGCATTGTGATTGGTCTGAGCGTCCTGGTTGGACGCTCAGCCAGGGAATGGGGGCCTGGGCATGTTCTCCATGCAGGCTGTAATGCAGCCTGCACGGAGAACGGGGAAAGTGCGCATGACTGGTATGGGCGGCCCGAGAGGGCCAACCAAACAGTCATTGCGCACTTTGGAGTGGGCAAACCACTCCTCCCCTGCCCTGCTCCGTGAGCCGAGCAGCCCAGCCCACCCGCAAAGAGGCAGGAAACATAAAATGATAATAGCTGAAAGTTATTATCATTTTATGTTTCTGCTTCTCGCACTGCTTGAAAGCAGTGGGGTGATGCTCCTCCGACATAGTGGAGGAGCCACCCCTGCTAACAAGGCGTTGAATCTTTTTACATCTACAGCATACTGCTCCGGAACCCAAGATTAGTGGTTAATCCAGTGGGTATTAGTTGCTGGTACTAGCTGCCTTTTGCAATTAACTCTGCAGGTCCCATATTGATTTTTGTGTGATTTGTGAAGATTTTTCAAAGAACCTCTTGTGCTGTGTACAGCAAGTATGCTTTCTGCACATGAACGATCAGCAGTCACCCTTATTTAAGTACTGTGTCCAATTTTGAATGTGGTGATGGCTGTGGGCAGGACCTGCATGAGTGGATTGTATAAAAGTCCTCCAGGATGCCAGCAATATTTATATCTCTTCATGCGTTAGATGCATGTGCTCTTTATCACACTTTATCAGTAGCCAACACTTCTTTTGCTAAATCCTAAAATGTGGTAAGACAGAGCAGGGGCTTAACCAGGGGTAGATGTTATGGTGGGTCTGGCCCCAAAGGCAACTATATCATTAAAGGAGTCCAGGGGTAGGGGAGGGTCGGGGTCCTCTGTCCACATTATTTCTAAAATAATTGTCACAATAAAGATTTTAAAGAACGTAGCATATGTTGTGGTCGTTCTTAAAGTATTCCTTTTATTTTCCCTTTAGTAACTGGTGAAAACTGATTATAACATAATTGTGGTTACACATTGGATGGTCAATTCTTCCTCAAAGCACTTTAGGGGAAAACCTGGCAAATGAGTTGCTGATGGAGGGTTTTCCAAATGTAAATATCTATGTCTGCCTTTGTCGGTTTCAGTGTCCCAGTGCCAATATCCCCAGCTCAATGTCTGTATCATTGTGCTAGTTTCACCATTCCAATAATGTCAGTGTCCCCCATGTAAGCGTAACAATCCCAGTACCTTCTTGTACCTGTGGCTTTGCCCCACTGACAGTGATAACCTTCCTAAAGGCTGTGCTAGTTTTCCAGCATCAGTATTGATTGCCCTATGTTTCTTAGTAAATGTATGCACATCTGTGCTCTTATGTCAGTTTCCCATTGTCAGGATCCCAGTGGCAGTGTGCCTCTATCATTTCTCATGTACAAATGTTCATGCCCCTTTGTCTGGGTCCCCTGTGCCAGTTTTCCTGAGTCAGCTTTAGTGCTCTACTGCCAGGAACTCAGTGTCCGTGCTTCCATGCTTGTGCTCTTGTGTCGTGTCCTAGCATCCCTGACGCAGTGCCCCCATGCCGCATCGCGTGGGAGAGGTGTGGCAAAGCGACCATGGCAGCTGGCTCCAGAGCGCAGGGCTCACGGTACGATCCCTGGCAGCAGCTCAGCTCAGCACCATGTGACCCTGGGCAATAGGTCATTTAATCTCCCTAATGGCCCCCAGCATCTTGAGACCCTTGGGGGTGACTAGTTTGCGCTTTATAAATACCAGATTTTGATTTATGCAATTGTGTCAGTGTCTCAGCATTAGAGTTTGTAGGCTTGTCAGTCTTCCTGGGTCAATGTCCCTAATGTTAAATCATATGTCGCCACATTTCTGTTTTTTCACCCATCAGCGTTCTGGAATCAATTGCAGTTTGCACGAATCTCTTTGATAACAGTTACTAGCTCGCTGTTCTCTTTGAGGATTTTAACTTGTAAACTGCAAGTAACTAAAGGATCTCTCCAACAAAAGCAGTAACCCACTGAGCCATCTTCATAAATACAGTTATGTGATTTGAATGGTACACGTCCTTTGCATCAGACATATTAACCCTCTGTGCTACCTTACGATGAGTCAAAATTTCCACTAGATAAAACTCCAATTTCAATCAAGGAAGAACATTAATCACTGGAGATATCTTAACATTTTTATTGTGGCCTGAAAATTGCTGGTGGCCTGCAATGTCCTCCTAGTTCCAATGTCCGCAGTACTTGCCTTAATGACACATCCACACCCTCTCATTGCAGTGTAAAACACATTCACATATGTTTTGTTTCACACTGCCTGCTTGGGGCCTCGTCAAACACTGGAAGCAGCCCCTTTGTCATTTAATTGATTTACTGGGCCTCCTGGTGCGCGCCTGCCTTGAAAAGGGATGTTTTCACGCTTCCTTTTTGTTATGTATTTTGCTCCACAAGGGGAGAGCGCATTGGGCGCGGTAAGAAGCAAGGCAGCGCGCACACTCGCGCAGCCTAGAGGGAACATAGAATTCACAAGTTAGTATTAGCCATACGAGAAATCCCTTCTAGTAAAGCTCCCGAGCCCAGGGTAGCTAGGGACTTATTTCAATCATCTTTCGGTTCCTTTGCTTACCATCACTTTCAAAACTTTTTGCAATTCCCAACGACCTCTTTCTGTGTTGGCATCAATTACAGTTCCCATCTTCAAAAAAGATATTCGACTTGAACCCCGTTGTTATAGGCCCATATCTCTTATTGACTCTAAGGTCAAAATAATCGGGAAAATCATTTTCAACAGAATTAGGAAATGGGCAAATGAATGTCACATTCGAAGATCTCTTGCCAATATTTGTATTTATTTATTTTATTTGTAGAGTTTTATATAGCGCTAACTAGACCCCGAGGTATCAGAGCGCTTTACATAGATGGGAAGATAATAGTTGCATTAATTACATATGAGTAGATCCAAATAAAAAGGAAAGGGTTGAATACACAACAACAACAACATACAGTTGGCCAGAGACGGATAATATATAAAGAGATTTGTAATGAAGCAGACACAAGAGAACAAAAAACACAGATACACGTAACGGGGTACACAAAGAGTAGTAGGGGATGGGGAATTGAGCCTGTAGCTGGATTAATTCAAATCCCACATATCGGCTACCAATAGGTTAACACCAGGGGTCCCTTTCAAGTCATGTCGAAAATCCCTTAATCCGGTCGGGTCGCGGTATTGCAGCACCAGTGGCCGGTTTCGTCCTCTGAGCTCAATATGCCTTCAGAGGAGGCCTGGGTACATTGGAACAAAGCTTGAATCTTCATCATATTGCCCACTGTGCCTAGCCTTCATGGATTAACTTTGCGCAGTTCAATCACTCGAAATTATGGCAGCCTTTATAGGAGATGGGCCTTGATATTGTTTTGGGTAATTTCCTCTCTGACCTTCATTGTAACCTGACCGCCAGCATTAGATTCCGTCCGAATGGAAAGAGATCACGCCCTATCAAAATAGGGAGAGGTGATGGTCAGGGTTGCGTCCTCTCTCCGATTTTATTCATTCTTCATAATAATAACCAAAACAACAGCTGAATAAGCTGAAAACTGATCAACAGCTGTCAGGATGCATTCTCGCTTTACTTTACGCAGATGATGCTGTTTTGCTGGCCCAAACCCCCAATGGCCTTAAAGCTCTCGTTACAGCCTCCACCTATATTAGGTCCAATTTAGATCTGAAAACCTATTTTGAAAAGTCCCATATAATGCCTTGTGGCCCCAACAGCTCAAGCTTGCTAAGTTTTTTCCTTAATGGACGCAAGCTTAAGAAGGTGTATACTTTCCCCTTCGACCCAACTAATGCTTGGAGGATCAATCTTCTGAAGAGGATAACAAAAATAGCCTATTGTTGGGTGCTCTGTTTAATCTCTCTGCAGCATACCTATCACCCCTCTGTTGGAAATCTACAAATCCCACTGTGCTCTAGTTGCAACACATGGAGCTGGAGTTTGGGGTTGAGCAAATTGTCACCATCTGCCGGTGGAACAAAATTGCTTTAGCCGCGGCCTCCTTTCCCTTACTCCTTTCAGTTCCTATTTCATCTGTCGTGAGGAATCGAGGCTTTCCTTTCTTGACGATTATATTAAACTTGCTCCTGTGTTGTTCTGGTTTGTCTATCTGGACTAACCTGCATGCCAATCTTAACCAGCTCACTATAAGGGATTTTCAGAACTGTGTCATTGTCTTAAATATTCCATGGTTACATTATGCGAAGGAGACACTTGAGGGTTTAAGTAGACCTTCTATTTTTGAGAATCCCATTTCTAAATGTAAACAGGACAAACTCTGGATCAAGCGCACTTTTCTTTTTTCACTAATTAAGCGAACTGACGGTGGCACATACAGTGACCAACTGGAATGGGTGCACATTCACGATAGCGATTGTAAAAATTCAGGACAAAGGGTCAAAATCCAGGACAAAAATCAGGACAGGAGTTCAAAATTTAGGACAAAACTTAAGTTTTACAGGCACATCATAAGAGGTTCCAGAATAGTATATAAGTAAGTAACTAAACAACCACTTAAGTACAAGTGAAAAGAAGTTTATACTAGGTTGAGACAATTGTGCACTTAATGGTTTTTCAGTATGCAAGCAGCTTTGAGAAAATGTGCAGGTCTTTTTGCGGTAAAAAAAACTGCCCCCCTCCCCCCCACCCACCTTTCCAGCCTCCCAGAGAAACACCTGATGCCCGGTCCGGCCAGTCCAGCCTTGCTACCACCCTCCAATGGTGACCCTCCTCTTCACATAGACCCTCTCACATGTGTATTTAATTTCTTCTATAGTGCTACTCATCCCAAGTAAGTGGGACAGGGTGTTGGAGTGCATTACATCACACACATATTATATAGAAACAATGACTCATATAAATGTGAAAGTCAATCTATAGGAAATGTACTTAAGATAATGGGGGTTACAGGGTGTAATCATTCTTTCATCCATCATTCAGTCGTTCACCATTCATTCTGTCCTTCCATCTGTGTGCCCATCCATATCACTATTCAACCATTTGCAAACCTATCCATCATCTATCCTTCCATCCATCATTCCACTCATCCATCCCTCCATCCAACCTTTCTCTCATCCATTACTTAATTCATTGTATTGTATTGTATTGTATTGTAATTGCATTAATATAGCGCTTACCACCCCTGACGAGGCGTCAAAGCGCTTTTTCTGCGAGTAGCACGTTACACCGGAACCCACAAAGGATTAGTGTTGAATTAGTATAGTGAAATATGAAAGTAATTAGAGTGGTGGATAGGTTAGTCAGTTATCTGGATTCAAAAGGATAGTGGAGGGATAGAAGAGGGAAAAAGGTTTGCATTTATATAGCGCTAGTTACCCCTGATGGGGTGTTGAAGCGCTTTTTTCGGCGAGTAGCATGCTACTCCGGGACCCATGAAGGAGTAGTGGTGAATTAGTATAGTGAAATATGAAAGTAATGTGAGTGGTGGATATTAGTTAGTTATTTGGATTGAGAAGGATAGCAAAGGGATAGAAGCATCCTTTCACCTTATCCATCTGTACACTCATTCATCCACTCTTCCTCTCATCCATCCAGCCATCTACCCTTTCATCCATTCAGCCATCCTTTCACTTACTCATTCATCCCCCCAGTCACTCATCCTTCCACCCTTTCATTTATCCATCCATCCTCCCTTTCTCTCTCCATCCCTCTTTCATTTAGACATCCATCCTTCCATCCACCCATCCATCCATCCATCCATCTACTCATCCATTCATGAATCTATACGTTGACCCTATCCCTCATCCCGTCTGCGCCCGTAAGCACCTGGACCACGCCCAGCGCCAGAACCCCTGGCCCCCGTGAACTCTACAACACCCGATGCTGCTACGATGCCAGCACCCTCCACGCTCTCAACATCGGATGATCACACACCTGCTTCCTGGCCGCCCCGAAACGCAATTAAGGACCCTTCTCCTGCCTCAACTGCAGCATCACCAGCATCCGTCCCGCAAATCCACCCACCGGGAAAGAACGCAACAACCTCAGATGCATTCTTCTCAACACCCGCTCCGCCCGCAAACACGTCGTTGAGCTCTGGGACCTACTCGACTCTACTTCCCCAGACGTCGCCTTCCTGATGGAGACCTGGCTGAACCCCTCCTCGGCACCCGACATCGCCATAGTCATCCCGGACGGCTACAAGATCACCCGCAGGGACCGCACCAACGGAGTAGGAGGAGGAATCGCCATCGTACATAGGAACACTCTCAGAGTCTCGACTAACACCGACGACACCCTCAACACCGCCAAACACCTGCACTTCCAGATCCACACCGATCCCAACACCACCCTCAGAGGAACCCTCGTCTACAGACCCCTCGGACCCTGACCAGAGTTCAGCGACTCCATCGCCGAGTTCGTCAGTACACACACCCTCGCCTCCACAGACTACATCCTCCTCAGGAACCTGAACTTCCACCTCGTGAACAAAAACGACCGCAACTCGACCATCCTGATCGAAAACCTCGCCAACCTCGGACTCAGACAACTCGTCACAACACCCACCCACTCCGCCAGCCACACGCTTGACCCCATCTTCTCCACGAGTCCCCTCGTCTCCTTCAACCACACCACCGAACTCCACTGGACTGACCATCGCTGCATCCACTTCACCTTCCGGAAACCCACCACGCACCACCACACACAACATATCCCCCACCGCTGCTGGAGCAAGTCACCGAAGACGAGCTAACCATCACACTCGCCCAGAGCCCACCCGCCGACCCCACCGACCCCGACTCTGCCGCCCACAACCTCAGAGAATGGATCGACGCCTGCGCCAACACCCTCGCCCCGATCAAGAAACCCTCCAACAGACACCAGCAATAAAGCCAGCTGGTTCACCGAAGACCTCCAGGCCTCCAAGCAAACCTGCTAGAGAAGAAATGGCACCATGATCAGACACCGGACAGCTATGCAGCCCACAAGAACGCCACCCGCAGACACCATCACCTCATCAGATCCGCCAAAAGGGCCTCCTTCAAAGACTGCCTAGACAACAATGCACACAACAGCAAAGAGCTTGTCAACATCGTAAAGGAACTCTCCAACCCCAGCTCCAACACCAACGACATCCCACCTTCGCAAGACCTGTGCGACTCCCTTGCCATCTTCTTCCATCGCAAGATCGCAGACATCCACGACAGCTTCAACGTCACGACCGCCCCGACAACCACTGACACCTCCGTACCCACGGCCACCATCCGCACCAACCCCCTGCTCTCCTGGACCAAAATAAACGACGACGACACCATCAAAATCATGAACACCATCCACTCCGGATCTCCGTCAGATCCATTCCCACACCACATCTTCAACAAAGGCAGCACCACCATCGCACCTCAGCTCCGGAAAGCCATCAACATCTCCTTTGAGACAGCAACCTTCCCGGAGAGCTGGAAGCACGCCGAGATCAACGCCTTGCTCAAAAAACCCAAACCTGACCCCAAGGACCTCAAGAACTTCCGGCCCATCTCCCTGCTCCCGTTCCCGGCGAAGGTCATCGAGAAGACGGTCAACAGACAACTGACCCACTACCTCGAGGAGAACAGCATCCTGGACCCATCCCAGTCCGGCTTCCGCAGCAACCACAGCACCTAAACCGCCCTCATCATCGCCGCCACCGATGACCTCAGGGCCCTGCTGGACAATGGAGAAACCGCGGCCCTCATCCTTCTGGACCCGTCAGCCGCCTTCGACACTGTCTGCCACCACACCCTACGCACACACCTCCACGACGCTGGGATCCAAGACAAGGCTCTGGACTGGACCACCTCCTTCCTCTCCGGCAGAACCCAGAGCGTCCGACTCCCCCATTTCCGCTCCGAAGCCACCGAGATCAACTGCGGCGTACCCCAGGACTCATCCCTCAGCCCTACATTGTTCAACATCTACATGGCACCGCTCGCCCACGTCGCCCGACTGCACGACCTCAACATCATCTCCTATGCCGACAACACCCAGCTGATCCTCTCCCTCACCAAGGACCCCCCCACCACCAAAACCAACCTCCATGAAGGAATGAAAGCCGTCGCCGAATGGATGAAGAACAGCCGACTGAAGCTGAAATCAGACAAGACGGAAGTCCTCATCCTCGGCTCCACCCCCTCGGCATGGGATGACTCTTGGTGGCCGACCGCACTGGGAACAGCTCCAACACCCACCGACCATGCACGCAACCTAGGGTTCATCCTTGACTCTACTCTCTCCATGACAAAGCAGGTCAACGCTGTCTCGTCCTCCTGCTTCAACACCCTCCGCATGCTCCACAATATCTACAGGTGGATCCCCACCGAAACAAGAAGAACGGTTACCCAGGCCCTCGTCAGCAGCAGGTTGGACTACAGAAACGCCCTCTATGCAGGAGCCTCGGCCAAACTCCTGAAACGACTTCAAACGCCTGATCCTCGACATCCCTCGCCGCAACCACACCACACCCCACCTGACAAACCTGCTCTGGCTCCCCGTCAACAAGAGGATCATCTTCAAGCTCCTCACCCACGCACACAAGGCACTCCACAACACCGGACCAGCATACCTCAACAGACGACTCAACTTCTACACCCCCAACCGTCAGCTCCGCTCCGCCAACGTCGCCCTCGCCACAGTCCGCCGCATCCGAGGAGCGACATCCGGCAGCAGATCGTTCTCCTACCTCACCACCAAGACCTGGAACACCCTCCCCATCCTCCTACGACAGGCCCAGGACCTGCTAACCTTAAGAAGACTCCTCATGACCTGGCTCTTCGAGCAGGAGCAGCATCCCCCCCCCCAGCACCTTGAGACCCTCACGGGTAAGTAGCACACTTTACAAATGCTCTGATTGATTGATTGATTCATAAAAACCCAATCTGCTTAAAACACCCTCCCTTCATCCACATTAATGAAAATCATAATACTAAATACACCACCCTACTCTACTCTCTTCCTACCCAAACATACATTCCCCCTGTGAACTGCACAAACCCATACACATCCCTAGCTGCAGAAATGTAACTCTCCTGACAAAATTCCACCCCTCCTTGCCCTTCCTCCGTTACTGCCTCCTTCTTTCATGTCACACCCTCTCTCTCGCCTTATCCTTCGCTGTTAATCTCCACACTCACACTAATTGCAAACTATCACCTGATCAATCCGAAACCCCATGCTCCCCTTAGCTCACATCCATACTCCTACCCGTTCCCCTACCTCAACCCCTCTTACCTCCATTACCTATCTCCTTTGCTGTTATCATTCACGTTCCTTCACCTTATCCCTCACTATTAGTCTACATAATAACACTGCCTAATTGCAAACAAACACATACAGGCACATGCATCAAAGCTATTTGCGATCGCAAACGGCGCGAATCGCAAAAATCGGCCGTTTGCGATCGCAAAAATAGCTTTTGCGATGCATGAAACAACTTGCCACTCGCAATTTAAGAAATCGCAAATTATTGTGATTTCTTAAATAGCGATTGCATTTTAGGAATCCCTAATTGAGATTCCTTAAATGCAATGCATTACAGTTTCCAAAATAGCGATTTCGCTATTAGCGTGAGCAAATTACCATGAGGCTGGACCTCATGGTAATTTGCGAAAACTTAGAAAAATGCACTTATTTGCATTTTAATAAGTTTCATGTTGCCCACACACATGCCCTTAGAGCATGTGTGTATGCAACATTTGTGCAGAGTGAACATACATGGGTGCAATAGGGTGTCATTTTGACACCCTTGCACCATGGAAATTGCGGGAGCAATTTGCGAGTACCTACTGGTAGTCGCAAATTGCTCGCGCAATCTCTAATTCATTCCTATGGGCCTGGAGGCCCATAGGAATGAATGGGAAGACATTCCTTAATTGCGACTCGCAATTTGCTAGTCGCAATTAAGGAATTTGTGGGAATCGCTATTTCTTTAGCGATTCCTACATGCATAGGGTTTTGCTATTCCTTAATTGCGATTCCTTAATAATCGCTATTAAGGAATCGCAAAACCCTATGATGATGCATGTGCCTGCAAATCTCTCCAGTCCCACGTCCTTTCCATCGTTTCACCCGTCTTCCTAGGAAGTCTAATAGTGAGGGATAAGGTGAACGAGCATTAGTGATAACAACTCCAATATTCTCATATGGGAGAGATAGGCCTTGCAGTATTGAAAAACGTGCTAGGACACGTAAAAAGTACATTTCCAACTTTTAAAATACACTGCACCCTGCCTTTGAGGCTGTCCAGGGCCTTACTTAGGGGGGATGTATATGTATTAACAAGCATTGGCATAGCCAATAGGTCTCGGCTTTGGGACCTTATAAGTAAAAAAAATTAAAAATAAAGTTATAGGACTTCACATTTACCACTGGCATGATGGGGTTAGGATGTAATTGGTAGAGAAAAGGGAGGTAAACCAGTCAATGCGGAAAGGAACCTCTAAAGAGGTTCAGACAGTGTGCAGTGCCACAGAAGGGATTTCTAACATTTGATTAAAGCCTGCAAGTGAGGAGAGATGATATTGTTGCTTTTTGTCCTGGCACTGAACTAAGAATGTTTCTTTTTGGTAGCTGCTGTTTACGGCTTCCCTCACAGTGCTCTGTGGATGACTCATGCTTCCTGCTCTCAACAGATAATTACTATGCAAGTTCAGGGCTCTGCCGAAGGCACTTTGATTAGAGCTGCCTTAAATGTTTCCAGAGGCGTCAGAGGCAGGCCAGCTGCTGAGACACTCTTGTTTACTCAGCGAGTCTGTTTCATTTTGCAACATTTCTTTTGTCAGCCTGTTAATTCATAAATGCATGAAAACAAGGGAGCAGATAAGATTCTTCCTGTTCCTCTTGCTATGCCAGCGAAAAATAAGTTCGCAGAGAGCCCCGGCTCTACCTCTCCCCCGTCCTCCAATGTCTGGCCCATGGCATAGCAAGGGAAACAGGAAGAATCTTACCTTCCCCTTGTCATCATGCACTTGTAAATTAACAGACTGACAGAAGAAATGTTGAAAATTAAACAGACTCGCTGAGTAACCAAGAGCGTCTCAGCCAGCCGGTTTGCTACTGACGCCTCTTTAAGGGATTAACAGAATGGAGCTGCCTTTAGCTGCATGAAATCTCTGAGTACAAAGGAGATACAGCGTCCCTGGCTCCAACCCGCCCCCTCTTCCAATGGCCGTGCCCGCAGACTCAAAGAGGCAAAAACGGAGGAGCAGAGTGGCCTAAAGGAGCAGTTAGTGCTCCGATCCGTACAAGGCGAGCTTCTTGCGCTGCTGCAGTGTGTGAGCTTCTAGAAGGGAAGCCAGTAGAACAAGAAGCCATGTGCCAGCCAGCGGAGAGGGCAGTAAGGAAATGTAGTGCAGGTCAAGAGAACATATGGCCATATCAAAAGGATCGGTGTAGCAGGGGCGGACGCCAGGGTGGGATCGGAAAACACACAAGGCTGGACAAAAGTGTACTATACACCAACCAACACTATGAAATTAGTGAAGGCAGACAAAGCAACCTATTAAAAGCGGTGGGCGTGTTGTGGGTGTGTTTCATCTTTACATAAGGAATACAAAATGCCTCGCAGAGTAGCGCATGCGTGCTGCTTCTAGGCTCGACCTAAAAAGGAAGGTTTGAGCCTGGCAAAAAGTTTATTTTGCCAGTTCAGAATGGCAGTTTAAAATTCCACGCACAAGCTCTGCAATGGCAGGCTTAAAGGGCTACTTAAGTAAGGGGCAAAATCAGTGCTGCAGACCCACTAGTAGCATTTAATTGACAGGCCCTGGGCACATGCAATGCCAATTTACTAGGGACTTACAAGTAAATTAAGGAAGCCAATTAGGTATCAGCCAATCTAACATCTTTTAGGGAAAGAGCACAAGCAGTTTAGAACTGGTTAGCAGTAGTAAAGTGCACAGGATCCTAAGATCAACAAAAGTGAATTCTGCAAAATATAGGAGGAGCAAGGCAAAATGTTTGGGGATGACCCTGCAGAAAGGGCCAGGTCTAGCACACGCTGTCATTATTCTAGTCATTATTCTATGCTTTTACAGTATTTATGTATTGTTATTTTAACTGTCTGCACTCTTTTCATTATGTATAATCGAAATACAGTTTTTATTGATTGATTGATATAAGATTGACCATAAAGGACTCTGAAGATAGGCATTTCCAGCACGTTATGTGATTCTTAGCACAATTTTAAGAGTTATCATAAAGCATTCCAAATTCCTATTAACCACATAGACAGCAGGGAGATATGTAGCAATGATAAAAGCTCAAGAGCTTCAGGTATCATTGAAGCAATTCTCCTAAGGAAGCCTACTGGCAGTCTGTAATCTCTTCTGGTAGTCTTGGGGTTGCAGGTACCTTTCCAGGATGTGCAACACTGCTTCTGTTGAAGTGGCATGTGCAAATTTAATTTCCGGAAACTGAGGTATCCATTGAACCAATGTTTATTAGTCACCAAGCAGAAGACAGAACTCTTTAGATAAATTCAGGTATGGTCTCTGGTCTCAGTCTTTTAGATGAATTGTTGCTTTGTGCTCTCTTCACCCAGCTGCCATGAAAAGACACGTCTTGCCACTTCCTCTTCAATCGCCTCACCCACCCCTGGAAATCACACCTTATCTTGGTTCTCATCATAGTCTTGACAACACCCAAATGGCCTTTGTGCACCAGTAGCAATATCTAATGAACCGTTAAGCATGGTTTAAATCAATCCAATGATTCATTCCCATTTGATTACAAATTATAAAATGTACATGCTAAAATTAGATAATTTTGTTAATGCTACCTAAAACTCACAGAATAGATAGTCACTTAAATACATCATTGCCATAAATATATAAAATGGTAATTAAATTATTATTAGGGAAGACATCCAAGCTGGATGAAAGACAAAAGAGTTTACACACTGCTTTCCATGGACCTTAATTTTCTTCCTCATGCACTCTCTTAAAGCACACTCAATTCGTACAAGCTAATAAATCTTACAACAAAAATGATCTAAGGACCAGATTTTACAAATCTGACAATTATCTAGTCCACCGTATTACAAGTGTATTATATCCTATGGCACTTGTATATGGTGGACAAGACAGCACATACGGGACGGAGCACCGCTTCTGCCAAACGCTAAATGATGCCTTAAGTGTGATGCTTGGGAGAAAACTGGTGATTTTTTTTTTTTTTTTTAAAACCTTTATTTACGTCAACATGGTACACAGCTATTCAGCCGACATCCCGGAGGTTCGGCAGCACGATGGGAACAATACGTAGGAAGGTCCATATCCGTACATCAGGAGTAACAAAGGTTTAGTTTTAATGTAAACCAAAAAAAATAAAAACACGAGCAAGGCAAAGCATATAATAAGCATGCGCTAGTTCTCAGCTGGGGTGAGGTCCCACTCCCATCAGCGGAGCGGTAGACCACGCCAAAGAAGTGAGGGGAAAGCAGGGGTACGGACTCCAGGTTATGAACAGTTTACGTATATAGTTGGGAGTAGAGCTAGGGGGAAAGTTGCACATCGAGCATCTCAGCAACCGGGGGCACACAAATATCTCCCCTATAGTGGTTCCATTGCCCCCATATCTTATGCCACTTCTTAGGGCGACCCCGGGCACTGTACACCGTTTTCTCCCGGAACATGCCCCAGTCCATATTTTCCATCCATGTTACCAAGGTGGGAGGTCTCTGGGATCCCCACAGCTGCGCAATATCTCGCTTCGCCACCATATTCCCCAGAGTCACCCATTGGGTCTGAGCGGCATCATAGTCGGTGGGGCCCCAGACATTCAACAGGCATCGTCTTGCCTCCGGGAAGAGTGCGATACCCGTGACCTCTTCCATCACATCATGAATTTGTTTCCAGAGCTCTACGATCTCCCCACACTCCCAAATAATGTGTCGAAAGGTGCCCAACATCCCACAGCCTCTCTTGCATAAGCCATCGTCAGAGAAACCCATATGAATCAGGCGGGGCCCCGTGATATAAACCCTGTGAAGTATCTTAAGCTGCACCAGCCGCAGTCTAGCCGGGATCGCAACCTCCTTCGGAGAGGAGACGGCATATTGCCAGTCCTCATCGTCCAGTTCGAGACCATCCCTAGTCCATTGTTCTCGCACATCAAGGAGGAGGTCGGTCCGGACATTTACAAGCTTTTTGTAAATCAAGGAGATTGTACTCTCCGGCATATGACCATCCAGAATCCGATCCTCCAAAGGAGAAGACTCAGGCACGGCCTCCCCCTCGGCACGAACAGATAGCAGAGCGTGACGCACCTGGGCATATCGAAAGTATTCAGTACCCCCTAATTCGTACTCCGTCTGCAGCGTCTCAAACGATTTCACCTTACCCTTAGTCAGCAAATCCCCAACTCTAGAAATCCCAATTAGGTCCCACTTCTCAAACCCTTTCGTGTGCCATAATTTCCCTAGGATATCGGATTCAAAAAGCGGAGTAGCCTGGGTAAGTCTGTCCTTCCAGCCCAATGAGTTTGTAACCGCCTTCCACACATGCACTGCCGTCTTGGTCGGTCCTGTGAGGGACCCATCCAATGATTTGGAATACAGCGCCCTAAGGTAATTACCCCCGTGCAACAGCCACCGATCCATAGCAAACCCTGGGTTCAACGCCGGACCGTAAACCCCATGGTTGATCGCTCCCAATTGGGTAGCCCAATAATATCTTCTGATGTCAGGGAGTGCTATCCCTCCGTCATACCATGGAAGGGTCAACTTTGCTATAGCTAAACGCGGTCGACCGTCCCATAACAGCGAACGCTGGAGGCTCTCCACCTCACGAAAATAATAGGCAGGAACTAACTCTAGGGTGTTCTGTAAGGCGTAGAGAAACCGGGGAAGAGACATCATTTTAAACAATGCGGCGCGGCCTAGGAGGGAGAGCGGTAGCCGCCTCCAACCCGCAACATCCCGTCTCAAGCGTGACAGCGGAGGGAGGAGGTTCTTCTCGTATCGGACAGAGGGGTCTGTGGAAATATATATCCCCAAGTACAGAAAGCCCCGCTGGGCGATCTGGATGGAGCAATCCCGCGGGACGGTAGGGGTGTCCCCACTGAGAACATATAGGTGCGACTTTCCCCAGTTAATGGCGAGACCCGAGTTACTACCAAAAGACTTCAAAACGTCACAGACCACTATAAGGGATTTCCGAGGCGAGGTCAAGTATAACAAGATGTCGTCTGCATACAAAGAAATGCGGTCCTCGTGGTCTGGCGACCATCGGATCCCTCTTATGTCTGGCTGCCATCTAATCCATGCCGCCAGCGGCTCGAGGGCGAGAGCGAACAGTAGTGGCGACAGAGGACAACCCTGCCGGGTGCCCCTCCCAAGCACGAACGGAGATGACGCCCTACCGTTCACCGCGATTTTAGCCAAAGGTTCCTCATAAAGTAGCCTAATCCAGCCTATAAAACCCGGTCCGAAGCCGAATTTTGTGAGCGCTGCCCACAGATACGGCCATTCCACAGTGTCGAAAGCCATCGTGGCGTCGAGTGACACCAAAATGGCCGACTCCCGCAGCGTCTCAACCCTCGCGAGCACGCCATGAAGTCGCCTGAGGTTCAACGCAGTGTTGCGGTGTGGGATAAACCCGGATTGGTCCGGGTGGATCAAGTCCCCAATGACCCTGATCAGACGGTTAGCCAACAGTTTGGCGAGGATTTTGGGCTCAGCGTTGAGTAGGGAGATCGGCCTATACGATCCGCATCTGTTCCGGGGCTTGCCATCTTTATGTATAACCACTATTGTCGCCAGACGTTGGTCAAATGGAAAACACCCATGCTCCCGCGCCTCTACGAACATATCTCGCAAATACAGAGCAATCTTATCCGGTCTGAGTTTATACAACTCGACCGCCAAGCCATTCGGGCCCGAGGCCTTGTCCGGGCGTAGCGAGCGTATAGCAACTGCAACCTCATCCACGGTGATGTCACCATCAAGGTCCTCCCTGTCGACGTCGGATAGACAAGGCAGGGCAATGTCTCGCAGCAGTTCATGCGAGTCTTCCTCCGGCTTGTCCGACACAGACGTATAGACCATGCGGAAGTGGTCCGCGAAACACTGGACTATCCCATCGGGTTCAGTGACAATATCCCCGCCATCCGTCAGTAGTTCTGGCACAACTCTATTCACTCGTTCTTTCCTGTCTAACCACGCTATTAATTTCCCGGCCTTGTCGCCCACATCATACAATCGCCCTTGTTGGTCCCTGCTAAGAACCTTAGCCGCGTTTGTCACCAGTGCTTTATATTCAGACTGTTTTAATCTCAACTTATGCAGTGTTTCCGCCGTAACCTCGTCTTCCAGGACAGACTCCAATGCCACTATCTCAGCCTCGATCTGCGCCACCTCCGCATCTCTCTGACGTTTGACATCCGCTATCAAGGAGAGGGCCTCCCCTCTCAGTACTGTTTTAAACGCTTCCCACAAAGACACCGCGGAGGTAACAGAGCCAAGGTTCTCCGAGAAGTAAAGATCAACCGCTTTCAACAACGTTCCACGAGTCTTAGGGTCACGGAAATACCAGGGGTTAATAGGGGCAACCCTACCTGCCGCGCCACGGCCAAAATCCATACTAATCCACACCGGCGAGTGATCGGAGATGCCCCGGGCCATGTGCCTAGCCTCAGACACCAAGGAAGCGTGGGCAGCCAAGGTGAGAACATAATCTATTCTAGAGAGACTGCCGTGCGCCCCAGAGTGAAAAGTATACTGCCGCTGAGCGGGGTGCAGCAGCCTCCAGCAGTCAACCAAACCTAGTGTATCAGTAAAATCTGGGAGCCATCGCTGCGCCCCCCCGGGGTCCCTTGGCGGATGTCTGTCTAGTAATCCGGAACCAACTGCATTAAAGTCACCACCCATTACCAACACACCCTCGGGGAGATCCAACATGGCCCTCCCCCAGTCGGCAAATGTGGCGGCCTGCAGGCCAGGAGGGACATAAACAGAAACCAAAACCAGTGTCCTGCCCTCCCATCTCCCCGCAGCCGCCGCAAAGCGCCCCTCTCATCAACAGTAGTAGAATCAATCTCCAACGGCAGCGAGGTCCTAACAAGTATTCCAGCCCCCCGAGATCCCGAGGAAACCCCGAGTGGGTGATGAATTTATAACCCTTTCTATTGAGAGCATGACACGTGTTGCCTATCAGGTGCGTCTCCTGCAGCAAAACTATGTCAGGAGAGCATCTCTTCAGAAATTGCAGAACAATCCCCCGCTTAATACGATCCCCCAAGCCATTAACATTCCAACTAAGTATATTCAAACCCCTACCCCCCATCACAAACTGGCAAGAGACCCCCGCCCATCCCCGAGAGCAGCACACGAGACTTGCATTGCGATACCTTGCAAAACGAAAAACAACAACAAACACTCCAACAAGCCCAAACCACCCCCCACCCTGCACCCCTGCATAAGCCTAAAAGCCCCCCCAACTTGCAGTGTGCCTGTCGCCCTAGCAGAAGCTAATCTACAAGAAGAAACCCCGTAGGAGGAAAAAGATCCCATTGCGCCCTCGCCACCCCCGGACAATAGCTAGCAATGAAAACAAATCAGCGAACCACTGTCCCGAGCTTGACCAGAATGGTCGATCACCAGAGTCCTCACTCTTTTGCGACATGGCCTCCTTCCGCTCCGCCAGCATGATCCCCACTAGTCCGCCGCTGAGGCAATGTGTCGAGCCATTCCCCAACCTCGTCTGGCAAGTCAAAGAAAAAGGTTCGTTCTTCGTATTCGACGCGCAACTTGGCTGGGAAGAGCATGGCATACTTCAGGCCCCTCTCACGTAGCCTCCTCTTAACCCCCAGGAAACGCTGCCGTTGCTTCTGCACCGCCTGGGTGAAGTCAGGATAAAAACTCACTGCAGTGTTCTGGAAAGTAACCGGTCCGGACCCCCGTGACGCCTGCAGAATGGCATCGCGGTCCCTGAAGTTGAAGATCCTGGCGATGATCGGTCTCGGGGGGGCTCCCACCTTGGGCCTCCCGCCTGGGACTCGGTGGGCCCGCTCGACCGCAAAGAACTTGCTGAGGCCCTTAGGCGCCAGATGGTTAAGCACCAAGTCCTCGACAAACAGGTCCGCCGATTGCTCCTCCGATTTCTCCGGAACGCCAACTATGCGCACGTTATTGCGCCTCGCCCGGCCTTCAAAATCCTCCATCTTGCGGGCAATGAGGTCGTTGGTAGTCCTCAGCGTGCGGACCTCTATTTGCAGATCAGAGACGTCCCCCGTGAGGCTAGTGGTTTTTTGGTCCAATGATTTTACTCTCTCATTAGTTTTCCCCCGGTCGGCGCGGAGCAAATTAACGTCGACTGAGATGGTGTCCACTTTGTGTGCCAGGGCCTCAAACTGTTGCCCAATAGAGGACTTCATCTCCTCAATGGCGCCCATAATATCTTGCAGTGTCAATTCCGGTGCGGGGACCGAGCCGTCTCCCGATGATTCCTGTAGCTTCCCCGGTCCGCTTGGCGATCCCTTTTGCTGGGCATAGCGATCCATATTGTTGGTTTGGGTGTAGCCCCCCCGCCTGGTATTCTTGGGCTTCTGTTTGTCGGCCTCCGATTTAGTCGACATCCTCAACCCCGGAACAGTCAGCGTCAAAAACAGGCCGCTCAGCCACGCAATTGACACGAGGTCCGCTGGATCCGGGTCTCCGATGCAAGCCCATGCATATGCAGGCCGAGCTACAGGCAACTGTTGTCCAAGACACTCACGGGCCGAGGCACGTAATTGTGAGAGAAAACGAAAGTGAAAGTGGAAACAGCCCCCCTCCGATGATCCGCACCGCACACGGCCGCTGTTGTTCAATTAGTGTCCGGGCCCATGCCAACGCGAGACCCGGGCACCTCCCGGGGGATAGGCCGCAAACTTCAACCTGTCACAACTTCGGTCTCCGGTGTACGATTTCAGTCCGGACAACGACGCTCGCCTCAGCAGTAGTTCATCTCCAGAATTCCGGGTATTTGTCACAGGATTTATCCAGGATAATTGCCGGAGGGAACGAGGGTTGCGGGAGCTCTGTGCTCACGCGGCCATCTTGGTCACCGCGCTAGGCTCCTCCGAAAACTGGTGATTTGATGTATTAATTAGCCTAAATTATTTTGGAGAATATTTGGACGACTCTAAAGGGTATCCTAAACCTAATTAATGTGGGGCTCCTGCTCTTCCCATTGAATTTGTGCTTTTGTCTCCTACCATCAACTACATAACATCGAATCTCTTACACAAGAAGGAACTTGTACTACTACGCTTTTATACTCTACAGTAGAGAACATCAACAAAGTGAAAACTCGCTATTTCATGGATTTTTCCTCGATTCTCAGGCTTGCATGGTAACCACTAATAGCATTGCCTCTCTACAGGGCGCAGCATCATAATGTTTAAATATGGGCTCTAATGAACCTCCTCACATCAAGGCCATAAAGGGGAAAACATGTCCTATCATTTATTTTATTCAAATCACATGGGACTAATTAGGCCCAGAGATTGCCACAAACATGGAATGGTCAGTAATGGCTATTTAATTAGATAGGTGTGCCCTGAGAAATCCTGTCAGTAGCTGCCGACAATATCTAATTAAGTTTCTCTTTCATGTGAAACTACCATTAGGATGTATGCAACAAATGCCTACCTAAATTGTATTTTTTCCTACATCATAAAGTTGTGAAGCATTATGATTGGGACTGAATTTTATGGCCTTAACAACCCTTGGTTCTAGGCCAATGGCAAGAAATTACTCACAAAGTTAATTCCCAGGATTTTATATGCTGCCACTTTTTTAAATTTGAGAAAAAAACTCCTTAGAAAATTATCTGCCAATGACGGGTTCTGCCTTGTGTTGAAGTTTGATCTGGTGAAACCGTGGTCAGATTATCCAATTTCCACTCATATGTGTCATGTCCAAGACCCGGTAACACGCTGCATGTAGTTAAAGAGATGCAAAAATACATAAATATATATTTTAATTCTTGGTTGAGGTTAACCATTCTGATTGAGAATTTAGCTGAACATCTCCTATCTAATTTATCCATAAATTTCACTTACTCTGTGTGCCCATTTTGCAGCTGCATTGCTCAGGTTTTACTTTGTTTATGAGGGTTCATCACAATAGACAACTCTCTGACAATAGTAACAATGTTAGTTTCACTCCAGGTGGGTTTTAAGTCTTCAAGGTGCAATCCTGATTTCTGTTTCCCCGTTTTTTATTTTTCAAACATTTTTATTGTCATTTAGGTCAATCTGTTTCACAAATGACAGCTTATAATTTTACATTTAGTACAGGTTAGAACAGGAGTAGATTATGCACTACACCAACTTTACACAGAATATTTTACATCATATTCTCCCCTTTTTCAAGTTTTATCATTGTATGTGTGATGGCTCTTTTTCTTTTCTTTTTGAACCCGACTTTACACCAGTACGCTTTGGAGCTAATATACTCCATTTACTGAATACACCACTGTATCCACACTAGAAAGTGCGACTTGGAGAACATGCGGGAAACACCATTCTCATGCTAAGCCTCGAAGAAGTCCCAGGGGGACGAAACGCGTCGGCTATCAATTGCATGCTGTGTTTTTAAGAACAACTTATAAATAAAGAATATATTTTCTAAGGAAGAACGACTCGTACAATGATTTACTGAGAATATATCATTTTGTTTTCCCTATTTGTGGACTATGGATTATAATCTATGTCACTTGTTTATCTAACTGTGAATTTGAGTGCTGAACCATGCTCTGTGTTTTGGTTTGGGGTTTTTCTTTTCCCACATAGAGGCGTAGGTGGGTCACGTCTCTGGTTCCGTGCACCATGTTGTAGAGAATAATTTCTCACTACGATGTTATGTTATGTTATAAAATTTTATAGAGCGCACAGATGCCGCAGCCAAGAGGCGTCCCGGCGCTAAAGAGATGGTGACACAACACAGCAAACAATGAGAGAACTCCAACAGCAAAGAATTTAGACTGTGGAAAATAGGAAGGTTTTTAAAGCCTTCCTAAATAGGAGCAGATGGGGTATAGAACGGAGTGAGGTAGGCAGAGTGTACCAGAGAGAAGCCGCCATCACAGCAAAAGAGCGTCCACCTATTCTAGTTCTTTTGTAGCGTGGGACAATGGCAAGATTTTGCCCTGATGACTGGAGGGCTCTGGAAGGAGTATAATAAGAAATAGTCTGGGCAAGGATAGGAGGAGAGGCCAATTTAAGGATTTTAAAAGTCAAGCATAAGGCCTTAAACTTGATCCTTTGCCCTACTGGCAGCCAGTGGAGATCATGGATGGTACGTCGGGCTGAGCAGAATTTAGGGAGGCCAACCAGCATCCTGGCTGTCGCATTTTGGACACGCTGAAGGCGAACTAGCTCTGCCTGATTCACTCCCAGCAGGAGTGAGCTAGCATAGTCCAGTTTGGTGAGGACCATGGCTTGGACTATTATTTGTCTGGTAGCCGCGTCGAAAAATTTAAAAATCGGCCGAAGGCACTGCAAAGTGCCGAAACAGACACCAGCCACTCTCTTAGTGTGGGGAGTAAAGGAGAGCTTGTCATCAAGCCACACCCCGAGATTTCTAATCTCTGTGACGGGAGTGGGAACGGGGCCCAGTTCTAATGGCCACCGTTGATCTCCCCAGAGCTTAGTGTCCTTGCCGAGGACAAGGACCTCGGTCTTAGTAGCATTAAGTTGAAGACAATTCACCGACATCCACCCTGCTACTTCTTTAAGGGCAGCCTTGTGTGCCTTGTGTGCCTTGACCCTTCTTTGTTCTGTTGTTATGTGTGATGTCTGTTGCAGGGGTAATCCCACTTGGGTTTATTCAGTGAGGTTTGATGCGCCAAGGTGTGCGGCGATGTAAATTCTGATTAGTTATTTTATTAATATATGCAGTTCATCTGGTGGAAGGGAGCTGATGGATGTCTGTGCCCTAAGAAATATAAGACAATGAAATGTTGTAATTTTAAACATAAACCGGTAACTATGCAGTATGGTGCGTTATTGAAACTATTCTGTCCGGGGCAGAGAATAAGAGGAAAGTGGGGGGGGGGGGTATGGTCCTCAGGTGTGGCCAGTGAAGGGGGTGGTTCACGGTGTAGAGCTTTAGGGGAACTTGCTATCCCATTACTCATGATAATTGTTCTTAATCACTTTCCGATCCTGAGGCTGTTAGTTTCGTCCGTTTGGTTTTGGTGTCTCTCAGGATGTTCCCAAATTTCCAGTACCTCTTTCCAGAGGTCCGCCAGGTGTTGCCTACGAATACCCTATGCGTCTTCCCTGGCCAATGCTCTCCCCTCCGCTCCACCCCAGTGTGTCATGTCGGGTTTCCAGTATTCTACTGTGGGGCCCCTTGCCAGTTTCCAAGTTAATGCTATTCTCCTCTTGACCAGAAGTAAGGCTAGGTCCACAAACTTTGTGCCCACTTTCCGTGTGGGCGGCCTAGGGAAGAGACCCAAAATACAAATTTCAATTGTATGCTCAAGAGTGCATCCCACCAGGGACATCTTAAGGATTCTGGGGGCCCTGGGCCAAACATATTTTGGGGGCCCCTGTTCAGAACAACTTTCATTTCATTTTCATTTTCAAAGCTTTATTTCGACTTATATTGTCATAAAAGCAACATGCATAAACATTACCAATAACATGTACAAATACACAATCCAAATTCCAAGTAATACATACGAAGGTCGAACCACAATGAATTATATCCCAGCTATGCTAAAAACAAAACATACATTATAAATTAATTAAAAAGCTAGATAATATTTTAAAACAATTCCCAAATACATATTAAAAAGGGGGAATAGATAAAATTCATAGTGTCTAACCAGGCCCGGTAATGGTATAACCAGCCTGTGTGTACTACAACTTGCAACCTATCTGATTCCTTACAAGGTACACGTTAAATAGGAATCTACTTATACTAAACACTATAGGTTGCGAAGTATTTGACTTAAATGTGCGTTCTGTCTCTTTAAAGAACCTAAACCCCATATTTTTACATAAGGGTTTAATCCATCGGTCCCTTGGTTTTTCATAAGCTGGGCAGAAAAACAGTAGATGGGCGTCATCTTCTTTTGCTTTTTGGAAACAAAGAGTGCACAATCCTCTAGCATCATTGCCCCTCCAGCTACTAGTATTTGCAGAAGTCTGCAGGACCCCATATCTGAATTGTAAATATAATGTTTTTGCTAGGGGGGGTCTTATCTCGTCCATAAATTGTTCGAGTGCAGGAGTATCCTTAATAATCAAGAATCTCTGCGTCAATGAACCTAGTAAGGAACTGGAGAGTACTTCATCCTTAATATATGTCCAAAAAGCAGATTTCAAAAGTTTTTTAGAAGATGGTGACATATTCTGGGGTTCTTCCCAAAAATGGGAGAACCCTAGCCTTGTAAACCACTGGGAAATATGTTTTAACCATGTAATATTTTTGTACTCATCAATTCTAATTATTTCCATCAGTCCATTCTTATAGTCACTCAGCTCAGGGGTGGTCCATAATCTGACCCAGTAAAGTAATGGCCTTAGTGTGGCTTGATGATCAGTCCTTTTAAGGTTGATATCCATAAACACTGGAATTATCGGGATTCTTGTTGGTATTTTAAGCAACCTGCGTATGAAGAGATTTTCTTCCTTCTTAAAAGTATTGTTGCAGGAATGGCCCCATACCTCAGCGCCATATAATGCCGCCGATTGAGCCTTTGCTTTAAATAATTCTAGTGCCGGCGTAATCGCTTTAGATTGACTACTGCTGTGCACCTTCAGAATAGGCAATAGATTTTGTTTCAAAGTTAATTTGCTTTTTTCCAACTTTCCCTTCCAAAAAAGCGTGCTATCCAGCGTAATGCCCAGATAATTAAAGCTCTCCACATACTCCAATTTTTGATTATTTAAGGCCAGATTCTTTCTAAAGGATTTCTGAGGATTTATGGACATATATTTTGTTTTGGATGAGTTTATTTCTAACCCCTTCTCCACACAGTAGTTATTAAAAGTATTTACTAGGTTTTGTAGACCCTGTGGGGTTTGTGAGATGAGGATTGTATCATCAGCAAAGAGTAATGCGGTGATCGCCTCATCTCCTAATTTCGGGGAGTCATGTTTGCAATTTCTTAAGTAGGTGGGTATATCGTTAACATATAAAGAAAATAGTGTGGGCGCCAACACACAACCTTGACGTACACCCCGACCCACAGGGATAGCTTTTGAGATTTCTCCTCCCTTACCCCATCTAACTCTAGCATAATTCCCTGTGTGTAGTCTAATTAATTCCTTAAGTAACGCACTAGGAACTTCCATGTTTTCAAGGGTGGACCACAGTAGTTTGCGGGGTACAAGGTCAAAAGCGGCCCTCAGATCAATAAATGCTACATACAAACTGCCCTTCCATATATTAATATATTTCCAGCAGATGCACATAAATCTAAATACCTGGTCAACCGTGCTGGTTTTTAACCTAAATCCTGCTTGGTATTTAGACAAAATTTGTGCCCCCTCTATCCATATTAAAAGTCTATTTAAAATGTGTCTGGCAAAAGTTTTTTGTAAAAGATCTATTAAACTTATAGGGCGGTAATTGGCCGGATCATAACGATCCCCTTTCTTAAAAATTGTTACAATTTCAGCCCCTTTCCAGGATTCGGGAATTTATGTTACGGCCACTATAGAATTACATAAGAAATTGATATAGGGTCCCCAAACTTCTATATCATGCTTTAGCAAATCACCAGGGATTTTGTCAGGACCAGGGGCTTTGCCCATTTTTATAGCCTGTAGCGCCTCAACAGTTTCTTCTAGACTAAAGTGTAAGAGGGTGTTATCAGATGATATATTATTCTCCTGGTCCTCCATAGCCATCCCCTCATTAGTAATACAATATTGTTTAGAAAAATGATCACACCAAGTTTTTTCATCGAGATAGATATCCCTGGGTGATCTGCCTTTTTTATTTCCTTTAGAGATTAGATTCCAAAATGTGCCCTGATCTTTCCGATTGGCCGCATTTAAAAGGTCATCCCAAAGGGCATCGTCCCATGCTTTTTTTGCTTGGGCCAATATTTTATTATATGCTCGTCTACTATTTTGGATTCCCTGGAGATTCTTTGATTTAACAGCCTGAATCAGATCGCTCTTGGCTACACGACAATCCTTGTTATACCATTGGTTTGCTATCTCTAAGTGATTATCTTTCTGGTTCAAATCTTTTTTATAGATTTTGCTTAAATGAGGAGTGAGTGCATCTACTAATTTATAATGTAGATCTAAAACATCCTGGGTGCCTAAAGCAGGCATTTGGCATGCTTCAAATATATCAGCAAAAGTATTATAAATGTTTACCATCGTTTCTTCTTTAGCCAAGATATAGGGCCACTTTATAGCACGCCTATTGTTTGTAACCTGGAGTTCTCCAGCGGGGCTATTTAGCATGGCTTCCATGCTTGTATTAGATATAAAAGGCTCTGGATGTAACCATAGTTGGAGGGGGAAATGATCACTCTCTGTTCTATGGTCTATTTTAAAATCAATTATTAAAAGCCATAGACTCATGGAAACCAATACAAAATCTATGTGTGACCTATAATTTCCCCTACCAAATGTTGGAGCCGCTGGTCTATCAGACTGGAAGCGGCCATTACACGCCCTTAATTCATGGTTCACTGACATTTGTAAAATCTGCATAGCTGCTATAGAATTTTTAACTGTGCCATTGGACTCCAAAGACAGGACATTATTAGCTATGTCCTGATCATCTAATAGAGTGTCCAAGCCCAGTATCGGTTCATATTGGCAGTTAAAGTCTCCTCCGACAATTATCTGTTCATTTGGACTTAAAGTATTTAAAAAAGAATCAAGATGTTCTACCACCTTTGATTCTTTATTAAGAGGGTGCGGTCTGTTATATATATTTAATAAGTATATGATTTCTTTTCCCCTTGTTACTATTTTTAGACCCATTAAATCAGGGGAAGAGATCGACAATAGGGTAATATCTAACTCCAAGGTAACCCTTACCCATACCACCAAACCCCCAGACGCTCTTCCTCTTACTGAGGGGATTGCGCCGCAACTGAATGTTCTATATCCCAGTCTATGGGGTGTTTCTATAGCCCAAGTCTCCTGAAGGAGAACAATATCATACTCCTCAATATAGGAGCACCAAGCTTCATCCTGCAGGTTCCTGGTTATCCCTGCTATGTTCCATGATGTTAGTCTAACAGATAGGGGTTCTGCTACGCTATCCACAGAGCTGCTTAAAGCGTTAGTTCCGTCAAATGACGGCTTTGAAGTATTTATCCCCTCGTTCTCGATATACCTAATGCCACATTGCCCAGCCTCACCTAAACTAGCATTGGTAGTTCCTAGGTTAATTTGGGGTTCAGCAATTGTCATAGGATTAGAAGTCGGGATATCATGGGACAATATAGGGGTCTCCATCCTTGTTTGTTCGAACTCTGCGTAAGGTTCCGCTGTAGTCAAAATCCTGTCCCCAACCTGAATGGCTATCTTGGTCTCAGCATCTAGCTTATTGGCTGGCGTTAGTCAGTCATTCTGATCCAAGGTGCTTAATGCCAAATACCTATTATTTGTGTTGGTCTGAAATGGTAAGCATTGATTAGGATTTTGGGACATATTTGGGATATTAATCTGGGGAGCCCTAGCTAAATGGCTATAGAAGTATCCTAGAGGATGTACACCCACACTATTCTCTCCCAAAACCAACGATGCTGCTCTAAGTAATACAGTCGCAACATGTTGGGGATATTTAAAGTTTAAGATTATACAATCGCCTTTGCAGGTTTTCCTGGCATTCCCAATCCAGGGGACCCGTCTAGTTGATAATATCTGGTCCGAGTAGTTGACAGGGAACCCACAATTATTGTTTAGCCAGGAAACTGTTTTCCGTTTGAGAGAGTCATGTGATTCGTTTCGTGCATTAGACTGCGTAGTGTCTATGGGTGGGACGTTTGAAAGTACTACAACGTATGGTTCACATTGTGGGGGTAAGTTAGTAGAGCGCATCTTTTTAGCTTGGACCAACGTCCATCCTGTGCTAGTTAAGGCTGCTGATGGTGGAGTGATTTTATCCACCATCCGACTATCTACCATAAGATTAAGTGGAGGAGTACTCTCCTTTATTGGGAGTTGTACAATATTTCCATGTTGTTCCGGTGTCCCACCTTGTGAATTATTCTGAGCATCAATTATTGTAGATAAGGAACCACCTAATCTAAGCACTTCTGCAGATAATAAATCTATTTTGTCAACTAGTGGTTTAACAGCAGCCTCTAGTTTATCCTCAAATGCCTTTATAATACAGGACATGCTTTTTGTGCTCATATCTATGTTAGTACCGCAATTAATGGTCATAGTTCCCTTATGGCAGGAAGAATTCTTGTGGATAGCTTCAGAAGATGATTGTTTATACTGTGCACCCCCCCGCTTAGGCAGCGTTTTTCTACACTTCCTTACCACTCTTTTTACAGGGGAACATACTAATGGGTCGGCTCTAGGTTCATCCGACAAGTTCAAAGGTGTGGCATCAGGGTCTGCAGACATAAGTAGAGGACATTCTAACAATATGGGAGACTCTGGTAATGCCAGGAACTCTGTTAGCAAACATTCAGTAGCGGAAATAGTAGGTGCAACAGTGTTTGGGATAATATTATCGACATTACTCAAGGAAACTAATTCCGTAGTATTATCACAACCCAATGATTTTCTTCTGTCATTATTGATTTTACTTACTATCTTCACAAGATAATTATCCATGGTAGATTTATTTTTAGCCATGGATTTATTATGTGGGGCGCGTTTTAGTTCAAAAAATGAAAACCAATCGGGAACTAGCTGCAGTGAACCTGATATAAGGTAAATAATCACCCTATTGTTGTAAATACAGTGCCAAAAATATTTGTTACAATCAGCACATATAAAAACGCAGCAAACCTAGGTTTAAATTCTCAGGGAGGGGAACAACAACAACCGCATCCCTCTCCTTTTAATTAATATAAAAAATATGTATCGAGTCGAGGGTAATAGCTGCGACCTCGAGCCAAGATCTATTTAAAGGGGATAGGACAAGGAAACCAAGCAGCAGTTAATAGGGAGAGCAAACCTTCCACCACTCTATCATATAGTGGTATACGAAAGTTAGTAACGGGGCACAGTCTCAAAACGACCTCGTAAACCAGTCTCCGTGTTGGTACAAATCGCAGTACCACTGGGTTGGCGGAAGCAAGTCAATATAGCATACTTTACAATGAGCGTCTTCACGTGATTACTGCACTTACTTTAGAGGGGTGGCCCAGCCCGGCCTCAATCGGCCCCGGACGGCCCTTGTCCCGGGCTTCTCCCGGCGCGGGCGGAAGTGCCCCAGTGGCGCACAGGAGGCTGGGAGGTGTAGTCCTGTGCACCGTCGTTGGCAGGACAGCGGCGTCAGTGAAGCGGGCAGCATGCTGTTGGGCGTTGCGGTGGGGTCCACGGTATGTGCTCCTCTACTCTTGCCTCCTCAACGTACAAAGTCCCCCGCTCTGCCGAGGAAGCCTCGCGCTTTTCTGCGCCTCCTGGCGCGACGGCGGGCGGAAGTGCCCCAGTGGCGCACAGGAGGCTGGGAGGTGTAGTCCTGTGCACCGTCGTTGGCAGGACAGCGGCGTCAGTGAAGCTGGCAGCGTGCTGTTGGGCGTTGCGGTGGGGTCCACGGTATGTGCTCCTCTACTCTTGCCTCCTCAACGTACAAAGTCCCCCGCTCTGCCGAGGAAGCCTCGCGCTTTTCTGCGCCTCCTGGCGCGACGGCGGGCGGAAGAGCCCCAGTGGCGCACAGGAGGCTGGGAGGTGTAGTCCTGTGCACCGTCGTTGGCAGGACAGCGGCGTCAGTGAAGCGGGCAGCGTGCTGTTGGGCGTTGCGGTGGGGTCCACGGTATGTGCTCCTCTACTCTTGCCTCCTCAACGTACAAAGAACAACTTTGAATTTATGATCCAATTTGAGACCCTGTTTCCCGTGCAGTTTCCACTTCCTCAGCTGCGTTAGCGATCCAGTTTGCATCAGAGGCATTAACCTATATATTCCCGATGTAAATGGACGCGTGCAGCTGACAGCAGTAGGATTTAGTGTTTTCTGCCCTGCTACTAGGTTTTTAATACTTTCAAAATTGTATATGTGTGGCTGAATTACGCACACTTGCACTTTACTTGATTCTGCTTGCCTACACTTCCTTAGCTGCTCCGATTCGCATCTCGCTTTTCCTCCAGTCCAGGTCTGCCGTGGCTGATACGCCGATTGTGCGGAGGGCTGGGGTTACTATCGAGCTCCTCACTTCCACCCACGCAGTTTCTGCTTCCTCAGGTGCGTTAGCGATCCAGTTTGCATCATAGGCATTAGCCTATATATTCCAAATACAAACAGATACACGCAGCGGGCACGCCGCTGGCACCCCAAAGGCAGGCCCGTCTGTGCCCGTCAGCATCCCGGATGCGCCTGGCACCGGCCATGCTACCCAGTTCTCCTCCGGTGAGTTTCTTCCACTATATTACAATAGGGAAAAACTGCTTAGCCTTAGGCGGCTACCATTACGTCAGTGTACAGCGGCTGATCCGAGCCTGGAGGTAGACTTTCAATAAGTGCAACTGGTCTCTCCTACAGCACAGGAAACTCGCACATAAGAAATTTCCACGCAACAATAAGTGTAAAAACAATAAGAAAACAGAGGACTTAAAGGCCACCCTTTTGAATTGTCGCTCTATGCAAAAGCATGAACCACACGTGTCACCTACTTTTACACGAACAGCCTGATCTTTTACTTCTCACTGAGACCTGGCTGTCTGAAGCCTCCACCCCTACTATCACCTCGGCCATCCCTACGGGTTATAAAATCCTTAGGAGGGACCGACCGAGTGGTAAGGGGGGCGGTGTCACCATAATTTACAATAAAAAACTAGACTGCTCTCCCATCCCGATGGAAAACATCGAGGGGGCAGAGTCCTTAGGCTTCTGCTGTACCTTAGTCCCCATCATAGCATAGCTGTTTTTCTGATTTACAGACCTCCAGGTGCAATTGGAAAATGTATTACTATGCTTAATACAGCCACCACCTCCCTGGCCTTAAAATACAATAACTGCCTTTTCTGGGAGATTTCAATATACATATGGACAATGGAAAAGACCCTCAAACAATTTCCTTGTTGGAGACGCTGCAGGCCTGCAACATGTTTCCATCTATTTCTTCAGCCACCCATGAGAAGGGCCATACCCTAGACCAAATCTTTCACAACTTTGACATATCTGTAAGCCTACCTCTTACCATTACCTGGTCTGACGACCTCATATTAAAATGTGTCATTCCCAACTCTGCCACAGCCCCTCAATCTATCGCAGGGCAGAGGGTCCCTAATTACAGGAAGTTCCATAAAATATCCATCCCGATGTTAGCAGATGCCCTCAGTTGTTCTTCAACGGAGCTGTCTGGCTGCCCCGACTCGGACGCCCTATCAATAGAGTCATGGCTCTGAACCAACATTGGTGCAGAGGTACCGGTTGTTTCCCGCTACTCAAAGAGGTCGGCCACACCAGCTACATGGTTAAACGATTCCCTCAGATCTAGCAAAACAAATTGTAGAAAAATGGAACGGAAATTGTGTAAATCCTATCTACCTGAGGACAAGAAGGTGTATAAAGACACCTTAAAAGATCATTAGATTCTCGTGAATGCAGCCAAGAAAAACTTCTTTCAAACCAAGATAGACAATGCCCAAAATAAGAGTAAGGAAATCTTTAGCATAGTTAAATCTTTACCCTTACCACCCCGAAAGCCAGCATAAAGGAAGGGCCATTCCACGGAAGAATGGTATAATCAAATAGCTCAATTCTTCCACAAGAAGATCTCTGTGATCCAACAAGCCTTCAATAACATCTCAGAGGAAGAACTGACCTTCTACCTTAGTTCTTCTAGCAAATTTCACCTCTTGGATCCTCCATCTTTACTAGCTTTCCCTGAGTTTCAGCTTGAAGAGTCACTGACCCTTCTCCAAAGCATTAAGTCTGGCTCTCCTACCCACCCATATCCAGCAAATATCCTGAACCTATTAGCTCCCACCATAAACCCCATGGTAAACCAGCTCATTAATGTTTCCCTCTCCTCAGGCAACATGCCGAAATTATGGAAGAATGCTAAGATTCTTCCACTGATATAAAAGGCTAACGCCAAACCGACAGACCCTGCCACCTACAGGCCGATCTCCCTTCTTCCGGCCCTCTCCAAAGTATCAGAGAAGCATGTAAACAAGGCCCTCCAAAAACACTGTGAAGTTGGGAAGCTCATTCATGAGTCCCAATTCGGTTGTAGGGCTAACTACAGTACAGAGTATGCTCTGCTGGAAGTGACTGAATTTCTCACGGGTAAGCTGGAGCAGGGAGGCATGGTTGTTCTGATACCGCTCGATCTGTCGGCGGCCTTCGATATGGTCCCACATGAGAGGCTCCTGGAAAGACTTGCTAACATCGGCCGAGTGGGGGGAGGGACCGCCTTAATGTGGATGTCATCCTTCTTGGCAAATAGATCTCAGGACATCTGGCTTCCCCCTTTCTCATCCCCGGTTCTGGCCATGAATGTAGGTGTCCCTCAGGGCTCCATTCTCAGTCCTACCCTTTCAATATATATCTATCCCCCTTGCATTTCTGGTAGAGGAAGAGGGCGTCAAAATAGTTTCCTATGCTGATGACACTCAGCTGATTTTTACATGTGAAAAAGGAACCGACTTCGACGGGGCAATGATTAGGTCTTTCCTCACAAAGGTTTTTAACTGGCTTAAGATCAATCAGCTGAAGTGCAATCCTGACAAAACTGAAGTTGTTTTCTTTGGTAATCCAGAAACGCCTGACTGGAGCTCTTGGTGGCCAAAAGATCTGCCGCCTCCACCCGCGGAAAGGGAGAAAGTAAAAAATGTAGGAATTGTCATAGACAAGACACTCTCCATGCACTTTCAAATCCAAAATCTTACTGGCGCTTGCTTAGGCATACTCCGGATGCTAAAAAAAAAATCCTGCCACTGTTACCGCTTGAGAGCAGAACGATCGTGGTGCAAGCCCTGGTGACATCAAAGCTTGACTATCTCAACAGATTGTACCTCGGTCTTCACAAATCCCTTACACAGCACCTACAAGAGGTACAAAACGCTGCAGCCAAAGCCATCCTGAGACGTAAACACAGATCTAGTATGACCCCTATTCTTAAGTCTCTAAACTGGCCCTCCATAAAAGAACGGATGGACTTCAAAGCGATGACCATCTTCTTTAAAGATATCCACGGCTTAGGAGCCGGCTCCTAAATAAGCGCGTTAATCGCTACACAACATCTAGAACCCTAAGATCTTCCAATGCCAACCTGGCCATTATGCCTAAAATATGCCCTGCCAGCACTGGAGGCAGATGCCTCGGCTTTCTAGGTGCGAAATTGTGGAATAGCCTCCCTGAGTCTCTGAGACTTACCAGAGACCTACTCTCTTTCGTGAAAGAACTTAAAAACCTGGCTTTTTGATAACTGATGGGTCTTTTACGCATGTTTTCCTCCCACTGTCATGCGCCAGGACTCTCTAGTCTGAGTAGCTGCGCCCTTTATTAAATACACAATTTCATTTCATTAGGTCCCTGACAGTGCAAAGGAACACTCGTCCAAATTCTAAGCGCCTTATTTATGAGGCTTTGCTTTACTTTTCTGCCGCTGGTGCGTCACTTTTTGTGACGCACTCCCAGCGTAAAAAATGTGCCATTTTGAGCCCTATTTACAAAGTGACGCATCTAGGCCGATGCATCACTTTGTAATCCGTTGGACCACATTATACCAGCGTCAGGTATATTGTATGCAGGGTGGGTGTTCCCCCTCAAAAAGCCTCATAGAACTGGTGCATTGAAATCTATGAGAACTCAGTGCACCACTTCTAGGACTCCATTGCGTCAATATCTTACACCTGCCTCACGGCAGGTGTAAGACTGATGCATTCCCTTTCACGTGGGGCTTGCCCCATGTGAAAGGACACATTGCTGGAGTTGCGTCTATTTTCAGACACATCTCAGCAATGCATCACGTTTGCGCCTACAGATACGTCAGAAATACTGACGTATCTGTAACTCCTTGCGACATGATGCGTCATACAGTAAATATGACGCATGCATCATGTCGCAAGGAGGGCGCACTAAGAAGTGACGCATCCCTGTTTACACACAGCGATGCATCACTTATCATAAATAAGGCCCTAAATGTGTTTACATCTAATATTCAGGGATAGGTATGTGTGTTTTCAATATTGTAACACAGCAGCAGCTCACCAATATTACTACAAATAATCTCTGTGACGCCCTCCCATTACTTATATGTTAGGCCTTGTTTTGATCTAAAATAAACTTTTTTTATGTATATTGCATGAAACATAAACACAACATTTCTCTGCAAAATGGCTGTACTAGACTCACACATCAGGTACATAAACAATAAATGAAAGGAAAACAGTATTTAAAACAATCTGTTTAAGAAATATTCAAGGTCATTAGGGCAAAACTCTGAAGAACGGAGCTGACTCTGTCAGGGGGCCCCCTGAGAGGCTGGGGCCCTGGGCCAGAGCCCACTTTGCCCATGCATTAAAACGTCTCTGCATCCCACTGCCACCCTCGTCGATACCAAACCATCCTCCTAAAATGTATGTAGTGTTGCACAGTCCCAGGTCATGTGAATAAAATCCGCATCTACATGGCCACTCCGTTGAGAGGGCTCACCGCGCACCGGTACCTAGACCTAAGCCCGGGGCCCCGCCGCGAACCATTATAGCACGGATCCTCAACTATAGGGATCGGGACGCCATTCTTCAGGCTGCTAGACAAAAAGGGGACCTACAGTACGAAAATGGGACGGTCAGATTTTTTCCAGACTTCATGCTCATGGTACAATTGGGGCGACGATCGTTTGAGGGGGTGAAAGCAGCACTGCGGGAAAGGGGCATCAAATACATGATGTTCTTCCCAGCGAAGCTCAAAGTTATCGATGGCAGCAGATTCCTCTTCTTCACTACACCTTCAGAGGTGCAGGACTGGCTAGACAGGGGAACTTCGCGGCAGTCGGGCGGCGCGACGAGGGATGAAGGAGGTGTGGCTCAGACCGGCTTGCTGGCCCCCCGGGTCGATGGGTCGGAGGTGGAGAAGTCATGTCAGTGCTCCTGGCGTTCAAGATCCCGCAGTCCGGACCTGATTGGCATATAAAGACCGCAGGGGCGTAGGCGCTGCTGAGTGAAAGATCCCCCCGGACGATTAAATGCTGATCTGTAATGTATAATTTTATTCTAAGATATTGCGGGGGGGGATGTGTGCTCAGGACGTTGCTGCGGATGTGAGGGCTGCCCTCTCGGGGTGTGTGGGGGGGTGCCTCAGGTTGGGAGGGGTTGGAAACTTACTTGCCTGCTTGAAATGGGTGTTGTGCCCCACTTGCTGATGACATTGAATACCTCATCAAAGGAGAGGCGGGGCAGTTCAACAGGGGACATTGAAACTGTCATGGTGACAGGCTCGCATGGACTGGAGAACACCTGAAACGTTAACGGGGGGGCGCCCACCGGCGGGAGTTGGGGCTAGCGCACGTCTCACCGATAAGTTTGTAGAGGGGAGGGACTTTCTCTCCTTCTTGTTTAGGGCGAAAGGCGCTCTGCTAGTTGGGGGATGTGGGTAGTTGGAAGCTTACACAGCAGGGTAGCAGGGAGGGGTGGGAGGCGGGGGGGCAGCAGTTTTGGGGGGGTGTTAGTAATGTTATTAGGGGGGGGCGTGAGTTTTAATTGGTCACGTGAAAACAATCCTTATGAGAGGGAGCGGTGTGTCACGCCACCAGGACGACAGCTTTGCATCATCTCTGGAAATGGCTATGAAGTGGGATAAAAGTATCAAAGTGCTTAGCTGGAATGTGAATGGGTTGGGGGACAAGCTCAAGAGAAGTATAGTACTCCAATTCCTCAAAAGGCACCTCCCAGATGTTGTCCTATTGCAGGAGAGGCACCTCATCAGGAACACATGTCAGGCACTTAACAGATGGGGGTACACTCTGGCCACACATGCCGGCTTCACATCGGGATCCTGAGGGGTGGGCATTCTTATATGCCGTAGCTTCCCAATAGTAATTCAGCACACTAAAACTGACCCGCTGGGCCGCTATGCAGTGCTCACGGGTAAATGGGAGGGCCGTACGCTCAACCTGGTGACAGTGTATATTCCGCCTGGTCTCCAGAATCAATCTTATCAGGATCTGGGGGAGCTCCTCCTCTCTCTTCCCGAAGGGCAACTCTTAGTTGGGGGGGACTTTAATGCAGTAGCATCCGGAGACTTAGATAGACATCCTCCACGTAACATTGCACCGAGACAAATGTGGCTCGCCAATGTACTGGAAGCGTATGGGCTGGTAGACCTCTGGCGCCTACGCCACCCCACTCAGCGACAATACACGTTCTTTTCAGGACCGCATCACACATTCTCCAGGATAGATTACCTCCTCACTCTCCTGCAGCATGACACTGTGGTTCAGGACGTCAAACACTTGGCAAGGGGTATATCAGATCACTCCCCACTTTGGACGCATCTCACGATCGGAGAGAAGAGGGTGGGATGTGTCGCGCCCATAAATCCCTGGTTGCTGCGTAACCCCGAAATTAAGAAGGCACTCACGCGGTCCATAGATCACAATTTCACCGAAAATGTCGGGACAGTGGAAGGCTCAACTACCCTCTGGGAGGCATTTAAGACTGTGGTAAGGGGGGAGGCCCTCTCAAAAAATTGTCGGACAGCGTAAGGAAAGGGAGGCGCAGATGCTCGAGGTGGAGCGGGACCTTCTCGCACTAGAAAGAGAGGCGCAGGTACGTGGGACCTTAAAGACCCAGCATCAAATGCAGTTGAAAGCTGCTGAATATAAGGCCCTAGCCACGGAGGCTGCGAAGACGCTAGCTAGACACAAAGGACAAGGCGGGTAAATTAATCGCTTGGCTGGATAAAAAACAAATGGCACAGAGGGTGGTGGCCGAAATCCGTTCTGCAGGAGACCTCCCCCTGAACGAACCGCAGGAGATAATAGGTGAATTTGCTGCGCATTTCAAAGGAGTGTACAGCAGAGGCACGGACCGGTCGGAAGAGGACTCAGCTGAGCTCCTGAAGGACATCAGGCTGCCTGTGCTCTCTGAGGAGGATCGCGAGGTGCTAGACGGCGACCTCACCGTCGCCGAACTGGCCAAAGCTCTTAGGGACCTGCGGACTGGGAAGGCCTTGGGCCCGAACGGCCTACCTATTGAGCTGTACAAGCTCCGGCCCGAATGCCTGGGTACACATCTCAAAAGTATGTTCGAAGACAGCAAGGCGCTGGGGAAATTGCCAAGAGACCAACGCATTGCCACCCTGGTGACTATCCCCAAAGATGGGAAACCCAGGGACCGCTGCTCCTCATACAGGCCAATATCACTGTTGAATGCTGAGCCTAAGATACTGGCTAAGCTCCTTGCGAACCGGGTCAAACCGCTAATCACTAAACTGGTCCACCCCGACCAATCGGGCTTCACGGCTCTGAATCTGCGGCGGCTCCATGGTGTGATGGGACGCCGCCATACGATCCAGGAAGACGCGGTGGTGGTATCATTGGATGCTCCTATGGCATTTGATACCCTGGAATGGCCCTATATGATGGCGGTCCTTACGAGGTTGGGATTTGGTCCCAACTTTGTCAGGTGGGTGCGCCTCCTATATACCGAACCATTGGCACAGGTGGTAGTTAAAAATAAGAATTCCGAGGTCTTTACACTCGAGAGGGGGACGAGACAGGGCTGCCCCCTCTCACCCTTACTGTTTGCACTCTGCCTAGAGCCTCTGGCAGCCTGGATAAGACAGGATCCCTCTATACGAGGGCTGAGATGGGCGGGGGGATGGGAGGACAGGATCTCGCTATATGCGGACGATGTCCTGCTCTACCTTGCCTCCCCCGCGAAATCACTCCGGGTGGCCTTAGACATCCTTACAAGCTTTGGGAAAAACTCCGGTTATAGCATCGACTGGGGAAAGTCATTGCTTTATGTGTTGCACGGGGCCCCTCCTCCTGTTCCTCGTGGTTGCCCGATCCAGATAGCCACGCAAGGGTTCAGATATCTCAGAATCTACATCTCCGGAGATGCAAAAACACGCTTTGAGAATAAACTCAGGCCACCTCTACAGAGGTTCCAGAGGGATGCGGCAACCTGGAAAAGGCTCCCGCTATCGCTGCTGGGTCGTGTGGCCCTATTCAAAATGATGGCCCTGCCGCGGTTTTTATACACGCTCCAAAACTACCCGGATCTGGTACCACACAAATACTTTGCAGATATTGAGGCCACTCAGCGGGACCTGCTGTGGAGTGGCACACCGCGCATGGCTCTCTCGAAACTTACCTTGGGGTGGTACGATGGGGGCATAGCACCGCCGGACATCCGCAAATATTACTGGGCAGCGCATCTCTCGGCCATCAATCAGGGCACGTACGGTAGTGGGGACGACTCCGAGTTTGGGATGGATAGGTGGCTCCTCCCCGGAGGAAATTTTGAGGCCGCACTCTATTCGCGACCTAATAAGTTCCGCCTCACGGGGCCTACAAAACACTCGGTCCAACTGTGGCATATTGTGAACCGGAAGTTGGGGTGGGCTGACAAACTTACGAAGGCAACCCCGCTCTGGGTGTCGGAAAGGCTCGGGTCATTGGGACGCACTAAGGGATTCCGCAATTGGGATCTGATCGGTATATCCCGTATAGGGGACCTCTGGGGGGCTGGGGGAATGGTGCCCTTTGCTTCCCTACAGCAGTCACACGATTTGGCACACACGGAATTCTTCCGTTATATGCAGGTCCGGCACTCTCTTCAATCTAACATTCCGCCGGGGACGACGCTCCCGGAATCCTCCCCCCTAGAGGATAGATTATTAGACGGCCACTTACCGGAAAGGGCGATATCCCTCACATACAAGAAACTCGTACATCACTCCCCGGATCCACTAGGCCCCCTCAGGGGGAAGTGGGAGGCAGACGGCCTGGAAATTGACGAGGAGGAATGGAGAGAGGCGCTCTCCTCCCCCAAAGAATTGGCGATATCGGCAAAATTGCGGCTGATACAACTCAAAATATTACACCGGGAGTATATCTCGGTCACCAGACTAGTGTTGATGGGGAGGAGTACGGATGGGCTCTGCCGGAGGCGGTGTGGGGAAAGGGGGACATTTCTTCACGTATTATGGGAATGCCCGCAAGTTCGAACATACTGGGCAAAAAAACATGATGTATAAGCAAGGTTTGGGGGTTAAGGCTGCAGGCTGAGGCTAAACGATGCCTCTTAAACATTTGGGAGCCCACGGACCTGTCGGTAAAAGGCAAATTGTGGGCAACACTGGGGCTGGTGATTGCAAAGCGTAACATAGCGCGCCTATGGGGGGCGGAAGTGCCCCCATTGCTTGGAGCATGGAAGAAAGACATGGACTTGTGCATGCTGCAGGAAAAGATAGTGTATGTCTCGAGAGGGTGCCCCGGGAAGTGGGTAGCGGTCTGGTCTCCCTGGAATGCATACCGCGGCAACATCTGTGAGCCCCCAGTTTCTTCTCCCCTTGAGGAAATGTTAACCCAATAAAATGACGAGATTGTCTGATCCTGCTCTGCTGTACCATGTTAAATTGCAGGAGTGTCTAAGGCTCCAAGGCTGAACCACTGTAACTCCAATGACCTAAAACTGTGAAGTGACCAATATGTTTATGTATGTTAATAAAAAGAATTTTAAAAAAAAGAAAGAAAGAATTAAATAATACATAAGAACATAACACATCTCCCCCTTTTAGAGATCAACAATACACACCCCCGCCATTGCAAAACGACCATAAGAACTACAGAATTAATAAGCAAATAGTCACATTACCCAGTCTTCAAAATATAAACACCAATCACATTGTATTGTCTCAAAAAACTCACATCACATTACATAGTCTTCAAAATACTTAGGCTTAGACTTCTACCTTTCTGGCATTTGAATAGATGTTCCCACAGGCTGAGGTGCAGCTTCCCCTTCCGCCTGCCACACCTCCTCATTGAAGACTCTTTCCGCAGCACTCTTTCGCGGTTCTACTCCCCCCATCTTGCAACCATCACCCATCACTTCCATATCAAAGAAACGCGTTCTTACAAGCATATCCCCTTCTCCACACACTGCCTTATTCAAGAACTCAGCCTCCTGGCAATTCCCTGTTTCCTCCAAACTACCTCCTTTGACTCTAGCCACTCTCCTTTTTCTCAACCATTTGCCACCCACAACCTTCACTCCATGCTTGTCAACTTGAATAATTTTAGTCTCCGGATAGAACTTCGAACCAGCTTTCCTAAAGGGTCTCCTGATTCTGACACTTTCGCCCACCACAAAGTCATTTTCTTTAACACGTTTGAGATCATCATACCTGACCTTGGATTTGGCTTGACTCAACTCTAAGCGTAGCCTCACCTAATTACTCCAGGGAATATAATCATCAGCTCTGGAACTTGACACCACCCACTCTGAGGACAATTCATTAAAAGAATGTCTGCCCCTCAATAAAGCAAACAGAGTAATTCCTGTGGTAGAATGAGGCGTCTTGTTATACGACCAAACTCTCTCATTTACCACAACCTGCAAATGCAAACCTGAGGAAACACTCATCTGAAATGTATCTTTCAGCATACGGTTCACTCTCTGCACCAAACCATTTCCTTGGGGACTATAAAGAGCCGTAGTAAGATGTTTTATTCCAAAGTTTGTCAAAAATGTACTCATACAGTTAGATACAAATTGAACTCCGTTGTCTGTAATCATAAATGCAGGGATCCCTTCCGAACGCAACAATACTTTAAAAAAATCTATGACATTATCAGTGTTGGGTTCTTGCAGAAATTTGAAAGACACCCACTTAGAATAATAGTCTACCTCAACCAAAATGTACCTGAATCCACTATTCAAAACCCCAACAGGACCACTATAATCCATTCCAAGTTTCTCTCAAGGCTGTTGTGGAAAAGCGAATGGACACAATGGAGTATTGTATGTATGACAAGACTTCTCACCTTGACTATACTCCCTGCAGTTACACACCATAGTTTCTACAGCACTGTCCATAGGTGGCCACCAGTAGTACAAACGCAACTTCTTCCTTGTTCCTGTCACTCCTACATGGTCCTTATGTGCAATATCAATTAATTTGCTCCTTAAACCTGCAGGGATCCCCTCATAAGACAAATTTCTTCTACACTCATCTCTTCCTTCACCTTGAAATAAGATCTGAATTCCTCACCAACTAGACCTTCTCTGGGCCAACCACAAGTGACATACTTCTTAAGCACGTTCTGACATTGATCAGCTGTAGACATTTGTTCCCTATCAAGACGTGAGATGACATCCTTGACCAACAAAAAATCATCCACCAATCCAATGACAATTTCCTTGTCTTCCTCGCTCATCTCATCCACACTTGTATCAGTAGGGCAACAAGATATGAAATACGTCCTAAAATCTTTTCCACCAGGAATGTGTTTCATTGGAAAGTTGAATTCGTATAATTTGGAAAAAAAGACAAATAGGTCTAGGACTGACATTCCCCAACCCCTTATCATTTCACATAAAAACCAGCGGTTTGTGATCAGTGACTACTACAAATTCTCTCCCCCACAAGTAAGTGGCGAAATGATGAACACCTCACACGCAGGCTAGTGCTTCCTTCTCAATCGTGCTATAGTTCTTTTCTGCTGAAGACAATCCTCTAGAAGCAAAGGCCACTGTGTTTTCAACACCATCAACCAATCGACTAAGTACAGCACCAAGGCCTCAATTTTTGGCATCAACTGTACGAAAGACATTGCATTATCTTTGTATGGTTGCAAAACGGTTGCTCTAATAATCAGATCTTTTAGATTACTAAATGCTACTGTTTGGTAATTTTCCCAACTGAACTTGGCATTACTTCTGATTAATTTTCTTAATGGTCCACTCATCAATGCAAAATTATGTACAAACCATGAATAATATTGGCATAAACCTAGAAAAGACCTCAACTGATCTCTATCTGTGGGTTGAGTACAATCATGTATTGCTTTTAAGAGGTCTTGTTTAGGTCTAATACCAGTTGAAGAGATCACATGACCTAAACACTCAACTTCCTTGACAATTTGCTTCTTAACAGTTATGCCATGGTCTTACAGAATACCCAGAACTTTGTCTAACTTGACTAAGTGTGACTGAACAAAATCAGATGAAATTAAAATATCATTTTGATATGTCAACACATCCATCTCTTCCGCCAGAAGTTGAAACATCAACTTTTGAAAAAATGAAGCCACCGAAGCAAGACCAAACGGCATTCTAAGAAAGCGAAATGCTCCAAAGGGGGTATTGAACGCTGTCAAGTCTCGAGAAATTTTGTTCAGCTCTATCTGATGGTATGCCGCTCTAAGATCAATTGTAGAAAAATCTTCGTGCCACTAAGTTGTGCCAACATGTCCTGAATTCGAGGCAAAGGAAAACATTCAACTTTAAAGTTTTTATTCAATGATCTTAGATTAACGCAGAGCCTAAATTAATCTGATTGCTTTTTTAAAGAGACAACAATGGGAGATACCCATAATGAGGAATCTATAGGTTCAATAACGCCCTCTGCATGTAATTTGTGGAGATGCTCTTCCAACCTGCCTCTGATGTACAATGGGACATGTCTGACTTTGTGGACAACCGGAATAGCATTAGGTTTAAGAATGATCTTGTGCTCGTACCCTTTGACCTCTCTTAATCTATCCTCAAAAACAGATTTCTTTTTCAAGAGTACATAATTTCAAAGAGCTAGCATTCTCTTGGACAGCTTCTACCAGAGAAATAGGATGTTCTGTCCCAGGTCTGAGAACCATTCCAAACCTCCCTTGGTCTCTCCAACCCAAATTATTATAACCCTTCTTAGTCACATACACTTCTGAATCAATCAATCAATCAATCAATCGCATTTATAAAGCGCGCTACTCACCCATCAAGGGTCTCAAGGCGCTGGGAGGGGGGGGGGGGTCAGTGCTTGAAGAGCCAGGTCTTGAGCTGCCTTCTGAAGGAGAGGTGGTCAGGTATGGCGCGAAGGTGGCTGGGCAGAGAGTTCCAGGTCTTCGCTGCTAGAAAAGAGAAGGATCTTCCTCCGGCGGTGGCTTTGCGGATGCGGGGTACGGCTGCCAGGGCCTGTCCGGTGGAGCGCAGAGTGTGCGGGGGAGTGTAGAAGGAGACGCGGTTGTTGATGAGTTTGGGTCCGAGGTTGTGAAGGGCTTTGTGTGCGTGGGTGAGTAGTCGGAAGGTGATCCGCTTGTTGACGGGTAGCCAATGGAGTTTTTTCAGGTGTCCGGAGATGTGGTGGTGGCGAGGGATGTCCAGGATGAGTCTTGCGGCAGCGTTCTGGATCCGTTGGAGTTTCCTCTGCAGCTTGGTGGTGATGCCGGCGTACAGGGTGTTCCCGTAGTCCAATCGGCTGGTGACGAGGGCGTGGGTGACGGTCTTCCTGGTGTCGGTGGGGATCCAGCGGAAGATCTTGCGAAGCATGCGGAGGGTGTTGAAACATGCCGAGGTCACCGAGTTCACCTGTCTGGTCATGGTGAGGGAAGAGTCCACGATGAAGCCGAGGTTGCGCACGTGGTCGGTGGGTTGGGGAGTGCTGCCTAGGGCGGGGGGCCACCAGGAGTCATCCCATGCGGTGGGAGTGGGGCCGAGGATGAGGACCTCCGTTTTGTCTGTGTTCAGTTTCAGACGGCTGTCTGTCATCCAGTTCGCCACTTCCTTCATTCCTTCATGTAGTCTGGTCCTAGCTGATGTGGGGTTGTTAGTGAGGGATAAGATGAGCTGGGTGTCGTCGGCGTATGATATAAGGTCGAGTCCGTGTATGCGTGCGATGTTCGCCAGGGGGGTCATGTAGACGTTGAAGAGAGTGGGGCTGAGGGAGGATCCTTGAGGTACGCCGCAGATGATCTCCGTGGCTGTGGATCTGAAGGGGGGAAGGCGGACTCTCTGAGTCCTTCCGGAGAGGAAGGAGATGATCCATTCCAGGGCCTTGCTTCTGATGCCGGCGTTGCTGAGGCGGCGTATCAGGGTGCGGTGGCAGACCGTGTCGAAGGCTGCAGAGAGGTCCAGGAGTATGAGGGCCACGGTCTCTCCCTTGTCGGTCAGGGCTCTGATGTCATCCGTTGCTGCGATCAGGGTGGTTTCGGTGCTGTGGTTGGCCCTGAAACCGAACTGTGTGCGTTGGTGAGTTGAGCGTTGACGATTTTCTCAATCACTTTGGCGGGGAACGGCAGGAGAGAGATGGGCCGGAAGTTTTTGAGTTCGGTGGGGTCTGCTGTAGGTTTCTTTAGGAGGGCGTTGAGCTCTGCGTGTTTCCAGCTCTCCGGGAAGGTGGCAGCGGTGAGGGAGGCGTTGATGACGTCTCGGAGGTGCGGTGCGATGATGTCGTCGGCCTTGTTGTAGATGTGGTGCGGGCAGGGGTCCGATGGGGATCGGGAGTGGATCGAGTTCATTATGCGGGTGGTCTCCTCGGTGGTGGTAGGGTTCCAGGTGAGGATGGTGGTGGTGTCGGTGGCGGGTTCCGGAGGGGGGCTCGTGTCGGCGGTCGGGAAGCTGTTGTATATGTCGGTGATCTTGTGGTGGAAGAAGGTTGCGAGGGAGTCGCAGAGGTCCTGTGAGGGAGGGATGGAGTTGTTTTCTGCTTCCGGGTTGGAGAGCTCTTTGACGATGCCAAATAGTTCCATGCTGTTGTGGGCGTTGTTGTCAAGTCTGTTCCGGTAGGCTGTTTTTCGTGCGGCGCGGAGGTGTTGGCGGTGTTGGCGGGTGGCGTCCTTGAGAGCTGACATGTTCTCTTCGGTCTGGTTAAGGCGCCACGTCTTCTCGCGGGCGCGGCATTCTTTCTTGGAGTTCTTGAGGTCGGGGGTGAACCAGGAGTTTTTCTTGTGGTTGTTGGTGCTGGCTTGAGTCTTCAGGGGGGCCAGGAGGTTGGCGCAGTCGGAGATCCAGTTTGTGAGGTTGTTGGCGGCTACGTTGGGGTCGGTGGTGCTGGTGGGTTGGTTCTGGGAGAGGGTTGATGCGAGCTGTTCCGTGGTGATACGATTCCAGTGTCTTCTTGGTGGTTGTTGGGTGTGGTGGGGCACGGTGGTCTTCTTGAAGATGAAGTGGATGCAGCTGTGGTCCGACCAGGTGAGTTCGGTGGTGTGGCTGAAGGTGATGTGTTTGCTGGAGGAGAAGATGGGGTCGAGCGTGTGTCCGGCGTCGTGGGTGGGGGTGTTGACTAGCTGATTCAGTCCCAGGTTGGCGAGGTTGTCCAGTAAGGCGGTGGTGTTGTTGTCGGTGAGGTTCTCCAGGTGAAAGTTGAGGTCTCCTAGGAGGATGTAGTCGGTGGATGAGAGTGCGTGAGGGTTGACGAAGTCTGCGATGTCTTCGCTGAACTTGGTGCGAGGTCCTGGTGGTCTGTACATGAGGGTGCCTCTGAGGGTGATTTTGGGGTCGCTGTGGATCATGAAGTGGAGGTGTTCGGCGTCGGGGAGTGAGTTGTCGGTGTCGGTCGAGATGCGGATGGAGTTTTTGTGTGCAATGGCGATGCCTCCTCCGATGCGGTTGGTGCGGTCTTTCCGGATGATTTTGTAGCCGTCGGGAAAAGCGGCGAAGGGCCTCGGGGAGGCGAGGAGGCCCGAAAAAGCGGAAAAGTACCTAGAAGGGGTACAAAAGTCGTAAAAGCGAGAAAAAAACGACAAAAAGCGGCGGATGGATGGAGGGGGACGGCGGGGGCACGAGGGGCAGCAGGCACTCAGGGATACAAAAAGCAAGGGGAGCGCGATCACAACGGGGAAAGCAGGCACTCAGGGATATAGAAGGCAAGGGGAGCGCGATCACACGGGGAAAGCAGGCACTCTGGGATACAAAAAAGCAAAAGGGGACGCGATCATACACAGGGGAAAAAGGCAGACACTCTGGGGGACAGTCGGCACAACAACAGAGCAGAAGGCAGGCACAGAGGATCTGGTGGCGCCGCGAGGGCAGGGGAGCGACCTACCCTGGGGTCAAAGGTCGCTACCACTGCCTCGCAGCGGCCGCCATATAAGGGGTAGCCGGGGAGGCGGGGACAGCTGGGAGGCGGGAGGAGGGCGGGTAGGGGGGAAAAAGAGCGGGAAAAGTGGCGAAGGGCCTCGGGGAGGCGAGGAGGCCCGAAAAAGCAGAAAAGTACCTAGAAGGGGTACAAAAGCCGGAAAAGCGAGAAAAAAATGACAAAAAGCGGCGGAAGGACGGAGGGGGACGGCGGGGGCACGAGGGGCAGCAGGCACTCAGGGATACAAAAAGCAAGGGGAGCGCGATCACAACGGGGAAAGCAGGCACTCAGGGATACAGAAGGCAAGGGGAGCGCGATCACACGGGGAAAGCAGGCACTCTGGGATACAAAAAAGCAAAAGGGGACGCGATCATACACAGGGGAAAAAGGCAGACACTCTGGGGGACAGTCGGCACAACAACAGAGCAGAAGGCAGGCACAGAGGATCTGGAGCGCCGGGAGGGCAGGGGAGCGACCTACCCTGGGGTCAAAGGTCCTTAAATTGCATGTTTTCTAGAAAATAACCAATCATATTGATCTCCTGACCACCAAATGCTACCGTGCAAATGTCTGGGGACAGCAGAGGAGTTCCTTTCCACTCTTCTAGAAAAAATAGGTCCGAAATAATAGTAATAGGTGAACCAGAGTCCAAAGTAACTTTGACATCGTTTCCAATCTTAATGTCGCACACTGGATCTTCTCCTTTACTTTCTGATTGTACAGCAGCATGCACCATATCAATTGATAAAACTATTCTGCTACCAGGGTCCTCCAGCGTCTACAACATTAGATACTGTTGTAAAACTGTTGTTCTTGAGTATCTATCCCCATTACTTTGGTAACATTTCTGCATACTCTAGCAAAATGTCCTGCTTTTTTACATTTAGATCATGTTTTACCAATTGCAGGACAATTACTGGCATTAGCCAAATGAGATTTGGAACCACATCTGAAACACATGAAGCTGTTATCAGATCTCTTAACCTCTTGCTTAGTACCTTGCCCAGATCTAGGTTTTGCACCACATTATTGACAGCTTCAGTAGACACACATGTGGTCTTTCCTAGTTCTTTAGATGCAGAAACAGAGCGTTCTATCCCTCTGGCAATTTCTAAAGTTTCTGCTAACGTAGGATTCCTGCAACACAAAATTCTCTCTTGGAAAAATCAGGTTGTGAGTAATTTTAAATGACGCCGGTAATTTCAAACATGTGAAACAGGCAGAAAATCATAAGTGAAGATTCAGGCTGCACACTTTCACAAGGTTTTCACCACTGAAAGTCGAGCCTTCACTGCTGTCACCGACGAATGTTTCCATGAAAGTTTCCTTGAAAGTAGAACTGCTGCAAAATCCAGGAAAGATATGCAGGGGGCCAAAATGAAAGATGAATCCTCCTGACCACAAACAGCAATTCCAGTAGTTACAGGAGGAAGTAAAATTCAAGTGACCCCTCAATAGTCTTGATAAATGCAGGTCAACAAGGTGATCCGAAGGTAGAAAAAGGGTTCTTAAATGCTGACTTCGTTCGCTCATCGCCAAATGATGTTATGTTTTGTAGAATTAAGTTTGCTCACAAATCGCAAAGTAATGAAGTCAGCACAGGGGCCCCCTGCAACCGCATCTACCTCATGAGCAACGTCAGTTCTCCAACCGAACCAACCTGAAGCTTCCAGAACCTAAACATTCTAGTTTCCCAGGCAACCACATAATAAAAATGATGTAATATACACTCAAGCCTAATGTGGCACTCTGAGGACAAATAACTGAACAAGAAAGAATTAAATAATAAATAGGAACATAACAGGTTGCCATATGGTAATCTGATTAGAGGCAAAGCTGGGGCATAAAAAGGTATCTCAGGTCGTTTCATCGTGCAACGCCTCCAGCATCGTAGGGCGGTGGTCTGTAACAGGGACTGCTGGGGAATCACCACTGTAGAGTCAAGCATTTTGGACAGCATTAAGGAGGTGTGGTCTCCTGAGTTAGTGAGATTTGTTCCTAGCACATCTATGCCCTCCAAACCATGTGCAAGCCACTGCTGCTAGTATGCCAAGAAATAATATTCACAATTCGTAACTCCCAAGCCCCCCTTTGCCATAAGAAGCAGTAGTGTGTTCAGCAACACCCTCCGTCGCCCCCTTTCCCATATCAGGTCTTGGAGCAGGGCGTCAAGCTGGCGGAACCATCCTGCGGGTATATCAGTTGGGAGGTTGGCAAAAAAATATAGTAGGCGCAGTAACATGACCATCTTTGACAATGAGATGCAAGTCATGATTGGAAGGCGCTAGGAACACCACAATGTGACACAGGGATCTAAATGCCCACCCGAGGTTCCCTTCTCACAGGTCTTCTAAAGAGTGAAAGATATGGATCCCTAGATATTTAAAGGTGTAAGTGGCCCAAATGAGGTCTTGTGGTAGCTTCTCAGGGCAGGGGTTGGTTCACGACACAGGGAATAGGTATGTTTTTCGGCTATTAACCCGCAAACCAGACACGTATTAGAACTTTGTTAGAAGGTCCAATGCTGTTGCAGAACCTTTCACTGCATCACTGAGATAAATTAGGAGGTCGTCTGCATAGAGCGAGATGATATGAACTCGGCCTCCCGCTGACAGCCCCAATCGTTCGCCACCTTGATGGAACAGCGCCTCCAATGGCTCTATCGCCAGCGCAAATAGAAGATGGAACAGTGGGCACCCCTGCCTTGTGCCGCAGGATATTTGATATTATGTTGAGACCACCTTGCCTGTCTTGAACCTCGCCGTGGGTTGGTCATACAGCATCCATACCCATTTTACTCAATCGTCTCCCAGACCCATGCGTGACATTGCTTCAAATAAAAAGTCCTATCTGACAGTATCAAAGACCTTCTCAAAGTCTATCAACAGGAGAGCCACCCGAGGTAGGAGCTTCACAGCAGGATGGAAGAGTACTGAGTACAATCTGCACAGGCTGTTGGAGGTGTTGCAGGACGTGATAAAGCTATTTTGGTCAGTGTGGATTAGTCTGGGCATGTGTGGCAAGAGCCGAAGCTCCAGCATCTTACTCAGGATTTCAAAGTCCATATTGAGCATTGATAGGGGTCTAAAGTCAGATACCTGTGCCCCCTCTAGAGTTGTCTTGGAGAGGGAGATCACCATTGCATCTCTGACCAAAGCGGGGAGTCTCCCTATTCGTAATGATTCTGCATATATGGTCTCTAAACGGGGAGCCAAGTTCGAAGCGTGCAGAATAAAACTTTGCTGATAGACCATCTGGGCCTGGGGTTTTTCCCGTGGCCATATTTTTGATTACCATCCGAATTTCCTGAGCTGTAATGTCTCCTTGTCCTGCGGATCCAGCACAACCAGAGGTTTTCGTGTCAGGAAAGCTCTCTGTTCTACTTTTGGGACATGGGGGAGGGGGCCTCATATAGAGATTGATAATAATAGCGGAAGAGGTTGTTAATGCTCTCCGGATCATGGATCGATTGGTTCGTGTTTGTACTCACATGAGTGATTGGGGAGCCCGAGTCTCTGGTTTGATCAACCAGGCTAGTAGGCGGCCAGGTCTCCCTTCCTCTTCATGCGCTCTAGTTAAGTATCCCTTATAGTCTTGACACCTCAATCTTTCGAGAGCCTGATGATACAGTGCATGCGTTTCCTTCAGTTGCTCTTGTTGCTCAGGGCCCTGGCTTTGTACATTATCCAACTCATGCAGTTTGTCCTTTAGTTTCTTTATTTCCCGGTGTAGTTCCTGTTGGGCCGCAATAGACTGCCCCAGGAAAAAAACCTTTTGTCACCACTTTAAATGCCTCCCATACCACTAGCCCTGTTGAGGCTGTATGTCTATTTATAAAAGTATGCATATGTAGAGATTCCCTAAAACAGGTGTCCTCCAGCATCTGCACATTAAGGCACCACAATGGAACCAACGGGCATCGTCCTATGGGTTGGAAGGTCAATTTCAGGGGGCTATGATCTGAAAAACTGCGAACTAGATATTCAGTGTGTGTGATAGCTTGTCCTAGGTCTGGGGATTAAAGAAAGGTATCTATCATGTGTGTAATTGGTGTATCGAGGAGTAGAATGACAAGTCTCTGTCTTGTGGATGCTGTGTCCTCCAAATGTCTTCCAGCCCCCAATGACTCATCCATTCCTTGAAACCCGTCGCTGTGCGGTGGGCTTGGGCTCTCAACAGTGGTGGGTGTGATCGGTCCGTTGTGACAGCACAGTTAAAATCTCCCCCCAGGATTACTTCTGACCCCACTCTGACTGCTATGTGAGCTGAAAGACCCTGTAGAAAGGGAACCTGCTCCTCATTGGGAACATATATACAACCCAAGGTAATCTCCCGTCCACACAGTCTCCCTGACAAGAATATGTATCTGCTGTCTTTATGTACTAACGTGTGAGTGGGCTCGAAAGAGACCCCAGCTCGGACCCAAATCAACACCCCCTGGCATATGCAAAGTACGATCTCGCAAAGACCTGTCCTCTTCAACGCCTGCACAGCTTTTCGGTTTCGCTATATATACGGTGGGTTTTGTGTAATAAAGCGATCTGTACACCCCTCCTCCGTAGGTACCTGTGTATATTATGGCCGTTTACAGCAGTGCCCATCCGCCTAATGTTCCATGTCATAATTTTCAATGTGTGTTGTGTAAGCATCTTTCAGTTAAAAGCAGACCCGCTCCCTTCTAACACACCCCCACCCCCACCCCCCGAACATTGTGCAGCACCAAGCCTGTAGTCAAAGAAAACAAAACTGAATTGTAAACCAGTGGAACTGTGTAAATCCAAACTCCCCTTCCCCCAAGCATCCTGGCAACGGCTAGCCACCTAAACTGCAAATAGTGCATTTAACTCAGCAGAAGGCCCCAACCTAATCTAGTTGTGGACTTCTAAGTGGGGGTAGGGTATTGAGCATGGGCTGCGAGGGTTCCACCAGCCCGTGCTGGCCTGAACACCAGTAGTTCTAGTCGTCCGGTCTTACTGAATCCGCAGGGTTAACCAGGCTGCACTGACATCACATCACAACTAACAGAACCAACTGATCAGAGATTATCTGCAGACCCGGGAGTAACCTGTGGCAACAAGATTCTATCTGTCCTGGATGAATTTGATTCGCACCTTCGATCACGACCCCTTAGAACCCATGATCTCAGCCACTGTCAAAAGAGCAGCAGCTCTTTCTTTCTCCATCTGGAAGAGGCTCGGTTTCTCAGATAGTCTGTTTTTGGACCTCCTCTGAATCCGTTTCCCAGCGGCAGTTGCCCGCAGCAGAGTTTGACCTTGAAGCAGGGCCCCCTGGTCTGTAGGTTTCAAGCCACTCCCACGCAATATCAGAGTCCACACAAAAGTGAGTTTTTCCTTCTAGTGTAATGCGTAGCCTAGCTGGGAATTTTAGAGAGTACTGTAGGCCCTTGTCTCTATGCACCCTCGTCTCCTCAGTGAACAAGGCTCTTCACCGCTGCACTTTAGGCGTGTAATACGGGAAAATTGATATCTTACTTTTGTTGATCACAAAGTTACCTGCAGCTCTTGCTTCTGTAGAAGAGTGTCTCTGTCCCTGAATTGTAAAAGCCTTGCCACCATCGGGAGCGGTGGTCTTCCCGGTGCTAGTGGGCATGCAGGGACCCTATGGGCCCTCTCGAGGGTGTATAAAACTGAGAGATCTCCCGGGCCACCTCGGTACGGAGCCAGTTTTTGAGGAAGTCCAGTATATCGTTGCCTTCTGCTCCCTCCGGTAAACCGACCACCCTGATAATATTCCTTCTATTATGGCCTTCGGCATCTTCTGCCCTTCACTCTAGGGTGGTTACTCGGTCTGTAAGCATCTTGACTAACATTTGTTGTGCAGGATGGAGATCGCAACCGAGGTTTCAACATTTCCAACTCTCTCCACCAGTTTTCAGTGCTCAGCGCGGAGCAGCCCCAAACCCACTGATACTGTGCTAATATCCTGGTGGAGGGTGGACTTGGTGTCCGCTATGGCCTACAGAACCTTGCCTTGTTGTTGCTGTACCAGGTCTGTTCCTCCATGTGATGGTCGGGGTCTTCTTACCCTCGCTCCGTTACTGCCCCAGTCACTCTTCCCGTTGGTTTCCTCATCACCAGCGTATGCCACCTAGGTGTAATCCCAGGTATCACTTCAATAATGGGACAGGGAGGGCAAGCCGCTTACTCTGCACTGTTGTGTGCCTCAGCTTATAGCCTCCTGCAACACGGCAAATAGCGCTTCAGTAGCAGTGTCCCCACAGTACCCCAGTATCACCTCTCCCAGTTAACCAGGGGGGCCCCCGTCCTTCAAGGGGTGTGGGCTTGGTTCCAGGATTCAGACAGGTCACTCCTCTGTCTCGATTCTATCAGTAATGCAGGTCACGGGTGAGGGGGTGGTAAACCAGCTGGGCTATCAAGGGGGGTTTCGCCATTCCTGCCGGTGTTCCCCTTCACTTTGGCAAAAACAGAACTCCTCAGACCTCAAAATGGCTGCTGCTCATGGCCCCTGCGTGTCGAGACGTATGCCGTTGTCCACTTAGGCTCTCCACTCCCTATCTGCTGGTCACAGGACAACATCTCTCATGTCTTTAAGTCAACGCTTAAAAATTCACCTTTTCTGACTACTTCTGTAATAAGAACATGAATGTGATACTTAGAGGTTCTCCTTGTTGTTTCTGCCCCCTTAGCATCATTCTCCATCATTACAATGATCCTTTGCTATGTTTAATATAATATTAATAATAATACTCAAGTTTATAAAGCGCCTGGTTACACTAGGGTAGTGTGTCCCTGGGCTGCAGTACAAACCTAAGAGCCACATCCCGAAAGACCCTAAACTAGGTGAAAAGAAGACATATAGCTTAATCTGAGGGAAAAAGATGAGTTTTCAGCTCCTTGCGAAAGGTAGTCTCCGAAGCCTCCATCCGCAGCCCCCAAGGGAGTTTGTTCCACTGCTGTGCTGCCAAAAAGCGAAAGGAGCGACCGCCCATCCTTGCCCTCCTGATGGTAGGAATGCTAACCAGCCCCGTCCCACTCGATCTTAATTGACAGGTAGGGGAATAAGGGGTTAAGAGGTTGTGTAAGTAGGTGGGATCCTTCCTTTGTAGAATCCGATAGCTAATGCAGAGAGCCTTAAACAGAATTCTCTCCTTGATTGGAAGCCAGTGCAGGGTGATCAAGGCCCTCTTAGAAGGGGCTCTCTTGGGTAGCATCAGAACCAAGTGAGCTGCTGCATTCTGGGTACGTTGGAGACTCTGTATACATTTGACATTTGCTCCCAGGTAGAGTACATTTCCATAGTCCAGCCTCGATGTCACCAAGGCATGGATCATGGTTTTCCTGGCTGTGGAAGGCAACAAGTCCAGGGTCTTCCGGAGTCCACGAAGGACTCCAAAGCATGTACCTGCCACTTGCCTGATGTGGTGCTCAAACGAGAGCTTGGTGTCACGCCACACCCCTAAGTTCCTAACTTGTTCACTGGGCATGGGTATAGGGCCCAAAGTCTGTGGCCACCAAGCCGACGACAACTCTGATGGGGCTTTACCTATTACCAACACCTCCGTTTTGTTCCCATTCAATTTAAGGCAATTGTTAGCCATCCAGGATGCCAATTCTTGCAAACATGTTGTAAAATTAATGGCTGCCTTCTCATCTGCTTGTGTTAGGGACACCACCAGTTGAGTGTCATCAGCATAGGACACAACTTTGACCCCTAATGTTACCGAAATCACTGCCACCGGAGTGACATAGAGATTAATATACATAGCAACTTAATGCTATTCTGGTGTACGAGAACTATACAACTTTGCCAAATAAATAAAATAAAGCATTGGGAAAGTTCATTTGTGAAACATTACTTATTTACTGGGGAAAATGATCATATCTCCATTACAACCATGGAGGTAGCAGCACACTAATCTTAACTCATTCTGCTACACATTTGCCCCCTACCTCGCAGGAAGAAACATGGCAAAACCAATAATCAGCGTACCCCCTAGTTTAGTTTTTGTGATCGCCTTCAGTGGAACAGACATTGTCATGTGTTTCTAGTCAGTTACGTACCTGATACCATTGAGATTTCAAACTCAGTTTAAGAACTGCAGTGAAACAGTGGCCGTGGTGTGTGCTATTTTCTGATCAAGATTAACAGTGGGAAGAAGAAATGTGGTTAAACATAGTCCATGAGCTTGCACAAGAATTGAAAGAGCAAAGGCTGCTAGAGTACACCACCGCAAAAAGAGGACAGCAATGAACATCTGTAGGTACTTCTGGTATGTAAATGCAGGAGCCAGAACAGAAAGTTTGGGGCATCAAAAAAAATGATGGATGGAATGCTTGAATTAATCTCAGCCACTGGCAATCAATCTGGACCGCATCCCAATCCATCATTTTTCACCAACCCTGCCACCTCAGTTGGACCCAGCCATATGTAAATCAGTCTTGACCCTGATCCCATGGGAATAGTTTAGCCTGAACTGCCAGTCCAGGTCCTCTCTGAACCAGAACACAAGCAGCCCAGGATCTATTTTACCATTATTAGGACTCGACAGCCAGGTATAGCTTGGTTCCAGTGGAACAGTGAGTATGGGACTGATTTGCATATGGCTGGGTTCAAACTGTAGCACAGAAAGAAAGAAACACAGGATTGGGATGCAGCCGAGTGATTACCAGTGGCTGAGATTAATTCAAGCATTCCATCTATCACTTTATGTTTAATGCCCTAAGAACAGAAAGTTGGCAAGACTCAAAGGACCAGGTTTACTTCCTGTACTTTCTACTCTAGACCTTTCTCTAAACCATCACCAGCAAGCAGGAGGCTGGTAATGGATGAAGAGTGGGACAAGGAGTTAACCCCGTGATGCCATTTGGTCATGAAAAGTATGTATTGTCATGCTACACGTAGCATTTTGGGGATGCTGAGGCAGCATGGCTCCAAACTGTCTTAAGGGAGAATGAACACTGGCCCATGGCCTCTGCTTTATCAAGGCCCCCACATTTAGTGGTCAGAAGTCTGCTCCAAAGGTCTGCTGCTGCCTGAGATGTCACTGTTTTGTGTGTGAACAGGGTTGCAGAGCTGCTCCCTTTTTTGCATTATCTGTATGTGTCTTTTGAGTGTGTGTGAGAGAGAATCCTGCAAAATGAATTGAACCTAAAATTGAAATTAGAACATGAACCGTTTGGCTTAGGCACTCTTTCTTAATCCTCTGAAAAATCCACATAACATAATTCGGTCGAAGCTTACTAGACAGCACAGCTGTCTGCTTTGCTAAAGACTATTGGGGACATTCAGAAAGCTTCACTGGGAATATATTCCACCCGCTACCATTGGCTTAGTGGTTTGTAACTCCTTTTCTGTATAGTTTTCTTGGTAAAACTCCACGAGCCTGATTCACAAAGGTAAAGTTAAACCAAAAGTCTAACTTAGAACAAAAGTCTATCTTTAGTACTTTTTGGTATTCCAAAGGTAAGTTACTGCTAGTAACTTTACCACTAGCAAGTTTACTAGTAATAACTTTACTAGTAGTAACTTTACCAGTAGTAAAGTCTGGGCTTTTGGGTGGCAAGGGTAAGTTTAGTGTTAGGGTGGGTATGAGTCTTTGGGTGGCAAGGGTATTTTAAGGGTTTAGGGTCAGTATGGGTTTTTTAGTGGCAAGGGTATTTTTAGAGTTTAGAGTGGGTATGGGTTTTTGGGTGGCAAGGGCATTTTTTGGGTTTAGGGCGGGTATGATTTTTGGGTGGCAAGGGTAACTTAAGGGTTTAGGGTGGGCATGGGTTTTTGGGTGGCAAGTGTATTTTTAGGTAAGCCTGGGTGGAGTTGCGTGGGTTCGCTACCCGGAACTGGAAGTGACAAAAAAACTCCGCCAAGTTCCGCGGAGTTCCGCGAGCGTTGGAGTGGGTTACCTCGTGATGTTCGTGCTTATTTTTAGTGCCAGGTGTTTATCCTGCAAGAGCAGCATCTCGCACAGTGCAAGACGGCGCTGCTTATTTCTGCCACCCAAGCAGAAGTTCTACTCGAGCGGCAGCTTACTCAATGCAAACAAAAGTTTTCTCTGCGCGAATGGTAGCGACCATCCACGACTGCCCGCATTGAGGAATCTCGCAAACACTCAAGTAACTATAACTCATGCCCCAAGGTAACTATAAAACACAATGCACAGTTTTTCTCATCAATAATTTTATTGCAAATATTCAAGTGATAATATCAATGATGCGAAAGAAGGTGTTATTAATGATGTAATATGTGGAATAATTAGCTGTGCATGGTAAGGGCATGAGTTATAGTTACCTTAGTGCCCAGGTTAAAGTTACTGAGTTAACCATAACTATAACTGCTGAATTTCTATGGTTTTGTGTGAGTAAATTCAGAACCCAACTATAACGTCCCTGTAACCTTTGGTTTCTTCAGTGAATTTCTGTTTTTGTTAGCACGCACGTTAATATAACCACTGCCATACATGGTCTTTGGCCATGCATGGCGAGGTCTAGGAGCAGGGCCTGGCCTAAAGCCAGGCCCTGTGGCCAACCCAGTCACATGCACACAAACCCAAGCTACACACAGCCTCCAGATATGCACAGCATTGAGTTGGATGCTGTGGTTTCTTTTCACCAATTTTCTCTGGATATGGGTGTGGCCACCAACCATAATGACCGCGTAGGCTTGGAGCTCCAACGCCGTACCTCAGTATCCGACCTCCCGGGTGCTATAAGCCGCATCAAAGAGGCTGGTGATGTTGCGGGAGCAGTTGTAGAGGGGGCCAGCACCAAGCATGATCCTGGGGGCGCCCGCATTGCAGGTCGGCACCGATGCGGCACCGATGCGGGGAGCCCGAATTAGGAATGGCCCATCTCCATGTGTGAAGCTGGGAGCTCTAGTGAGAGGAAGCCGGCGGGCACTCCAGACAGGCCGGGAGGAATCTACAGTGGGGCCGGCCTGTAGCACGTCCAAAGCGAGGTAAGCAGTGGCAGCGGGGGCACCCAGACTCCTTAGTTCTGATCCAGTGAGTCCCGACGGGGGCCGGCCACCGGGCAGGGTGCTGTAGGGCGGTATAATAGCCTCCCTCGTTCATCGCACCTCACATGAAGCATGGATGACACGAGGGCGCAGATGCAGGTCAAGTGCCATTGAAGCCTGGGGCACCGATAGAGTCTGTTTGGTGGCTCATTCCACCCCAAATAACTCAGTGCAGCCCATCTGGACCATAATCACACGGGTGCCCAGTTTGCCTCCCTGGCTTAGGGCATGGTGCGGAGGGACCCCAAACAGAAAATGCTCTTGTTTAAGATGCCAGTTCGAGGCGCAGAGGCACAGCAGGGCAGTATGGTGGAGGTAGGAGGAACACACAAGGCCACGGCAGCCGGGTTATTGGAACTCTGGTCGGGCTTTAAAGTCCAGGACACTTGCTTTGATGCCCTAGATAAGAGGCTTGGCACCATGGGTATCCAGCTTGACCAGCAGGAGGGGCGCTTAACCACTGCAGAGGGCAGGATCTCCGACTTGGAGGATGGTGCCGCCCAAATCACCAAAAAGCTTGAGGGCATGCAGAAACTACTCAATTCAGTCGCCATTAAGAATGAAGATTTGGAGGCGCTGGGGCGGTGCAATAACATACAGGTAGTGGGTGTACCTGAATCCACCAATACCAGTCGATTGTACGGGTTCATGGAGACACTGCTGTCCGACCTCTTTGAACCGGAGTCCTTCACTGCTACCTTCGTTGTGGAACGCGCGCATCGTACCCTTGGGCAGCGCCCCAACCCAGGCTGCCCACCAAAGTCAATTATAGCTCGCCTGCTGAATTTTAAAGCCAGGGACACTGCATTGAGGACGGCGTGCGAGAGGGGCCTCCTAGAGTGGCAGGGTTCTTCCATATCCCTGTACCCAGACTTCACTGCAATGGTGCAGGAAGCCAGACTGAAGTACGCGGGGGTTACCATCCCTGACTCTGGTGCAAGTGCGGATCTCTTTTCAGCCAGTTAAAAAGTCCAAGTTATCGCTAAGAACAAGGACAGTCCTCTGTCCCATCGTGCATAGCAAAGCCCAGTTCAGTTTTTGCTTCAGTTTTGATCAGTGTTGCGATAAGCCACCACCCGAGGTGGACTATATTTCATCCATACAGACTCTAGTGCATCAACAGTACCAGGGAAGCGACGTGGTGTAGCCACCCCCCCCTAGTGCACATGCACCTCTTATGTTTGGTACAGTATTGTAGAATGCTCCTTTTTCATGCATGTTTGAATTTTGTTAATGGGGGTCGGGCTATTCCGCCGAAGTTTGGTACGAGGTGTGGAAATGTGCCTAAAAGTGGGCACACTGGTGCAGGGTCACCCTCTCGTCCACGGGTCCAGAGACCAACAAAACAGAGATCAGCACTGGAGTTGGAATAAATAACAAGTTTATTAGTCACTCATGAGTGGGACCACATCCACACAACACTCACAAGTGCTGCAAGAAGGTAGTACACGAAATTCACAAACTGTGTCTCTTTTATACAGGTTATCTGGACTGTAAAAATGTGAACAGAAATAGGAAGAACAAGTTTTAGAAATAGTTATCAGCAAACAAGGGCAGATGAATAACCACTGGGTCAGCAAAATGGGCGGGGGAGCAGAAATGCTTATGGTAGCAGTAAATGGTCAACAGTTAACATCTATGACCAGGTACACTGGCAGCTATGAACCCTCAGCTCGTACATTGCTCTAGCTGAGTCAGGAAGTCAACTAAAATAGATAACACAAGCAGAGTGAAAAGATGAGCAGCAGAGGACGGAAGAATTACTAAGGAAATTAAATGAACAACCCAGCCAAAATGGCTGTAGCTTATGCTAAGTAAAATATTACACGTTTCCACAGGGGGATGGGAGGAGGGAGGGGGATATGGGGTTTTCAAACGAGCTTTGGCAACATGGCTACTTCGTACATCTTTGTCGCAGTGCAGCATTGGTTATTCAGTTACAGGCAGTTTTTATAACATAGATGTAGGTTATGGTGGATAGGGTACAACCAGAAGCCAAGATTGTGATGATGTCCAGGAATGTAAGGGGTTTTAACAATGCACGTAAATGCAAGCAAGTTTCTAACTATTTGCAACGCCACCAGGTGGACATTGCCTTCTTACAGGATACGCATCTGGCGCCCTCTACCAGGTCCCCGCTGACCACCAATTGGGGGGCCCATAGATACTTTGCAGGTTACAGTTTCTATGCCAGAGGAGTTGCAATACTGATTCATAGACGGGTACCATTCAGGGAGGTGGCAAAGTACAGAGATGTTAGTGAGCGATATCTTCTGGTTAAGAGATGTTTATTAGAGCACTCAGTACTATTTGTAAATGTTTATGCACCAAATATTGATGATCCTGATTTTTTAAATCCATTTTTGCACAAATTGAGCGCATGGGGACGGACCAGATTTGCTTGGGTGGAGACCATAATATACTTCTTGACCAAGAGAGAGACAGCACTGCCACCACCACAGATACCAAGCCTAGAGCTAGGCGTTTGCTGTTAGACATCATAGAGGCACATGGGTTGGTGGACGCATGGAGATACCACAGCCCCAGTCAGGACGGATACACCCACACAACACATGGACCCGGTTAGACTATTAGCTTCTCACCGCAGAGGCGGCTCTGTGGGTCAGCACAGTTTGTCATCTCTCGCGCACACTGTCGGACCACTCCCCTGTTTTGTTGCAGCTGAGAATCCCACGTGCAGGTGGGGTGGAAAGACCATGGAGATTTCCCGACATCCCTGAGGGAAGCTGTATTTGAGTCGGAACTCTGTGATGCAATACTGGAGTATTTTTCATTCAATGTTGGCACCATGGATTCAAAGGCAACACTATGGGAGGGCGTCAAGGTGTACACCAGGGGAGTGTGCATCGCAAAGAGTGCTGGGGTACTAAGGGATCTATACAGCACTAGCACAATTGGAAGCACAGCTGGCGGAAATTGATAGGAGTGACGCGGCCCGTTGCGCCCCTCCAGTCTACAACGCCGCGCATCCCTTATAGCGGAGTTCCAGGAGGCAGTGGAGCGGGCGGCTAACTATCTGGGCAAGTATGCAGTTGCCAGGCGATATGGGGAGGGCAAAAGACTGGGTAGAACCCTTGCTAGATTAATGCAACAATCCGGCAAACCGACCTATATAGCTGAATTAATAGGGCAAGAGGGCTCACAGATAACTGGCAACGTAGGTGTACACAAAGAGGTACTCACTTATTATGTCACTTTATATACCTGCAGAGCCACGGGGAATCCAATGGCATACAGGGACTATCTAGATTAGATTTCCCTGGTCTGGATCGAAAAAGCACATCAGGATTTTTTGGCCAAACCTTTCTCTGAAGACGAGGTAATCAAAGCCAATTATGCAGTGGATGGCTCCAAAGCCCCAGGACTCGCTGGGCTCACTGGATGCTTTTATAAGAAGTTTAAAACAATCCTTGCGCCATACCTCATAGATATGTACCAGGAGGCGGTCGAGTCGGGAGTGCTTCCCCCTACCCTGAGAGAGGCGGTTATAATTCTTCTCCCTAAACCCGGGAACGACCCATTGAAATGCGGCTCATATAGACCGCTGTCATTCTTAAATTTTGACAAGATTCTAGCCAAGATGATAACAACTCTTTCGCCTCTTTCTGCACCCATGTTCCCTCTTTCTGCACCTCTCTTGCCTTTTTCTGCAGTTCTCTTTTCTGCAGTTCTCTTGCCTCTATCTGCACCTCTGTTGGTTCTTTCCGCACTGCTCTTGCTTCTTTCTGCAACTCTTGTGCACATTTCTGCATGCCTCTTGCCTCTTTCTAAACCCATGTTTCCTCTTTCTGTACCTCTCCTGTCTGTTTCTACACCTCTCTTGCCTCTTTGTGCACCTCTGTTGCTTCTTTCTGCACTTCTCTTGCCTCTTTCTGCACCCCTCGTTCCTCTTTCTGCACCTATGTTGGTTCTTTCTGCACTGTTCTTGCTTCTTTCTGCACATTTCTTGCAAATTTCTCCATCCCTCCTGCCTCTTTCTGCAGTTCTCTTGCCTTTTTATGCACCTCTCTTGCCTCTTTCTGCACCTCACTTGCCTCTTTCTGCACTTCTCTTGCTTCTTTCTATACCTCTGTTGCTTCTTTCAGCAATTCCTTTGCCTCTTTCTGCACTTCTCGTGCCTGTTTCTGCATCCCTCTTGCCTGTTTCTGCACCTCTGTTGCCTCTTTCTGTACCTCACTTGCTTCTTTCTGCAGTTTTCTTGCATCTTTCCGCACCTCTATTGCCTCTTTATGCATCACTGTACCCTCTTTCTGCACATCTCCTGCCTGTTTCTCCACCTCTCTTGCCTCTTTCTGCACCTCCGTTGCTTCTTTCTGCACTTCTCTTGCCTCTTTCTGCACCTCTCTTGCCTCTTTCTGCACCTCTCTTGCCTCTTTCAGCACCTCTCTTGCTTCTTTCTGCACCCCTCTTGCCTCTTTCTGCACCCCTATTGCCTCTTTCTGCATCTCTCTTGCCTCTTTGGGCACCTCTCATGCCTCTTTCTGAACCTCTGTTGGCTCTTTCTGCACTGCACGTGCTTCTTTCTTCACCTTTCTTGCAAATTTCTGTACCCTTCTTCCCTTTTCTGCACCTCTCTTGCCACTTTCTGCACTTCTCTTATTTCTTTCTGCACTTCTCTTGCTTCTTTCTGCACCCCTGTTGCCTCTTTCTGCACTCGACTTCCATCTTTCTTCACCTCTCTTGCTTCTTTCTGCACCCCTCTTACCTCTTTCTGCACCCTTCTTCCCTTTTTCTGTACCTCCCTTGCCTCTTTCTGCACCTATCTTGCTTCTTTCTGCACTTGTCTTGCTTCTTTCTGCATCCTTCTTCCCTTTTTCTGCACGTCTCTTGATTCTTTCTGCAGTTCTCTTGCTTTTTTCTGCACCCTTCTTCCCTTTTACTGCATCTCTCTTGCCTTTTTCTGGTCTATTGCTTCTTTCTGCATTTGTCTTGCCTCTTTCTGCACATGTCTTGCCTCTTTCTGCACCTCTCCTGCCTGTTTCTGCACCTCTTCCCTCTTTCTGCAGCTGTTGCTTCTTTTTGCACTTCTCTTGCCTCTTTCTGCACCTCTCTTGCCTCTTTCTGCACCCCTCGTACCTCTTTCAGCACCCTTCTTCCCTTTTTCTGCACCTCTCTTGCTTCTTTCTGCACCCTTCTATCCTTTTTCTGCACCTCCCTTGCCTCTTTCTGCACCTATCTTGCTTCTTTCTGCACTTGTCTTTCTTCTTTCTGCACCCCTTCCCTCTCTCTGCAACTCTCCTGCCTCTTTTTGCAGTTCTCCTGCCTCTTTCTGCACCTCTCGTGCACCTTTCTGTACTTCTTTTGCTTCCTTCTGCACCTGTTACTTCTTTCTGCACTTCTCTTGCCTCTTCTTTCTGTACCTCATCCCTCTTGCTGCAGTTCTCCTGCATCTTTCTGCACCCCTGTTTCTGCACATCTCCTGCCTGTTTCTGCACCTCTCTCGCCTTTCTGCACCTCCCTTGCCTCTTTCTGCACCACTCATGCCTCTTTCTGCACCTCTTTTGCTTTTCTGCACTTCTCTTGCTTCTTTCTGTACCTCTCTTACTTCTTTCTGCATTCTTCTTCCCCTTTTCTGCACCTCACTTGCCTCTTTTTCCACCTCTCTTGCCTCCTTCTGTACCCCTCTTGCTTCTTTCTGCATCCTTCTTACCTTTTTCTGCACGTCTTTTGCTTCTTTCTGCAGTTCTCTTGCTTTTTTCTGCACCCTTCTTCCCTTTTACTGCATCTCTCTTGCCTCTTTCTGAAGTCTATTGCTTCTTTCTGCATTTGACTTGCCTCTTTCTGCACATGTCTTGCCTCTTTCTGCACCTCTCCTGCCTGTTTCTGCACCTCTTCCCTCTTTCTGCAACTGTTGCTTCTTTTTGCACTTCTCTTGCCTCTTTCTGCATCTCTCTTGCCTCTTTCAGCACCTCTGTTGCTTCTTTCTGCACTTCTCTTGCTTCTTTTTGCACCCCTCTTGCCTCTTTCTGCACCTCTCCTGCTTTTTTCTACACTTCTCCTGCCTCTTTCTGCCGTTTTCTTGCCTCTTTCTTCACCCATGTTCCCTCTTTCTGCACCTCTCCTGCCTGTTTCTGCACCTCTCTTGCCTCTTTCTGCACCTCCGTTACTTCTTTCTGTACTTCTCTTGCCTCTTTCTCCACCCCTGTTGCCTCTTTCTGCACCCCCTTGCCTCTTTCTGCAGTTCTCTTGTCTTTCTGCACCTCTCTCGCCTCTTTCTGCACCTCTCTTGCCCTTTTCTGCAGTTCTCTTTTCTGCAGTTCTCTTGCCTCTATCTGCACCTCTGTTGGTTCTTTCCGCACTGCTCTTGCTACTTTCTGCACCTCTTGTGCACATTTCTGCATGCTTCTTGCCTCTTTCTAAACCCATGTTTTCTGTACCTCACTTGCTGCTTTCTGCACCCCTCTTGCTTCTTTCTGCACCCTTCCCTTTTTCTGCACCTCTCTTGCCTCTTTCTGCACCCCGTTCCCTCTTACTGCATATTTCCTGCCTGTTTCTGTACCTCTCTTGCCTCTTTCACGAACTCTGTTGCTTCTTTCGGCACTTCTCTTGCCTCTTTCTGTACCCTTCTTGCCTCTTTCGGCACCTCTGTTGCTTCTTTCTGCACTTCTCTTCCTTCATTCTGTACCCCTCTTACCTCTTTCTGTACCTCTCTTGCCTCTTTGTGCACCTCTCCTACCTCTTTCTGCACCCCTCCTACCTCTTTCTGCAACCCGCTTGCCTCCTTCTGCACCTCTGTTGGTTCTTTCTGCATTGTTCTTTCTTCTTTCTGCACCTCTCTTGCAAATTTCTGCATCCCTCGTGCCTCTTTCTGAAATCCTGTTCCCTCTTTCTGCACCTTTCCTGCATGATTCTGTACCTCACTTGCCTCTTTCTGTACCTCTGTTGCTTCTTTCTACAATTCTCTTGACTCTTTCTGCAACCCTATTGCCTCTTTCAGCACCTCTGTTGCTTCTTTCTCCACTTCTCTTGCTTCTTGCTGTACCCCTCTTGCCTGTTTGTGCACCTCTCTTGCCTCTTTCTGCACCTCTCTTGCCTTTTTCTGCAGATCTCTTGCCTCCTTCTGCACCTCTTTTGCTTCTTTCTGCACTTCTCTTGCCTCTTTCTTCAACCCTCTTGCCTCTTTCTGCACCTCTGTTGGTTCTTTCTGCACATCTGTTGCACATTTCTGCATCCCTTTTGCCTCTTTCCACACCCCTCTTCCCTCTTGCTGTACCCCTTTTGCCTATTTCTGCAAGTCTCTTGCCTATTTATGCAGTTCTCTTGCCTCCATCTGCACACCTGTTCCCTCTTGCTGCACCTGTTTGCCTGTTTCTGCAACTCTCTTGACTATTTATGCAGTTCTCTTGCCTCCTTCTGCACCTCAGTTGCTTCTTTCTGCACTTCTCTTGCCTCTTTCTGCACCCCACTAGCCTCTTACTGCATCTCTTGCTTCTTTCTGCATTTCTCTTGCTTCTTTCTGCACCTCTCTTGCTTCTTTCAGCACCCAGCTTGTCTCTTTCTGCACCCCTTCTCCCTCTTTCTGCACCTCTCTTGCCTCTTTCTGCACAGTTGTTGCTTCTTTCTACACTTCTATTGCTTATGTACCTCTCTTGCTTTTTTCTGCACCCCTGTTGGCTCTTACTGCACTCGTCTCCCCTCTTTCTGCACCTCTCTTGCCTCTTTCTGCACCGCTATTGCCTCTTTCTGCACCTCTCTTGTCTCTTTATGCACCATTCTTCCATTCTTCCATTCTTCCCTTTTTCTGCTTATCTCTTGCCTCTTTCTGCACCTCTCTTGCCTCTTTTTGCACCCCTCTTGCCTCTTTCTACACCTCTCTTGCTTCTTGTGTTATGCATCAAAAGATGGCAGCTTAAAAGGCGGGAAGCTTCTCCTAAAGGTGGTCACATTTTCTCAGTTCTGCTCTGCCATTCAGTTGCACAGGCAGACATGTCTTATGTATATATGTGTTATAGAGCCCCTCAAATATACTATTGAATACACATGTGCCCTGGATAATAAGCATGAAGAAATACATACACCTTTTTGTATACAAATTTAAAGAGTATGCTGTTTGAAACACAGGTATTCAAATATTTGTATGTTTATTTTTTTGTAACATGTCGCTCTGTAAAAGCACAGACACATGCATGCATACCTTCACAAATGTGGTGAGACTTACAACAGTGATATGGGCAGGATTGCTGTTTTACATTTGGTATGCCTAACATTCTGAGCAGTCAATGAATAGTTAACCTTCAAGAGAAAAGTGAGGTTTAAGACATCTTGGGAGAAGGATTAGTGATTAGGCTACTTTGTATGAGTCTGTGGAAAGGTACAACAGTCAATGCAGGCCTCTTTCTGCAGTTCAGTTGCTTCTTTCTGCACTTTCTTGCTTCTTTCTCCACCTTTCTTCCTCTTTCTGGACTTCTGTCGCCTCTTTCTGCATTTTTCTTGCTTCTTTCTGCATTTTTGTTCCTCTTTCTGCACCTCTCTTCCCTCTATCTGTACTTCTCTTGCTTCTTTCTGCACCTTTCTTACTCTTTCTGTACATGTTCTACCTATGTAGGCATAGTTAGAAATTAGCATTTAAGAAATGTTAGCAATTCACTGAAAAAAACACAGGTTTCAGGGATGTTATAGCTAGGGATTCGTATTTAAAAAACCTTAGAAATTCACAGACAAAACCACAGGTTTCAGGGACGTTATAGTTAGGAATTAGCATTTTAAAAACCTTAGATATTAACTGAAATAAACACAGGTTTCAGGGACATTATAGTTCGGCTGACATTTCACTCATAAAAAACCAGAGAAATTCAGCTATTATAGTTAGCTGAGCTAACTATAACTCATGCCCTCGCAATGCACTGCTGATGACGTCACATATTGCATCACTCATGGCATGGTAAGTGACATCACTGATGACATTTCAAATGACATCACTGATGACATCACTGATGGCATCATCCACTTAATATCTGATGCACCTCCTCACACCCTAAAATAATCTTTCATACACCCACTCTAAAATACAGACTACCATTCTCAAAACCATAGACACACCAATACCAGTTAGTACATACCCACTCGCTGATTCATAGTGAAACTACCACTACACTCATGCAACCACCCAGACATTACTCTTGTACTCATGCAATCACCCAGGCACTAGCTATGCACTCATAGAATAACCCAAGCAGTACTCTTGCACTGCTGCAATCATCCAAGCACTATCCATGCACTCCTCCAATCATCCAGCCAGGACCCATGCACTTAAAAAATCACCATGGCACTACTTATGCACTCTTCCAATCACCCAGCAACTACCACTACAGTCATGCACCCACCCAGACATGACTCATGCAATCAGCCAGACATTACTCATGCACTGCTCCAATAACCTTCACATTACACCTGAACTCATGCAGTCACTTAGGCATTACCCATGCACTCCCCCAATGACCCAGACATTACCCCTGTATTCATGCAATCACCTAGGTAGTACCCATGCAGTCCTTCAATCAGTCAGGCAGTCCCTATGCACTTATAAAAACATCAAGGCACTACCTAGGCACTCATGCAATCGCACAGGCACTACTGATGCACTCCTTGATGCACCTAGGCATTACCCATGCACTCCTACAATCACCCAAGCACTATTCGTGCACTCCTTCAATCACATAGTCACTACTTATGCACTTCTGCAATCACCCAGGAACTACCACTACACTCATACAACCACCCAGACATTACTCTTCCACTCATGCAATCACTTAGAATTTACTCATGCACTTCTTCATTTACCCAGACATTACCCCTGCACTCATGCAATCACCTAGTCATTACACATGTACTCCTTCAGTAACCCAGGCAGTACACATGCACTTAAAAAATCACCCAGGAACTACTTATGCACTCCTCCAATCACCTAGGCACTACCACTACACTCATGTAACCACCCAGACATTATCCCTGTACTCGTGCAATCATCCAAACATTACTCCTGCACATATGCAATCACCTAAACATTACCCATGCACTCCTTTAATCAATCAGGCACTTACTATACACTTATAAAATCCCCAAGGCACTGCTTATGCAGCCCTCTAATCACCAAGGCTCTACTTCTGCACTCATGCAATCACCCACGTATTACCTATGGATTTCTCCACTCACCAAGGCACTACCCCTACACTCTTGCAATTAGCTACACATTACCCCTACACTCATGCAATCACCAAAGCATTAACTATGCACTGCTTTAATCACCCATGCATTACCCTTGCACTCCTTTAATCACTCAGGCAGTATCTATGTACTCCTTCGATCTCTTAGTCAGTACCCATGCACTTATAAAGTCACCCAGACACTACCACTGCACTCATGCAATCACACAGGCTCTACCTGGGTACTCATGCAATAACCAAAGCACTACCCTTACACTCATGCAATCACCCAGGCACTAGCTATGCACTCATAGTATAACCCAGGCACAGCTCTTGCACTGCTGCAATCACCCAGGCACTATCCATGCACTCCTCTAATCATCCAGCCAGTACCAATGCACTTATAAAATCACCTAGGCACTACTTATGCACTCTTCCAATCACCCAGGCACTACCACTACAGTCATGCAACCACTTATCAGGTATAGACATTACGCCTGCACTCATGCAATCAGCCAGACATTACTCATGCACTTATAAAATCACCCAGACACTATGTATGCACTCCTCTAATCACCCAGGCACTACCTGTGCACTCATGCAATTACCCAGGCATTACCTATACATTCCTCTACTCACCCAGTCAGTACATATACACTTATAAATTCATCTAGGCATTATCTATGCACTAATGCAATCACCCAGGCAGTACCCCTACACTCATGCAATCACCCATGCACTACCTTTGTTATGTTATATTAGTGACATTTGTAAAGCGCAACTGTTACCCAGAGGTGTGCTGGCACTAGCTACTGTCCTCAAGAAGAAACTTAAATATGAGACCAGGATTATACATCAAATAGCCAGGTTTTTAAAGCCTTCCTGAAAGCCAGTAAATCCGAAATGCTTCTTAGATGGGAAGGAAGGTAATTCCAGGCCTTAACTGCCCCGACCACAAAACGTCTGCCTCCCCAGCTGGCTTTTTTTGTAGGTGAAACTGTCAAGCAGTTTTGCTCCAAGGGAGCGAAGTGGTCTTTTAGGCACATACCACTGAAATTGCCGCTTTAGGTGCTCAGGACCTACGCCATGAAGGGCTTTGTAACCATGCAAAGTGATTTAAACTGCACTTGTTTCTTAACGGGTAGCCAGTGAAGTCTTCTAATATCCCCGGAGACTGCAGCAAATTTGGATGTACCCGTGAGCAGTCTAGCGGACGCGTTCTGCAGAAGTTGTAGTCTATGCAGAAACCGATCTTGAATGTTTAGTTATAGACTATTACAATAGCCTAGCCTTGACACAATTAATGCTGTAATTACTGTTGGTTGACTATTCTTAGGCAAAAAAGGCAGTATTTTCTTGCCCGTTTTGAGAACATACGACGTGGCTGAGGTTACTGCATTCACGTGGTCACCAAAATTGAGTTTATCATCGATAAAAACTCCCAAATTTTTACCTTCCTGGTAGGGGTTGGAAGAGAGCCCAAGGTATCCGGCCACCAACTTGGGGTCCAGAAGTTGGGATCATTCCTGAACAGGATAACCTCTGTTTTATTTGCATTGAGTTTCAAACAATTTTGAGACATCCAATTACCCACAGCTTCCATACAACCATGGAACCGTCTTGCTGTCCTGTTTGCTGTCCAGGTAGCAGCGAAGCCACAATTTGAGTTTCGTCAGCATACGTAGTAAGGCAAAACCCAAAGGATTGGCTAAGTGGGGCCAATGAGAACACATAAACATTAAAAAGTGTAGGGCTCGTGGACGACCCCTGTGGGACTCCACAAGGCAGCGGGAAAGGTTTGGAACAAAATTTGCCAAATGAGACAGTTTGCACTCTGTCTGAAAGGAAGGAGTTCAGTAGTTTCCAGGCTTTACCCTGGACTCCGCACTCCCGCAACCGGACCATAAACAAATCATGATGGACCGTATCGAAGGCCGCAGAAAGGTCCAACATAATCATAGCGGCCTTACCGCCCCAGTCTAAGACTGCCCTAATCTCCTCCATAGATTTTAAGAGAGCAGATTCCGTACTGTGCCTTTTTCTAAACCCATATTGCGTGGGATCCAGTACAAGAGCTTCTTGTAAATAAGCACTCAATTGTGCATTCATTCTTTTCTCTACCAGCTTAGCTGGCAGAGGGAGACACAAGATAGGTCGAAAGCTGTTTGGATCCTTAAGATCCAAACTGGGCTTCTTAAGCAGGGGTAGTATTGATGCGATTTTCCAGGCTTTCAGGAAATACCCTTCTGCGAACATTGCATTAATAAGAGAGGTGAGTGTCAGGGCAATAGGTTTCGGGGCCAGTTTTAACACCGCAACCGGACAAGGATCATAGGGGGAACCTGATTTCACCGATTTTGCCTATGTACTTATCCAATCACCCAGGCATTACCCTTGCACTCATCCAATCAGCCAGGCACTATCCATTGATTCCTTTAACCACCCAGGCACTACTCCTGCACTCCTCCAATCACCCAAGCACTATCCATGCACTCCTCCAATCACCCAAGCAATACCCTTGCACTCATCCCATCATTCAGGCACTACCCATGCACTCTTGCAATCACCGAAACATTACCCATGCACTCCTTTAATCACTCAGTCACTATGTATGCACTCCTCTAATCACGCAGGAACTACCCCTGCACTCATGCAATCATCCAGCCACTACCCATGCACTCTTACAATCACCCAGGCCATACCCAGGCACTCATGCAATCACTCAGGTAGTGCACATGCACTTCTCCAATCACCCAGGCACTACACATGCACTCATGCAATCACACATGCACTACCCATACACTTCTCCATATATTGCACCTGCCACAATTCATACATCACTTACACATTTGTCTATTGTTAACCAAATAGGCGGTTCTTTTTCCTTTTCTTTTTTTTTAAACTCTTTTTTGTATTTTTGGGGGGGTTTTTTAAATGAAAAAATTAACAGAACCAACGGTGAAAAGTTACAAAACATTATGCAATTACAAAGTCATTGCAAAAAATAAATACATTTGCAATGGTGGTTTTTAATGGCAACCACGATGGCATCCACTGATTATTCGCCAAAACATATAATTTTTTTGCATTTTACACAATGCTGCTCCACTCTGGCAAATTCAGGTACGATGTGAAGTCTTGTTGTTGCTGAGGAATCAGATGAAGTACTTGGTCCAGCAGCGTCATCCTGACTTGCCTGCTTCTGTAGGTCTCGTCGCTGCCGTTCCCTCGTGAGACGCCATGGATGCATTGTTTGTAAATGCTTGAGCACTGAAGAGGTGCCGCAGGAATACTTCTTCTCAGATCCTCGTGACAGGACATTCTGACATATGGTGCACGTAACCCTTCGTGCATCTACCTTCTTCTCCCCAGGTGGAATTGAGAAGAAAGCCCAAACGATACTCTCATATCTCCCCTTCACCGGTTCTTCCAACTGTTCTTCATCTACAGGTGGAAGCTGCTGTGCTGGATTGGAAGCAGCCATTTTCTGATGATGAAAAAACCACACAAAAAAACAAAAGAAGAATAGCAAAACACAAGAGCTGTGTCTCCTGAGATGCATTTGAAAGAATGAAAAAATTGGGTGGGGTCCTTCAAGTTCCATGATCAAAAGCTTCTTTACCACTTAAATACTTTCTTTTGAAGTCACATGGGATTTGCGCACCTGACGCAGAGCCAGCGCGCACCCAACGCGATTCCCGACAAATATATTTAACAATAATATATCTTTATTCCAGTTACAAATATACAATATTTACAATTGTGTATATTAATCTCTTGGTATAATATATATAATAAAGTTATATACATATACTTTTAAAACAAAATATTTACGGTGGATTCGTGTAACTGACGCGACCCCCGAAAATAAGTATGTGATGTTGCATGGGACTGTCGCGGCTCCCGTAACTTGAATTCGCGCACCCACTGTGACTGGTACACGATTGGTACTCAAATCCACTTTAAAAATAAATACATGTAAATGCATATTTTAGAAAGGATAAAACATCACATTATTTTGATAAAAGTTTACAAATTAAGAAAAAGTATTTTTGGGACATTATAGTTAGTTATTAGCATTTAAAAAACCTTTGACATTCACTGAAAAAACCATAGGTTTCAAGGACGTTAAAGTTAGTTGGACATTTCACTGGTACAAAACCAGAGAAATTCGGCCGTTATAGTTAGTGGAGCTAAGTATAACTCGCGCCCCCGCAATGCACTGCTGATGACATCACATATTACATCACTCATGACATGGTCAGTGACATCACTGATGACATCTCAAATGACATCACTGATAACGTCACTGATATCATTCAGTGACTGTGTGTTTCTGTAAAGTTTAAATATATTTTATATATATATAGGCCAAGGTGTATTGAAGAATGAGTAAGTGTATGACTTCAAAGGTTTTTTAAATGCTAACTTCTAACTATAACGTCCCTGAAACCTATGTTTTTTTCAGTGACATATATATCCATCCTAGGTGTGTGGCTTTGGATGGAGTGCTCCTAACCGCCGGTGATGCAAGCAAGAGGCGAATACCACGTACGCCTCGTTGAATATGCATAAACCGCTTTTTTCCAGTTCCAAAGAAAGCCTGCACTCAATCAGGTAGAAAATACCATTTAATCACTGGCAGCACATTCTTGACAGGCATGGGTTTCGGCAGTAAGGATTGAAATTATTCTTATTTTTTTATGCATATATCTTTGGGTTCCATCCCATGAATCCTAAAAACCTGTGCTGTAATAGTTTTGTGTTTGTTTCCCTGGAATCTCTTGGAGTCATTCATTCACATTTTGCCCATATTAGAATATCACAAGCCCACACAGCTGCTCTGTTTTCCACTTTGTTTTCAGATTCACTTTGCATTTCCTTTTAAAAACAGAAATGTAAAGACCTCCAAACCATTTAGTGTATTATAAACTTTAAGCTTGTTAATGCTATCACTCCATCCCCAAAAAATGTAACTACACTATAATTAGGCGAAATAAGGATTTAAATGGCACGGATAAGTATACACACTGTAGCGGGTGCCCTCACAACGGCAGAAGGTTCCACTGGGTATGCCTACCCTTTTTCTCCTGGCCCACAGAACACACATGCACACCAGCAGTAGAGTACAGCAGTAAGACCCCGTGCGGTCCACGGACATTTATTTTTATAGGCTCTGGCTAGAGTATGTACTTTGTGCATACCCGGGGGAATGTGGGGCTGAGCAAGTCGGGTGACTAACTACATCCCTCTCCAACTCAGTTCTGAAAATACTTGTTTATTGAACTTTGCACATAAAGTCTCTGAGCCGCTGACTTGGTTGTAGATTCATCCAGAAGTGGTATCGCTGGTGTTGTGAGTGACCCTGTGATCCGTCGCCGACTTGAGTGGTTTGTGTGTCTTCATTTAGTCCATTATCTCCGGCCACTTGGATAAGCTCACCTCTGACACGAGAAGGCTCATCATGTTCATCAGTTTCTGGCCAGCTGGCTTCCTCCTGCTTGCCAGTGTGAGCCATCTGTTGGGTTCCAGTGTCAGTCCTTTTGAACCACGAGATGTTCCCCATGAATGTTTCTCTGCCTTTGCTTGCCGTAACCATGGTTCCATCAACCCTCAACACTGTACAAGCTCCAGGTTCATAAGGTGTTCTGAACTTCCACCCTGGTCGGCGTTCTCTGAAGACTACCATGTCCCCTGGCAAGATTGATCGCCTTTGACTCTTAAGCGCATCAACCGTGAGTTCCCTGCAGGTCTTATGTGGGTGGCGCCCCCCCTGGATATGTTGGGATGGTGTCTCGTCAGGGTCCATTGAACATAAGACTCCATGGGGCCTGTTGAGTGGTGCAATGTGGTGTTCTGTGGTACTCATAGAGGAACAGCTGGAGGCTTTGTTCAGGGTTGGTCTGTTCAGTTACTGCAATCTGGAGGGTCTTATTCAAAGTCCGCATAAACCTTTAAACCTCACTGTTAGCCTGTGGCCACTGCGGGGTGATGTATTCCTAGCTGTTTGAGAGGATCTCTGAATTCTGTCTCTTGAAAAGGCGGCTTATTGTCAGTCTTGATTTCGGTCGCAGGCCAAACATGGTAAATGTTTTCTCCAAAATGGAAGCCACATACGTGAAGGCAGTCGACTCAACAATTTCGACAATGAGATACTTGGAGTAGCTGTCTATTATTACGATTGTGACTTTCCCATCTGGAAAGCTCCCAAAGTCCAGACTCAATTTGGACCACGGGATAGTGCATGGGTCCTCAGTGATTATAGGTTCTGAGTTCTCTTGTGGAAGAGGTGTGGCGCAGCGGCCAGGGTGCCTGACTCCGGACTACAGGGTTCACGGTTCGATCCCCGGAGCTGGCGGCAGGTTAGCCCAGCACTATGTGACTCTAGGCAATAGCTCGCTTAATCTTCCCGAGGGCCCCCAGCGCCGGGACACCACTTCGGAGGTAGCTGTGCGCTTTACAAATACTGGCATTTCATTTCATTTCATTTCTAGAGGGCTTGTGAGCTGGCACACGGGGCATTGCTAAACAACTTTGTCGACCATGGCTTCCAGTCCTGGGAGCCATACTTTTTTTGCATGGGGGACTTCATCTTTATTGTGTCTTAATGCCCACCGTGCACCAGTAGCGTCACTTGGCATTATAATTCAGCTGGGACTACAAGCCGGTGTCCGCATAACAGGAAACCATCCTGGGTGGTGCTAAATTCATCCCATACCCTCTGTATTTTTGTTAGCCTCTCCTTGTGGTGGCTTTCCAGTCATTGCCATCTTGCAAGAAATTCTGCAAGGCACCCTTTTGTACGGCACCTTTTACCTTAAGCATGACAACATCTCTCTTTGCGGCTTATTCAACATCATCCAAACTCAGTGCCTTTGGGCATGCAGTTTGTGAGACCATGTTGACATTGTCTTCCACTGTGTTGATGCTGTTGGTTGCAGGCTCATATGTTGAAGTAGGGTGGAGGGAGGAGAAATCTGTGGGGTTCTTGGCCTTAGGTCGGTATATCACTTCGATGCTGTAGTGTTGTAGTTGGATGGACGGTGGGGGATGTGGGGCTGATCCCAAAACAATGGGACAAGATACTGGTGGTATGTGATGACTTTGAAGGGTCGGCCTCTTAGGTATAGGTGGATATGCTTGCATGCCCACTTGATTTCCAGGGCTTCCCTTTCAATCTGGGCGTAGCGTGTTTCGGTCAGTGTCAGTGCTTTGCTAGCTAGCAAATGCCAGTGGCACCCATCTGCCAGGTTCAAGTTCTTGAGTGAGGACTGCTCCAAGCCCCACTGGACTTGCATCCACCAGTAGTTCTGTTGGTCTCTCAGGGTCAAATGATGCCATGGTGGCGTTGTTGAGAAGGGCGTCCTTAATCTTTTGGAAGGCGCCTTCTTCCTTTTGGCTCCACATATCCATTGTGCCTCCACCTTAGTCAGGGCTCACAGTGGTTCCACAAGGTTTCCTAAGCCTGAGATAAACCTACCACAGAATGTGGCCATGCTAAGGAAGCAATGTACTTCCGAGACTGTTGTGGGTGCTTGCGATTGTTTGATGGCCTATGATTTTCATGGGTCATTCTTATACTTCGTCCTGGTTGAACACATAGCCGAATAATTCAATGGATGGTATAAAGAATTAGCACTTCTCATTTTTCAGAGTAACAACGTCTTCCCAGAGGTGCTTCAGGGTGGCCCATAGGTGCCTATGGTGTTTAAACAGCTGTCGCCGAGTGGCTGAGAATGTCATCACTGACATTCATAACACCTGGCAGTCCGGATAGTATCTTCCCTAAATGCAATCTGAAAAACTTTAGCTGCTGACGATATGCCGAAGTTTAGGCACGTCGCTCTTCGGCTAGGAGCAGCTGGTGGTATAAGGCATTCAAGTCCAATTTCGAAAACCACCGTGAACCATTCACATCTGCTAGAATATCATCCAAAGTTGGTGTTATGCTGCTTTCTCTTTTGATGGCACAGTTTCGGAGTTGCATGTCAATGCAGAGGCATATTTTTACGGATTGCTTTGGTTTTTCAGCAATCACCATTAGAGAGACCCAGGACCCAGACACCTTCTTTATTACGCCTTATTTCTCAAGCTTCTCGAGCGCCTGCTCTACTAATGTTTGGAGGTGAAATGGGACACTGCGGCGGTGTAGTGCCACTGGGGTGACGGAAGGGTCGATGTGTAATTTATCTGGTGGGGCTATTAGGCATCCTATCCCACTGAACAGTTCAGGGAATTGGTCTAGCAGTTCACCAATATGGTGTGCTTTCACATTCCTGACGAACAACACGAGGCCTAAGTCTTCTGCAGTGTGACTTCCTACTAGTATATCGGCTTCTTTATCTATGACATGGAAGGTCATCATAACTTACTGGTCATTGGACTTTACTTGCACAATCATTCGTCCTCGTAGCGGCAGTGGTGATTGGCTCCTATATGCAAAGATCGTGGTATGGGACGGCGTGAGTGTCGGTTTTGGTCGAAGGCAGTTGTACTGCTGGACTCCCATGACTTTAACAAATGCACTGGTATCGATCACAGCTTTGACTTCGGATCCATTTTAGTTCTCGTAAATGAGATGAGGAAGGTGGGATTGAATGTAGATAAGGAGCTACATGTGTTTCTCTGAACTTAGTAGATGTTTTTCAAGTATAATAATACCAATTTGACACTAAGGCAACCGAATACTTCAACCACATCACAGGATAATGGCAAAAGCAATAAGGCCATATTCTTGCCTACTGCCTCTAGAGTATCCAATGTCAGAATATGATTTATTGTTGCTTCAGTTGTATAGGTGATGGAAAGAGTAATGTTTATATGACCACCTATATGTTGTGATCCCAAATGACAGTCGGCTTTTTTTTTTTAATTTGGATAAAGTTGAACAGCATAGTTAATATCTTCTATTAACTTATATACATTTTAATTCATTCATTTTTTTTTTAAAGGGTTTTTTTACCGTGCACGCTCGGTGCGCGCAGCTCGTACGCATGCGTACGTTTTTCGTGTACTTATGCGTACGTTATCTACGTACGCATGCATACGTCATAGTGCGCGCAGTAAGTACGCCTAAGTACGTACTCCGTGTGCGCATGCGTACGTTCTCCACGTACGCATGCATACGTCGTGCGTGCTCTGTGCGCTACGTTCGCGGATGCGCACGTACTACGCGCGCTAAATTCGCGCTGAGTTTGCACATGAGCGCGTAGTAAGTTCACGCATGCGCGTGCTTCGTACGCACGCAACGTATGCACGTAATTTGTACGTGCATGCGCGCGTAGTACGTTCGCGCATGCGCGTGCTTCGTACGCACGCAACGTACGCGCGTAATTCGTACGCGCATGCGCGCGTAGTACGTTCGCGCATGCGTGCGTGATTCATATGCGCGCAACGGACACGCGTAATTCGTATGCGAATGCGCGCATAGTACGTTCGCGCATGCGTGCGTGATTCGTATGCGCGCAATGGACACGCGTAATTCGTACGCGAATGCGCGCGTAGTACATTCGCGCATGCGTGCGTGATTCGTATGCGCGCAACGGACACGCGTAATTCGTACGCGCATGCGCGCTTAGTAGGTTCGCGCATGCGCGCGTGATTTGTATGCGCGCTCCGTACGTTCATGCACGCGTACTCGTTCGCGCATGCGTGCTTGCTCCGCCGTGCGCGCACGGAGCGCGCACCTCAAGTCATGTGATTAAAAAACAACACTTTTCATTGGTTCATACTAGTTTCAGTTTCAGATTCTTCCAACACCACACCCACTCCCCTCATGGCAAGTCATGTGATCAAGAAACAACACTTTTCATTGGTTCAAATTAGTTTTAGTTCCAGATTCTTCCAACACCACACCCACTCCCCTTATTATTACTTCTGATTCCCTAGGAGAAGGAGATAATCTGTTTTTGAGATACAATGGCAGAGCAGCAGCCATCTTCTGAGAGTGAACAGGATACTCTTGTGAGACAGAGACAGAGGAAGCAGAAAGACTCCTTCATATGGCAGTATTTCACTTTTCCAGAAGGCCAAAAGAAGGTGAATGCACCAAAAGTCACCTGCACTCTTTGTCACCGGACCTTATCACGTGGAAATGCTAATAAGAAATACTCTTTTAGTATTCACACAATGTTAAGGCACATTGAAAAAGTGCATCCTGCGACTTTTGATCGAGTTGTTAGTGAAAACCCACCAGCAGCTCAGCCGAGCACATCCGCAACAGCTCAGCCGAGCACACCATTGGCAGCTCAGCCGAGCACTTCTTTTGCGGTGGTGCCTTCTCCTACTTCTACACCTCTGGATATACGCCCTTCTTTTGGGAGGCTGTATACACGGTGCATAGACTGTCATACTCTCATTTCTCTGGGTGAGACCAGTATTGATCTCATTGAGAGGAAATTAGAGCAGCACTTATGCACCAGGCCATAGTTTTTTTCATTTTTTCGTTTTTCTCTTCCTCTGTCCCTACATTAACACAAGGGCTCTTTTTAGAGCCACCTAAAATCTAAACACAAAAACTTGTTTTTTAAATCTATTTGTCGATTTTGTTTAAGGGTGCGCGTAATCGTTTTTTTCACCCTTTGTGATCCTTCAGGGACTCCCTGACAAAGACTAGGGGGTCAGGAAGTCTCTACCATGCACCCTTTCCATGTTCTCCACCTTTGTTTTAAATTTAAACACATTTTTAAATGTTTTTTTTTAATTGCAAGTAAAATGGATTACATTTCCTAAATTTTCTTTCAAGATCTGAAAAAAAGAAAAAAAGTATTAATATTCAACAATACATTTTCTTAAGCAGTACATGTTTTTTCATGTTTAACAAAGCAATTTTTTGCCCTTTTTTTGCTGTTTTCAGAATGTATTGAATTTCACTGAAAATAGTGATATCAATTGTTTTCATCATTTAACAGCGGGCAAAAAAAAAACAATCTGAAAGAATGTTTAAAAAAAGCCCTGAATCTCTTCTCACTAAAACAGACCTTGATAGAAATGTCACAAATATATTAAAAATACCTTCTAAGAACAATAACTATTTGCAATAAATAATGTCTGTAAATCTTGCTGATTAAGCACATACACCAAAATAATATCTGTCAAACAAGTCCACAATTGTTACCTTTACCTTTCCTTGAGGCCAAATGGTAATTTTAAAATCCTTTGTAAGTGAAATATCCAATGTTAATCCTATAAAATTGAAATAATGGTTTCTTCAGATGCTGGAATTTGTATCTAAAATGTTGGTTTTAGAAAAATTAAGTAACAATTTGGTAAATCATAAGGCAAACGTTGCTTGAAAATCAATTGAGAATCATTACACAGTGTCCATCCTTTCTCACATTTAAGATAAACTGTGTAATGACCAGAAGTTATAGAAGGTCCATCATGAAAAATAATTGCAACTGCAACAAAAGTTTTACCTGATATTGATAATTGATTTCCTACAAACTTCTTTAGTAAAGTTTCCATTTTAGTTCCATCTGCTCTACAACGTTGCATCATTAAAATTACATACTGTCCATATTTATGTAAAAATAACGTTGATAACATGTCTGATTTACATTGAGAACATTCCATGTTGTGATTTGCATCTTTAACTAATTTACTAAAAGTCACTGTTTTACTCTCTGGTAATGTTAAATATATGAACCTTTCAGAATCAACATTACTGCTGCATGTGTTCATACAGTTTTCACAACAATGTTCCCATTTATATGAGACACCTAATATATTTTCTATTTCTACCCCTTCATCTTCCAGTACCATAAGCATATACATCAAGAATTCCTGTGCATCTTGCTGGACATCTTGTGTAAACTGTGTACATCCAGAACATTCATCTAAAAGATTTCTAACATCAGAAGCACTTTCTATTTTAGTTTTATCATTACTCAGCTTCTCATAAAGGAGACTCAGCAGAGAACAGAATCTTTTTTCATGATTTAGTATTATCTGCTCTTGCAAAATTTGAAGATAAAATACAACATTGAGCACTACATTTGTGTAGCAGTTGACACCAGAGCTATTTTCAAAATGACAACCAACAACCTCTTCAACACTGTCCTTTTTCTTTTTGCTTGCAGTCACATCACTCTCTTTTTGTTTTCTCTTCTGTACATCCTCATTACAGATATTCTCAAATCTCCTTTTCCGACAAACAACACGTTTTTCAAACACAGGATACTGACCTAAATGAGGAGCATAGCTTCTTCTTAATCTATTATACTCCTTTACACAGTTTGCATCAGCACTAACTTTTGAGTCATCAAAGTCTGTCATGAATAAACCAGATATTTTTTTCACGCGTGGCAAAGCAACATATGCCATACCTTCTTTAAACACAGTAGATCCAATGTTTACAAATGCACTATCTACAGTTAATCCTTGAGATTTGTGAATAGTTACTGCATATGCTAGAGAAAACGGAAACTGCTTCCTACGTACATATAAGTCTTTCACAAGCAAAAAACGAACTGAACACCGACAAATGTCTTTAACCTCTTCAATCTGATCAAATTTTATTTTTAAAAATTCAATTCCATTCCAACTTTTTTCTGGTAATTAACAAAACCCACAACTTTACCCATAGCTCCGTTCACTAAACCTTTCTCTACATCCAAATTACGTCTTAAAATTACTCGACAGTTCATACATACATAAAGATTCTTTTCTAAACCGGCTGTTTTCGAGATGTTTTTCTCTAGAGAATCCAATTTACTTGTCAATATAATAGTTATTCCTTCATGTTGTATTTTATCCACAGCTTCCAGTTTGACAATCTCTTCATTTTCCAATTTCAAAAGTTCTCGATTGAATATAGAGCATTCATGTAGTGTTGGCATTAAGCATATTACAGTATTTTTTCCAGCAATGTTCTTGTATATTTTCTCTGGAACTATTTGTTCTGTTGGAAACACATTACATAGCAATCGACTCTGTAAAGCTTTTCTGCCATGTTCTGTGAGTAGTCCAATGCTGATATCTTTGAGAATACTTGCATAATCCTCATCATTGGCTTGCCGCATATTGGTCATGAGTTCTTTATACTCAAAGTATGTCCAAATATTCACATTACCTATACTTCCTAATGACTTTTTCGTGTCTTCATGTGTAAGGGTTTGAAATACTGGTTGTCCTTTAACTGGAGTAAGCTGCAGAAGATCCCCAAAAACTATAACATGTTTTCCTCCAAATAGCACGTCATAGTTTGTCTTTAGAATTTGCTGCATTCTTAAATGCACAAAGGCAAGCATTAAGTTTGATACCATGCTTACCTCATCAATGATGAGAACTTTCATTTTTTTCAATACTCTTGCAACTTCAAAACATGCTTCTCCTGTTAGCTTGTGGTATTGTATTTTGTTCTCGTGCTCTACTGGTAACATTAGCAAATGATGGAGGGTAATTCCTTTTATGTTATATGCTGCTAACCCAGTTGGAGCAGTAACAACACAAGACAAAGTTGAATCAGTTTTTTGCTGTAGGTAGCTTCTAATTACTTTAATCAAGAAACTTTATCCAGTTCCGGCTTGTCCACTCACATACATTCTGATTGGTTGAAACGATGTGCATGAGCACTCTTTATTTTCATGTAGTAATCCGTGATCAATTTTTTTTCTAACTTCCTCATAAATTTGTTGTTGTTCATCATTCAGTTGTTGTTCCATATTTGGTAAGTTTATTAAATCTTCCTGAGCTTGATTCATAGCTGTTTCGACTTCATTCATAGCTATTGCAGCTTCATTTTCTACGATTGGTTGTCCTAGAGGATCTTGACTGAACGTCCCAGAACTTTGACTGTCTTGAGAACTGTCTCTAGCTACTTCAGCTGCAATTGTTGCTTTTTGTTCAATTTCTTCATTTAACATTTGAACATAATTTGTGAAAGTACTGCATTCTATCAATCAATCAATCAATCAATGACACTTGTAGAGCGCGCTACATACCCGTAGGGTCTCAAGGCGCTGGGGGGGGGGGGGTGCCGCTACTGCTCGAACAGCCAGGTCTTCAGCTTCTTCCTGAAGGAGAGGTGGTCTTGGGTCAGGCGCAGGTCGGTCGGGAGGGAGTTCCAGGTCTTGGCGGCCAGGTAGGAGAAGGACCTTCCTCCTGTGGTCGCTCTTCGGATGCGGGGGACGGCGGCGAGGGCGTGGTTGGCTGATCGGAGGTGGCGTTTGGGAGCGTAGAAGTTGATCTGGCTGTTGAGGTAGCTCGGGCCTTGGTCGTGTAGGGCTTTGTGTGTGTGGGTGAGGAGGCGGAAGGTGATTCTTTTGTTGACGGGGAGCCAGTGAAGGTCTCTCAGATGTCCGGAGATGTGGCTGGTTCGTGGGATGTCGAGGATGAGTCTGGCTGAGGCGTTCTGGATCCGCTGGAGTCTCTTCTGGAGCTTGGCGGTGGTACCGGCGTAGAGGGCGTTGCCGTAGTCCAGTCGGCTGGTGACGAGGGCCTGGGTGACGGTCTTACTGGTCTCGGTGGGGATCCACCAGAAGATCTTCCGTAGCATGCGTAGGATGTTGAAGCACGCCGAGGAGACGTTGTTGACTTGCCTGGTCATGGAGAGGGAGGAGTCCAGGATGAAGCCCAGGTTGCGTGCATGGTCTGTCGGTTTGGGTGCGGTGCCCAGGGCGGGAGGCCACCAGGAGTCGTCCCAGGCGGAGGGTGAAGAGCCGAGGATGAGGACCTCCGTCTTGTCAGAGTTCAGTTTCAGGCGGCTGGTCGTCATCCACTCGGCTACCTCTTTCATCCCTTCGTGCAGGTTGGCTCTGGCGGAGGCGGGGTCGTTGGTCAGGGAGAGGATCAGCTGGGTGTCGTCGGCGTAGGAGATTATGCTGAGGTTGTGTTTGCGTGCGATGGCCGCGAGGGGGCTCATGTAGACGTTGAAGAGGGTGGGGCTCAGAGATGATCCTTGAGGGACGCCGCAGATGACTTCGGAGGCCTCTGACTTGTACGGTGGTAGGCGGACTCTCTGTGTTCTTCCGTCGAGGAAGGAGATGATCCATTCCAGCGCCTTGTCCTGGATTCCGATGTTGCTGAGGCGCTGTACTAGGGTGCGGTGGCAGACAGTGTCGAATGCCGCGGAGAGGTCTAGGAGGATGAGGGCCGCTGTTTCTCCATTGTCCATCAGGGCTCGGATGTCATCGGTGGCGGCAATGAGGGCGGTCTCGATGCTGTGATTGGCTCGGAAGCCGGACTGTGAGGGGTCGAGGGATCCATTCGTCTCGAGGAAGGCGGCCATCTGCTTGTTGACGGTCTTCTCGATGACTTTGGCTGGAAACGGGAGGAGCGAGATGGGGCGGTAGTTCTTGAGTTCGGTGGGGTCCGCTGTTGGTTTCTTGAGTAGAGCGCTGAGTTCGGCGTGCTTCCAGCTCTCAGGGAAGGTGGCGGTGTCGAAGGATGTGTTGATGATGTCTCGCAGGTGGGGTGCGATGACCGCGTCGGCCTTGTTGAAGACGTGGTGAGGGCAGGGGTCGGTCGGTGATCCGGAGTGGATGGAGTTCATCGTGCGGATGGTGTCTTCGGTGCTGATCGGGGTCCAGGCGTGGAGGGTGGTGGTGGGGGGTGGTTGTTCGGTCATGGTGTGCGTTGGTTGGTTGTTGAAGCTGTTGTGTATGTCCGCGATCTTGTTGTGGAAGTATGAAGCGAGGGAGTTGCAGAGGTCTTGCGATGGGGTGATGTCGTTGTTTCCTGCGCTGGGGTTGGAGAGCTCTTTCACGATGTTGAAGAGTTCCTTGCAGTTGTGTGCGTTGTTGTCCAACCTGTCCTTGAATGCTGTTTTCTTGGCGGCGCGGATCAGCTGGTGGTGCTTCCGGGTGGCAAGCTTGAAGGAGGTCCTGTTGTCCGGTGTAGGTTCCCTTCTCCAGACTTTCTCGAGGGCTCGGCAGTTCTTCTTGGAGCTCTTAAGTTCGTCGGTGAACCACGGGGCTTTCTTGCTGCCGGGTCTGCTGGGCGGGGTCCTCAGCGGGGCGAGCTCGTCCGCGCAGATGCTGATCCACTTCGTGAGGTTGTCGGCGGCCTGGCTGGGGTTCGCTGAGCTGGCAGGAGGGTGCTGGCTCAGGGAGGTGGCGAGCTGGTCTGCTGTGATCTTGTTCCAGCTTCTGCGGGCGGCTTGTTGCTGGTGGTGGTGGGTCGTCGTTCTCTTGAAGGTGAAGTGGACGCAGCTGTGGTCCGTCCATTGAAGCTCTGTGGCGTGGCTGAAGTCGATGTCTGTGCTGGAAGAGAAGACTGCGTCGAGTGTGTGTCCGGCGAGGTGGGTGGGGGTGGACACCAGTTGCTTGAGTCCAAGATTGGCGAGGTTGTCGAGCAGGGTGCTGGTGTTGCGGTCGTTGTTGTTCTCCAGGTGGAAGTTGAGGTCCCCCAGGAGGATGTAGTCAGCGGAGGGGAGGGCATGCGGGCTGACGAAGTCGGCGATGTCCTCGCTGAATTGTGTGCGTGGTCCCGGAGGTCGGTAGATCAGGGTGCCTCTGAGGGTGGTGTTCGGGTTGGTGTGGATCTGGAAATGCAGGTGTTCGGCGCTGGTCAGGGTGTTGTCGGTGCTGGTCGTGAGACGGATGGTGTTCCTGTGGATGATGGCGATGCCTCCTCCCATCTGGTTGGCGTTGCGGTCCCTCCGGACGATCTTGTAGCCCTCTGGGATAGCGATGGCGATGTCGGGAGCTGAAGAGGCGTTCATCCAGGTCTCCGTGAGGAAGGCAACGTCAGGGGCTGTGGCGTCTAGAAGGTTCCAGAGTTCGATGGCGTGTCTGTGGACGGAGCAGGTGTTGAGCAGGATGCACTTGAGGTGGGTGCTGCTGGTGTTCGGCTTGGCGGGTGCTGGTGCGAGGCAGGCTCTGAAAATCTCCAAGTAGTTCGTCCTCTGAACGCCATGGTTTAAACAGCTGTAAAAGTGCCAAGTAGTAAAATTCCTTCTTGTCAGTAGTGTCACAACTCAGCTTCCGGTGATTAATCAAACTTCCTTTTGTTTGTTTTACCAAACATCCTTCCTCACCAGTGACTTTATATTTTCCATTGTTGATGTCTTCTATGGTATTCCGTTTATAAATGTAGTTCTGCTGCACTTCATATAGACACATGTTCTCAAGATGATGACTTCTTTGTGGGTAATATGTGTCCCAACATGTTTGTTCTTAAAATGTCTGTACTTTCAGGTTCGTACTCTGCTAAATATTCAATTTCTCAAACAGATTTCAGTACCCGATTTCTCATTCCTGCAAGGCCTAAACTTACCCAAATTATGATAACCTATCTGAGCATTCGTAGGATCCAATTTCTCGATGCGATAACATCTTTAAACTGAAACTGTATAGCTTTTTACTGACAGTCTTCTCGTGAGAAATCTCTTCCCACATTTCTTTCAATTCTGTTTTCTCAGATTTAGTGATGTAAGATGTGACATACCGAGCAACAGCAATAGAATTGTCAGCTACATACTGTATATCTATGTTAGCATTCCACATGGATAAAATGACTGGGTTGTAGTCATTTATATATTTTGACTCTTCTTTTCTTCTTAGGTTGTAGGTATTCTTAGGCGATTTTCATGTAATAGTATGTCGCACAGCTGACATAAAACTGTTTACTCTTCCTTTTGAAAGAACAGGTCGTGGAAATCCAAATCGACATTTTGTGTAGAATTTATCTTTACTCTTGTACTTTCGTTGACAGTATTTTCCACACCGATGTCTTTGGAAACGTAAAACTTGTTCTTTTAAGTTTTTTTCTTCTGTGCTTTTAGGTATAGCACATGTTGCATATTCTTCAATGAAAGATAAAACTGCATCATCAGAATCTGTTCCAAATTTGGGGGCATCCTTGATCCACAACAGCATATGAATATGAGGAGCACCTCTTGCTTGGTACTCTTTTCTCCAAAAGAAATCCACAACTTCTCCAAGAGGTGGATTTTTTTATTGCAGATGAAGGACATCATAGCCTCAAATCTATAATTGAAATATCTGCAAACATTAACCGGATCCAATGAGCACAATTCTCCTGCTGTCTTGTATTGGATGTTTTCAATATTTGAATTTGTCTCTCGAAGAAAATCCAGTAAATCATCCCAAGCGTACTCAGCACAGCTTAGGGTAAGGAACCATGTAGGAGTTCCTAAATTCCGTAACATACATTTCAATTCTCCATGGCGTCGGTACCAATATTCATTAGTTCCTCGCTGACAAGCCATCAAATTTATCAATTGAGATTCCAAATGATCATCTCGCTGTAGCACTTTGTTCATAAAATCCTTTGCAGACACATTATGTAGATGTACTCCAGTTTTTAAAATGTGATTTACTGCATAAGATAGTGCAGACAAGTCACTTTCAAATAAAAGATGGAACAAATATGGAATACTTTGACGAAATCTTGGATCTTCTGCATATAACCTTGTAGTCCGATACTCAGAAGCAGGAATCTGTACTGGACGTTCATCATATCGTCCACCTTTTCCTGTAGGAAACAGCTGGGGAAACAACGAGCTTCCAAGCTCTCCTCCCATACACTCACGGGAGTTCCTTGTGCTTTTTTCATCTGAAACAGATCAATAGTGTTTCCCATAACTTCTTTAGAATGAAGAGGATGTATGCTGAAATGTTCATAAATTTCTTCTTCTTTTGACTTATCCACTTTTTCAATTTGCCCAGCTGCTATTCCTGAGTCTGCTTGTAAAACTTCTTCATCTTCATCCATATAAATTGTTTCATACCATTTATTATTTCTTTTCAAATATAAATTTGCTCTTTGTACTTTTCGTACATCGACCAGCTCCTGCCAAATTTTCTTATTCTTTGTTGGTACTCCATTAACCAGAATAACTAATGGTTCAGTTTCCAATCTATCTGCATCAATTGTTTCCATATTTTTTTTCAAATCCAAAGGCAAATAGACAACTCTTCCTTTTAAACCTCTTTGTAAATCCGAAGGAGGTAATTTACCTGTTTTTGCCTCCATACGCACTATGGTCTGAAACGGATGGACACATTGAATGAATATAGACTCATACGTATTTAACCCCTTCAGTGCCCGCCCCTTTCCCCACCCTGTGCCGGCCGTTGCATTAGCGGGTGGGGTCTATGACGAGCTGGACTCGTCATGGGCACAGCGCTACCGCGGCCCATGACGAGTCCAGCTCGTCATGGGCACTGAAGAGGTTAAATCAGAAAGTTCTGCAGGAATATCAACCAATTCTAAATTATTATGTACAGCTCTGGCTGGCATTCTATTTTCTTCTAACTTGTTATAACAGTATTTACAAATACGCTGATCTTCACCCAAATCAAAACTATTTTCCAGAAATATATATGTTGCAAAATCCTTCCACTTATAATTATCTTCATTTTCACTTTTTTTATACAGATCAACATTTCTTGTTTGAATTTTATAATGGCTTCTCCGGCAACAAATACAAGTAATATTTGGTCTTTCATTAGAGATTATAGCAAATTTTGTCATTTCATCTTCAAAATTTTTACTAACAGTGAGTTCTACATTCTCTTCCACATTTTCCTCAGTAACTGTGTCATTTCCTGCACTTTCTTGCTCTGGACCAAAGTAACAAAACTGAATATCATCAGTAACCTTCACTACATCTGATAGAGATCCACGGAACAGAGCACTATTCAACTCATTTAACTTTAGTGCTGGACTTTTAGCAAAATACAATGTTCTCACAAACTTTCTCATTTCAGTATGATGAACAGCCAGCATCCTAAAATGGTGAAAAACACTTTGGCAAACTTTCCTAGATAAACAAGCAAGAGAATGTCCTTGCAAACCAGTATTCTCTCTCACTCTACATGGGTCTTTGAAGCACCTTAATCTTCTGTTTAACACTCTTTTTACTGTATTCTCTTAGGAAGTCATGTAATTTATCAATAGATTCCTGTCGCACAGTGCAAATACTACTACAATTCCAAGTGTACACTGGGGCTTTAGGACGTCTCCCCATAACCTCATCAGCTAACACTTCTTCCTCATTTCTTGGAACCATTTTCTACTTTTCCATTACACAACCATCTTTAACTTCATAAGCTCGACCATTGGTGTCAACTGCAAGCAACAAACTATTACTTTGAAGATAACTCTCTTCATTAAAAAATGGCTCAGTACTTGAACTATGCTTCCATTCTCCTAAGAACACTTTACAAAAGTTATTTTTTTTCACTACTCTTTTCCTTTTGCTTTGTCACTTCATTGCTTTGACTAATTTTTCTAATCTACGCATCCTGTTCAAAATTAAAATGAATAGTTTTCGTTTTATTTCCAAAGCCTTAGCAACAATTGTTTCAATATATTTATTTTTTTTTATAAAATTTGGTTTTCTTCTTATATTTTTTCACATCCTTTAGCAAATTTAACATCACTCTTCTCTGAAACATTTTTCTACGAATGTTTTTAAAATCAATTTTTCGTGTTAAGTCACTCTTTCTTACTTCTGATTCAACATTGCCTTTTCGTATTTTCTGTCGACTCTGTTATTGTTTTGTACTTGAAACACTATTTGCAGTGGATATATTCTTAACATTTTTTCTTTGTTTGAAGATATTTTTAAAAAAATCCTTAGTCTGCTTACCAGAAGACTTTTTCTTTTTTCCAACATGAGGTTCTTCAACTATTTGTTTTGGTCCAGTTTTCTTCAAATATAGATGTTGTTGCTGTTCTTTTCTCTTTCTTGACTTTATAGGCATCGGTAATTAATTTCACTGTTGTTCAGCAATACCTGAAAGAAACTAAAAAAAAAAATACGTTTATGTAATTTTAATACATGATGATTTTTTTTTGGAGCTTTTCAAATCCTATCATATGACCTGTCCCTTTCCTACAACTGCAAGTCTGACAGAACAAGAGCAACACGTATTAAATCTCTAACATCAATTCCTGTGTGCACACAGACTCATGGTGTGATTCTAGGCAAAAAACGATTTTGGTTTGGCAATTTTAAAGCACATTTACTACTGTGGAAGAGTAAGTGATAATTACTATGGCAGCCTGACACATTTTCCTTATATTTTAGAGAGGCAGAAAAGAGTACATGTCCTAACAGCTACTTGAGACCATCAGCATGTGTTACAGGGTGAGTGATTACAGTAGAGCAAAGGAAATGAGCCTTGGTGACGTTGAATGTGTTAGCATTACACACTGCTATCTGAAATACCACACAGAGCTGAATAGTAAGCATGAGAGTGCAGGAGAAGCACCTGTCTGTGTGCTAAGAGCGTGCTTCTGGAGACCGTGTATTGTCAGGTGCAACACAGATCTGCATGTCCGCTTGCACAACTGCATGAAGACTGCAGACACGTATGTAAGACTACATGTGTGGTAAAGGTTAATTGGACTGTTGAACATGTAAAAACTACCTCACCCATTGCGGGAGTGGAAGGAAAATGTACCATGCTAATTTCAAATGTGTTAGCATTTGCCTCTCATTTGTGAGAAAGTGATTTCTGGTAAATGCTAACCATCACAGTTCTTGAAAACAAGCTCCCCCTTTCCTGCGAGTGCAACTCTAACAGAGCAAGAGCAACACGGATTAAATCTCTGAGAAGAATTCCTGTGTGCACACAGACTCATGGTGTGATTCTAGGCACAAAACAGTATCCCTGGGTGATACCAGTACACCTTAACTTATGGTGAAGACATACTCCATAATATCTGACATGTTCAAGGCAGTTAAATATCTTCCTTAAAATAAAATGTAAAACACAACTTTTAAAGTGGTAGGAAAATGTACCATGCTAATTTCAAATGTGTTAGCATTTGCCTCTCATTTGTGAGAAAGTGATTTCTGCTGAATGCTAACCATCACAGTTCTTGAAAACAAGCTGCCCCTTTCCTGCGAGTGCAAGTCTAACAGAGCAAGAGCAACACAAATTAAATCTCTGTGAAAAATTCCTGTGTACAGACAGACTCATGGTGTGATTCTAGGCACAAAACAGTATTTCTGGGTGATACCAGTACACCTTAACTTATGGTGAAGACATACTCCATGATATCTTTCAAGTTCAAGGCACTTAAATATCTTCCTTAACATAAAATGTAAAACACAACTTCAAAAGTGTAAGGAAAATGTACCATGCTATTTTCAAATGTGTTTGCATTTGCCTCTCATTTGTGAGAGAGTGATTTCTGCTGAATGCTAACCATCACAGTTCTTGAAAACAAGCTGCCCCTTTCCTGCGAGTGCAAGTCTAACAGAGCAAGAGCAACACGGATTAAATCTCTGACAACAATTCCTGTGTGCACACAGACTCATGGTGTGATTCTAGACACAAAGCATTATTTCTGGGTGATACCAGTACACCTTAACTTATGGTTTAGACATACTCCATAATATCTTTCAAGTTCAAGGCACTTAAATATCTTCCTTAACATAAAATGTAAAACACAACTTTTAAAGTGGTAGGAAAATGTACCATGCTAATTTCAAATGTGTTAGCATTTGCCTCTCATTTGTGAGAAAGTGATTTCTGCTGAATGCTAACCATCACAGTTCTTGAAAACAAGCTGCCCCTTTCCTGTGAGTGCAAGTCTAACAGAGCAAGAGCAACACAAATTAAATCTCTGTGAAAAATTCCTGTGTACAGACAGACTCATGGTGTGATTCTAGGCACAAAACAGTATTTCTGGGTGATACCAGTACACCTTAACTTATGGTGAAGACATACTCCATGATATCTTTTAAGTTCAAGGCACTTAAATATCTTCCTTAACATAAAATGTAAAACACAACTTCAAAAGTGTAAGGAAAATGTACCATGCTATTTTCAAATGTGTTTGCATTTGCCTCTCATTTGTGAGAAAGTGATTTCTGCTGAATGCTAACCATCACAGTTCTTTAAAACAAGCTGCTCCTTTCCTGCAAGTGCAAGTCTAACAGAGCAAGAGCAACACGGATTAAATCTCTGACAACAATTCCTGTGTGCACACAGACTCATGGTGTGATTCTAGACACAAAGCATTATTTCTGGGTGATACCAGTACACCTTTACTTATGGTTTAGACATACTCCATAATATCTTTCAAGTTCAAGGCACTTAAATATCTTCCTTAACATAAAATGTAAAACACAACTTTTAAAGTGGTAGGAAAATGTACCATGCTAATTTCAAATGTGTTAGCATTTGCCTCTCATTTGTGAGAAAGTGATTTCTGCTGAATGCTAACCATCACAGTTCTTGAAAACAAGCTGCCCCTTTCCTGCGAGTGCAAGTCTAACAGAGCTAGAGCAACACGGAATAAATCTCTGACAACAATTCCTGTGTGCACACACACTCATGGTGTGATTCTAGGCACAAAACAGTATTCCTGGGTGATACCAGTACACCTTTACTTATGGTGAAGACATACTCCATAATATCTGACAAGTTCAAGGCAGTTAAATATCTTCCAAAACATAAAATGTAAAACACAACTTTAAAACAAGAATCTCATTTACATTTTTTTTATCAAAATGCACCACATACATCCTCTTTCAAATTCATAACTCACGTTTAAAAGTAGTTAGTTGAGAAAGAAATGTGCCACTCACACAGCATATTATCAGAGCCAGAATCTCTGAAATGTACACCTCTCAGCAGAACCAGTAAATGGCAATATTTCCCTCTCTTTTTTCACACATATACATGTTAACTTCAAATCACAGTGTTTCCCACATTTTTTCAAATGGAATCACACAATTCTATTGGTTGCAAATTTCAACCCTTTTTCAAATGATACCTTCCCCCAACATCACTTCTGCCTGCTACCATAGCAACAGGTCATGGAACACTGGTGTGAGCAGAGAGGTCAGAAGTTCAGCACACAATGTTTCAAATCCAAAGAGCAAGAGTGCTTGACTTTTCAAACCTAACAGCAAATCCAAACTAATGTTCTGTGGGAACACATTTTTCTGAACCAATACAAAACATGTTTTAAAAAATTTAAACATACAGCCTAGTTTTAAGTGTTGAATGGTCAGAAACTGCCAATGATTTCTTTTAATTTTAAAAAAAGTATGTAAGCCTCCATTTTACAACTATCTTTCTTTTCATATTGCCATTCTACTGAAAGACACCTTCTGAGTGCATCCAGATCTCCTTGGAAGATGTTCACAGTGTGGATTATAGGTCACAGCTATGTCTTCTGGAGTGAAAAGTTTGCAGAAAAAAGAGGTATTGTGAAAGATCTTGCTTTGCCAAATGTAGACATTAAATGGATTGGTCAGAGAGGGTTAAAGTGGCACCAATTAATGCCTTTGGTGAAAACCTTTCTACATCTCCCACAGCCTAACCTTATTATTGTGCACTGTGGTGGAAATGACCTAGGCACTTTAACTGGGGTAGGTCTGGAAATGCTTATTAAGGACACCTTTCTGCAATTGATGTCACTTTTTCCACAAAATGCCTTTGTATATTCTAAAATATGCCAAAGGCAAAAGTGGAACTGGTCCAACCAACATTGTCCGCAGATTGACAAAGCAAGAAAGCACGTCAATAAGTCTGTTTCTGCTTTCCTCAGAGACTATGGTATGGGTTCTATATACCACAACAACTTGCTTTACAACATGCAAGGCATTTATAGAGGAGACGTTGTACATTTCAATGATGAAGGGAACAGAGTCTTCCTCTTGAACTTTAGACTCTGCATCGGTACTTACTTGTAGGTACCAAAAAACACTCAATAAACACAACGGCTCTTTTTAGAGCCACCTAATATCTAAACACTTAATCTTCTTTTTTCAATCTTTTTTTTTTTAATTCTTTGCCGTGCGCGCAACTCGCGATTTTTAAAAAGAAATTAAAATCTTTTTTTTGGCCCTTCGGGGTCCCACTGTGACCCCCTGACAAACGCTAGGGGATCAGGAACTCCCTACCCTGCCCCCTTTTCACGTTCTCCTCCTTTCCTTTTCAGTGTGACAGACAAAATGGCGGCCGACACTTCCTGATTTAGACCGATTCGAATGTTTACAGACATATAACAACCAATCAGAACTTCGCTCGCACACGTTAGGGTGCGCGCACCGTGCGCTTAGGGTGCACGCACGGTACGCGCTTATACATATTTATATGCTTTTAAATGCTATTTTCTCAGGAACTACTGAACAGATTGACACCAAACCTGCAAAAGGCACTTCCCTGACCTGAGGACTACTTCTCTGCCAAATTTCAAGTAATTCTGTTCAGCCGTTCGGGCTGTACCTTCGACTAAAGGTCCTATGGAAAAATGCATGGGGAAAACGCGTTTTGGGACCCCCCTTTTTTCTCGGCCCCCGCTTAACGAATCACCCCAAGACTTTCAGGGTAGGAGCTGAGCGGAGCGCCCCATTAGTTTTGAAAATTTCGCGAGGATTCGTCAACCGACGCCAAAGTTATTCAAAATAGAATTTTGAGATTTCCTATGGAAACACGGTCCTAACTATAACTATCTACTGGCGACCGCCAGTAGATAATACATATATATATGTATATATATATATATATATATATATATATATATACTCACTGGAAAAAAACAAAGGTGAAAGGGATGTTAAAGTTAGGTAGAAATGTCAGCAAAAACATACCATTTTAAACTGCTAAACTACCAAAACCACTGAAATTCACCAGTTGTAATTATCTCGGGTAACTATAACTTGTGCCCTAAAGTAAGTATAAATTGCGCCCCGCCATGCACAGGGTTGGCATCAATGAAATCACTTCAGATGTTGCTTTGTTGTTATCAATGATGTAATAGGAGATGTCATGAGTGGCGTAATATATGAGATAATTAGCAGTGCATTGAGAGAGCAAGATTTATTGTTACTTGAGATAACTATAACTGGTGTATTTCAGTAGCTGTGTTTGTTTAAAAAAGTATGTTTTAACTCTCATTTTCACCTAACTGTAAAGTCCCTTTAACCTTTGATTTGTTCAGTACATTTTAAAAGATAAAAAAATATATAAAGTTAGATATTACAATTTCTAACTATAACGTCACTTTAACCTTGTTTTTTTTTCTTTTTTTAAAACTTAAAGTATGATGTCCATCACCATGTCCATCACCATGCACAGCATGGGGTTGGCCACTCAAACCTCAACATTCCATGTGCTGAGTGGGGCTGGGCACTCTATCTACCACTGCACAAGGCCTTCAGCCGCCACCCCTCCTGCAGGTCATGCATTACACCAAGCAACCCCTTGCGGGTGACCAACCCTCTGCAAGTACACCTGGCTGTTAATGTGATGTAACAATACAGATGGTGAGGCCTCGAGAAATCTACTCGCCCACTCACTATGGCGAGTCAGGTTTCATAAGGGTGAGCTATTTTTAGAGCTTACTAGCTCATGGTGAGCTGATAAAGAACAGGTGTTCAATTCTCTCAGAATGTGAAAGAACAATAAAGGTGCCTTTAAATCTTTATTTTATCTTGTCACATTTGCTTTGAATTCAGAGACAAAGGTCAAATGTAAGCTTATTCCTGACAATTTGCAGTCAGAGAACGGAAAGTAAACACAACCTCCAGGATAAAATAAGAAGCGAAAATTGAGGATTTTGTAAAGGTAACTGTCTGACAATCATGCTTTACAAAGAGTGCGAAAAATTCCACAGGATGTCAGGCTCTTTTCCCAACACTTATGAAAGCACTTTTATGAAATTCTGTGTGGATGAAAAGATATCAGAACACGTTACTTGGCAGTGTGCAAATGTTTTTCATTATTGTTTTATACGCTATACAGTTTTATCAGTAAAACTGCATATTAGTGGAAAGTTTGTGGCCATTTCAATGGAAAAGGTGCTGTTTGTAAATGACAGTGTGCTACCAAATCATGCTTAAGTAATACATTTATGAAGTGAGTTTTTACACATGAACTAAGACTAAGAGGCAGGTCAGGGGTTATTTGGACCCTAAATGTGGGCTGGTTTGTGGGCTAGTTTGTCATTATAAGTGGAGCTAAAGTTTAGTCTATAAAATCAAATAAAATAGTTTTTTTACAGCAGAAATGCTAAACTTGCATATTTGAAGGTGCTCTCACATATGTGATAATGAAGAAACAGGTAGCTCTGTAAAATAAGATATTTGTTAGGGTTGCACAATTTGAGAGAAGATTACGTGTCAAGTACATTACAGTTAGGGTAGATTATTCAAATCACAAGACCTGAAGGTCTCGTAACATTTTAATGATTTTTCAAGGCCTGCTGGTGTCATTTTAGGCAAGACAAACCTACTGACTTTGTCAAAGAGTCAGAAAACCAAAATATAACAGGCACTGGCAAAGCCAATAGTTCTCTCCTTCAGGACTATTGCCACTGGTGTCCCTTTTTGTTTCTGTGGAGTGAATTATTTAGTGTGGAGTTAAATTAAGTAGTGTGGAATTATGTGGTGTTGAAATGTGTTTGTGGAATTGTGTGGCATGGAATTGGGTGGTGTGGAATTGTGCGGCATGGAATTGCATGGAGTTGAGTGGAATCATGTGAAGTGTAATTATATTGTATGGAGCGGAGTGGAATTATATGGAGTGGAATTATTTTGTATCGTTTGGAGTGAAAGTATGTGGACTGTAATTATCTGGCATGAATGGGGAGTTTTGTTGTGGTGTGGAGTGGCATGGATTGGAATTATGTGCTGTGGGGTTCAATTTTATTTTCTAGGGAGGAATTGTGTGGGGTGGAAATATGTGTTGTGTAGTACAATTATGTGGTGTGAGGTGGAATTACAAGGTGTGGAATTGTGCAGCACTGATTTGTGCTGCGTTAAGAGGAATTTTGTTGGGTGGAATTGTGTTTTGTGAAATTGTGAGGATCTGAATTGTGTGGCATGGAATTGTGTGGTATTGAGTGGAATTATGTGGCAGGGAGCAGAGCTGAATTTTGCAGAGTGTAATTATGTGTTGTGGAATGGAATTCAGTGGGTAGGAATTGTGTGATATGGTGCAAAGGGGAGTTTGGTGAAGTTGAATTATGTGGTATGAAGGGGAGTGGAATAAAGTGTTATGGAGCGGAGTGGATGCATGTAGAGTGCAGTTAAAATATGTGTAATATAAATTTTTGGCATGATGTGGACTGAAATCGGGTGAAGTGTAATTATGTGCTGTGAAGCTGAGTGGATATATGTGGAGTGTAATCATGTGGCGTGGAGTGTAATTATGGGTAGTGGAATTAAATTGTGTGCAGTGGAATTATCTGGAGTTGAATTGTGTTGTGTGGAGTGTAAGTATGTGGATTGGAGTGGAATAGAATTATGTTGCTTGCAGTGGTATTATGTGAAGTAGAATTATGTTGCATGGAGCTGAGTGGAAATATGTGGAGCGGAATTTGTTAGATTGTAATTATGTGGCATGGAGTGGAATGATATGGAGAGGAATTGTGTGTTGATGAATTGCATGGCGTGGATTTGTGTGTTGTGGAATGGCATTGCATAGAATTGTGTGGCATTGTGTTGAATTATGTGGAGTTGAATTATTTGGAATGTAATTATGCGGCATGCAGCTAGGTTGATTTATGTGGTGTGGCATTGTGTAGCATGGAGTGGAATTGTGTGGAGTGGACAGGGGTGGGATTGTGGGTTGTAGAAGAAAAAAGATGGATGGGACAGGAGGGGATGGATACAAATGCAAGCTTCCCAGTGCAAAAATGTTGTCAGCAATGCCTCTGCCCCTCACACAACTTTGCTGCACCCCTTCATATGAGGCCCCTTCTACAGTGCCCCATTCCTTCCATGCCAGCATTAGCAGACTTGAAGCCCCCCAAGTCTAAGCCGCACTTCTAGGTGTGAGGAGGGACAGGCACTCAGAGAATAGAGGGAAGCAGAGATCCCTATGCATCATGGATGTCACGTATGTAACCTGACTGTCCCCTTGCTATCTCTTGAGAAATCAGTTGTGGAAACTATTGTTTAATAACAGGCTGCTGACTACAAAATTCTTCCTGGATGTGGCAGTCAGTCGTGCATGATGTCTTACCAGGTATAATTTGTCAGACTAGCTATTGAAATACTGTTAGGATTGGGAACAGTGAGTCACAAGTTGTACTGGGGCCCCTGAAAGGATGGCAGAGCTGAGGCATGTTTACACCTTCTTTCCAATGTCGGTATGGTTAAAGGTACTCCCATTCAAATTGTCCGGTGCTTTTGAAAGTGTACAGGGACTAAGGAAATATAACTTAATAAAAAAAATAAAGAGACAATTGGAACAAATCAAACAAACATGTGTAGTTGGCATAAGCCTAACTGCTAGCGCTGTAGAGTGTGGAACTGGGGAACCAGGTTTGAGTCTTGTCGGCGGCTGAACATCCTGGGATTCTAGGCAAATCACGTAATCTGAATGTTTGCTTGTGTAAAGTTCTACAACACCTTTGGGTCGAGTTCACGCCGTATAAAAGCCGCAGCCGGTGCAGGTAAGAGCAGTGAGGCAGGGGGCGGGGGAGTCGACATTCGCAACGAGGGAGAATAAAATTAAAAAAAGAAGACCTCTTACCTTGCGCTCACCGCATGCGAGCGCAAGGTAAGTGGTTCTCTCTTTTTTAAATGTTATTCTTCCTTGTCCCCACTGCCTGCCACTCTTACCTGCACCGACCGCGGCTGGCTGCAACAAAAACAAAAGTCAGAGGACGGGACAAAGACATTTGGCCTCCCGATTCATTTATTGTGCTGTTTGGACATGGCAAATGGAGGGAGGGGGAACAAGAAAACACAGACAACCTGAGGGGGCAGACAACAGAGCCATTCACAAAAGATGCACTCTGTGGAGTGGTAAAAAAAAGAAAAGAAAAGAAAACAATAGTCCCCAAAAGCACAAGCAGTGGAAGGACACACACACTTGGGCCATGTTCTAGGGGAGGGTCACATGCAAGAAGAGGGAAGCGGCTGATCCCTTTTATTTTTTCATGGGGAGGAGGCATGCTCATTCCCCTGAGCCCCCACCCCGCTGGGGACGATCTCTATATTTATTTTTAATGGGGAGGGGCCATGCAGCCCCTTCTGAGCCTTCTAATGGCCTTGTAAACCCAATATCCCGGGGCCAGTGATTTTCTTTGGGGAGTTTACTTGTGGCCCCAGGGACACATCCCCAAGGGGCCTGTTGCTAACAGCGTCCCACGGACCCCATCCCCCAAAACACAGTACCTCCCTGTCTGCAAGTGTAATGGGAGGTAGATCTTCAGAGAAAACCTGCTCTCTCCGGGATGGGAAAAGGCAGGGGAGTCGGAAGGCGCTGCAGGCTCTGTGTCTCATCTCCCGCAGCCCCAGGGGCAGCAATAGCTGTGTCTGTCCCAGATGGCCACTAAGGTACCCACACAACTATTAAAAGTGTTGCGGCCCCAGGCGTATGGGTCCCTGGGCTTCATCTCATAATGGCCTCGGAGAGAGGGGAGCCACCCCCATAAAATCTAATTCGGCCCTGGGCAATAGGGTGCCTGGGCTTGTTAACAGCTCAAGAAGGGGGGCCAGCACAGCCCCCTCCCTGTAAAAAGGTAATTTTGTCCCGTGGCATGGGGTCCCCCCAGCCTGATAATGGCGCAGGGAGGGGAGGTCGCACAAGCTCCTCCCCAATAAAAATATAGCACTGGTCCCGCTGGGCCCGACCCCCCCCCAACCCAGGGGCTTATTTTTTTAAAGTGCAGCTCTGCGGTACCATTAAAAAAAAGCAGGCTCCTGGTACACATGTTCCTCCTCATAAATGAAGAAATTGGTCTTGTGGATGGGTTCTCTGGGGCCTCCAAACGGCTCAGGGAGGGGGCCGCACCCCTCTCCTCCTCAGAAAAACAAAATACAGTAGTCCCCCAGACCCCCCCCCCAATCCCCCCCCACCCCCACCCCCCAGGTCCAGACTCTCCCTGGGGTTACTTTTGAAAAGGGCAGAAGTTCGCCATTTTTTTTTTTATATTGGTGTAGCAGATTTATAGTATGAATTAACAAAAGTGTTTGAAGGCTTTTAATCCCGGTGGGTCCCTTTGGGCTCCCCCACCAGGCCTCGAGGTAGGCTAGGTCTGCCCTTGCTGATATGATTTTATTAAAAGAAGGAAACCATAACATTCAGTCATTAGCCTAAATCTGTCGAACGGTCCAAAGATTAAGCAATTGCATTAAACAAAAATGCCAGAGAGCATTACTCCATTATTACTCCATCAGATAGGAGCTTATTATGGTCTCCATTTCTCTATATAATTTCACGTGACCTACATTTGCCACATGGTCTTTCAGCCTCAGACAACACAAAGCCCTACCTTGGTCTTACATCAGGACCTTTGGACACTTTTTAAAGATTTTACAGGTCCAGGGTTTATCCCAATCACAGGCACACAGTGTGCTCCAACCATAAAGACTAATATTGGAAGTCATGTTTATACCTACCAACCACCACTTATATTAGACATTAACAGCAATGTCTACTTATTTTCTTCAGTGACCTGACATATACTTGAGCAAGGGTTGAGGCCCTCACTACAGGACACAACCTTCTGTGTAAATTTTATTCTGCTTCCACGGAGTGGATTTGCGTCTCCTCCAATATACGTCACATCCTGCAGAGGTGCAGTTCCTGACAGCATTACAATATATACCCATTACTCCATATGGGTCTCCGCACACGGAATCTTTGACCTCATCTATACCTTAATCAAGCCTTGAAAAACTCACTGTGTGACGTAACACGTGTCGCCCATTGTCCAGTTCGAAAGGATGAATTTGTGAAAGGGAATATACCGAGGATCACAAAATCCACAATATCTCTAATAAATGTTTTTGTTTAACACAAGTCCTTACTGTTTGGACCTTTTGACATGTTTAGACTAATGACTGAGTACTATGGTTCCTTCTTTGAAATTTATACACATTGGATCTTTTAGTTCAACATGAGCTCACACCTTTGGCAGTAGGGTGTGGGATACCAAAAAAGCACCATCCCAAATATCTATGACATCATTGTACTGTACATACATAAATTATATGTTCTAACGAGGTGTGATTGTTAAGCCACTACTATCTCTTGTCTTTATCAATATGTGTTTTAATATTTTTCTCATGCTGGAGAGTGGATTGAGTCCAACAGTACTAAAATGGCTGCTGCCACATCTTTCTTGATGTGGTGGCAGCCAATCAGATCTTATTGTGAGATCTGTCGGCTCCACAGATCCTCGGTGGTGTGATATATACATATATTTGAACCTTAATTTCTCAAAAACTACTGAACGGATCTACACCAAATCACTAAAATCATGCTTTCTGGACCAAAGTTTATGTTTGGCTGTTTTTGCAGCACCATTTTTCAATTTTCCTACGCGAAAAGATTTCATGGGGAAAACACGTTTTGGGACCCCACCCCTTTTTCTTAGTCCCCTGTTAACGGATCACCCGAAAACTTTCCAGAAAGGAGCAGAGGTGGATGAACTTTTTTTTTCTTTTTAAGTGTAGCAAAGATGCATTGAATGGTTCCAATGTTATTACCAAACAAAAAATGCTTTTCCTATGGAAACAGGGTCTTAACTATAATTACCCAGTGGCAATCGCCACTGGGTAATATAAATGTATTATTTATATATGTGTGTGTGTGTGTGTGTACATATTTATACACACATACATATATATTATACACATACTTGCCCTATAGCCGAGCAATGGAGGGAGGCGAGGGTGTCCTGGGAAAAACCAGAAGGCACGAGTAGCAAAGATGAAGGGCTGAGATAAGTGACCCAACACGGAGGCTCTAAAAACAATAGCCCCCTTCATCCTCAAGGGAGTCCAGGGAAATGAGCGAGTTGGAGACGTGCACAGGCTGCTGAATTGTAGGGGAACTGAAAACGGGAGAGCAGGTACAGGCTGCGATGGGGGGCCCCTCTCTGGCCCTCTTGTGGGCTACCTGCACTGAGACCCTCTTAAGGATATGTCAGTAAAGATCATTCACACCACACTCCTGCACAAGTTTTCAGTTTGTTTTAAGTAGATAGAATTGTAAATGTATTAAACATGATTGGTATACTTGTATCTAGGACCGACGCTGAAAGCCTACCCACCTAAATGATGTTGCAAAAATGTAAAAGTGGAGCAAGTACTAGATAACACAGTCATGCAAAAGAAATGCAAACTTTTAACTGGATTATCACTCCTGCCCATTAATCACTGTATTGGATGTCAGGAAAGCCCCTGAAAGTACATCTGCTAGCAATGTTTTGGGGGAAAAAAGTAACCAATAATTGTAGAATTTGAAAATTATTTCTGTAATAATATAAGTGATGATATGTACAAAATGGCAATAAAAAGAAGTTTAAAAAATATATATAGGGGCGTGGCCAAGATGGCGATCGGTTAAGATGCGTTCAACTCGTCTTCCCGCTCCCATCTGATCGCTGGGCCACTATCAAATGAAACGTTGCCTAAAACACTTTCGGAAATAGACTGAGAGGCGTTGGAGAGCAGCGGCTGAAGAGCGGAGGTCAGAAAACCCAAGAAGACCTCGCAACGGCAGCTGCGGCAGGCCGGAAGCAGGCAGCGCCTGACTAAAATGGCGGCCGGTGACTTACAGTGACGGAGGAGGGCATCTGGTAGCGTTGAAGAGCAGAGGCAACCAAGCGCTTCCGACTCTATATCTGGAGCTCCACCGCCGCAAGCACGAGAGCAGGACGGGGTGTGCAGGAGCCGACCGGGAGCGACATCGGCTGCTATGTCTAGCAGGACGGAACCCGCTCTCCTGGGCACCGTTGAGAGGGGGCCCGACTTGTGGAAGAGATCAGATCCGACAGACAGAAACGAGCAAGCAGTGGGCAGCAACTGTAAACACCGGACTGTAATGTAGAAGAGGCACTTGGGACGCTAGGAGCCGTGCAGAGCCTGGATTCCACCGGCCAAACAGATAAATTGACCGCACCAACAGAACTGGGTCGGAGGCTCAGGTTCCGTTGTGAAGAAGTTCCTGACCGGCAGAAGCACTGGTACACAGGGTGGAAGAAGGGGGTCACGGTGGGGGATATACCGGCAGTGCCGAGCCAAAGCAGGGGGAGCCTGAAGAGCCCGGATGCACTGTTAACCAGTGCTGTAAGAGCCTACACTTCATCAGAGGCATATAATTCAGTCGGCTTAAGGAGTGAGGGAGGCCCGAGCACAGAGAAGCTAGCTACTCAGCAGATGGGCTGCCGGGGTTCCACGTGGAGGCCCAGTGAAGAAGAAGGTGCCTCGTAGCCTTCCCACATAGCAATCTAACCACAAAGAAGCAGAGAGAGAAGGGTTGTGAACAACAACTGGTATAAGAAGGTGGGGGACCACAACGACCGGCAGGGCTCACAGAATAAGTGTACAGAGAAATCCTGGGGGATCTGAAACAGCACCCAGACAAAGAGAGAAGCACTCTGGTACGAGGGACTGCAGCAGCGAGCCCTGCGGGACGAAGGAGGAGCAGTGAATGTAACGAGGTAATACTCCCAGGGGAAAGCAGAGACACCCTGCAGTATCACCCGACTCGGCGGGAGGAGATCACCGTAGATCCCCTGGATTATACCAATAAGATAAGTCCGGTAAAAGGAGAAGGAAGGGACCAAGAATGCCACTTGCAAAGGGACGTGAGCGGGCCGGAATTTCAAGCGCCAATATGTCTGCGGGGAAAAAAAGACCGCAATCCTAAACCCCCCTGCACAATCCTGTGGCGAGGGGCATACTTCCCCCAACCCACAAACAGGCCAAGAACTCAACGCAAATGAGGCCCCAGTTACCCAGACTCTTTTAGAGATTCTGTTCAACACCCTACGCGAGGACATACAAACTCTGAGGAGTGAGGTAGCATCGGAGCTGAAGAAAGTGCGAAGAGATGTGGATGCCGTCGGTGAAAGAGTGGCCGATATTGAGGAACAAAACCAGGCCTGAGAGGAAGAGGTGGAACAACTGCAACAAGAGGTGATACGGCTCAAGTCCCAACAAATCGACCTGCAGGCGCAGGCAGATTTGGAAAATAGATCGCGCCGGAACAATATTCGAGTCAAAGGGGTTCCATCCAAACAGGAGGGCTTGGATATCACTCAATATCTGCAGGGTCTATTTAGACATGTTTTAGAGGGCCCTCAAGACTTTGACATTAAAATAGATCGAGCACATAGAGTGGGGCTACAGAGACGAGTGCCAGCACCCCCTCCGGCTATCTTAGCTTATCTCCCGGACTTCCAATTGAAAGAACTGATCTTACGCAAGGCAAGAGATAAGCAACCTCTTAAGTATCAGGACTACCCTATTGCCTTGTTTCAAGATTTATCTGCAATAATCCTGCAGAAAAGGAGATAATTCAGGCCGGCAACAACATTCCTTTGGAATCAGAAAGTGGCGTACTCATGGGGGCATCCGTTCAGGCTAATATTCAAATGGCAGGGTAAATTGCATCAACTCTGCTCCCTACAAGATACTTGCCGGTTTTTGGGGATTGAGCACACAGATCAGGAAGGAACGGTAAGACAAGATCGCCCGGCAGATGACGGAAGATGGCAGAGGGTAGGAGGATGCCGTACTAAAGACTGCATTGGAAAGCCAGATCCTTCCACGATCGCGCAAGGAAGAAAACCTGTTTTAGACCCTCTGACCAAAGAAAAGACGCCTTCCGAGAGTGACTGAGGGGACGAAAGGCAGATAAGTGTATTGCATATGGCCCGTGGGAGGGTGCAGTGTCAGTCCCTGGGAGCGGGGTGGCAAATATGGGAGTGGCTACATCATGCACCCAAACTCCTTTTTCACCAAGGACACGTGGGACTGGATCACGGGTTCTGCATACTGTTGGGAAATGTTAGGGAATCAGTTGGGGTTTGGGAGGGGGGAGGAAGGGACTGGCATTCTTAGCGACAGAGCTGGGGGTCCTATCAGCGGGAATAGAGGGAAGGAAGATAGGGTTTGCAAGGGGTGGGGAAGATGCATCACGGCGCAGAGATGCCGGTGCATAGCAACATTCTTACTCACTTGACATGTCACATAATCACTTGAAAGTCCTTACACTCAATTTGAAGGGGCTAAATAACACTACTAAACGTAGAGCCATTTTTTCATATTTGGAGAACTCTGAGGCAGACGTGTGCCTTCTTCAAGAGTCGCATCTATTATCCAGGGATTGGCACCGACTGCGATCGAGGGCTTTTCCCCCACAATTCTTTTCGTCCAGGTCAGATAAAAAAGCAGGCGTGGCAATTTTGATTGCTAAGCGATTCCGGGGAGAGGTGAAGGATTAGATAGCAGAAGTCAAAGGGAGACTGTTGGCATACACTTTGCGAACTGGGGGTCAGACCTTGGCCATGGGGTCGGTTTATGGGCCCAATGCTGGCCAGGAGGAATTTCTGAAACTTGCCGTGTCGGAGGTCCTAAATAGTCAAGTCTGCCTTACTTTAATGAGGGGGACTTAAACATAGTCATGGAAGCAGCCAGGGACAGGTCCGGGAGTCACTACACACAAGGGGGCGAGTTATCAAAGGATGGGATCCAGCTGGTTAGGTTCCATGGGACTAGTAGATATGTGGTGGTCTAAGCACCCTCAGACATCACAATATTCGTTCTACTTGCACGCTCATGGCACGTACGCCCGTTTGGACTATTTTGTGGGTACGACAAAGATTGTTCCATTAATGACAGACACAAGTATAGTACCCGCAACTCTTTCAGACCACGATGCGGTGACCGTCTCCTTGCAATTACCCTCTCCGCGGAGACAATTAAGGGGATGGAGGTTAAAGGAAAGTCTGTTGCATAAGGAGACAGTGGTGACACAAATCACTAAATGCATTAAGGACTATTTGGAGTTGTATGACTTATCTGAGGTTCCTAAAGCCACAGTGTGGGAGGCAGTGAAAGCAGTGGTCAGAGGAGAGTTCATTGCAATTACTGCATCAGAAAATAAGGAGGGAAAGGAAAACCAATAACAGCTATCAGCACAAGTCCTGGAACTAGACCGGTGCATAGAAGGACAGGAGTGCCCAGGGTATTGCGACAGCTTAAGGTGGCGAGGATGCAATTAGCTGGATTAGACATTGATAGGGCAGAATATGCAGAGTTTAGGCTAAAATACTCCTACTATATGGGGGAGATAAGACGTGTCGTATTGTAGCGAACACGCTTAGAGCTTGGATGTAGCAGACTAAGACCCACTCCATCATAGATGACAAGGGAGAAGAATATACTGATGATGAACATATTGCCCATACCTTCAGGGACTTTTATGCGCAATTGTATACGGGAGAGAATAGATCCAAACAAATTACCTAGAGGGGGTCCACACATCTAAGATAGCTCCAGAACAGACAGAGACATTAGAGGACCCTATTAGATTGGATGAGGTGATTGGAGAGATCACACAGCTTAAAACTCTCAAATCCCCGGGCCCAGATGGATTCTTGGCGGGATTTTATAAGACCTTTTGCCATAGTCTAGCGCCGATCCAGACACAGCTGTTTAATTCTTTTGGGAAACCGGGATCAATACCCTCGGGAATGCTAGGCGCGGGCGATTGTGGTCTTACTCAAGCCTGGAAAGGATAAAAACGATGCAGGTCATATCACCCAGTGTCTCTCCTCAATGTGGACCTGAAATTGTTCATGAGCATTCTAGCAACGCGATTAGATCCCCTGATTTCTGGAATTATAGAACCGGACCAGGCCGGGTTTTTCCAAGGCAGGCAAAGTGGCGATAACACAAATAGGATTCTACATCTAATATATGAGGCACATCAGATGCACATGGATGCCCTGTTACTAACGGTGGATGCTGAAAAGGCGTTCGATCGAGTAGATTGGGGGTATCTTGAGCAAACACTGACCCACTTTGTGATGGGACATTGCTCTCGGTCCTGGATAGCGGGGTGCTATCACTCTCCCATGGCCACCATTAGGGTCAATGGCATCTCCTCCTAGCCCTTCACAATCCAACGGGGCACTAGACTGGGTGCCCGCTGTCACCACTTTTATTCGCCCTATATATTGAGCCGTTGGCTCAGCAAGTCAGGGATAATCCTGTGATAAAAGCTATTCCATTCGGGAGGGAGATGCATACAATCAGTTTATATGCAAATTTTTGGACTCGGCCCTTTTGGCAGGTTCACTCCGAAACTTTTTGCATTCTCCTATCCTTTTTCTGTAACCTGGTGTTGGTGATTTTAGGCCTCTGGGCACTTTAGCACTGTGGTCCAGTGTAAACTGCGTGCGCTCTCTGTGTACATTAGTGAGATTGGCCTGCCTGCCATAGGAATGCTTTGGGGATTGCCTGATCAGTGTGTGTCAGTGGTAATTCATGGTATGGGAGGAGCTGAGTGGTTGAGTTTGGTATGTATGAAATTGTGAAAATAAATGCTGCGCAATGGTGTGCACAGATTTATTATCACTATGGGAGAAATGCCACTTTTAGAAGTTGGCATTTCTGTGTCCTATGTGTCTGCCTGCCTGATGTGAATTGCATGTCTGGCTTGTGAGTGACAGGGGTTGGGAGGTGTTTGTGGCTCCAGGAGGGGCAGGGTGAGTCAGGGCTAGGCTGAATGGGACATCTGTGCTGGGAGTAGTGGGACGAGTAATACCCTGACTCTGAATAGGAGTGTGCCTGCCCAGTACAATGCTGGCTCCGCCCCCTGTGGTGTGTCTGATCACCTAGCCCCCACTTGACAAAGTGGAAGAGGAGCTTGCAAAACAAAGTGCTCCAAATCCCCCCTGAACCAGTTGCATCTGGTTCCCCCATGCCCTGCACTAACAGACAAAGAGAATCTGGGTATAAGTGTAGGGGCTGTGACCCCATGAAAATGTTCAGTTCCTTGATGCTGTACTGATCCTGCTGGGCGTACTGCTGCTGGGGCCCAGGAGGGGCTGCCTCCCTGGGCCCTGCATTGCCCCTTCATCTCTAAGGACTTTTGGGACCCTTTTTCTTCTCTTCTGCCTTTCCCAGGACCTTCAGGACTCCCAGCGCCTTGGGAGCGCTATATTTTACCCTGCCAGGAAGGAGAAGCGTGGGCTGCGCAGCGCAAAGCTTCCTGACGTTTTGGAGGGAATATCGATGTGGGGATTCCCCCTTCCAGGGATGCCGTGGAGCGGGTGCCCACCCTGTTTATTGACATTTCGATCGCGGGTGCCCACCGCCCTGCTTTTTGCTCATTTTAAACGGCGGGTGCCCATCCCACGTTTTTTCTTGTTCTGGCGGGTGCCCACCCTGCCAGTATCTTTGATCACAGTGGGAGCCCACTCCGCGTTTCACCGCCGCAGCCCGTTCGGCCAACCTGGAAGTCAGGCACGTCTGCCTGGCCTGGGGCGGAGCCTGTGGGCAGAAGGAGGAAGTCCAGAGAGGCGGCCGGAGGCCGCCGATGGCAGCGCGGGCCACCCATAGTGAGGAGAGAGCCCAGCGGAGTGCTGGCCTGGCCGAGAGAGCCCCACGATGTCAGCAGCACAGAAGAGAAGACCGGACAAAGCCTCCCCAGCGAGGGAGCAGCGCACCATTTGGTGAGTGGAGCCTGAGGGGGTGGGGGGGGGGTGTCGAAGCACGCTATCGGTGCCTGCCCCTGTAGTTGCTCCCCCGAGGCACAGAGGTGCCGGCGCGAGGACCATTTGCTGAGCAGCCCCGCCTGCCAGAGGGCCGCTCCAACGAGGGGGCATCTTTGTGTTACGAGGGCCCAGAGGGGCCCATGCTCTTTGTTCCTACAACTGGGGACCATTTAGTCTACAAAGTCCCAGAGTGGGGCTTAGGGGCATTTCGTGGCAGTTTGTTGGGGCCCGTGCCTCTTTCTTGAGCGGCCCGCCTGCCAATGGGCCGCTCCAATGTTGGGCATAATCTATTTGTAGGGCCCCAGTGGGGGGTCCAGAGGCACAGTGGTGGCAGTGGTTTCATGGCTAATCCCAGCTGTCCTGCGAGAGCGCAGGCAGCTGCAACGATGTGGAGAGAGTTATAGAGAGAGCCCCATGGAGGCCCCGAGGGCACAGTTGTGCCAGGGTCTAGCTGCTTATCCTTAGCTGCGCCGCATCAGCGCGGGCAGCTGCAGCGTTTTCTGTCTGTTTTGTCCAGAGGGCACAGTGAGTGCCATGCCTACCGTGAGGATCACAGCTGCACGGCACTTAGCGTCAGCTGCTACTTTTAGGCTATTAGTTCTTGGGGGCATTGTGTGTGAGATAGGAATCAGATACACTCCCCTGCCCCAGCGCACGTGGATTCTGCTGCATTGGCAGCCGCCCTGACTTTGTGGGACATAGGGCATTTGAGCCCTCTAAGAAGGCCAGTTGGCCAGGGGGACTGTGAGGTTTGTAGGGCACCAGGCCCTAATGTGAATTATGTGGTGCTAGGAAACGTGATTCATGTACTATGATTTACGCACCCTGTTTTATGCCTCTAATGTGGTTTATGTTTATGAGGTAATTTGCGTTCTATGATTTATGTTTAGGAGGTTGCTCCCTAATCTGAGATGTATGCCTAATGTTATGTTTATGAGGTTCATGCATAATGTGTTCTATGCCTAATGCGTAGTGTGGTTCAAGCGTAATGTGAGTTATGCGTAATGTGACTTAGGCCTAACATGATGCAGACATAAAAGCAGACATAATGTGTTTATGCGGGTGAGGCCTACTGCGTAAGGTGTTTATGCCTAGGAGGGTGTATAATGCTAATATGAGAATGCTTAGGTCATTATGGTACCAGTAGTTACTGGTTGTATTCTATGATTATATTATGTCCTACATTTGCTAAGTTCACTTTGTGATGGTTCAGACAGTGGTCCCAGTGGCCCTGTCAGGTGTATATATTCCCCTGTGAATATTGCCCGTGCCAATTGGCACAGTGTAAATGTGTGATTATGTTTCTAATGTGTTTTTGACAAGACAAAGGCTATTTTTGATATAACTTTGTGTGGAATTTCTTTTGTAGTGTGCCTAGTTTGTTGCTGCTATGTGTGTGAGTGTGTGTGTGTGTGTGTGTGTGTGTGCGCGTGTGTGTGTGTGTGTGTGTGTGTTGCGCAAGCGTTTTACACATTGCCTCTGGGATAGGCCTGACTGCTCGTGCCAAGCTAACAAGGGGGTGAGCAGGGGTTATCTTCGGTGTGTAACTCCTTTGCCCTGACTAGAGTGGTGGTTTCTGCCTGACTCTGGCGCAAGCCTTAGCCAACCAGAAATCCCATTTCTAACACAGATGATACTCGCCTCACTGGAATCCCCCGAGAGATCGATACCGGCTTTCCTGGGAGAAATTGAGATTTTGGGCGGGTTTCTGGGTTCAAAATTAACGTCGGAAAATCACAAATTCTCCATTTAAAGGGGTCACTTTTAGGCTCAGTAGCGCAGGGACATCAACCTTCAGATATTCAGTCAGCAGATTTTATTCCCTACTTGTGGATCGAATTAACCTCGACGGTGACCCAAACTGTTATGTGCAATTACACCAAACTAAACCGACAGATTACAAAAGAGCTAACTAATTGGAGGCAGGACCGTCTATCACTTTTAGGCCGTGTAGCTGCAGTCAAAATGTCAATTTTGCCAAAGACATTGTACATATTCCAGACGCTACCGGCCTCGCTACCCAAGGGAATGCTCACGAAATTACAAAGAAAGAAATATCTAATTTCATTTGGGCGGGAGGGCGCCCACGGATGCGTACGCAAGTGGGTTATTTGAGGCCGGAGGAGGGTGGTTTGTGGATTCCACATCTTTTGACATATTTTAGGGCAACCCAATTAAGGTACTTAGTAGAGTGGAATAGATCAGAGTTGGAGAAACTCTGGCTTTTCCAGGAGAGGGCGCTAGCGGGGATACCGTTATGGAAAGTACCCTTTTTAAAGAAAGTAGATAGACCACAGGGCCTGTGGAGATCACCCGTTACACAGCTATTGCTAGAGGCATGGGACTGGGTAGCTATCAAGAAAGAGCTTACGACATTTCCGTCCCCGATGTCACCATTGACAGACAATAGAGAATTTACACCAGGGTTAGACACACAGGCATTCATGGCTTGGCAGTCACCTTCTTGCAGAGTATCAGGCCACCTATTCGACTTTGAAGGGATCATCCCTTTTACAAGGGTGCAATAGGGCTACTCAATAGCTGAGTCAGAGCGTTATCACTATATGCAGATTCGTCATTGGGCACACCACCAAGAAGTACAACCAAAGGTTAGTAGGAAGCTGACCAGATATGAGAAGTGGTTGGTTACGAAGAACTCAGATAAAAACTGGTATCCGAGCTCTATGATATGCTACGACCGGCGGCTCCCATACAACTTACTACTAGTCAGAGAAGGTGGGGGAAAGAACTGGGAAGGGATCTATCAAAGAAAGAAAGGGATGTCATTTATTATAGGGCCAAGTACACAGCGCGTAACACGGCTAGCACAGAAACAGCTCTTAAAATAGCCACATATTGGTACTTAACTCTGGCGCGCCTCAATAAAGGAAATCCTGACCGAAGTCCAACATGCTGGAGAGGATGTGAAGAGGAGCAAACTTTTCTGCACCTTTTGTGGGATTGCCCACATCTTTCAAGGTATTGGTCCCATATACTAAATGAGATAGATGCCCGGTTCGATACCCAGATTGCAAGGTTCCTGGGATACATTGTACTAGGGCTTCATAACCCCTTAATGTTTCCAGTGAAGTTGCACAAGGGGAAACAAATGGGTCAGACCCTTGGGCAGCACTCCAAAACATCTTGACACATTGGGGATCGCAAGACATACCCACACATACAGGCTGGCTCCACAGAATGTGGTATACCTTGAGGATAGAACATATACATGCCTCGGTAACAAATTCAGTGACGGCATTTAAAGAGATTTGGAAACCACTTCTTGCTATACTGTCAACAGAGTTTCATGAAATTACATGTCCAAAATACCTTCAACTCCTTCGGATAACACATGTAGATGACCCCCAGAACATACACTAAATACCGAAACTAGGAAGGAAGAGATACAATGGATCTTGAATGGGGAGAGATGATGCTAATGCCAGAGGGGGGCGGAATATGTTAGTTGTTGATTTTGTTTAATATTGCATCTTGGTTCACTGCGCCTTCACTGTAAATGTATCCCATGAATACCTAGTATATCAGGGCAGATGCGCTCTGTAATATGTAGACAAACCTGAACTACAGACTGTTTTGAAATGTGATGGCGGAGCAAGTGATGGTTATACGGTCATAGGCCGATATTTTGTTTATGACACTAATAAAAAACAGAGCTAAACCTAAAAATATATATATATATTATACATATATGTGTATATATATATATTACCTACTGGCAGTCGCCAGTAGGTAGTTATAGTTAGGACCTATTTTCCATAGGAAATCCGCAACATTCTATTTGGAATAACGTTGGCGCCGATTGACGAATCTTTGCAAAATTTTCAAAACTTTTGGCCAGCTCCGGTTCGCTCCTATCCTGAACATTTCACGGTGATTCGTCAAGCAGGAGAAAAAAGGGGGGTCCCAAAACGCATTTTCACCATGCATTTTCCCATAGGACCTGTTGACGCAGCTACAGCCCGAACTGCTGAACGGAATTACACCAAATTTGGCAAAAAGGTAGTCCTCAGTTGGTGTAAATCCGTTCAGCAGTTCCTGAGAAAATTAGAGTTAAAAAGATAGATATATCTGGGCGGAGCCTAACCACACATCTCATCGTGAGATCTGTTTGGCTGTCAGTACTTCATCCAAGAAGTGTTGGCAGCCATCTTGGGACCAATATACATAATAGCACCTCATTAAAAAGCATTGCAGTTAATAGAAGGTTTTAAGACTTTAGTTACATTATAAATCATTAGTTGATGGTACCATACTCATTTAAGGAATTGTGGTGTGTTCTAAGGTGATTTTACCATGTGAAAAATCTTCTGCTGTGATATCATGAATCATGTATGAGAGAAAACTATTTTCTCATGCTTTTCCCACAGAGGTTTGGAAGGTGATCTATAAGCTAAACTGAGAGCATATTTTCTGTACATTCACATTATCTTTCTCAGTCATGTGAGAATGAAGTATGATATTCTCAGTAAAACATGTACATCCAACAAGGGCAGAGACTGTCAGTTGATTCCTTTGTGTTCTACTGCAGCTTCCCAGAGTGTTCTAAAGAACAACTAGAGCGCTAACAGTCCTACTTATGACAAACCTATGGCACACCTGAAGCCATCTTGATTGGAATAAAGTGGTAACACTTAAAACATTTAATTTACAAAGGAACAAAATGAGGGGGTTCATTTTGCCTTAGAAATTATGATTAGTGCTGCAGAAAGAAAAATTAGGGCACATTTTGACTTCTCAAACCCTCTTCTATTTCATAAAAAAATTCTGACATGCAGACTGAAACATGCACTTTGAATACCAGCAGCAGACTTCCCTGGTGAGCAGTATTTTTACTACAGTGATCTAATGAGCAACTAGAGTGCTAACATTCAGATTGTATGGCAAATGTGTGACACATCTGAATGCCTTCTTGATGGAACCAAAATAAAAAACTGAAAGTATTTCCTACTAAGGAGACTGCAATAAATGAGGAAATTAGGAAACTTCATAACAAATAAATCTCCCAAGATGGCCACCAGAGACAAAAGAGCCCAAATGTAGCCCAAATATCACCCAGATGTAGCCCAAGTATCGCCCAATGACAGAATGTCCCAGAGTGTTCTTAAGAACAACTAGAGTGCTTACTGTCTTACTTATGATAAAAGTATGGCACACCTGAAGCCATCTTGATTGGAATAAACTGGTAACACTTAAAACATTTAATTTAAAAAGGAACACAATGAGGGGGTTCATTTTGCCATAGAAATTAGGATTAGTGCTGAAGAAAGAAAAATGAGGGCACATTTTGAGTGACTTCTCAAATCCTCTTCTATTTCATAAAAAAATTCTGATATGCAGACTGAAACATGCACTTTTAATACCAGCAGCAGACTTCCGTGGTGAGCAGTAGCTTTACTACAGTGATCTAATGAGCAACTAGAGTGCTAACATTCAGAATTTATGGCAAATGTGTGACATATCTGAATACCTTCTTGATGGAATCAAAGTAAAAAACTGAAAGCATTTCCTACTGAGGAGACTGCAGTAAATGAGGAAATTAGGAAACTTCATAACAAATAAATCTCCCAAGATGGCCACCAGAGACAAAAGAGCCCAAATGCAGCACAAATATCTCCCAGATGTAGCCCACATGTAGCCCAATGACAGAAGTGTGCAAAACACCTATTTTTTGTGTATTTGCAGTTTTATATAGTGCAGACTTGTCAGGTATTGGAGTGCTTTACATGAGCATTGGTTACATCACACAAGATCAAATTCATTTTGGTTGTAGACATGGGGAGATTAAGTGATTTGACCAGAATCACAGAATGTTGAGCTGAAGCAGAAACTCCAACCTGGTTCCCCAGTTGCAAAGTCTGCAGCTCTAGAAGTAACACCACATCCTCTCCCCTAGGTGCAACATGTAATCAAGTGGTCAACTTGATAAAACAACATAAAGATTACAAATAATTTAAAAGTTCGTTGTCGCTATTTGAAAACTCAGAAAATATGTCCTCATTTTTGTTTTTTAGAGCACTAACCATAATTTTGATGCAAATAAGACCCTCTCATATATGTAATTTCTAAAGGAAATACTCTAGGTATTACAGTTTTGATTACATCAAGATGACGTCAGGCGTTCCACACTTTTGTAATAAATATAGAACGTTAGCAATCTAGTTGTTCATTGGGATACTGTTGAGAGGCAGAGGCCAGGGGCACGGACTCTGAAAATTGAAGGCAGGTAGGAGAGTGCAGAGGCCACAATTTGACCACACTGGGCAGGCAGGAAGGGCAGTGGCAGCACAACAGACTATGTAGGGCAGTGGAAAGGGGACAGGGGCAACAAACCAACAATACAGGACTGGCAAGAGAGGCTGTGGCAATATAATAGACCATTGTGGGCCGAAGGAAGAGCCAGTGGTAGTACAACCATACATGGCCACAGACCCGTTTCAGCCAGGAAACATCCAATGTTTTTAAGCTCAAATGGGCTTTATTTGATCTGTCTCCTGTCTACAATCTCCTCTTTTTCAATGTAACTCAGTGGGAAAATCAATACCCCAGCTTTTTTCCACAACTCCCTCTTACAAAGTTCATAATATTCACAAGTATGGTACATTGGATCATGGTAGGCAGGAGGAATTGGGGTAGGGACATGGACTCAGAGGACAGGAGGGACATGGAGAGGTGCACCAAACTGACCCTACAGGGCAGGCATCAGGGTTTGCAGCAGCACAATACACCACACAGGGCATGCGGGACGGGAGTGCAACACAACAATCCCTAGAAAGCAATAGGGAGGGGACAGGACCATGCACATGGACAACAGAGAACAGAGGGGAAAGAGGCAATGGTAGCTAGCTGACCATAATGGACAGACAGGAGAGAAAGCTGCAGCATAACAGACCATAAAGGGCAGGAGGGATGGATCAGGGGCATTACAATGGAACAGACAAGCCAGGAGGGAGGGAATAGGGGTCTGCACATGGAAACAGAGGGCTGGGGGCAAGGGGGCAGGGCAGGAGCAGCAAGATGACCATGGAGGTCATGCAGGGTGGGCACTAGAAACAAGACACACTATGGAGAGCAACAATGAGACTATAATGGCATATACACAGACCATGGAGGGAAGGTGGGAGGGGGTCAGGGGCAGCTAGCTAACCATACAGGGAAGGTGGGAGGGGCCATGGCAGCACAGAAGACCATGCATGGCAAGTGGGAGGATTAGTGGCAGCACAATGGCTATGATGGGCAAGAAGGAGGGTGCAGGGGCATGCACAAAGGACCATGGAGGATAGAAGGGAGGGTCAGGACCTGGGCACAGACAAGAGAGTTCAGGGGAAGGGGCCTCACAACAGACCGCGTGGGGCAGACAGGAGGAGCAGTTGCAGCACAATAGACCAGGGAGGCCAGAAGGGTGTGGCAGTAAAATGGACCATGGAGGACAGGAGGAAGCGGATAGGGGCATGGCATGTGGACAGGCAGGGTGGAGGTGGCAGGGACAGGTTACAGTCATCTGACAATGCTAGGCAGGTGGGAGGGGAGTGGCAGCTCAACAGAACACTCAGAGTAGATAGGAGTGGCAGGTCCATGGAACATGGTGGGCAAAAAGGATGGAGCAGGAGCATGCACAAAGACATCGGAGAGCAGGGGGAAGGAGAATAGGGGCAGCAATCTAAGCACAGAGGCTAAGCAGGAGGTCAATGATGGGCCATAGAATTGGGCAATGGAGGGCAGGAGGAGTGGACTGGTACATCATGCTAAATGGAGGGCAGTGGCAGCACATCAGACCATGCATGGCAGGAGGGAGGAGGCTAGTCCATGGATTCGGACAACAGAGGATAGGGAGGAGGTGGATGGGGCAGCAAGCTAACTGTTCAGAGAAGGTGGGTATTAGGAACTTTATTGTTTTTAAAATGTGTGCCTGTGCGAACTACTTAAAATACGAACAAGTATGCAGCATAATCTCACTTTTATTCCGGAAGAAGAGGACATTTGTGACTGTGACTCCGGGCTCACTTGGCAGAAACACCCCCTGACTCTCCACCCCCCATCACAAAATGTAATGCCCGTGAAAAGGGTAGGTGGACGCAGTGTTATATAGAACATAATCCTGAGAGCACGATTGAAAATGAAAACTAGATATAGTATATGGTATAAACTATGCACCAAAAAGTGTGATATAAGATGAACCGGGGCGTGAAATATAATATGCAATACATTGTGCGCAATGACAGATTCATTGGAGAGCAAGAGATAGCACAGGCACTAGCGCATGCTATGCGATATGCGCCTTGGAGTGTAATATGCACAGGGCAGTGTTGTGTAATCTAACTAGTCTCTAAAGTTGTAATATAAAATATGTGCTGGGGAGTGTAACGTTGCATATGCACTGTGACAAAGATATGGATCCCAGATTGTAATATGTATGGCATAGCGCTGTGCGTTATAACATAGGCATCGAGGAAGGCACGTTAGATGGGGCAATATAACCCGTGCAAAGGCAAGTGTGGCATGACATATTCACGGGGTGTTGTTACAGTGCACATGGGCTAGAGAGTGTCATAGCATACGCACTAGCTGGTGGAATACAACACAGAGGTGTGTGGCACTCGGTGGGCACTGGTGGGTGTAACACAGCATTGGGCTCAGCCAGGAGCACGCTGTGACTCTCAAGTGAGGTTTGTCTCCTTTCCAGAGAGTAAAATAAAAAGTATTACACATCCGGCGGTGGATGTGTGTTTTATTAACCGTGAGGGGGGTTTCTTGCATAGTTTGGTCGAATTTTTGTCGAATCTCCTTTGAATGGCTTGGTGTGCGTGTGTATTAAATGTGCCCGTCAATAGCTACCCATGTTTGTATAAATAAATGACAAGGGTGTCTACTTGGAGAGTACCCACCGGCTGGGGCGCCGGGATTAGGCACGGTAGGACATCAGACACATCAGAGCTTCACTAGCGGTGTAAATACATTCCAAGTGGATTCATTGTATGCATAGTCGCCTTTCAATGAATATCACGCAAATCGTCATGGTGATAGGTACATACGGTTTGTCCAGCATGTCCTAGGTGTTTGTATAAATATATATTTTTTTAAAATAATAAAAAACAAAGGCCGGCCCCGGGGATGGGGTCCCCAGGGCCATAAGTGGCCTGAGGAGGGGGGCAACGAAGCCCCCCTCCTAAAGATTTTTTTTTTAAAAAGGCCGTGACCCGGGGGTTGGGGTCCCCGGGGCCGATTAAGGCCTTGGGAGGGCCACATTTATTTTTTTCACAAAAAAAATTAGGGTGCAGGCCCTGGGGGATGGGGTCCCCAGGGGCCAATAAATTAGAAAAAGAAGGGGGGCCACACAGCCCTCCTTCTTAAAAAAATTAAAAAATTAAAAGACCGGCATCGTGCCGGAGGCCACGCCCTCTCCTTGCAGCACTCTGCAAACGCGCCCCCTGGCCAGTTGTAAGTTGGGGAATTAATTCCCCTTCAATACTGAAGGTCCCTGAGGGGCAAGTAGCCCAACAGGTATCTCCAGTATGCGCCAGGGAGCTGCGTTGCAGGCACGCCCCTTTTTACACCTCTATGCAACGCAGCTCTGTGGTGCTTACTGGAGGTACCTAGTGGGCTAGTTTGACCCTAGGGACCCTTAGGATTCAAGGGGACTTAATCTCTCAACTTAGAACGGCCACAGGGCGCGTTTACACAGGGGTGAAGGGAGGGGACGGGGCCCGAGGTGACGTGTGCAAACACGCCCTGTGGCGCGTTTTAAGTTGGGGAAATAATTTCCTTTCAATCCTGAGGGACCCTGGGGGCCAACTAGCCCACCAGGGGCTTCCAGTAAGCGCCACTGCTCTGCGATGCAGAGAGGTGGTGCAGGCCGTGCCCCTAATTACACCTCTCTGCAATGGCGCTTACTGGACGTACCTAGTGGGCTATTTTGCCCCTAGGGACCCTCAGGATTCAAGGGGACTCAATCTCCCAACTTAAAAAATGTCCACAGGCCGTGTTTACACAGTGGGGAAGGGAGGGGACGGGGCCTGAGGTGACGTGTGCAAACACGCCCTGTGGAGCGTTTTAAGAGGTAGTTTTAATCCCCTGCCCTATTATATACTAGGGACTTACACAGGAGGTCATGCTAATCACAGGGGGACCCCAACGCATAGTGTTCCCTAGTGTATGTAGGTGTTTTCACTGTATTCTGTGTGTCTTTTAACATAGCACTGGCTCTAGGACTGGTTAGTCAGACTCAGTTACCACCAGTATCCGTCTGAAAAAGTTGAGGGTACAGGATGATTTTGCAACAAGGCTTCTTTCTGCTCTTCTGTTTGTTCTTTCTGCATGTTATCCTTCTTCCTGCACTTTTCTTCGTCTTTGAGGACTTCTGTAGCTTCTTTCTGCATTTCTTTTTTCTCTTTCTGTGCGTTTTTTCTTCTTTCTTCACATGTCCTATCTCTGTAGGCATAGTTAGAAATTATCATTTAAAAAACCTTTGAAATTCACTGAAAAAACCATAGGTTTCAGGCACGTTATAGTTAGGAATTAGCATTTAAAAATCCTTAGATATTCACTGAAAAAACCATAGGTTTCAGGGACGTTATAGCTAGCTAGACTCTTCACTCGTACAAAACCATTGAAATTCCCCCGTTATAGTTAGTTCAGCTAACTATAACTCGTGCGCCCGCAATGCACTGCTGATGACGTCACATATTACATCACTCATGACATGGTCAGTGACATCACTGATGACATCACTGATGACATCACTGATGACATCATCCTTGTGATAGAGTGGCATACCTCCTCTCACCCTAATATAACCTTTGATACACACATTCAAAAATAGAAACTAAAAGTTTCAAAACAATGGACATACCAATACCAGTTACAACAACCTCTTCAGTAATTCTAAGATCCACATACACATCCACTCATTCACCAACAGTCCTATACAGTCACTCATACATGTACTCACTCATCATATGTACTCATACACCTATACATCCTGTTACACAATGCCACTCATCCATACAGTTACTCACACACATAGTCACTCATGCTAATAAAGAATCAAACATCCATTTACTTGCATATACAGTTATACACACACCACCACACTTACTTCTACAGAAACTTACACATATTTAGTCTTTTAAACAATCACTTATAGAAACACATACTTATTCATACAGGAACTCTTTAAATCTCTCACTCTCACATATACTCACTTACATACACCAATAGTCTCATATACTAGTTTAAAACATATGTAGTTACTCATAAAGACACTATTGAGACAGTCATTCACTCACTAACACACCCATGCACACACACTCATCCACCCATACAGTCCTGCACACATGCTGTCTTCAACACATACAAACAGTGAGTCACTCATTCATGCATCTATGGACTACGTAATGCCCCCCACCGAACCATACAGACACTCAGACACTCATACTGATACTCAAAAAACCAACTAATAACCTATATAGACACTCATGTAGCTACTCACCAACCCATGCAGCCACTTATACACAAAGTGAGAGACTGATACTGATATTTACATATTTAAACATTACTCACTAAGCCATGTATTCACTAAGATACACTTAATCAGTCAGTTATACAATCAATTTTTCAAAAACAAATCATCCATTTAGACACTTATATACCCATTTATTTTTCCATCGACCTTGAGATATACATATATAAAACATATGTAATTTTCAGAAAAACACACATTCACTGTCATCAGTGATGTCATCACTGATGTCATTTGAGATGTCATCAGTGATGTCATGATTGATGTCACTGACCATGTCATGAGTGATGTAATTTGTGATGTCATCAGCAGTGCATTGCGGGCGCGCGAGTTATAGTTAGCTGAACTAACTATAACGGGGGAATTTCAATGGTTTTGTACTAGTGAAAAGTCCAGCTAACTATAACGTCCCTGAAACCTACATTTTTTTCAGTGAATATATATATATATATATATATATATATATATATATATATATATATATATATATATATATATATATATATATATTTATATATTATCTACTGGCGGTCGCCAGTAGATAGTTATACTTAGGACCGTGTTTCCATAGGCTATCTCAAAATTCTATTTTGAATAACTTTGGCGCCGGTTGACGAATCTTCGCAAAATTTTCAAAACTAATGGGGGGCTCTGCTCAGCTTCTACCCTGAAAGTCTCGGGGTGATTCGTCAAGCGGGGCCGAGAAAAAAAGGGGGTCCCAAAACACATTTTCCCCATGCATTTTTCCATAGGACCTTTAGTCGAAGGTACAGCCCGAACGGCTGAACAGAATTACTTGAAATTTGGCAGAGAGGTAGTCCTCAGGTCAGGGAAGTGCCTTTTGCAGGTCTGGTGTCAATCTGTTCAGTATTTCCTGAGAAAATAGCATTTAAAAGCATATAAATATCTATACGCGCGCACCGTGCACGCACGGTGCCGTGCGCGAGCGAAATTCTGATTGGTTGTTAGATGTCAGTCAACATTCGAATCGGTCGAAACCAGGAAGTGTCGGCCGCCATTTTGTCTCTCGCACTGAAAAGGAAAGGGGGAAAAAAGGTGGAAAACGTGAAAAGGGGGCAGGCAAGAGAGTTCCTGACCCCCTAGCCTTTGTCAGGGGGTCACAGAAGGACCCCCAAGGGTGAAATAAACATATTATTTTTTTATAAAAATCGCGGGGTGCGCGCACGGTGCATGCACCGTGCGCCCAATGCGCGCGCACCGTGAGCGCACGGTGAAATACCTTAAAAAAATATATTATATTATAGTTATCTGAACTAACTATGACGGGGGAATTTCATTGGTTTTTTACGAGTGAAATATCCACCTAACTATAACCTGTGTGAAACCTATGGTTTTTTAAGTGAATTTGCAAGGTTTTTTAAATGCTAATTCCTAACTATAACGTGTGTGAAACCTATGGTTTTTTAAGTGTATATATATATACTCTAACTCCTGTACAATTTCAGAAAACAGGGCACCGACACGGCCAAGGTTTGTTTCCAATACTCCAAATTTATTTCAAAAGCAAAATGCAGCTACGATGGCTTGAGGCGTTTCGGCAGTCTCAGCTGCCTTGTTCACAACATAGGACGGTCACATGACTGCAGTTTAAGATTACTCAGCACTCAGTATCTTCATGACCATTTCATAGAGAATGAAAACATACAACTGTAGTTGTAAGATCTGCATTTTTCTTATTACTTTTTCTTCCTTCTATTACTCTTATTCACTTGTTTTGGCTTATTACTTTTTATGCTTTTGTAACTTTTTTTACTTCACTACTTTTTCAATAAATTCCTCAATGCTTCAAACTGTGATTAAGTGCAAGTGCTTTTGACTTTTAACAAAGTGCAAGTGCCTACTAAAAAACTTAATCAAAATTACATCCCTCAATACTTTCATCTACTCAACACATACTATTATAAATTCATGATCACATGTCTAGAAACATTATTATATATATATATATACTTTTAGCTAAAAACATTATATTAAATAGCATGCATAGAATCACATTATAATAATGAAAATGTAAACATCTATTCTGCCCTCCATACAAGTTTATCATAAAGTGCATTACTTCCAACGTCACTCCTAAAGGGTTTTATTTGAATGTATTGCTTCCACTACTTTCTCCACTGCTTTCCCTTTCTCCAAATAATTAAGTGCTTATTGTGCTAAATGTCATTGCATACTGAATGTGCAAAAAGACTTACATATTCATACAAATTCAAGCTTCACATGCTACTCTAAAATTGGTTTCTTCTTGCCCATAAAAGAGAACATTTAAAACACTATCCTCTTACTCAATCACATATTTGTGTACAACTCCTCATCTGCATTCAGTCCTGAGGAGATTTTGGTGTTTAGCAAGACAATATATTTAGCTTCTAATTGCCTTAATTTTAACTCCCTATCTCCCCCTCTCCTACTTTTCTGTACTGAATCAATGACGAAGTAGCGTACGCCTTCACACCTGCCTCCATGATGTTCGTGCAGATGCAAGGCAACCGGATAACTCCTATCGTCATTTTTTATTGCCCGCAGTTGCTGCAATATTAGAACATGGACCATATGTATGGTTCTGCCAATGTAAAATTTAGGGCAGGGACATTGTAGTATATACACAAGATAGTCACTTCTACGTGTATAGTTGTGACGCATCTTCACTGGATATGTTAATAATGGACAACACACTTCTTTTTTGTTCATCCCACATTTTCATGCCTTACATGTATGTCATTTCCAAAATTCTGGACTCCCTTGTAACCAAGTTTTTGTTCTTGACATCTCCAGACTACTCATCACTAGTTCCTGGCACATATTTTTTGCTCTTTTGAATGTCAATGTTGGCTTCCCCTTGACCATTTTTCATATTGTCGAATCACTTCTTACCAGGTGCCAGTGCTTTGTTAAAATCTCTCTGACTTTATGGTGGTATGCATTGTACCCTGTGATCATTCTGGGTATGTCCCTTCCATTCTCTTTTCCTGTTTACTTTAACTTACTATCTTTGGCAAAGAGCAGGGACTCTCGTGACACTTGCTTGGCTTTATCCTTTGCTAGTTTGACGGTTGCCTTACTATAGCCCCTTTCAGTGAATTTGGTTTCTAATTCTCCTTGAGCTGCATCTAGGGAATCCTGGTCACTGCAATTCCTAATCATTCTCAGGTGTTCTGTGTAGGGTATGCTTTGTTTCAAGCTGACTGGATGGCAACTTCCACAATGTAGAATAGGGTTTCCAGCTGTCGGTTTTTTATAGGTTTTAGTTTGTTTTTTACTGGTTTTTAAGAACACTACTAAATCTAAAAAGCATACCTCAATCTTACTGATGCTAGCAGTGAATCTTAAATTTAAAGTGTTCTCATATAGACTAGAAGAAAAAGTCTGGGCAGATTCTGGGGTGCCATTCCATAAAATTAATAAATCGTCTATGAACCTTGTCCACAGTACTATGTCCTCATTTCATTCCTTCTGTTGTTTCACTTTGAGCACCTGCTCCTCCCACCATGCCATATGTAGATTGGCATAACTGGGGGCGAAGCAGGTGCCCATAGCTGTTCCCCTCATTTGTTTATAGGTGTCCTTCCCATACAAAAAAAAAATTGTTCTCCAGACACCATTTTGTCATTTCCAACAGCATATTTGTATGTTGATGTAATGAGATAGGTCTTAACCCCAAAAAATGTGTCAAAGCTCGTAGGTCATCCATATGTGCTATACTAGTATATAATGAAGTCACATCTAACGTCATTAACACAAAGCTCATTATGTCATAAATTATTTTTTTTAAATCACTCGTATCTTGTAAGTATGCAGGTATATGCTTTACAAACTCTTGTAGAAAATGGTCAATGAAACATGACGTTGGTTCAAATAAACTACCTATTGCCGATGATATTGGCCTCCCAGGCGGGTTATAACTATTTTTGTGAATTTTTGGAATTAGATAAAGTATGGGTGTTGTAGGTGTATCAACTCCTACATACTTGTATTCTTCTTGTGAGAGCAAACCTAAGCCCCTCAATTTAGCTAATTCAGCGAAATATTTAGTCTTAACTTCAGACAGTACTGAGGGGGTTGATTTACAATAGCAGTTGCTGTCCTGTAGCTGTAGCTTTGCCTCAGCCTCGTATAGTGTTAATGGCCACAGAACAATATTCCCCCCTTTGTCCAATTTTCTGACAACTACATCATCTCGCTTTTTTATTTTGATGGTATCTCATTCGTTTTGTGTCTTTATGGTCGGAAAAATCCCTACTCGACTGTATGGATAAGGACTCCATGTTCGAAACTACTAGTTCAGAGAAAATGTCCGGAGAGTCTCTAGGTGTTATGGGGAGGAAAACTGACTTAGGTTTGAAGTGGGTTGCCTCTCTTCCATAAACGTTTATTCCTAGGATGTTCGCAGTCCCTAGTACTAAGTTCAGTGTCATTCCCATTTCTCTCCAATTGCTGGCGTTCAGCCAGAACCTCCAAGTCATGGACTGCTAGATTGATTGCTGCCGATGGCTCACCTCCTCTTTGAAGTTCTGGTGTGGCGCCTTTGTTAGCAAAAAACGTTTTCAATTTCAGTTTCCGCATAAACTTTAAAAGTCAGACGATTGAACGCATTTCGCCTGTCCTGCAGGCTTGATCACCAACAATCGTTACAAGTTTGAACCGACCATTATACAAGTTTGTGCTCATGACATGTCACGTGATGTGACTACAAACGCAGTGAGTTGGAAAAAGACTTGTAGTTTCTGGGGACACAGCGCCGTTACATTCCAATTGGTGCATTGCAAAAAACACATATGTACAAGATTAAGAAATAATATCTTATATAGCCGCGAAATGTCGCGCTAAACAATGTATTGACATTCAAAACAGCTTAATTCTCATTTTAGATTAATATCATCCTAAAAATCCTACCCAGCTTATTAGTGGCCCCAATCTTGTTCATATACAGCAATAGGACCGGGCATCTGAATTAGCGTGCCTAACAATCCTAAAACACAAAAGAGATTCATTGTTCTCATGTGATTGGACATGCCTAAGCGTACAATTATTTTAACGCTTACTCGACTCTTGGCAAGAAAATGAGCTGTAGAACCCCAGTGGGTAATGTAGCAGCAAAAGGAGTACCACTCACCCGGTAAAAAAGGATTCTGGAACATCTGAGGGCAATTAATCGTGGTGACAAACATTACCCTGTGACACGAAACTCCTCACAATTTCATGAAGGAAACAGCAAACTTCAAAAATTCTTTGCCATTGATAGAATACCACAGACCAAGAGAGGAGACAACAGAATAGGTTCCATGAGACAGCTGGAGTCTAGAAACATTTTTCATAAAGAAACCAAAGCTCCAAGGGGATTGAATATCGATGAGGAAATGAATACCCATTTGTGTTGATCAATGGCGACGAATTTACTATGATAAATTAGCCTTGTATTAGAGATATATACACACACACTTGCATATATATATATTCACTGAAAAAACCATAGGTTTCACACATGTTATAGTTAGCGGAAATTTTACTGATAAAAAACCAATGAAATTCCCCCGTTATAGTTAGTGCAGGCAACTATAACTCACGCGACCGCAATCCTCTGCTGATGCTAATACTGTATTTAGACACTTATTTGCCCATGTCTTCTTCCATAAATTTTTAGCTATACATATATTACAAATATTTTTTTTTCATAAAGACACATATGTCATCAGCAGAAGATTGCGGTCGCGTGAGTTATAGTTGCCTGCACTAACTATAACGGGGGAATTTCATTGTTTTTTTATCAGTAAAATTTCCGCTAACTATAACATGTGTGAAACCTATGGTTTTTTCAGTGAATTTGCAAGGTTTTTTAAATGCTAATTCCTAACTATAACGTGTGTGAAACCTATGGTTTTTTCAGTGAATTTGTACGTTTTTTTAAATGCTAAGTTACTTTACGCCATTCGTGGTGTGCGCGCCCACTTAACGCAGTTCTTTCCGTGCGCGCACGGTGCGCTTCGCGCACCGTGCGCGCACAGTGAGCACGCGGTGCGCTTCGCGCACCGCGCGCCCACTTTACGCAGTTAGTGCCGTGCACGCACGGTGGGCACGCGGTGCGCTACGCGCACCGCGTGCCCACGTTACGCTAGATGGGCCATGTACGCACGATGCGCTTCGCGCACCGTGCGCACATGGAGGACATAGGATGCACTTCGTTTTGAAAGGTAATATTTAAATTTTTAACACCAATTATAAGCCATGCACAAATGGTGCCCTTTATCTCAGCCCCCGCTTGACGAATCCCCCCGAGACTTTCAGGGTAGGAGCGGAGCGTAGCGCCCCACCTATTTTGAAAAATTCGCGAGGATTCGTCGACCGGCGCCAAAGTTATTCAAAATAGAATGTTGCGGATTTCCTATGGAAACGTGGTCCTAACTATAACTACCTACTGGCGACCGCCAGTAGGTAATATATACATACACATATACACACACATGCATATATATACACACATACACACATATATATATACACATACACACACACACACATTCTTAGTAGATAGTTATAGTTAGGACCGAGTTCCCATAGGAAATCTGAAAATTCTATTTTGAATAACTTTGGCGCCGGTTGACGAATCTTCGTGAAATTTTCAAAACTAATGGGGCGCTCCGCTCAGCTCCTACCCTGAAAGTATCGGGGTGATTCGTCAAGCGGGGGCTGAGAAAAAAGGGGGGTCCCAAAACGCGTTTTCCCCATGCATTTTCCCATAGGACCTTTAGTCAAAGGTACAGCACGAACGGCTGAACAGAATTACTTGAAATTTGGCAGAGAAGTAGTCCTCAGGTCAGGGATGTGCCTTTTGCATATATGGTGTCAATCTGTTCAGTAGTTTCTGAGAAAATTGCAGTTAAAAGTACATAAATATCTATAGGCGCGCACCGTGCACGCACCGTGCCGTGCGCAAGCGTAATTCTGATTGGTGGTTAGATGTCAGTCAACATTCGAATCGGTCGAAATCAGGAAGTGTCGGATGCCATTTTATGTGTGGCAGTGAAAAAGAAAGGTGGAGAACGTTAAAAGGGGGCAGGGTAGAGAGTTCCTGACCCCCTAGCCTTTGTCAGGGGGTCCCTGAAGGACCCCGAAGGGTGAAAAAACCATTATTTTTTTTTCAAAAATTCGCGAGGTGCGCGCATGGTGCGCGCACGGCGGCAAAAAAATCATTAAAAAAATAGAATTAAAAATCAAGTTTAAGTGTTTAGATGTTCGTGAGTTCTGAAAAGAACTGTTTTTTTTGTCTTTTTTGTTTTGTATTTTTTTAAAGAATTTTGTATTTTTTTAAATTTTTTTAGAGCAGCAAAAAAAACAGGGAATGAAAAACTGTTCAACAGGAACAAAAAAAAAATGGGAAAAATTATGGGGTGGAGCATGTGTGCTGCTGTATTTTGTTCTCTTTTAAGTTGATGCTGCTCTCACCATAACAGAGAACAACATTGCACACATTGTACCGTATATGAACCTTCTGGAACAGAGGGTGGATATCCAGAGGTCTTGAAGCAGGTGAATCTGCGGCCGCAGATGATGTGCTCGGCTGAGCTCCTGGAGGGTTGTCTCTTGTGGCTCTTGTAGATTCACGAGCATAAGCCACAGGATGCACTTTTTGGAAGTGCCTCATCATAGAATAAATACTAAAGGAGTATTTTTGGGGGGGATCTCCTCTAGGTAGGAAACTCCACAAACAGTGCAAGTGACTTTTAGGGCATTCACCTTCTTCTGCCCCTCTGGAAAAGTAAAGAACTTCCATATGAATGAGTCCTTTTGTTTCCTCTGGCTTGGTGGCACAAAGGTCTCCTCTTCACTCTCTGTAGAAGTTTGCTGTTCTGCCATTCTCACGTAGTGGAAAAGCTGTTCAGCTCCTTCTCCCAGGAAATATGAAGAAATAATGAGGGGAGTGGGTGTGGTGTTTGAAGATTCTGGAACTGAAACTACTATGAACCAATGAAAAGTGTTGTTTCGTAATCACATGACTTGTCGTGCGCGCACCATGCGCGCACCGTGCGCGCACGGAGCACGCACGCATGCGCACACGGAGCACGCACGCATGCGCACACGGAGCCGGTGCGCGCACGGTACGCGCACGGTGCGCGCACCGCGAAAAACCCTAAAAAAACTGTTTATAAGTTAATGGAAGATATTAACTATGCTGTTCAACTTTATCCAAATTTAAAAAAAAAAGAGCTGAGCCATTCCATATTACAGGATACAGTCAATCTCTAACTATATACATAGGTAGTTTATTGTAAAATAAATATATAAAAATATTATAATACATACATAAATTAGCATTTAAAAAACCTTACAAATTCACTTAAAAAACCATAGGTTTCACACATGTTATAGTTAGCTGGACATTTCACTCGTAAAAAAACATTGAAATTCCCCCGTTATAGTTAGTTCAGATAACTATAACTCGCGCGACCGCCACTCTATCACAAGGATGATGTCATCAGTGATGTCATCAGTGATGTCACTGACCATGTCATGAGTGATGTAATATGTGACGTCATCAGCAGTGGATTGCGGTCGCGCGAGTTATAGTTATCTGAACTAACTATAACGGGGGAATTTCAATGGTTTTTTATGAGTGAAATGTCCAGCTAACTATAACGTGTGAAACCTATGGTTTTTTAAGTGAATATAGATATATATATATATAGAGTGCAGTCCCAGATGAAGAGCTCTATTAACACCACAGGGACACAGACTCCAACAGTATGTGCTTATCCAAATAAAGTTTATTGTGTTGACATGGTGGAATGATGCGTTTCAGCCACCGCGGGCTGCCTTGATCATATATAAATATATATATATATGTACATATATATATATATATGCCTTAGAGTCTTCCGTTTATATGCCCCCACCAAGGAAACAATGGAGCACTCACGGTTCCGTTACAATTATTGCTTTATTCCTTGCAAACGCGTTTCGGTGATTTCCGCCTTTGTCAATGCCTTCATTACTGTGATTTCATTAGCTTCACATTTAAACATCACTGTCCTTTTCCCATTGGACAGTCAGGATGCCGTGATGGAAAGCGGACTACAGGATACATTCTCCACTATCCGTGCCCGTGTCCGCCATCTTAAACTGTCCCTTTGATTCTTGGTAGATTTTCTGCCATAATTGTGCATATTAAATTAATAATGCATCTTAATAGAAACATTATATGCACGCAAACACATTTTTGTATGTATATATATATATATATATATATATATATTTGAAACAAGAAAAACCCTCGTGGCCGGCACTCTGGGCAGATAGAGTAAGGCTCTTGTCAGGCACGATGCTCCATACACGCACCCCCTCCAGCTGGTCCGACGCGTTTCGGGAATTGCTCCCTTCCTCGTGGACCCTTTCAATAACAGAGCGGCAGGCAAATGGCTGCATTCAAGCCTTCTTTTATTTCAATTAAACACAGGAAGTCTGTATTCTTTCAGGAAGTCTGTAGTAATTGCCAAGTGCATTATGGGGCATGCAGTCCATGAAACAATAATCCCCATGTGGGGTGCCCACCGCAGAGTTTGTTGAAGCCAAAAAGTTCTTAAAAACCAATGAAGGGGTGAAAAAACATCGCTAACAGGCCTCCACAAGCAGCTTCCAGGCCACCCAAACCGCATACCTGCCAAGTGTAACAGGCGCGGTATCCGCAAGGATATTACAGCGGTGCCATGCCGTGGCCGGGTTAAAGCCACACTTTATTTGAAACAAGAAACACCCTTGTGGCCGGCACTCTGGGCAGATAGAGTAAGGCTCTTGTCAGGCACGATGCTCCATACACGCACCCCCTCCAGCTGGTCCGACGCGTTTCGGGAATTGCTCCATTCCTCATGGACCCTTTCAATAACAGAGCGGCAGGCAAATGGCTGCATTCAAGCCTTCTTTTATTTCAATTAAACACAGGAAGTCTGTATTCTTTCAGGAAGTCTGTAGTAATTGCCAAGTGCATTATGGGGCATGCAGTCCATGAAACAATAATCCCCATGTGGGGTGCCCACCGCTGAGTTTGTTGAAGCCAAAAAGTTCTTAAAAACCAATGAAGGGGTGAAAAAACATCGCTAACAGCCCTCCACAAGCAGCTTCCAGGCCACCCAAACCGCATACCTGCCAAGTGTAACAGGCGCGGTATCCGCAAATCCGCGGTATCTACCAAACAGCTGAGACAATAGACCTATCCTAGATTTACCCAAGGGGACCTCCTCAACAACCTCGAGTCAGAGATACTCGGTCAGGCAAGTCCTGCGACCCACGCCTATTGAATGACAGGTCGCAGGTGGGGTCTCTCCTAACCCAAAGAAAAATGCGCACCCAGGTAAAACCATGATCGAGCTTACAGATAGATAGTTGCACCACAAACAAGTCCGGGGAAATTGACCCCAATAAAACATGTTTGGCCGAAGGCTTGCGTTCCCCAAAAATACCACAAAGCTAGATACCACATGAAGATAGAAACACTCAGTGAATCAGGACATGACATGCACATCACACGTAGTGTTCACACGCTCCTCACACCGGACATCGGGGCACATACACACTAGCCCACACTATCTGTGTCCTTATCAGATGACCAAACTTGTTTATTTATAACTGAGATGCTTTTTCAAGAAAGTGGAAATTACTTTATTGTACTTCACAAGAGGTATACAATGTCAGCCAAAACTTTGTACACCAAGAAACTTTCCTCAGACGCATTCAGTAGAGACTATCACGGCCTTTGTGTTTAATTAATCCAACTTGTTCCTGTTTTTCCAACCGCCTCTTGTCTTTTCATTTTTTTGAGATAAATTCATATCTAAGCAACATTTGTATTCTTCAGATTTAGGAATCACTGCTCTTCAGGTCTTTTATGACACAAATGTAAAATAATGTAGTTCTATACCACTATTAGCGTTTTCAGAAGCATGTAGGTTATATTTCTGTTTGTAAATAAGTTCGTTATTTGAAATGTATACACAAAAGGAGTTCTGCTAAAAGCACTTCAATAAATCAAATTAAACCAAATCATACCAGCACAAAGACATATACCAAAAAACTGAAAAATAAAACTGAATGAAAAAAATGGTCATAGAACTGTAAACTTTTCAATTGCCAATATGAATAAAACTGTAGAAATGTAAAAATAACATAACACAAAATAATAAAAAAACACAATCGGAACTAAAGAGACTGCAGAAACCAATACAAATTACACAGTAACATTTTTAAAAACAATAGATTAGATAACTTTAGAACGTGCATATACTCATGCAAACCAACCTGTTGTAATGCAAACTAAACAGCTGAAGATAAGTAGAAAATTACACATATGTAATTTGTAAATAAATTATAAAAAAGATACTCATATCGAACGTTACTCGAATCATTCAAAACGCAACACATTGCAGGTCTCAAACACACAGAAATGACGTACAACATAACTGTAGCAGATGTCTGGCGCTACAGTAACTTACAGCACAAAGAGAAGAGGCGGAGCCCAGGTTGTGAGTTCCATTTATGTGCTCTCAGTTGTACTCTTTGTCGGGTATGTATTATTTTCCTACGGTGATGTCAGTTTCCCTATTCTTTTCAATTAGTAATTCTCAAACATCATAGGTGGAGAGCACTGCTAATGCTATGTAGAATTATATGTGGCTGATTTATGCCTAAAACAGCTGCAAATTTACTAGTAGTAACTTTACGGTTATATTTGAGTTGTATGTGCCCCAACCGGACATATCCTCCTACTACTGGGCATAAATACGCACGGAGTTGCTAAATTACATCTACCGAGAGTGTGCCTGATAAGGTTGCATAAAATGCCTTGTTGACGCATAATATAGATAACTATGCCTCATAGTTTGATGGGGCATCAAACTATGAGGCATAGTTATCTATATTATGCCGCATAATCCTAGTGGCCCTGACAATGATAAAGATCTGCACAGTCAAGACCCATTAACTATTTTCCATTTTTATAGGTCTATGTGAAATGTGTTTTTTAATTGTATTTTTTAGCGCACATAGTTATACATTAAGTAATTTGCAGTACCGGTCTCATGTACATCACCAACTCAATTAAAAAGTTACCACGTTCAAACGAAAAATACAATGACATTATTATCTGCTTTAATACAACTGCAATAATGTATCACGACCGAGTAAAAGTATTGTGAGTATATTTTAAAGTATTGTGTGTGCATCCCTCTCCTAGAAACTAACAGTTTAGTAAAAGTAAATTTAACTTCTGTAAGGTTTTGGTGAAATATATTGTAAACTGAGTCGTGTGAGCATTTCCTAGATGTAGCTCGCAGTTTTATTTACTAAATATAGACAGATAGATCGATAGACAGATATATGCAAAAAAATATCGATCATTTTGCTACATTCTCTTGCCAAGGTAAATATTTTATCTATATATTTATTTGCATGTTCCATTTAGTTTATTATGAACTTGGTACTTACGATTTGCATGAAGCTGTTGGGCTGCAATCACGAAAAGAAGTAAAATGCGAAGAAACACGGCTGCCTCATTTCCCATTTCTTTGGCTAATAATTCGGACCATGTAGGCCAGACAAATAAAAGATTTGCATATGGCCATGTCTGAACTGGGGTGGCGTAGTGGGCAAAAGAACGATGGAGTCAAGCTATCCTGGCTGATGACGGCTGATAGCCAGAAACCGGTCCTAGGATGCTTGATTCCGGTCCAGGGAAGACATGGCTTGGCAGTTCGGGCTGGACTGTTCCCATGAGGCACAGGGTCAAGACTGATTTGCATATGGCCATGTCTGAACTGGGGTGGCGTAGTGGGCAAAAGAACGATGGATTTAACCCAGATCTCTTGACTGGGGGAGAATGTCTGCATTGTCAGCATTCCGTCCATCATTTGTTTGTTGTAACGCTTTTCGCCCTAAGTGGGATGGGTATGCCCAGACGTGGGTCCCGTGCTCACTACGCCACTGGAGTCAAGCTATCCTGGCTGATGACGGCTGATAGCCAGAAACCGGTCCTAGGATGCTTGATTCCGGTCCAGGGAAGACATGGCTTGGCAGTTCGGGCTGGACTGTTCCCATGAGGCACAGGGTCAAGACTGATTTGCATATAGCCATGTCTGAACTGGGGTGGCGTAGTGGGCAAAAGAACGATGGATTTAACCCAGATCTCTTGACTGGGGGAGAATGTCTGCATTGTCAGCATTCCGTCCATCATTTGTTTGTTGTAACGCTTTTCGCCCTAAGTGGGATGGGTATGCCCAGACGTGGGTCCCGTGCTCACTACGCCACTGGAGTCAAGCTATCCTGGCTGATGACGGCTGCTAGCCAGAAACCGGTCCTAGGATGCTTGATTCCGGTCCAGGGAAGACATGGCTTGGCAGTTCGGGCTGGACTGTTCCCATGAGGCACAGGGTCAAGACTGATTTGCATATGGCCATGTCTGAACTGGGGTGGCGTAGTGGGCAAAAGAACGATGGATTTAACCCAGATCTCTTGACTGGGGGAGAATGTCTGCATTGTCAGCATTCCGTCCATCATTTGTTTGTTGTAACGCTTTTCGCCCTAAGTGGGATGGGTATGCCCAGACGTGGGTCCCGTGCTCACTACGCCACTGGAGTCAAGCTATCCTGGCTGATGACGGCTGATAGCCAGAAACCGGTCCTAGGATGCTTGATTCCGGTCCAGGGAAGACATGGCTTGGCAGTTCGGGCTGGACTGTTCCCATGAGGCACAGGGTCAAGACTGATTTGCATATGGCCATGTCTGAACTGGGGTGGCGTAGTGGGCAAAAGAACGATGGATTTAACCCAGATCTCTTGACTGGGGGAGAATGTCTGCATTGTCAGCATTCCGTCCATCATTTGTTTGTTGTAACGCTCATAGTTTGATGGGGCATCAAACTATGAGGCATAGTTATCTATATTATGCTGCATAATCCTAGTGGCCCTGACAATGATAAAGATCTGCACAGTCAAGACCCATTAACTATTTTCCATTTTTATAGGTCTATGTGAAATGTGTTTTTTAATTGTATTTTTTAGCGCACATAGTTATACATTAAGTCATTTGCAGTACCGGTCTCATGTACATCACCAACTCAATTAAAAAGTTACCACGTTCAAACGAAAAATACAATGACATTATTATCTGCTTTAATACAACTGCAATAATGTATCACGACCGAGTAAAAGTATTGTAAGTATATTTTAAAGTATTGTGTGTGCATCCCTCTCCTAGAAACTAACAGTTTAGTAAAAGTAAATTTAACTTCTGTAAGGTTTTGGTGAAATATATTGTAAACTGAGTCGTGTGAGCATTTCCTAGATGTAGCTCGCAGTTTTATTTACTAAATATAGACAGATAGATCGATAGACAGATATATGCAAAAAAATATCGATCATTTTGCTACATTCTCTTGCCAAGGTAAATATTTTATCTATATATTTATTTGCATGTTCCATTTAGTTTATTATGAACTTGGTACTTACGATTTGCATGAAGCTGTTGGGCTGCAATCACGAAAAGAAGTAAAATGCGAAGAAACACGGCTGCCTCATTTCCCATTTCTTTGGCTAATAATTCGGACCATGTAGGCCAGACAAATAAAAGAACAAAAGCGTCTTCCAATCCTGGAGTTCTGGATTCGCTCTACCTGCGTCACACCGTGTTGTCTTGCCCAAGAAATAGAAATGCTCGGTGGGAGGAGCCTTCGAGGGGAGGGAAACCACACAACTCAATTCATTAAGTCATTTACAACAAACATGGCGTCTTCCGAAAACCTCTTCCACTGTCGCTCGTTGCAGACTGAGTAAAGTTATCTGGTTACAGTTCTCCGCTTCAGCTGTGTGTAACATGAAATCAAGTTTTAGACGCCGAACTAATATCATGTCATGAAGAAACAAACATGTTCTGAAGTCTTGTGGAGGCTTCATGTTTTTGTCAATAGGCCTATCCACGGTTTCGACATATTTGCTTTCTTTCCTGTGCTGCTTGAAAATCAGGCATGACAAATATTTACTGAAATGAAAACGCCGTTAGGCTTTTGAAATGATATGCAACTTGGTTTTTTTTCTCACCACCCCCTCTACCCTTGTGATCATCATTAATGTTGACAAAATGCACCTGAGTTTTTTTTTTAAGAATGTTTCCCATATTTAAATATACTAAAGCACCTTGGGGGACACAAAGAACATTTTCTTTGGGTGTACCCTCGTCGTTGTGTAATTAAAGGTTGAGGGTTGGATGACCTGTGCTGCACAATTTCACAACTGTGTTTGGACTGCCTTTATAACTGGCCAATATACACACATATGATGTGTTTATATGTGAAGGGAGGCCGCCATTGTTCAGAACCTGTGGTTTGTCTGTGCATTTGTAGGTAGTTTGCACCCCTCGCCCCACTGATCCTTTCCAGTGTCTGCCCAGGGGGAACAAGGGGGGGTTAATTCAGCATAAGGCCTAAGATTTTCTGGGAGATATGGATAGCCTGCGGGGTCCATTGTCACATTCTGCAAAAATGTTGTGTTATGCCACTGTGGCCTGCGCTTTTAGAGCTGCCTGCATGTCTCACAGGCTGGAAGGAAAGAAAGCAAATGACTGCAGCTAATGCTGTGCAACTGATGGAGAGAAGGGAAGGCCAAGCAGAGATGGCAGATGAGGTCGGGAAAAGTAATGGCAGTGGCATTGTGGCGCACTGGTGGAGCAGGGACTCCCAATCTAGTAGAACCTTGATAAGTGGTGGTGGCAGACAGCTGGCCAGTGAGGTGCAGGTGAAGTTAGTTCTGGAGAGAAGGACCATGGTGGAGGCAAATATCTTGAAAGACCAGGAATGACCACGCAGCCATTCAGAGGTTACCCTCAAAAAATGTTGGTGTAACTCAAAGGAGTTTCTCAACAGGGGAAATATTTTCTAGGTGAATAAGTAAGTTAAATGGACAATTGCACATCTTCACCCGACTTACTTACCTAGTGGAAAAATCTGAATAAGGAAACTATTCGCCAGTCATGTGGCAATGGGAATCCTCTGTGTGTAGATTTTCAGGAGTACTTCTGGGAACCTCTAAAAATCCCTAGTACATAGTGATTGTACAAACTTCTCAAAGTAACTGCATTTTTTAGCTTCGTGAAATGTCTCATTACAAGTAAATCTATGAGCAAAGTAAACTTTTTTATTTTTTTACACTTCTAGTTTAACTTTTTATGAATCAGGCTGTGTGACAATGATGGGCATTTCACCGCTGGAAATCAAAAGATTAACTAGTTTTAAGGTGCAGGAGGCCAGTTCACAAAGGAAAGGTAAAACCTGCGTAAGCTATATCATGCTGTTGTATACACCTATGCATTATTGTGTAACTACAGAATGGGGCGTGCTGCGACTGACTAATTACGTGGGAGCACTATGTGGTGTACTTTAGGCAGGGCCGGCTTCAGCGTTTGTTGGCGCCCCACTACCACTCTTTAACAGTGCCCCCTCAAGTCTCCATAACCACTCTCTCTCAGATGTATTTAATTAGTTATATAGTGCCACCTATACCAGTGTAAAGTGTCAAAGCACATCACACATATTACACAGAGGCAATCAATCCTATGTGTGTAAATTAGTGTATAGCAAATGTTACATAAGCCAGAAGACTACAAGGTGAGTCACATTTCATCCATACTGGTAGACAGTATAGTTTAACCCCTTGAGTGCCCGCCCCTTTCCCCGCCCTGTGCCGGCCGTTGCATTAGCGGGCGGGGTCTATGACGAGCTGGACTCGTCATGGGGACAGCGCAACCGCGGCCCATGACGAGTCCAGCTCGTCATGGGCACTCAAGGGGTTAAGAGAGCATAGTCTGGAGAAGAACAGACTCAGAATTTAAAACATAACCCCATGGTTGGGAGTCACATTTAATAACAAGGATTTATTTTTTAACATAATGTACCATTTTTGAAAACATTTGAATAATGAAAGACGGAGGAAAACATCATAATGATCAAATCTACGCCTTACAGTTTGCATGCAGCTCTTTAATGACAGTTATTAGTTCATTGTTCCATGGCAGGATTTTAACATCTACACTGCTAGTAAGAAAAGGATCGCTCTGACAAAACACTGACCTATTTAAACTATATCCACTTTGTGAACTGCATGGTACACATTCATTGCAGCAGACACATTAACCCTCTGTGCTACCATAAAATGAGTTAAAACTTACACTTGACAAAACTCCTTCTCTCTCCAGGGTGAACATTAATCACCGTGTTAGCTTGACATTTTAATTTTTGTATGAAAATTGCAGAGGCCAGCAATGCAGCAGCAGGTGCTTTTAAAGCCATAAAATACTTACTAATGCAGCGCCCCCTGGAAGAGTCAGCACCCGGTGCGGTGGCACCGGTCGCACCGCCCTAGAGCCGGCCCTGACTTTAGGTGATAAAATGAATAGGAGTGGGAGGGATTCTGGGTGGAGGCTTAAAAATACCTGCCTGGTAGGTAAATAATACTATTTAATACATCATCCTGGCAGTATGGTTGAACATTGCCTCGTTTTTAACCATACAGCCAGGAGGATGCATTAAATAGTATTCTTTACCTACCAGGCAGGTATTTTTAAAACTCCACGAGAACCCTTCTCACTCCTATTCCTTTCATCATCTAGAGTACACTACATAGTGCACCGACGTAATCCCTCAGTCGCAGCATGCTCCATTCCGTATTGGAGTGCTTTACATGAGCACCAGTCACGTTACACAAGAACACATTAATTTTTTGATATAAGAAAACTAAGAGTACCCCCCCCCCTTCTTGTTCATGCAGGGTTAGCATAAACACAAGAACGGGCTCTCTCATGTTTCTTAGTACACATAGGGGCTGATTCACAGAACTAACTTAAGACAAAATCCTAAACTTACTACTTTTGGTATTCACAGAAGTTAGGATTTTGTCTTAAGTTTGTCTTAAGACAAACTTAAGACAAACTTAAGACAGTCTTAAGACAGACTTAAGACAGTCTTAAGACAGACTTAAGACAAACTTAAGACAAACTCAAGACAGACTTAAGACAAACTTAAGACAAAATCCTAACTTAAGTCTGTCTTAAGTATGTCTTAAGTCTGTCTTAAGTTTGTCTTAAGTCTGTCTTAAGACTGTCTTAAGTCTGTCTTAAGACTGTCTTAAGTTTGTCTTAAATTTGTCTTAAGACAAAATCCTAACTTCTGTGAATACCAAAAGTAGTAAGTTTAGGATTTTGTCTTAAGTTAGTTCTGTGAATCGGGCCCCTGTATGGGAGAGCAAGCCCTTCTGGGACATTCCTCTTATCTCCGCCCTTTTTTCTGAATACATTAACTAACACCCATTCCTGCACACACTGTATGGAAAAACAGGCCTTGTTGCACCTTCTCACACTTTCTCCAGCCCTTCTGCATGAGTCGTTCAGGTGTAAATGTATTTCAAGTGGTTGTAAACATTGTAGGGAAGTGTCACTTTCTGACATGGTCACTCCCACTTTTTACATACTGGTACTGATGTTGTTGATTGGTAGTGCACTCGGTCACTTCTTACCAGGCACCAGTGCCGGTGCTTATTCCCTAAAAATAAGACAAATATGCAATTGTATCCAATTGACAAGGACTTTAGCACCCCTGTAAGTCACTAGTAAATGGTACCCCTAGCACCCAGGGCATGGTTACTAAAGAGGGCCCCTAAGGGCTGCAGCGTGTATTATGCCACCCTAAGGGACCCATACACAAACTGCATGCAAACTGCCATTGCAGGATGTGTGAAATTGTGTAAACCATGCTAAAAACACGACATGGCACACTCACTATCTGCCATGCCCCTGTACCCTCCATATTTTACATTTAATTTACCTTTACATCAGGTCTTAAAGCCCTAAGGCAGGGTGCATTATATTATATTTGAGGGTACAGCTGCATGAGCAGATGTGTCCCGATAATGCCTAGTTCCATTGCTAAGAATTGCAAGTGATTAAGAAGCACCTTAAGGTAGGTACTGGGCTACTGGGCACTAGTCATTACTAGTTACCCCGTTACATGATGGCTTCACTGAAAATACTGATGTTTGGTATCAAACATCTTGTCTTAATAAAACCATACCGATGCCAGTATCTGATTTATTATGACATGCACCCAGAGGGCACCTTAAGGTGCCCCCTGAAACCCTACTAGTCACAGAGAGTGCTGACTGGCTCGTACTTTCCAGCTACCACCACAGACAAATTTATGACCCCATACAGGTGAGAGTCCATGCTCTCTGAGGCCAGGAACAATGCCTGTCTGGTAGAAGGTGATCAAACCTCCTCCAGCAGGATAGGAGACCATGGTTTGCCCCAAGCTGGGGAAAGCCACCCACTGCCCTAAGGCCCATTTGGAACCTGAGCAGGCAGGAAATTAGATAGTCAGAAGACGTATCACACCTACAGGCTAGGCACGCCCCTAAGATGGGCCACCTCAAGTGGACAGTTGAAGAAGGGTTTCACCATCTTGGTTTTGATTAAACTGAGAACTCTGGGTCAAGATTATGCCCACTCCCCCGGGAAGTGGTCATATAGGGGATGTAGATACCCCAGAGGTAGGTAGCCCTACATTCCCCTAAAAGCCCCTAAATTCAGTATTTAGGGGTCCCCCTTACACCAGAGCTTTAGATTTGTCTACCTGGAGACAAGGAATAACTGACACCGCAAGAGCAGAGGACCTGCACCGAAATTGTCGTCAAACCCTGCCTGGCTGCTGGTAACCTCAACAATTGCCAGACCAACTCATCCAGAAAGGGAACATCCTCCCCAAACCCGAGGAGGTCTATCCAGGGCGTCAACAACCACTTAGCTTCGCCCTTGAGGTGGAGAAGCCATCTCCCTGCATCTGCAGGCACCAACAGCACTTGCCCGGTCCTCCATTTTGCCGGTCATCAGACCCACCCATGAAGCATCTCACCAGGAGGTCACCGTGGCTCCGAGAGTTCAGTCCCGTCTTTGCAAAGAGTTTCCAGATGCTAGAGCCTCCAGGATCCCCTGCACCAATACCCTGTGTACCAGAGCATTTGCAGCAACCAAAGCTTGTTGAGTGTCCAGTCTAGACAACACCACCACCATAATTGACCTGCCCACCGATGACAATTAGGACTGACAAGGCTCACACGGAGAGTGGCCCTGCTGTTTGTTTTCTTCCCTTTGCAGGTCAAGACCGGGAACCGTGAGAGCCTCCAACTAAAGTGGCCAGCTGGCCAAACACCTCTGCACCCAAGCCCCACAGCTGGGCTCACAGAAACCGACTGCGTCCCCTTGCTATTGAGACCCTCCCAAGCCAAGCCCCCCCCTTTGGTTTCTACTGGACTTGTCCCCAAGTCCTCACTTGCATCCTTTTTGTTACAGGTACTTTGGATTAAACCTGTCGCACTTGAGGCTACCAATGCTACCAGCACCTCTGCACCCCGACACACCAGGGCAGGTAAACCCAAACTTCTGGTGCATCTTTGGACCTTGGGCCTCAAGCACCTTAAGTCCTAAAGGGCACCCTCTACATCCGCTTGCAAGTATGACATGATGTACAGGCAGTACTTACAATGTGATGTGATGTTGCCTTTGCTGCTCAAGACATCTCTTTCTCCTTCAAAACAGTACACCCTCTACCTCTCCTGGAACTTACCAGGCTCCCGTTTTCCTGCATTTGATGACTGTGCTGAAAAACCTCCTTTTTTAGGTCTCGCCTACGCAGCGCGCATGCGCTGCGTAGGAAGGAGACCTTTAGCAATTGATTCGGCTTTTCAGCCAAAGACGTGCACGCGTTGCATTGCCTTCAACGGCAACGCGTGCATGTTTAGCAATTCCCTTGCGGGAGCGAGCTTTGACAAATGGTTCCAGCTCGCTCTCGCAAGGGAAACTGGCGCAGGCAACCCTCCTCTCTCCCTGCTACCGCGCGAGGCGCACACGAGAGCTTGTTTATTTATTTGAACAAAAAGAAACTGGTAGGACTGGAGGCAAATCGTTGGGAGGAGTACATAACCTGCTTTGCTTATTATGTAACATTGTGTGTATATAATCAGATACTGCAATCCATGTCCTTTTCTGACGATTTTTCAAACCTTATTGGTATTAAAGACTAGAAATGTATTTCATTATTCTTAAATATGTTTTCAATGAAAGCCAACTCACCTTTGCTCACAATTTTGTTAAACAAATTACAAAGTGAGACCCCCAAAAGACTGACTTCCTTTCCTTCCCTTGGTAAAGAGCACGTTTTATTTGAGGAGACATTATTTTCTTATGAACAGGTCTTGTCAGAGCACTTAGTGTTGGAAGGTGGGAGCCTTGCAGAGCACCGAGGAACACACTGTCCCTGTCCCCTTGGAGTGACAGGCACCCGGTGATAGGCAGTGCCATCAATTTGTGGATTGTGAACTGTCTAATGAGTGCCCGAGAAATGTCTAATTTGATATATGGAGCGCGCATTTAAATAATCATTTGTGCGTGGAGTTGGTTTGCTTTCCACAGCAGATTTGTATTTACGTAGAATTTTCAAGGTATTATTCTTGTGTTAATCTATATAATTGTGTCGGCGATGTAAGGACAGAGAAGTGGGTCGTGATTTCTTTCCCTCCTTATGATTGCATCCCCAGGCTGCATATTCTATGGCTACGTACCCAGTTGTCAGTGTCAGTTTGAGGACTGTCAGTACAGTCACACTCGTCCTCTGAATTCTTCGTAGCATCAAGCGATGCGAGACGGTAGCCCACAGCTGGCCGGAACCAATGTTTTCTGACAGACTAGTCATTAACGTGTTTGTCAATATTGTCGGCAATCAAATGACGTCAGACGCCTACATCTGGCCCATTGTAGCTCATTCAAACCTATGCCATGAAAGCAATTTACAATAGCAGGCACACTAGCATGTATGCAGCAAGACCCTCTTTTTTATTGTCATGTATGTATGTGTGTCAGAGAACATGGGGACTCTGCCTCTTTCCATGCTATGGTTTTCAGGTCAGCAGTAGGATTGTTAATGTAGAACATGTTGATTCTCTAAATGCCTCAACATATGAGTATTACCCATCATGACTAATTGGGAGCATTATTGATTACTGGTTAAGCTTGAGGTACTTATGAACACACAATTTCCCCTGCTTTTATTCTATTGGTATTTTATGGACTGGTGTTGCTGGTCCTCTGTTAGTGCCTACGGTTCTAAGATTCTGGGTCTACCAGTTATCAAGATTAATACCCGCCATCTTCTTGTGGTTAGCATGTATTTGCACCATGGCTTCCTATGATATAGTCCCTGCCAAGATCCTATTCTGTAGACACCTTCTTAAAAAAGGGATCAGCATATTCAAGGGGGAAATCAGTTCTTTTGCTGAACTGGTGATCAAGAGAGTGCCAGAAAAATAAAATACCCTGAATACGTCTGAGTGAGTGGGTGTGGTAAATGAACCCCTCATTCATTCGGGAGATTGTGTCCACTGAGGGAAGGGAATTCTGAAATTGCACTCCTTCCTTTTCTCCATCCTTCTTTCAGCCTTTTGTCCTTCCTTTTAATCTCCTCCTTTCTGTCTTTTTATAACTCGTTTCCTTCCTTCTTTGGTACCTTTTCCATCCACCCATCCGCCCATGCATCTATTCAGCCATCCATCCATTGTACCTTCCTTCTTTCCTTCATCCTGCCACTCTATTTTCTCCTCCAGCCATCCATTAATTCTTCTCTCCGGTCACCCTTCTATACACCCACTATCCATCCTTAATGTTATCCATCCCTCCATCCTGCTCTCCAGTCATCCAACTCTGCATCCATCTCGCTATCCATCAATGATCTCTACATCCTTACTCCCAATCAGCTCTACAGTCATCCATCCACCCTATCTCAATCTTTCTGGACATACCTCCTTCTCTTCACCCCCCCCCCACCCCCCTGCTTTACTTCCACTGCCACAGGTCATACTACAAGAGCTTTTTAGAAGCCAAATCTCCATTCAGTCAAAGGAGCCATAAACAATGTAAGCCTTTCACATTACAGAGGGATTGCCCAGTGACACCGCCCCTTCACCCCCTCAATCCAGAGGCTGCAGTGGTGGGTAATGAAGCCCCAGATGATGTACAATTGTTTGCAGCTTCGTAAATTCCACACTATTATGTACAAGCGGGAAGAAGGCTGCAGAGAGTGACATTGCAGGGCTGGTGATAATGCACGGTCTCTCATCCTCCCAGTGTCTGGGTCAAATGTCTCATTTTACAATTACCAGCAGTGAGACCCTAGTCTCTGTGCGGGAAACGACTTGACACTTGTAAGAAATTCAGTAAGAAATTCAAGCACACTGGTGGCGCACCAACCTACAAGACCAATAGTAGTGGCTTAATGAAAATGACGAGGGTCACCTACAATTCCTACTACTACCGGTGTAACTGTCCACAACCAGCAGTGCGTGTGGACCCACCCCCATTTCACATCCAGCAGAACAAAGAACAAGCATTGGCAAAGCCACTAGGTCTTGACTATGTAACATGTTTTGGCTTTGCTAATGATTTTTAGTTATGCTGCAAATGGCTGAAAGTAATGTAAACAAGCATTGGCATAGCCAATAGGTCGCACCTTTGGGACCTTATAAGTGTTTAGCCATGCAACGGTTGATGTTGTTGCTCCAAGGATATTGTGCTGCATAACTAAATACTTATAAGGTTCCAAAAGCGAGACCAATTGGCTATGCCAATGCTTGTTACTATGATCTAATCAGTGTGAACTCTAAAATACTTACAAGAGTTACACTGGGCAGATTGATCCAGTGTTACTCAAGCAAGCAGATCCAGTGGTACTTAAATGAAGCAGATCCAAAGTTACAAGAGGCAAAATGGCCCAGCGTTTCGCAAGGCAAGTTGGCCCAGAGTTACCCAAGGCAAGTTGGTCCAGAGCTGCACAAGGCAAGCGGATCCAAAGTAACACACGGCAAGCTGATCAAAAGCTACACCAGGCAAGCTGATCAAAAGTTACACAAGGCATGCTGATCCAGTATTATACAAGGAAAAGTTAATCCAGTGTTACACAAGATAAGCCTGATACAAAGTTGCACACGGAAATCTGCCAATCCATTGTTATACAAGGCAAGCTGTTCCAATGCTACACAGGGCAAGCTAGTCCAGAGTTAAACCTTGCAAGCTGATACAGTATTACACAAGATAAGCTGATCCAAAGTCACACAAGGCAAGCCTGATCCAGAGTTACACATGGTAAAGCTGGTCCATAGTTACATAATGAAAGTAGGTCCACAGTTAGATAGGGAAAGTAGGTCCAGAGTTACACAAGGCAAGCTGATCCAGTGTTACACAAGGCTAGCTGATCCATTATTACATCAGGCAAGCTGATCCTGTGTTATACAAGGCAAGCTGATCCAGTGTTACACAAGGCAAGCTGATTATATGCTACACCAGGCAAGCTGACCCAATGCTATATAATGCAAGCTGATTCACAGTTACACATAGGCAAGTTGGTCCAGAGTTAAAGAAGGCAATGCAATCCAGTATTATACAAGGCACAGTGATACAAAATTATAAAAGGTGTGTTGAACCAAAGTAACACAAGGCAAGCTGTCCAGAGTTACACAAGGTAAGCCTGATGAACTATTTACTTACCTTCAGTGACACCTTATCAGGTAGAGACTCTATCTAGCTACAGATTCCTTACTATAGAATTATCCCCAAGGGTCAGACTGGATCCGGAAACATTTTGTGAGCCGGGTCCCTGAATACCTGTAGGTGGTGTCAATCGACTCAGCGTGGCATCCTTTAAGGAACCTATTTACGACAGGGGACTAGAAGAGGGAAGGCTGATCTGGCAGCCTCAGGACAGCAGAGATGGCAGATAAATAATCCTTCCATGTGCCCAATGTAGAGCCCTGCTGGGCCAAGGTAAGGATACAAGAAAAATAGGCAATGGGGTGCAGATAAAGGGTCAGCCTGCTTGGCTGTACACCATGCCACAAACTTGCTCCTTCAGCTGCTGTATGCTGTCTTGGTGGAGTGATGCCGAGCTGCTAAGATAACATTACAGACCTTGGGTGGAAGGTCGAAAGCTGTCGACTGTTGCCGCTCAGTCTCCTCGCATGAAGGCAGAGATCCTCCTGAAGAAGATGTTTGCTTGGAGGACCGATTGCCATGCTCAAGAGCTAAAGGTTTCAGACTCTCCAAAGCCAATCTGGAGGCACAAGGATGACTTGACCGAGTTGTTCCTGATATTCTTAAGAACGCTGGGCAGGAGTGGTATGGACGGTAAGGCGAACAGGAGGCTGGAGCTTCACTCAAGATGAAAAGTGTCTCTGTGCGAGAGACGCTTTGGAAACTCTAGCATGCATAACTGCTGACATTGCGCATTCTCTGCAGTGGCAAACAGATGTAACGAATGCTCTCCCCACTACTAAAAGAGACCTTGCACCACCTCTGGATGTAGATGTCATTCGTGGTCCACTAGGCATCTTCTTCTGACTTTGTTCCCTCTGGCGTTCAGAGATCCCACCAGGTGTTGAACCACCGGGGAAATGTCCTGAAGTTCCAGCCATGCTCAGAAACATAGGGCCTCCTGACAAAGGGTCCAAGACCCCACCCCTCTCTGTTTGTTACAGTACCACATGGCGGTGGTGTTTGTCCATGAACACCTGTACTAGCGTTCCCTTGATGGAGGGTTGAAAGAATTTCAATGTCAGTTGGATCGCTCGGAACTCCAACTGGTTGAAGTGGAACCTGGATTCTGCCGGAGACCAGAGTCCTCTCATCTCCACCTCTCCCAGGTAGCTGCCCCAGCCCAGGAGTCACACATCTGTCACTACTGTCAGATCTGGTTGGGGAAGGTAAAGGGGTCTGCCGCTGACCCAATCGTGTTTGGTAACCACCACTGCAGATCTTTTGCAGTGCCCTCTGAGATCTGGACCATGATCTGGATCATGTCGAGGAGATTCCCCTGATTCTGTGCTCAATAGAACTTCAGGTCCCACTGCAGAGCCCACATATGCCAGTGGGCCTGTGCCACAGGCAGGAGGCAGGAGGCCATGAGGCCCAGCAGCCTCAGAGTCAGTCTCGCCGAAATCCAGGGAAGAGACTGAAACATCAATATAATATCCAGAATATTCTGAACTTGCTCCTCAGGAGGATAAGCCTGAAACTGCACCAGAAAGGCTCAGATGAAAGGAAGCATCTGAGAAGGGGTCAAGTGTGCTATTATTGTAGCGATTTATAAAAAGTGGGACAGCGGAATACCATGAAATGACAGGCACATAAGCTTGATCAATAGAATGCAAAAAATATCTTGTTCCATAATATTGAATAGGCTATGGGATTGGATAGAGCATGCAGAGATTCTCTCTAGTTGCCCAAATTATACGCTTCTTAGCTATCAAATGGAAGACTGTAGATGCAGAAGAAGGGCGATTATTCGTTCCTGGCCTCCAGAAATTTTCAGGCATCAATTAAAATGTCAAGATAACTCTAGTGATTAATCCTCTTCCTCGAAAGAGACCGGAGGTTTGTGTAGTGGAAGTTTTGACTCACACTAAGGTAGCGCAGAGGGTTAAAATACCTGCTGCTGAGAACATGTACTATGCCGATAACATTGTGCATATAATGTAAATAGGTCAGTAGGTTACTGCTTCTGTAAGAGAGCTCCTTTTGTAACTTGTTGTTTATAAGTCAAAATCCTTATTTTGAACATTGAGCTATGAACTGTCCTCAAAATGCTGCATGCAAACTTCAAGGTACATGTTAGAGCTATATGTTTTTTTGCCCAGTCTATCATCATCCTAATCTTTTGAAAAGGGGTTATTTGGGTAGAAAACATTCAATATTATTAAAGAAAATCCCTAACAATTATGTTACGTTTTAAATTCTGAATTTGTGCTTTTCCAGAATAAGGTCTCAAACTTTATTGCCTACCAGCATCGATTACATCTACAACTACACTACACATTATAGTCCTGTCTGATGCAACATTTCCTATACACTGATTTACTCACATATGATTGTCCCTGTGCAATGTGTGTGTGGTGTAAAGTGCCCTGACACCTTACACTGGTATGAGTGGTGCTATAAAACTAAATGAATCTGAGAGACAGTGGTTATGGAGACTTGAGGGGCACTGCTAAAGGGTGCTAGTGAGGGAATCCGTGGCACCGGTGGTCATTGGGAGGGGCGCCACCAGTGTTAAAACCCTGGTGATCAAGCAACATTTTGGTGAGCCAGCCAGGAGAGATTGGCACCTCAAACACAACTGCAGCCACAGGAAAGGGACTCCGCCCAGACGGATTCACATCTGCCCAGCAATTGGTTGGAAGTTCTGCTGAATCTGCGGGGCGGAGCTTCATCCTAAGGCCACCGTCAGAGGGTAAAAGACCACATATGATCCTTAGACCCCAACATTTGGCCTATGGCAAACTAAATTGCCTCAAGAGTAATTTTGCCACTGTCATTCCATAATTTCTTCTTGTTGGGAACGCCTTTACCCACCTGGAGAATAGACATACCATAACCAAAACATACCTCAACCTGTTACAAGGAGGCATCTCAATGAAATCCACTTGCATTCTGGTAAAAGGCCCTCCTTCTCGACCTATTGTTCCTAGACTCACCACTGTCTTTCTTCCTGGATTGTATTGCTGACAGATTAGGCATCTTTGACAAAGACTTTCTGCTACAAGTCTGAATTTTGCATTATACCAAGTCTGCTTGAAAGACCTAATCATGGCGTCTCTCCCTATATGTCCCTGTCTATGATACATCCGTGCCATGGCGGACATCATGCTGTCAGGCATAACTGGTCTTCCATCTCGATAGACCCACACATGATCCTTCTCTCTTGGTGCACATCCTGCTTTTACCCACTGTTTTATTTCTTCCTCTCCTGCTTCTTCCTGCAATTGTCTAACTTCTTCCCATGTTCCCACAGTATTAGTAAACATTGGGAAACAAGAAATCAATTCCTTTTCCTTTGCCCGATTGATTGAATTCTGATTTCGTGCACAATATTGCGCCATATCATTAGCGAATTTGTTACCAGTGGCAATGTAATCACCACTGCAGCTATGGGCAGCACATTTTACAACAGCCAATTGCCTAGGCAGCTGTATTGCCTCAAGCAACTTTCCAACCACTTCAGCATTCTTAATGGGAGTTCCACTTGAGGTTAGGAAACCTCTCTGCAGCCATATTTGGCCGAAGTCGTGGACTACCCCATAGCCGTGCTGGCTATCAGTCACCACCGTCACTCTCACACCCTTCCCAATCTTACATGCTCTGGTCAGGGCTACAAGTTCAGCTACTTGGGCTGATCTTACTCCTTTCAAATAGGATGCTTACATCACTGCTGCAACTGTACATACCGCGTATGCGGCACTCAGCACGCCATCATCTGTCCTCAAACAAGATTCATCAACAAACATGACATAACCACATTCTGGTAAGGGTTCATCTTTTATGTCAGGTCATGGTTTTGTACAAAAATCAAGTACATCCAAACCGTCATGATCTGCTTCATCTCTTACTTCCACATGCTCTACATCTGGCAACAGTCTTGAAGGATTCACATTCACACATCTCACAAGACTCACATTTGTTGCACCCAAAATGACCTTTATATACTTAGTCAGTCGGCTGTGCGTCATATACTGAGTACGACTCCTTGTTAAAAGGATCGCCACATCATGAGGTACAAACACTTTCACAGGATATCCCATCACAATTCCCTCACTCTGTTCCAAATTTCGACATGTAGCAGCTACTGCTTTCAAACACCCAGGAAGGGCTACAGCTACTGGGTCCAACATGGATGAAAAATACGCAATTGGTTTCCTCAGTTTTCCATACTAGAACAGAGAGTGCACATCCATTTCTCTCACTGCAATACAACTCAAATTGCTTGTCATAATCAGGCATTCCTAATGCAGGCGCTTCACACAATCCTTCTCTCAATCTTTTGAATGCTGTCAATTCCTCTTTATTCAAATCAATTGGATCTCTCACATCACTTCTTGTCAATCGTACCAAAGGTTTTGCAATCAATGATAAATTGCTTATCCACTGACGACAATATCCAACCATTCCCAGAAACATTCTCATTTCTCTTTGGGTCATTGGTGGACTCATTCTTTTTATAATTCTGATTCTGTCTATTGTTATTTTCCTGTGTCCTTTCTCAATGTTATGTCCTAAATATTGTACTTCCTTCTTACAAAATTGTAATTTTGATGGTGACACTTTTTTCCTCCATCTGCCAAATGATTCAGCAAGGCTACTGTGTCTACCTCACAAGCTTCACGAGTTTTCGATGCCACAAGCAGGTCATCGATATATTGAACCAATACAGAATTTTCAGGCATTTCTAGACTTTCCAAAGACTTCTTCAATGGCTGATTAAATATTGAGGGGCTTTCTGTATACTCCTGAGGAATTCGGCACCACGCCAAAATACGCTCACCGAAACGAAATGCAAAAATTTGCTGACTGTCATGGTGCAATGGGATGTAAAAGAAAGCATGGCACAGATTAATCACTGTATACCATTCTGCGTCATGAGGGATCGGATATAAAATCACAGATGGATTCGGTACAATGGGACAACATGGTACAACAATTTTGTTTATCTTTCTCAGATCTTGCACTATCCTGAACTTCCCACTAGGCTTCTTCAGTCCCATTATTGGTGAATTACATGGGCTACTCATTATTTCTCTCAAGATTCCTTGTTTTATCATTTTCTCAATCACAGGAGTAACTCCTTCGATTATTTCAGGTGTCAATTTATATTGTGGGACATTTGTGTATCTTACTCCTTCTTTTACAGTTATTTTTACTGGATCTACATTTCTCATCAATCCTACATCTTCTCCAGTGAAATCCCAAACTTCTGCTTTAACAGTTTGTTTTAATTCTTTTGGTAATTCGTCAGGGTTAAAAACAGCATAGGTTCCTGTAACCTCTTTCTCTCTGTTTGCCATTGTCATTTTATACAGCACGTCATCATCTGGTGTTTCAAAGGCTATTCCATCTGGAGTACAAAATATGGTGCAGTTCATCTTGCACAATAAATCTCTACCTAACAAGTTTACAGGACTAGTGTCGCACACGATGAACCGGTGCATTTCAGAAAATTTCCCTATACTAACTTTCACTGGTTCTGTAAGGTAAGTTTTAATCTGTCTGTTGGATACACCAACTACTTGGATCGTTTCATCCAAGAGAGGAAGATTCTTGACATCAGCTGATCTAACAGTTGATCGAGTAGCACCAGTATCAACTAGGAAAGTAATATTTTCATTATTAACTTTTCCATCTACAAATGGGCCTGTCTGGTCTACTTCTAGAGTTGCGCCAAGCACGCACTCTTCTTCCTCCCCTCTTCTAAATCGCTTTCATTGCATTGCAGCCAATAATGCGAAGCAGCGCTAGCGCGTGGCGGCTTATTTACCTGTTCTTCGTTGTAGAATCCATTCTCTTTACTATACTTCTGGCAATTTTTGTTCTGTGGAAAAGGTGGTTTTGGCACCTGATTCTGTTGTGCTACAACCTGCTGTTGTCGTTGCTGTTGACCACTCACCTCATTCTGCACCTGTGGATTCAATGATGCATTTTCATCGTTAGTACTCGGAGGAAATTTACACTCGGATTTCCAATGCCCTATCCTACCACAATTATGACATGGAAATTTGTTTTTATCTTTCTCGATATTCCCTTTATTTTTCCCTGCATTACATTTTTGTCTTGACCCTGCTTGTTCCGCTAATTGAGCTTCCTGTCTCTCTGCTACTTTTACTTGTGCCCACATAGCCTTTTCTTTCAATTTTCGCTGTTTTGCTTCAATGTCACCACTGAAATATTTAGCATGTCTCAATACTTCGTCTATTTTCTTATTTTGCCAATCTACGGTATGTTGTTTTATCATTTCACTAATTTCTGGACGAAGACCATATACAAATCTGTATAGGAAATGACTGACATCCTTGTCACTTAGATTTTCATCTCCACTGAATTGTTTAAAGGCTAAAATTAACCTCTCATAATTGGCAGGCTTTGCTTTCCTGATGTGTTCTGTCAATTTTTACCCAATCTGTCTCTTTAGGGGGTACCTTGTTTTTCAAAAATGCCATAACCTGTTCATATTTCTTCATTACCTCGGGGTCTGGAGCCCCTATTTTTGGATCCCTTGGGTATTCCTGTGTCGGCCAATCTATCATGATTTTACACTCTGTCCATAAATCTGCTGGTACTATTATGTCAAACAAGCTATTTAGATCAATCCACAATACTTTGGATAATTTTACAAATCTATCCACCTGTCTATACCACTCAACGGGTTTTTCACGCTGTCGAGGGAAGTCATTCGTAAATGACAAAATATCCTGTCTAGTCCATGGGACATGTACATATCCTCCTCCTGGAATCTCTCTCATAGTGCATTCTGTCACAACCTTCTCTTTCTCTCTGACAGGGAAAATGGTCCTACTGGCTTCTCTACATTTCCTTGTCCAAAATCCTTTTGTGTTTCTGACATTGACTCCACTATTGTCATATGTTTTTCTGCACAGTTTTGACCTACAAACGGGTTATTTAAAAAATGTGGTTCAATCATACTCATTGTCTGTCTCCATGGATTCTCATTCTGATTCATTCTTGGTTGTTCAGCCGGTTTACTACTTTTATAAGGAACTGTCAAAGAATGTTCGCTATCTTTCTGTTTATCAAAAATAGGCATTACTGGACCTATCGTTACTGGAACGGTTACCACTTCCAGATTCTTAGTCAATTCTCTTATTTTCTCGGTTAATTCTAGGGTCGTTTTCGCTAGTTCTGCTGAATTTTCATCATTTACTTTACCTCCAGACTTCTTCTCTACCTCTCTAATGGAATTTTTCCTTCCCAAATCTTGGAACTCTGGTTCCGATTTTATGATTCGTACTGTTTCTTTCATTGGGGCACTTGGGGTTAATATTTCTGGTTCTGGTCGATATGGAGGTGGATTCTTATAAAACATATCATCAAGAATATCATCCTCTGATTCATTCATTCCATACCCACTCGATTCCACATTATGCCTCTTTTCTACACACTATCTTCCTTCATTCTCTCCTGCAGTTCTTACAGGAAACAAACCCTCAGTCATACTCGCATTCCACCACCTTCTCATTCGATCATCATCCGTCTTATGTCCGTATGATCTGCCAAACATGTATCTATATCCTCCACCATTTCTCTGTCTTTCTCGGTCATGCATCTCGTCTTCCCACTCCGTCAATGCCTCAAATTGTGTCGGTCTAGGTCTTGGTTCTAAATTCATCATTTTCTCTCTCAAATTTCTCAAAACTGCCAAATTAAATGAACCATGTTCTGGAAAAGCCAACACTCCGTCCTTTTCGGTATACGTGACCCAATTATGTAACCAAATACAGGGTTTTCGGTGGAGGAAGTAACTGTCCTTCCCTCGTTACAATCGGTTTGTCCTTTTTAAACTACTTCTTAATTCTACCAAACCAAGACTTTTTCTCCTTTTCTGGTGGATCGTAATACATTTTCCTTTCTTTCGTGTATCACTAGTCTCTCCTTACAACTGTACCGCTATTCTGTCCAATCGCAACGCGACTCACACTAACGCACCAATTCGGAGCGTCTATGTCACTCTTACAATTCTCCAATCCCAGCGCGACTCACACTAACGCACCAATATGGAGCGTCTAAGTCACCCTGTATTTCTCCACTCCTAGCGCGGCGCAAACTAACGCACCAATCCGGAGCGTTTTAAGTTTCTGACCGACTGTCCAATCCCAGCGCAGTCGTTCTGACATCACCAGCCGCTGCGGCAGCTCCTGCTCCTGTCTACCCCTCCTTCACAAAATCCTCTCGGTAAGTTTTTGTTTCAAATTTACAATTCTGATTAGTAACAACATAAAAACACCACCATTGTCCGCTTCGCTAACCAAGGAATAGCAATAGACCTTTCTCACGAGAATTCCATCTTTCCCGAGAGCAGCGCTTACCTCTGCCCTACTACGGAATCGTTACTTCCGTTGATAAAGTAGCACATCCCTCTACCTTACACTTTCTCTAGAATTAAGACACATAGTTGGAGACCCAATGCTCCTGAGAAATAAAACTAGAGTTTCACAATTAACCCGAATGCCTTTACATTCACGCACGTTCACACTAGAAAATGTAGTACATTCACACAGAATCCTGTCTCTCCCGAGAACAGCGAACAGTCTGTCCTAATACAGAATTATGACATACGTTAACAAAGAAGCGCTTCCCTCTTCTTTGTCCTTCTAGCAAGCTCAGAGAACACCTGTTACCTTTCCAGTGATAAGCGTTATCGGAATGCCATTTGGACTCCTGGTACCTAAGACCAAAATTTCACAGGTAAGCTTCGCTATCATACACACTTCTCTCACACAGAAAATGTCTCTAATGGCAACACACGATGATGTCACAGAATCGAACCCAGACAATGCGCCATGCAACTTCAATCGTTACACGTTTCTCCCTGTGTACCTACAGGGCAAACACAATTCCGTCTTTCCCGAGAGCAGCGCTTACCTCTGCTCTACTATGGAACCGTTACAAACTTCTGACTTCCTACATCCCAGAAGCCGTGCAAATGACATATAACTCAACACAACTCACATAGAGGGTTAGTACATAAACCAATATCAATAACCAATAATCACTAAGCTATTTACAATAATAATCACCAAACCAAAACAATAAAAACCATCATCCTGCTACCAGAAAAACTGTTGCAGCGTGAAACATCAAATTCCACCTTCGACACAGACCATATACCTCAATAGTAAATTCACTCAAATACATTCATTGGTGGGGCCCATAACACCAACACTCACACTCTGTTGATCTGCTTCCCTAGAGGAATAAGCTTCCAAACGCTGACATTAAAGGATTATCTGTACCTAACTCTAAATGCATTGACTCCAACCCTAAGATATTCCCCTCATAAGGAGATGAATCATTTAGTTGTTAAATATGGTTTTAGTGAACACAATCATTTATCTATACTTTACTCATTAATCTAGATTTTCTTCTTCAAATAATCGACACCACACATTTGTCAATTAATCAAATATCATTTATCTAAGAAAATTGCAAATTGTTAGAAATCATCATCAGAACCGCAGAACATCATATTTACCTAATCTGGCTACAAGTCGTCCTCTAAGTCAGTCAAGTCGTGGAAAAACCTTTTAATTTCATCAAAGTTAGGCCGCAATTCAGTCTCTCAAAGATTCAGGATAACAGCTGTTCAGCAGTGTCACCGTCCTCTCCGTCAGCATAACGTCAGGAAATCGAGTTCGTCAAGGAAGAAGAGAGTTTTGAAGCAACCCCCAGTTCATTTCCCTACCTACTTTAATAATGAAAATAATGTCAAAAAGTATCAAGATTGGGGTTTTAGAAAGTTCTGATTGGTCATCTTGGGGTCGAACGGTAAAGTTCTCACAAAGTCTGCAAAATGAAGTCATCGCACTTGCTGGTTCCGGTTTTAAGACAGTCCTTTGTATAATTGTTGGCAAAGTTCCCGGAGCAACCTTGACTAGGACATCATCTCCTAGGGTCAGGACCAGGCCACTGTTGCTGGCGGTGACGCATGCGCACTTCACCCAGAACCTCGTGTTGTCAGGAGCAGTCACGTTCAACGTCTCGTTCAGCCATTTTGACTAGGCCGAAATGGGCAACTTAAGCAAAACAAACACAAAAACGTAATTAAAACATAAAAATGGCTAATAAAATGTTAATCCCTCGCTAATACCCTTATGTGTAAGTAATTATCTAGCAGAAAGCAACATCCAAAGCGTTTATACTCACTTAATAAAGCACAATTTACAATCACATCACAAAAGCAACATATATGATGCAATATTCTCATTTTCTATTCTCAGTATGCGTACATGTGTTCGTTTACAATTAGTTTAGCCATTCAAAGTGCAATTCCCGCGTGTAATTCTTTTGTTAATATGATTGATAAGTCTTTCACTACACACAAATTAATAATATTACTATTAGTTAATTATTCAGATTAATATAAACATGCAGAATGGGGGGGTATACAAAATTTTGTACTACCCGCTACAGCACCGACACCTATGGAAATCTAACAAACCTATACATTTTTGAAAAGTTGACATATTGGGAAATGCAGGATGGGGTTACTTGTCAGGCTTTCACCAGGTTCTGTTACTCACAATCCCTTGCAAACCTCAAACTTTGTAAACAAAAAAACACATTTTTCTCACATTTCTGTGATGGAAAGTTCTGGAATCTGCGTTGATCCACAAAATGCCACACAGCCCGTAACCACCAATCTCTTCCGATAAAAATGGAACCTCACTTGTGTGGGTAGGCCTAGTGCCACTGACAGGAAATAGTCCAAAATGCGCCCTCGACAAACCACATTTTTACAGTGAAAACTGACCTTTTTTGCAAAGTGCTAGCTGTAGATTTAGAACCCTAGCTCTGCCGGCACAACGGAAACCTAGAAAACCTATACATTTTTTAAAAGTAAACACCCATGGGAATACAGGATGGGGTGACTTGTCTGGCTCTCACCAAGTTCTGTTACCCAGAATCCCTTACAAATCTCAAACTTTGCACACAAAACAACAAATTTTCCTCCCATTTCTTAGATGGAAAGTTCTGGATCTGCGTGGATCCACAAAATTCCACACACCCCACAATGTCCTCACTTGTATGGGTAGGCCTAGTGCCCGTGACAGGAATTGGCACAAAACGCAACGTGGACTCACCACTTTTTTACAGTGAAAACGTACCCTTTTTTGCAAAGTGCCTTGCTGTAGAATGTGAACCCTGGCTCTGCCGGTACCTAGGGAAACTTAGCAAACCTGTACATTTTTGAAGACTAGACACCCAGCGGAATCCAGGATGGGGTGACTTATCTGGCTCTCACCAGGTTCTGTTGCCCAGACTCCCTTGCAAACCTCAAACTTAGTAAACAAAACAACACATTTTCCTAACATTTCTGTTATGGAAAGTGCTGGAATCTGCGTGGATCAACAAAATTCCACCCAACCTACATTCCCCAACATCTTCCGATAAAAATGGTACCTCACTTGTGTGGGTAGCCCTAGTGCCCGTGATAGGAATTAGGCCCAAAACGCAATGTGGAGAACCCTCATTTTACAGTGAAAACTGACCCTTTTTTTGCTATGTGCATAGGTCTAGATTTTGAACCGTAGCTCTGCTGGCACATAGGGAAACCTAGCAAACCAATCCATTTTAAAAACCAGACACCCAGCGGAATCCATGATGGGGTGACTTGTCTGGCTCTTACCAGGTTCTGTTTCCCAGGCTCCCTTGTAAACCTCAAACTTAGTAAACAAAACAACACATTTTCCTAACATTTCTGTTATGGAAAGTGCTGGAATCTGCGTGGATCAACAAAATTCCACCAAACCTGCATTTCCCAACATCTTCCAATAAAAATGGTACCTCACTTGTGTGAGTAGATCAAGTGCCTGTGATAGGAATTAGGCCCAAAACGCAACGTGTACAACCCACATTTTACAGTGAAAACTGTGTCTAGCTCTGGATTTTGCACCCTAGCTCTGCCGGCACATAGGAAAACCTAGCAAACCTATACATCTTTAGAAGCTAGACACCCAGGGGAATCCAGGATGGGGTGACTTGTGTGGCTCACTCCAGGGCTCCTTACCCAGAATCCTTGCAAACCTCAAACTTTGTAAAAAAAACAAATTTTCCTCACATTTCTGTGATGGAAACTTCTGGAATCTGTGTGGATCCACAAAATTCCACTGACCCTGAATTCCCCAACGTCTTCTGATAACAATTGTACCTCACTTGTGTGGGTAGACCTAATGCCTGTTGTTGGACTTGGCCCTTCTGGCAAGTTCACCCCTAGAACTTTTTGCAGTATCCTAGCCTTTTTCCTGTGTGGTACTAGTGGTTTTAGTCCTCTAGCCGCTTTCACACTGTGTCCCAGTGGAAAACGCGTGCGCTCTGGGTTACATTGAGTGAGACTGACCTGCCCTCCCACAGGAATGCATGGGGGAATGTATGTGTCCCTGGTAGTTCCTGATGCGTGGGGAGTGCAGGTGCGAGTTTGGTATGTACAGACTCGTGTGATAAAATGCTGCGCGATGATGTGTGCAGCGTGCATGTATCTAGTATGGAGGTGCCACTTCTAATAGTGGGCATTTCTGTGCGCAATGTGAAATGAGTGCCTTGTCTGGTGATTGGCTGGCTGAGGTCATGTGACGGGCTAGGGAATCCCCAGAGTCAGGATGGGTCTGCCCCGGTGGTGAATGGAGAGAGCTGCATGTGGATGAGTGGGAGGAGTACACCTAGGACCTGAATAGGGCTGGGCTTTCCCCACACAATGCTGTCTCCGTCCCCTGTGGTGCGACTGATGACCCTGGCCTGTTCTGTGAATAGGGAGAGGGGCTGAGCAAAACAAAGTGCTCAAGAACCAGTTGCATCTGGTTCGCCCCTCCCCTGCACCTTTGGAAACAAAGGAACCTGTGTATAACAAGGGGCTGTGTCCCCTTACAAAATGTTCTTGCTCTGACTCGAATCAACCAGGGGCGTGCTGCTGCTGGGGCCCAGGGGAAGGCTTGCCTCCCAGGGCCCTGCCCAGCCCCTGAATGCCTGATGGACTTTGTGGGACCTTTTTGCTGTTTTCTTGACCTATCAAGGACTTTTGTTTCTAGCTCCTGGTGAGCGCTTGGACCCTGACAGGAGGGGCTTGCTGCTGGTGGGGCCCAGGAGGGACCGCCATGGGGGCTGCCTCCCTGCTGGAGGGCCCTGTGTGCTGGCCCCTGGGCCCTACATTGCCCCCTGGATGCTGCCAAAGCGTGGTTCAAACATTTGTGCGCCCGGAATGCGCTGCGCTTCCCCAAGAGAGGGAGAGCCTAGGGGCTGAGCAGCGCGGCGCTGCAGCCCTGACTGAGGGAATCCCCAGCGTAGGGATTCCCCCATGATGCCTTAATTACGGGTGCCACCCCGCTTGTGATTTAAAAGAGCAGGTGCCCACCCTGCTTTATATTCCAATTCGGAGGTAGCCCACCCCTCATAGTGCCTGTTCGATGTTATAGCGGGAGCCCACCGCCCGATTCACCGCCGCGGCCCGAGCCGCGAAAGCACTTCTGCCCGGGTCGCGCTCTGCGCGCGCAACCCGGAAGTCAGGCAAGCATTGCCTAGGACGTGGGCGGGCCCTGTTGCCGCCAGGGAAGAGGAAGGCCGGTGACGTGTCGCGGGGCTCCCGTGAGGAAGAGGGAGCCCCACGTAATTCCTGAGTAGTCCCGGGTCCCAGGAGGGGGCCTGGGTGAAGTGTGAGCACAGCGCGAGGCTCCTGTCGGCGAGGGAAGCCCCGCGCCGCATGAGAAGTGCTGCCGCTCCGCACAGACCGCGAAGAAGACAGCGTCCCCCCGCCGCCTCCGGAGAGCAGCCTGGTGAGTAGAGCTGCCTGGAGGGGGGGGGAGGGCGCCAGATAGAGGCACCCGTGCAGTGCTAAGCCTGTGAGGCTCCAACGGGGCCATCAGTATTTTAGAGCCAGAGGGCTCCAACAAAGGGGGCAGTATTGTTCTTGAGCCCAGAGAAGGCTCCAACGCTCGGGGCCATAGATATTCACGGAGCCAGTGTGCTCCAGAGGGGCTACATATTTCCAGAGCCAGATGGCTCCAACGAAGGGGGCATTATTGTTTCTGAGCCTGCGAGGCTCCAACGCTTGGGGACATGTGTATGTTTCAGAGCCCAGGGGGCTCCAGCGTGTTGGATATTGCTACAGGGGCCATTGAGAGCCCATGCCTCCTATTTGCCTTCTCCAGCTGCAGCGTTTAGGCCCTGTTCTTGTCCCCAGCTGCCCAGCAAGTAGTGGGCAGCTGCTACGTTTAGGTTCTGGTGCGACCTGGACCCTAATGTGATTGAGGTGTTATTGCGATTCATGCTAATGTGGTTTTGGTGCTAGGAAATGTACTGTGTGTAGCATGTTTTGCACACCCTGTGTTTTATACATCTAAATGTGGTCATTTCTGCCTAGGAGGTTGTTTCACCTGTTTAGGTTGGTGTTAGGGAGATTGTACTTCCCTGTGCGATATACGCCCCTAGTGTAGGTATACGTAGGTGGTTAGGTCTAATGCGTTAGACCAAGGAGAAATTGCATAATGTGTTTATGCCCCTGTGATGGATGCAGGATAGGTTTTATACCTGTTGCTAGTGTAATGACGCTGAGGTCATTATTGTGCCAGTAGTTACTGGTTGTGCTAGTTTGTGCTACAGTAATTTTATATCCTAAGTTCTAAAAGTGCTAATTCCTGACAGTGGTCCATGTGGCCCTGTCCCCTGTACATGTAATCCCTTGCAAAATTCTGCCCAGTGACAGTTGGCACAGTGTAAATTGTGTGAATATTATCTAATGGGTTTTGGTATAATACAAAGGCTATTTTTATATATAACCTTGTGTGGAGTTTCTTTTGTGGTGGGCCTTGGGTCTTGTTGCTGGGTGCGCGCGCAAACGCTTTACACATTGACTCCGGGATAAGCCTGACTGCTCGTGCCAAGCTACCAAGGGGGTGAGCAGGGGTTATCTTTGGCGTATAACTCCCCAGCCCTGACTAGAGTGGTGGTTTCTGCCTGGCTTTGGCGCAAGCCCTAGCCAACCAGAAATCCCATTTCTAACACCTGTGATAGAAAATAGGCCCAAAACGCAATGTGGACAACCCGCATTTTTACAGTGAAAACTGACCCTTTTTTTGCAAAGTGCCTGGCTCTAGATTTTGCACCCTAGCTCTGCCGGCACCTAGGGAATCCTAGCAAACCTATACATTTTTGAAAGGTTGACATGTTGGGAAATGCAGGATGGGGTTACTTGTCAGGCTTTCACCAGGTTCTGTTACTCAGAATCCCTTGCAAACCTCAAACTTTGTAAACAAAAAAACACAATTCTGTGATGGAAGTTCTGGAATCTGCGTTGATCCACAAAGTGCCACACACACCCCGCAATCCCCTATGTCTTCCGATAAAAATGGTACCTCACTTGTGTGGGTAGGCCTAGTGCCTGTGAGAGGAAATGGCGCAAAACGCAACATGGACACACCACATTTTTACAGTGAAAACTGACTCTTTTTCTGCAAAGTGCCTAGCTGCAGATTTTGAACCCTAGCTCTGCCGGCACCTACGAAAACCTATACAGTTTTTTAAAAGTAAACACCCATGGGAATCCAGGATGAGGTGACTTGTCTGGCTTTCACCAGGGTCTGTTACCCAGAATCCCTTGCAAATCTCAAACTTTGCAAAACAAATCAAATTTTCCTCACATTTCTGGTATGGAAAGTTCAGGATCTGCGTGAATCCACAAAATCCCACACACTCCACAATGTCCAACATCTTACAATAAAAATGGTACCTCACTTGTATGGGTAGGCCTAGTTCCCGTGACAGGAATAGGCGCAAAACGCAACGTGGACAAACCACTTTTTTAAAGTGAAAACGTACCATTTTTGCCAAGTGCCTAGCTGTAGAAATTTGACCCTAGCTCTGCCAGCCCCTGGGAAACCTAGCAAACCTATACATTTTTGAAAACTAGACACCCAGCGGAATCCAGAATGGGGTGACTTGTCTGGCTCTCACCAGGTTCTGTTGCCCAGACTCCCTTGCAAACCTCAAACTTAGTAAAAAAAACAACACATTTCCCTAATATTTCTGTTATGGAAAGTGCTGGAATCTGTGTGGATCAACAAAATTCCACCAAACCTGCATTCCCCAACATCTTCCGATAAAAATGGTACCTCACTTGTGTGGGTAGACATAGTGCCCGTGATAGGAATTAGGCTCAAAACGCAACGTGGACAACCCACATTATAAAGTGAAAACTGACCCTTTTTTTTCAAAGTGCCTAGCTCTATATTTTGAACCCTAGCTCTGCCGGCACATAGGAAAACCAAGCAAACCTGTACATTTTTAAACAGTTGACATCCAGGGGAATCCAGGATGGGGTTACTTGTCTGGCTTTCACCAGGTTCTGTTACTCAGAACCCCTTGCAAAACTCAAGCTTTGTAAACAAAAAAACACATTTTTTTCAAATTTCTGTGATGGAAAGTTCTGGAATCTGCGTTGATCCACAAAGTGCCACACACCCCGCAATCCCCGATGTCTTCAGATAAAAATGGTACCTCACTTGTGTGGGTAGGCCTAGTGCTTGTGACAGGAAATGGCGCAAAACGCATCATGGACACACCACATTTTTACAGTGAAAACTGACCCTTTTTCTGCAAAGTGCCTCGCTGTAGATTTTGAACCCTAGCTCTGCCGGCACCTACGGAAACCTAGTAAACCTATACATTTTTAAAAAGTGGACACGCAGGGAAATCCAGGATGGGGTTACTTGTCTGGCTTTCACCAGGTTCTGTTACTCAGAATCCCTTGCAAACCTCAAACTTTGTAAACAAAAAACACATTTCCCTCAAATTCCTGTGATGGAAAGTTCTGGAATCTGCGTTGATCCACAAAGTGCCACACGCCCCGCAATCCCCAATGTCTTCCGATAAAAATGGTACCTCACTTGTGTGGGTAGGCCTACTGCCCATGACAGAAAAAGGGGCAGAAGGCAACGTGGACACACCACATTTTTACAGTGAAAACTGACCCTTTTTCTGCAAAGTGCCTAGCTGTAGATTTTGAACCCTAGCTCTGCCGGCACCTAGGAACACCTAGCAAACCTATACATTTTTAAAAGCTAGACACCCAGGGGAATCCATCATGGGGTGACTTGTATGGCTCTCTCCAGGGTCCCTTACCCAGAATTCTTGCAAACCTCAAACTTTGTAAAAAAACAAACAATTTTCCTCACATTTCTGTGATGGAAAGTTCTGCAATCTGCGTGGATCTACAAAATTCCACCGACCCTGAATTCCCCAACGTCTTCTGCTAAAAATGGTACCTCAATTGTATGGGTAAACCTAGTGCCTGTGATAGGAAATAGGCCTAAAACGCAACGTGGACAACCCACATTTTTACAGTGAAAACGGACCCTTTTTTTGCAAAGTGCCTGGCTCTAGATTTTGAACCCTAGCTCTGCCGGCACCTAGGGAAACCTAGCAAACCTATACATTTTTGAAAAGTTGACATGTTGGGAAATGCAGGATGGGGTTACTTGTCAGGCTTTCACCAGGTTCTGTTACTCAGAATCCTTTGCAAACCTCAAACTTTGCAACAAAAAAAAACACAAATTGTCCTCCCATTTCTGTGATGGAAAGTTCTGGATCTGCGTGGATCCACAAAATTCCGCACACCCCACAATGTCCTCACTTGTATGAGTAGGCCTAGTGCCCGTGATAGGAATTGGCACAAAACAAAATGTGGACTAACCACTTTTTTACAGTGAAAACGTACCCTTTTTTGCAGAGTGCCTAGCTGTAGAATTTGAACCCTGGCTCTGCCGGCACCCAGGGAAACCTAGCAAACGTTTAGATTTTTGAAAACTAGACACCCAGCGGAATCCAGGATGGGGTGATTTGTCTGGCTCTCACCAGGTTCTGTTGCCCAGACTCCCTTGCAAACCTCAAACTTAGTAAACAAAACAACACATTTTCCTAACATTTCTGTTATGGAAAGTGCTGGAATCTGCATGGATTAACAAAATTCCACCCAACCTGCATTCCCCAACATCTTCCGATAAAAATGGTACCTCACTTGTGTGGGTAGGCCTAGTGCCACTGACAGGAAACAGCCCAAAATGCGGCGTCGACAAACCACATTTTTACAGTGAAAACGGACCTTTTTTGCAAAGTGCCTACTTGATCGGCTTTCACCAGGGTCTGTTACTCAGAATCCCTTGCAAACCTCAAACTTTGTAAACAAAAAATACATTTTCCTCAAATTCCTGTGATGGAAAGTTCTGGAATCTGCATTGATCCACAAAGTGCCACACACCCCGCAATCCCCAATGTCTTCCGATAAAAATGGTACCTCACTTGTGTGGGTAGGCCTAGTGCCCATGACAGGAAAAGGCGCAAAACACAACGTGGACACACCACATTTTTACAGTGAAAACTGACCCTTTTTTTGCAAAGTGCCTAGCTTTAGATTTTCAACCCTAGCTCTGCCAGCACCTAGGAAAACCTAGCAAACCTATATATTTTTAAAAGCTAGACACCCAGGGGAATCCAGGATGGGGTGACATGTCTGGCTCTCTCCAGGGTCCCTTACCCAGAATCCTTGAAAACCTCATACTTTGTAAAAACAAATACATTTTCCTCACATTTCTGTGATGGAAAGATCTGGAATATGCGTGGATCCACAAAATTCCACCGACCCTGAATTCCCAACGTCTTCTGATAAAAATGGTACCTCAATTGTATGGGTAGACCTAGTGCTTGTGATAGGAAATAGGCCTAAAACGCAACGTGGACAACCCACATTTTTACAGTGAAAACTGACCCTTTTTTTGCAAAAGTGCCTAGCTCTAGATTTTGAACCCTAGCTCTGCTGGCACATAGGAAAACCTACCAAATCTATACATTTGTTAAAAGTTGACATGCAGGGGAATCCAGGATGGGGTTACTTGTCTGGCTCTCACCAGGTTCTGTTGCCCAGACTCCCTTGCAAACCTCAAACTTAGTAAACAAAACAACACATTTTCCTAACATTTCTGTTATGGAAAGTGCTGGAATCTGCATGGATTAACAAAATTCCACCCAACCTGCATTCCCCAACATCTTCCGATAAAAATGGTACCTCACTTGTGTGGGTAGACCTAGTGCCCGTGATAGGAATTAGGCCCAAAACGCAATGTGGACAACCCACATTTTACAGTGAAAAATGACCCTTTTTTTGCAAAAGTGCCTAGCTCTAGATTTTAAACCCTAGCTCTGCCGGCACCTAGGGAAACCTAGCAAACCTATACATTTTTGAAAACTAGACACCCAGCGGAATACAGGATGGGGTGACTTGTCTGGCTCTCAATAGGTTTTGTTTCCCAGGCTCCCTCGCAAACCTCAAACTGAGTAAACAAAACAACACATTTTCCAAACATTTCTGTTATGGAAAGTGCTGGAATCGGCCTGGATCAACAACATTCCACCAAACCTGCATTCCCGAACATCTTCCTTTAAAAATGGTACCTCACTTGTGTGTGTAGACCTAGCGCCTGTGATAAGAATTAGGCCCAAAACGCAACATGGACAACCCACATTTTACAGTGAAAACTGACCCTTTTTATGCAAAGTGCCTAGCTCTAGATTTTGCACCCTAGCTCTGCTGGCACATAGGAAAACCTAGCAAACCTATACATTTTTGAAAAGTTGACATGCAGGGGAATCCAGGATTGGGTTACTTGATCGGCTTTCACCAGGGTCTGTTACTCAGAATCCCTTGCAAACCTTAAACTTTGTAAACCAAAAACACATTTCCCTCAAATTCCTGTGATGGAAAGTTCTGGAAACTGCATTGATCCACAAAGTGCCACACACCCCGCAATCTCCACTGTCTTCCGATAAAAATGGTGCCTCACTTGTGTGGGTAGGCCTAGTGCCCATGACAGGAAAAGGCGCAAAACACAACGTGGATACACCACATTTTTACAGTGAAAACTGACCCTTTTTTTGCAAAGTACCTAGCTTTAGATTTTCATCCCTAGCTCTGCCAGCACCTAGGAAAACCTAGCAAACCTATACATTTTTAAAAGCTAGACACCCAGAGGAATCCAGGATGGGCGTGACTTGTCTGGCTCTCTCCAGCGTCCCTTACCCAGAATCCTTGAAAACCTCATACTTTGTAAAAAAAAAAAAACATTTTCCTCACATTTCTGTGATGGAAAGTTATGGAATCTGCGTTGATCCACAAAATGCCACATACCCCGAAATCCCCAATCTCTTCTGATAAAAATGGTACCTCACTTGTGTGGGTAGGCCTAGTGCCACTGACAGGAAACAGCCCAAAATGCGGCATCGACAAACCACATTTTTACAGTGAAAACTGACCTTTTTTGCAAAGTGCCTAGCTGTAGATTTTGAATGCTAGCTCTGCCGGCACATAGGAACCTAGCAAACCTATACATTTTTGAAAAGTTGACATGCAGGGGAATCCAGGATGGGGTTACTTGATCGACTTTCACCAGGGTCTGTTACTCAGAATCCCTTGCAAACCTCAATCTTTGTAAACAAAAAATACATTTTCTTCAAATTCCTGTGATGGAAAGTTCTGGAATCTGCATTGATCCACAAAGTGCCACACACCCCGCAAACCCCAATGTCTTCAGATAAAAATGGTACCTCACTTGTGTGGGTAGGCCTAGTGCCCATGACAGGAAAAAGAGCGAAACACAACGTGGACACACCACATTTTTACAGTGAAAACTGACCCTTTTTTTGCAAAGTGCCTAGCTTTAGATTTTCAACCCTAGCTCTGCCAGCACCTAGGAAAACCTAGCAAACCTATATATTTTTAAAAGCTAGACACCCAGGGGAATCCAGGATGGGGTGACATGTCTGGCTCTCTCCAGGGTCCCTTACCCAGAATCCTTGAAAACCTCCTACTTTGTAAAAACAAATACATTTTCCTCACATTTCTGTGATGGAAAGTTCTGGAATATGCGTGGATCCACAAAATTCCACCGACCCTGAATTCCCCAACGTCTTCTGATAAAAATGGTACCTCAATTGTATGGGTAGACCTAGTGCTTGTGATAGGAAATAGGCCTAAAACGCAACGTGGACAACCCACATTTTTACAGTGAAAACTGACCCTTTTTTTGCAAAGTGCCTAGCTTTAGATTTTCAACCCTAGCTCTGCCAGCACCTAGGGAAACCTATCAAACCTATACATTTTTGAAAAGTTGACATGTTGGGAAATGCAGGATGGGGTTACTTGTCAGGCTTTCACCAGGTTCTGTTGCCCAGACTCCCTTGCAAACCTCAAACTTAGTAAACAAAACAACACATTTTCCTAACATTTCTGTTATCGAAAGTGCTGGAATCTGCATGGATTAACAAAATTCCACCCAACCTGCATTCCCCAACATCTTCCGATAAAAATGGTACCTCACTTGTGTGGGTAGACCTAGTGCCCGTGATAGGAATTAGGCCCAAAATACAATGTGGGGGAATCCAGGATGGGGTTACTTGATCGGCTTTCACCAGGGTCTGTTACTCAGAATCCCTTGCAAACCTCAAACTTTGTAAACAAAAAACACATTTCCCTCAAATTCCTGTGATGGAAAGTTCTGGAATCTGCATTGATCCACAAAGTGCCACACACCCCTCAATCCCCAATGTCTTCCGATAAAAATGGTACCTCACTTGTGTGGGTAGGCCTAGTGCCCATGACAGGAAAAGGCGGAAAACACAACGTGGACACACCACATTTTTACAGTGAAAACTGACCCTTTTTTTTGCAAAGTGCCTAGCTTTAGATTTTCAACCCTAGCTCTGCCAGCACCTAGGAAAACCTAGCAAACCTATATATTTTTAAAAGCTAGACACCAAGGGGAATCCAGGATGCGGTGACTTGTCTGGCTCTCTCCAGGGTCCCTTACCCAGAATCCTTGAAAACCTCATACTTTGTAAAAACAAATACATTTTCCTCATATTTCTGTGATGGAAAGTTCTGGAATATGCGTGAATCCACAAAATTCAACCGACCCTGAATTCCCCAACGTCTTCTGATAAAAATGGTACCTCAATTGTATGGGTAGACCTAGTGCTTGTGATAGGAAATAGGCCTAAAACGCAACGTGGACAACCCACATTTTTACAGTGAAAACTGACCCTTTTTTTGCATAGTGCCTGGCTCTAGAGTTTGAACCCTAGCTCTGCCAGCACCTAGGGAAACCTATCAAACCTATACATTTTTGAAAAGTTGACATGTTGGGAAATGCAGGATGGGGTTACTTGTCAGGCTTTCACCAGGTTCTGTTGCCCAGACTCCCTTGCAAACCTCAAACTTAGTAAACAAAACAACACATTTTCCTAACATTTCTGTTATGGAAAGTGCTGTAATCTGCATGGATTAACAAAATTCCACCCAACCTGCATTCCCCAACATCTTCCGATAAAAATGGTACCTCACATGTGTGGGTAGACCTAGTGCCCGTGATAGGAATTAGGCCCAAAACGCAATGTGGACAACCCACATTTTACATTGAAAACTGACCCTTTTTTTGCAAAAGTGCCTAGCTCTAGATTTTGAACCCTAGCTCTGCTGGCACATAGGAAAACCTAGCAAATCTATACATTTTTTAAAAGTTGACATGCAGGGGAATCCAGGATGGGGTTACTTGATCGGCTTTCACCAGGGTCTGTTACTCAGAATCCCTTGCAAACCTCAAACTTTGTAAACAAAAAACAAATTTTCCTCAAATTCCTGTGATGGAAAGTTCTGGAATCTGCGTTGATCCAAAAAGTGCCACACACCCCGCAATCCCCAATGTCTTCCGATAAAAATGGTACCTCACTTGTGTGAGTAGGCCTAGTGCCCATGACAGGAAAAGGCGCAAAACACAACGTGGACACACCACATTTTTACAGTGAAAACTGACCCTTTTTTTGCAAAGTGCCTAGCTTTAGATTTTCAACCCTAGCTCTGCCAGCACCTAGGAAAACCTAGCAAACCTATACATTTTTAAAAGCTAGACACCCAGGGGAATCCAGGATGGGGTGACTTGTCTGGCTCTCCTCAGGGACCCTTACCCAGAATCCTTGAAAACCTCATACTTTGTAAAAAAACAAACATTTTCCTCACATTTCTGTGATGGAAAGTTATGGAATCTGCTTTGATCCACAAAATGCCACACACCCCGTAATCCCTAATCTCTTCTGATAACAAGCATTTACAATGCAACGGTCTCGGCATTGTTAAAGTTAGAGCTATTGGCATTGCTTATGACAATGCTGTTTCTTTAAAAGTTTTAAAAACAAAAACAAACAAAAATAATGTCATGAGCAATGCCAATAGCTCTAACTTTAACAATGCCGAGACCATTGCATTGTAAATGCTTGTTTATACAGTGCCCGGGCCAAATTGTGATCCCAATCCGACCCTGCAAATCAGTCTTAACGACACCAATCTAGACGGGGAGTCACACTAGGCTGTCTGTTGACCCATTTCTAGACTGAAGTCTCACTCCAGCTCTTCCCAACGGCCCCACACTAGAATGGAGTCTCACACCCGCTCTTCTCTACGGACCCCGTACTAGAACGGAGTGTCTCACCTAGTCTTTATGGCCCCATGTTAGAATGGAGTCTCACACCCCCTCTTCTCAACGGACCCCGTACTAGAACGGAGTGTCTCACCTCGTCTTTATGGCCCGATGTTAGAATGGAGTCTCACACCTAGCCAATCTTAATGGCTCCTTGCTACTACGGAGCTTCTCACTTGGCTAGTTTTAATGGGCTCATGGACAATGTGTCTCACTCCAGCCTTCCCAAAATCAAAATATATCAAATTTGTAAATAAAATCATGTTATTTTATCTTGTGTTATTGGTATTTGCACAGGGTTTTGTAATGCTTTCGTCCGACTGGGGGTGTCCCGCACTCGGTTACCGTCTGATACCCGATGTGTCTTATTAAAATACCACCAGCTGCAGCCTCCCTGCACAAGTGTCACACAGTCGGCCGTCCAACCAAGCAATCCAGCCCCGACTGGTCAAGCGCGTGTGGCAGGCACCCCCATTCAAACTCGTAAGAAGTTCACACTCTTAGGCAGGCGCGCAACACCCAGTGGGCTCACCGGGCTTCAGCCCCCCCCCCCCCCTCATGAGTGTCAGCCGGGCTGAGACAGCCTCGCGGGCTGGCGTCCATCTAATTGCAGTCGGACCCGAGTACTTCACAGGTCTTTAAAAGACCATTTACTCGTTAATGAGGCTTCTGTTGTTTTCACCCCTTCTTACAGCCACTCTGCCTATGGCTGGAAGACTTAGCCCCCCCCGAAATTTGTCTCTAGTTGCCCACCTGCTCTTAGGTAATTTTAAGCACATTACGCACATAGGACCCAGATCACACGGTGAGTCAGCCAGCCCAATCTGGAACCGTAGGCAGGATATATTTTCTTCGGTGTCCGCTAGATTTCAGATTCATTGTGCTTGGAACGAGACTCCTTCCTCTGGGTTGTATCTAACCTACACATTAACTTGTCTTTGCTGTGAAAATATAGTTATGTTTTCCCCCACTCGCCAGCGAAGCGCGAGCGACCGAAGCACTTTCACAGGGGGCGGACACTTCCAAAGAGCTCCTTGAACACAAGCATTTACAATGCAACGGTCTCGGCATTGTTAAAGTTAGAGCTATTGGCATTGCTCATGACAATGCAGTTTCTTTAAATGTTTTAAAAACATAAACAAAACTAATGTCATGAGCAATGCCAATAGCTCTAACTTAACCAATGCCGAGACCATGCCAGCGGAGAGGGGGGTGGGATCCTTGCCCTCCCCAACCCGCGCAATATCGCCGGAGTCCGGACCCGATTCCGCTGAAAACCGAACCGTGGAGGGGATCCCGGTTGCACTGCCCACGACCCCGGCAGGGGCAGCTACTCCATGTGCCCCGGGAGCTGACTTACATCCCCCCCCCCCACGGACTGCAACCAAGGCAATGGCCGGGCTCAGCAGCCCTGCCTAAGGGGAAGGGGGAGGGGTTGGGATGGGTGAGCACTCACCGCAGCCAGCTCCTGAGACTATCTGGAGCCTTTGCTTACTGGCTCGGATGGAGAGAAGACGCTCAACCAGCCCGAGTTTCGCTAACGCTGAATCTGCCGCAGAGCTACGTGCGATCAGGACTCCATTGCAGGGTGCGGGGCCTGGCAAACAGAGTTGGTGCCATAGACAGAGGACTGCACATTCGACCTAAAAACAAATGCGTCCGGACGCCGGGACACCACCGCCTTTCTCCGAGGCCAAGCAGAAATGCCTCGGAGAAACGCAGCCTCGGTTTCGGATTCGGGGGCGTGTTTCTTTTTCTCTCCTCTTGCCATTGGCTGGAGGAGAGAAAAACACGCCCTGCGAAAAGCAACGAAAAATCACGCCCCCGATCCGAAAAGGACGGGGCTTCAACGGAGTGACTGGACCTCTTCTCCAGTGGCTGGCCAGCATTTAAGAGGCCAGCCAATGGAGAACAGGAGAGAAGAGGGGCGGGTGCAAGCCCCTCTTCTCAAAGACATTAAATCTCCGGACTTCCGGTCTGCCGACCGGATGGTCCCGAGACCTAAAGATGGTAACTCACTTGTGTGGGTAGGCCTAGTGCCACTGACAGGAAACAGCCCAAAATGCGCCGTCGACAAATCACATTTTCACAGTGAAAAGTGACCTTTTTTGCAAAGTGCCCAGCTGTAGATTTTGAACCCCAGCTCTGCCGGCACATAGGAAAACCTAGCAAACCTATACATTTTTAAAAAGTTGATATGCAGGGGAATCCAGGATGGGGTTACTTGATCGGCTTTCACCAGGGTCTGTTACTCAGAATCCCTTGCAAACCTCAAACTTTGTGAACAAAAAACACATTTTGCACAAATTCCTGTGATGGAAAGTTCTGGAATCTGCATTGATCCACAAAGTGCCACACACCCCTCAATCCCCAATGTCTTCCGATAAAAATGGTACCTCACTTGTGTGGGTAGGCCTAGTGCCCATGACAGGAAAAGGCGCAAAACACAACGTGGACACACCACATTTTTACAGTGAAAACTGACCCTTTTTTTGCAAAGTGCCTAGCTTTAGATTTTCAACCCTAGCTCTGCCAGCACCTAGGAAAACCTAGCAAACCTATATATTTTTAAAAGCTAGACACCCATGGGAATCCAGGATGGGGTTACTTGGCAGGCTTTCACCAGGTTCTGTTACTCATAATCCCTTGCAAACCTCAAACTTTGTAAACAAAAAAACACATTTTCCTCACATCTCTGTGATGGAAAGTTCTGGAATCTGCATTGATCACAAAATGCCACACACCCCGTAATCCCCAATCTCTTCTGATAAAAATGGTACCTCACTTGTGTCGGTAGGCCTAGTGCCACTGACAGGTGTGGTAAATAAAATTCCTTTACCGGGACTGAATTTGATACAGAATTATAATAAAATAGCTCAGTAAAATGAGAGGCAGAATCCGTGATATTAGAGTTTCGGAATGGGCTTTATTCCAATGATCGATTATAATCGGATGCTCCAAGTTCCATCACCACGGGGGTTCAGGAAGTGAAGTACATACTTTATTGACAAGAAGTAACTTTTATAGTACATTCATTATAATGAAGCAAATACAGTAGGCGTAACAATTGATAAGGAACTTGACGTTGTACCTGCGTAACCGAAAATGGGTGTAATAAGGGGTAAAAAGGAGCATGATTGGTTATGATGTCATACATAGGTGGATCTATAAGATAATACTTGGCATAGATGCGCGCGCAGCAGTATGACGTGTAATTGACGTGTAACTAGGGGGTGAAGGGGACTTGACATTAGCTCTACATGTGGAGACGAAAAGTCTGGGGGGTCAAGTCAACCTAATCCCAAATCATATCTAATATCCTATGTTTAAAGAACTATGTTATCCACAAAAGAAGGACTCTCGGACAGAATCTATTCTATACTGACTGTGCGTGCGTGTACAAGCGTCTAAGTGTCTACACTGAATGCGAGGGGGTAGGAATATTCCATGGTAACAGGGCTATGAATTACTTGCATGAGGACAGAGAAGCCGGGCCTTTTTGCTTGGTAACTGGAAGAATGTTTACTTAAACTACTAGGCAGGAATGCATCGGCTGAGGGGGAAGCAGATAATTCGAAGGTGAAATACAGTTCTTGGCAGAGAATAGGCTGATGTCAGGCTTCGTGAGCCGCGCAGAGAATGAGACAAAGTTCATGGTCACAGATGCAGGCTCAGACTGGAGCTTTCAGAGGCAGAAGAGAAAAGGAGTTTGATGACAGAATCAGGGCCTACTTGCCTGGACTGTAAAATGGCATAAGTGAACCATATAAAGCCGGTGGCCTTTCATATTTAGGAATGGAATATCCGGCCTATTCATGGCGGATCTAACAGAGGACATGTTGACGGTGGACGCACATGTATTTGCGTCTTCATAACTGGAACTGGAGGGAACATACATGTACTTGTGACATGCACATAGAACCGTTGGGGTCCAAGATAGGGGACATAACTGATCAGGAAAATCCACATTTCCACATTCCCTCCTTGTCCCCTACTTGCCCTTCAAGAGATATCAATCTTCATCAATCCATTGATCTGTTCATATAGCATCATTTGTTCTTCTTTCTTCTTCCGTGATCTTGAATGAAATCTTGGTGGTGGAATACACGATGTGGCACACAGACCACAAATCGCTGGTCCACATTGTAGACATAGACAGCAACTGAATAGTATGAGAAGGCCAATACCTAGGAAGGATAAAACTCTCCATCCCCAGGCTGATATCACACTCCAAAACCAACTGGACCAAGTCCAAGTGCCTGGGTTCTGGTGTATCTGGTTTACAATCTTATGAAGGCGAGTGATGGCTTTATATACAGATGGCGAATTTTCTGGTATGAATACGCAGCAGCTTGATCCGATGACCCTACAAGCTCCGCCCCTATCAGCCAGGATGACGTCAAGGACAAGACGATTTTGAAGCACAACAATCCGCATAGCAGACTGCTCTTCTGTTAAATTGCCTAAGGCGGAAATAGTCTCATTCACTACTGCTTCAAGGGTTCTAGTTAATCTACGTATCAGCTTACTATTAGTAACAGTACCTATATAGGGAAAGATGCCTTTATTAAAATCTACATACTTGTCCCATGCCGTCTCAGTGTAATCGACAATGGGGAGATCTCTCCGCTTTCTGTTGTGTACTAAATGAATATTTCTGTAATAATCAGGAGGAGCTAGAAAAACAGGTGGCAAAAGGAATGCAATGTAGCAGGTACCATCCCAATCTGGAGGTAGACGCATATATGCAGTCTGACCACATATAAAGTAGGAGTGGCGAGAAGCTTTAAATGAAGATTTGCCTTGATCACTGAATTCTACTATAGTAGTGCATTTACTATGGCCCATATGTATGGAACCAACCTTTCTTACACACAATTCACCCTTCGCTTGGAATACTGACATGGTGGGTAAGACTAGTTCAACTTCGGATACGACATTTAGAATCATGAGATTAGGTGTAAAATTACCTAATCCATATACTTCATTTTCTAGATCAGTTCCTGTTCTTTTGGGGCGACCCTCCTTGTCAGGGTAGCAGACCTTGAGTAAAACTAGGTTCAGGTTTCCCCATATCCAATGATCTTGGTAAACTGCTGTGTCTGAGTCTATGGAATTGATTAAACTAAACCATGCTCCACAGGAGCCATTATGTGTGAATGGATGTGGAAAGAAAGGCAGGACTCCTTCATAATTCTGATAGGGAGGGAGTCGGCCACACACCCAACAATTGGTGGCATTACTAGTCTGATGGGAATGATGTAACATACTAATGAAAGTGTTATTGCGCAGCGCAAGTCTATAAGACAATTCATGCGGAGGTAAGTCACTAAAAGAATGTTCAGCAGTAACATTATAAACATGTCTAGAAATAGGGTAATATATGTGCAACAACATACTTGTAATAATTATTAAAAGACTCAATAAAAACAGAATTAATAATGTCCCCATACAGTGGCTACGCAGTGATTTACAATACGCCTGTCGTTTCAACATTTTCCGGGTATTTTCTCTACTCAGGTCCAAGGGATACATGTCAGAGACAATTCAACCGCTTCACCTTGGAGAGGACTTAAACAATCAAATTGCTCGACTTGTTGGGCCTAAGCTTTAGTTTGTAGTTCTCAGAGTCATTCGGTTCAACAAAGGGAAGTTTTGAATCAGTCTGTGAGGGAGTGCAGGGCACAATGTCTATATCCGAGGATAGTCCATGAAATTTCTTGATATGACTTGAATGGATCCAGCCCTTGCGGCCCTCGATCTTCACGGCTGTCCTTGTGGTCAACAGGACCAACTTGGGTGCTTTCCACCTGGGCTCCAGCTGAGTCTTTCGGTCGAAATTCCTCACAAAGACAAGATCACCCGGAACAACGTCATGGGGTTTCACCTCAGTGTTGTCGGGAAAGGCTGCAGCTACCTGTGAACGACAAGATTGTAGTGCAGACATCAAGGAAGCCAAGTAATCTGTCAGCATATTACAGTCAATATCAGTTATTTTGCGTGGTATAGGCGTCCCCCACATATTCGGTGGTCTGCCGAAGATCACCTCATACGGGGATAGCCCTGTTCGTGAGTGTGCTACCATTCTCATGTAAAAGAGTGCAACGGGTAACGCTACTACCCAATCGACACCTTTTTCTCTGCATATTTTGGACATTCTGATTTTCAGTATCTGGTTATGTCTTTCTACGAGACCTGCTGCCTCGGGGTGTCGGACACAGTGGAATTTCCACTGATATCCTAACAGAAGTGAAACGTGTTTCATTAATTCGGATGAGAACGGCTGGCCGTTATCTGAGTGAACAGCACGTGGTAAACCGTATCGTGGGAAGAATTCTCGAACCAACTGTTTGGCAGTAGTCGGGGCAGTGTAATCTGAAACCGGGTATGCCTCTGTCCAACGGGACAGAGCGCAGACAACTACAAGAACATATTTGAATCCTCGACATCATTCCATCTGGATATAGTCCATCTGGAGTACTTCAAAAGGATGATTAGGAGTATGAAATCCACCCTGTTCTACGGGAACGCTTTTTCCTGGGTTAAACTGACAACAGATCATACAGGTACGGACCTTTTGTTTTGCTGCTGCTCGTAAATGTTTATTGAACCAAATGTGTTGAATGCTGTCTAGCATAGCTTTTTCTCCTAGATGTGCTGGACTATGTATAGTGTTAATTATAACTTGGACCATTGAGTCAGGAAGGAACCATACAGACTTTTCCTTCATCATCCATCCTTGGTCCGTTTGGATCCCTCCTAATTCAGTCCATTTCTTTATTTCATCTGGTGTAGCATGTGTCTGTATGTCAATTACGTCAAGAGTAGGATCTTTAACTGTCATACAATGTGTCGGTGTCGGGACTATTGTCTTTGTCATGTCGGGGGTTTGAGTTTGGGCAGTCTGTTTAGCTGTTCTGTCGGCTAGATCATTGCCTTGGGAAATGATATCAGTAACCTTCGTATGAGCCTTACATTTCATAATTGATATTGCAGTGGGTAGATGTATTGCATCTAATAAGGCATGAATGAGGGGTCCGTGCTGAATGTGGGCACCGTGGGAAGTTAAATAACCTCTCTCTCGCCACAGCACGCCGAAGTCGTGTACAACTCCGAATGCATAACGTGAGTCAGTGTATATGTTGACTTTTTTATTCGTGGCTTGAATACAGGCTTGTGTCAGAGCGATGAGCTCTGCAGCTTGAGCTGACAAAGTATTTATACGATTAGTTTCAATGACTTCAGTATCTGTTGTGACTGCGTAAGCGGCCACTAACTCTCCTGTACTTGTTCTCATGCATGAACCATCTACATACAATGTCAGGTCTGGATCTGACAATGGGACATCGGTTAAGTCTTGTCTGGGTTTCGTCGTTATCGTAATAACTTCAATACAGTCATGGGCTAGTGGGTCTGTTCCGATTACAGGTAAAAGTGTGGCAGGATTCAATGTGTTACAGCGTCTGATTTCTATATGTGGCTGAAACAATGTAAGTTCATACCCTGTAAGTCGTGCTATAGTCAAGTGTTGTGTTTGCGTTCTATTTACAAGAACCTCTACTGCATGTGGTACTTGAACTGTCAATGGATGTCCTAACACTATGGCATCGCTTTGTCTGATTGCTAAAGCTGTCGCTGCCACTGATTTCAGGCATGCAGGCAAAGCCTGAGCTACGGGATCTAATGTACTAGAAAAATAAGCACATGGTTTGTGTGCTCCTGCTTGTTCCTGTGTGAGTACTGACAAGGCAGTACCTTCGCGTTCTGTAACAAAGAGTGTAAACTGTTTTCTGTAACATGGCGTTGCTAAAACGGGTGCTTGACATAAAGCTTTCTTTAGGCTTTCAAAAGTTTTTGTGTTCCTGAGTCCAAGGGAGAACAGTCGGTGTGGCTGCCTCCTGTGTGGTTAACTGAATGAGTGGTTTTGCTAGAAATGCGTACTGAGGGATCCACTGCCTGCAATATGACGTGAGGCCTATGAAAGCTCGTACTTCCTTTTGTGTCTTGGGTATTGGCATGTTAGCTATTAACTGAATGCGGTCGGGTGTAAGCTGCCTTCCCTCCTTGGACAGCGAGTGTCCAAGATAAACAACTCGCTGGACACAGAATTGCAGCTTAGAAGGGGACACCTTGTGCCCCTTTTCGGCTAGAAATTGTAAAACTGTCAGTGATGCTTTTTCACATTCCGGTTCGCTTCTCGCGGTGATCAGCAGATCATCGACATATTGAAGCAAGGCAGTGTTAACTGGCATGTGGATACTGTCAAGTTCTCGTTTTAGTGCTTGGCTATAGATGCTGGGGCTTTCTGTAAATCCTTGAGGTGCGCGTGAGAATTTAAAGCTGCGCCCATTTAAACTAAATCCGAACAAATATTGACTTTCCGGATCTATTGGGACGCTGAAAAAGGCATTCTTGAGATCAATTACAGTAAAGAATGTTGCTTCGGAATCAATAGCTGTCAACAATGACGAGATATCTGGAACCACAGGAAATTGTGGCACAATGCATTTGTTTAACTCGCGCAGATCAATAACCAATCGATATACTGGCGGGGCTGTAGGATCTGTTCGTTTAAGAATCGGAATTATCGGTGAATTACATACATTGGAGTCTGTTTCTACAACTACTCCTTGGGCAATTAGCTCGTCAATGATTTGTAGTAAAGCCACTACAGCATCTGGTGGTAACTTGTATTGTCGCATTCGTGGTAGCACCACTCCTGCCTTGAGTGTGACTCGATATGGTGTAATATTCATGCAACCAACATCAGTAGGGCCTTGTGCCCATAGATGTGTAGGTAAAGTCTGTAGTCGGGGATCCATGTCTCTGGACACATAGTGACCTTTAAAGTCACGTAAAAACAACCTTACTCCTTCCGGAGAACAACATATTATGGCTCCTAGGGCTTTCAGAGTTTTTATTCCTAGCAAGTTTTCTGGACATGATTTAGTAAGCAATAAATCTGTAGTTCGGGTCAGAGGTCCTATCGTAAGTGGAAGAGGCTGTGATACTTCATTAACAATAGGTTTTCCCGAAAAACCAAGGGAAATATTCTGAGAGCCTGAGAGGGGTGCCCCTGGAACTTCACTACGTTTTATTGTTGTTCGACTTGCCCCTGTATCGAGTAAAAATTTTCTATCTTGACCTAATAATTCACTATGTACATAAGGTCCTTCTTGATCTACAGGGATCTCGATAAGGGGTAAGTCAACTTCCCTCTCTAGGCTGGTTCATGCGTAACGCTGATACTCAGGATATTCATACTGTGCAGTCTGATACATTTGTCGTGTTGTGGTTTGTGTGGCAGCAGCAGGCAACGGTGATGCGGCTGGCACAAACTGTATTGGCTGTTGTGCGGCTGGCATGGCCTGGGCATGCTGCATAGCTCCTTGTTCATTCTGATCTTGTCTTAGTGGCCGTGATCTTTCTTGTGTTTTACCTATAGAGATATTATGTTTTAGAACTGGACAATCGTGTACATAATGACCTGGCTTTTTACAATAATTGCATGTCCCTTTTACAGGTCCTGCTGAATCGGAATGTGTCATACCCTTTTTATGTCCTTCAGCTGGAACTGTCTGGGAAACTAGCATTTTCATTTTTGTGTCTTTCATGCGTCTGTGTTCATGTTCTTGTTCCTCTCTAATTCTATTGTGATGGTACTGTAACATTTGTAACATTTGTGTTGGAGTGTTACCTTGCCAGGTACTCTCGAATTTTAATACTCTATTCTTTACTGGGGGCAGGGCATTTTCTACTAATTTTGTTACAAACAGATGCGGGTATGATTCGCTACTTGCTTTTATGCCACTATTTATACCAAAACATTTCTCGAATCGGGCATAGTAATCACTAGTGTCTTCATCTTGCTTCTGTTTACAGGCTGAAATTGTACCCCAATCTTCCTTTTTCGTAGTTAATAAACGTGGCAGTACCTGTACTAGTAAACCTGGTAGTGCTTTAGTTTTGTCCCCAAGCCCCGAACCTGGACCTCGGGCCCTTTCTTCTGCTTCTAATGCTGACCATTCTATCTTTTGGTCTCCTACCTCCCACTCTTTTTCCTTGAGTTTCTCATAAATGCCAGCAGGCATCAACACCTTTAATATTGTCATAATGTCGGGATAGGTATACTCTCCCATGAGTAACATGTCTTTAATTTCTCGGTGAAAACCCGCTGGATCTTTGTCATGACTGGGTACCACTTTCTTCATTTGTAACAGTTCTATTTTTGATATGGGCGTATATACAAATACGCGCCTAAACTGGTTGTCCTCGCCTTTTATTGGGTGCACTTCTCGTAAGGGATTCTGTCTATCCATGTGATACGTTGTTCTTTCCTTGCCGGGCAATGAGGCAGGCTCTGAGCATACAAAAAGAATATACTGCTTTCTTGATACTAGAATTTCTTTAATTAATTCAGTACCTGGACCTCTCCATTTATTCATAAGCAATTCAGTCAATATGTCAGGTAAGGGACCAGGGTCCGAATGCTGACTCCGATATAGTATAATGAGTTGTTGAATCATATAAATCCCAGCTAACCTCTGTTCATCTGGGGTGAGATTCAAAAATGTGCGTACTACTGTAGCATCACTATATTTTCCGGGACTGTCCACCCAATGGACAGCTGCCCTGGCTAAATCTTGTTCATCCATAGAATCGAGAAAATGATAACCCCTTCGTTCTCGGAGTAGTTTGTCGGCGGTTTGGAACGAATGCTCGTTAGACCTTATATTAATTATAGGTATTTGGAAATTCTTGTTATTGTCTGGACATATCGGACGTATTGAGTCAGTATGACATCTAGTCTGATTTCTATTACAAGATCTTCCTCTACCTACATAGGCTATGGTGTCCGACTGTCCTGCGGGCGGTCCTGACCCTTCTTCCTCGCTTTGTTCGAACTCGTCTGTCTCTAATCGCTCTTCGTGTAGGCGTTCTATTTCTTTACGGATCTTTCGGCACATGGCTATTATACAATTTTGCTTATCGTGTCTCCCTTCTGATATATTCTGACTCCATCTTGTAAGAATTTGCATTGCATCCGGGTCTACCCCCGGTCGGTCTTGATTTCTGATCACACAGTTTATGAGGAAACGTAACAGTTCCCCCTGTATCTCTACTTTCTGGTATTCCATAGCTCTGTTAATACATTCTGGATCTCGCCCTGTTTGAACAAAATGATATATTTTATCTAGATGCGCAGTCATTCCTGGTAACTTCGCTAAATACCCTGCGGCTCGTCTGATACGTAATGATGCCAGGATCATTTCGTCCTCTTTACCGATCACCGGGTCGTATCTACAATCTATAAGAAGTTCCTTAAGCGCACGTTCACTTACGAATTTCGGTGTACGTGAATGCGCTGACTCTTGAAAAATAAGTTTATTTATTCTAGGTGGCGTAGATAAATTATTGGTAGCACCTCCCGTGGCCCCATCTGGGGCGTCGGGTGTGAAAGGATTCGTCGAACGTGACACAGCAACTATAGGTGTGGACACAGCTATAGAAGTACCTGTAGGGACAGATGCGGAAACAGATGTGCTTGCCGGAACTTGTGACTCGATTTGTTGCTGTAGGGATACTGGTGCTGGATCTTGGCGTTGGACCTCCCTGGTATGCGGTCTATGTGGGGCGGAATTAGCATACTCGGGAGCTACGTCATCTAAATATGAGGAAAGAAAAACATCTTCTGCGGTTCTAGGATGCCCCTTAGGATGTACCTTAATTGGGAATAATGGGGGTGGCAAGTCTTTCGGTATCTCTAGAGTTGCCTTAGGTAATCCTTCGGCTAGAAGGGGATACATACCATTCATGAGGGCATTTCTTTGTCTATCTACTTGTTCTGATTTCACTCGGATACCTTCCTCAATTAATAGATTTTCTTGAACTTTATTTGAACTTTCTTTACTCTTCTCTTCCTGTCTACGTGCTTTTTCTGTTCGTCTATGAGATTCTTTACGCCATAACTCAACAGCGTCTTTCTGTGACTGTCTGACTTTCCTTTTCCATAACTCTTCCTCGACTTTCATGATGCACTCTGCATCCCAGGTCCCCGCTGCGGGCCACCTCTGACTTTCTGGTAATCCCTTGGTGTAGTCTACCCATAAATCAAGAAATAATATAGCGTCTAAGCCATGTTTGTGATACATGAAGTGCCCTGGAGTATCCCTAGGAGGAATAGGGACGGCTTCTTCAAGTACCCCTTTCCTAGTAGTGATCTGTCTTAATTTCGAAAAGAGCGGCATATTGACAACTGATCTGATACTTAATCTTGAACACACTTAATACAAAAGCACACTAATGAACAACCATTCATACCACAATATGCAGGACGTTTAACACATTAGACATTAAACATTAAACATTTTTTAACCTTTAAAATAAGCAACAATGATGATCGTCTGCATAACTAATCACCAAGCATAATTCTTGACAATAACTAGATACTTCGGAATACTTGATATACTGCTAAACAGTACAGATACACTGCTAAAACAGTGCAGACCGGATTTGTGTACCCAAACCCGTCTTGACCGGCACAACCTATGTGCACGTCAGAAATGCCTCCCCAGTAATGGTACTCACCGGGTAGCTTCGGAAACGGAAGGCCTCGGTAACTTGAACTTGAACCGGACTGGACTCGACTCGACTCGTCGGAAACTGGGCTTGACTTCGAACTGGTGGGTCTCGGTATACCTCGGATCTTGCTCTCTCAGCTAGGCTCTGGTCGGGATACTTCGCACTTCTCACCGCCTCGTCTGGGTGTTGATCGTAGTCTCAGTCGCCCCCGCTTGACCGGAGGGAGATACAGGAAATCCTGCTGGTACGCGTAATTGTCCGTCCAGCTGTGGCAGGAGACCGGGCCTACAACTCACCGCCGGCGCGTGAGATGAGAAAGTGTCCCTATTCGGGCGCCATCATGTGGTAAATAAAATTCCTTTACCGGGACTGAATTTGATACAGAATTATAATAAAATAGCTCAGTAAAATGAGAGGCAGAATCCGTGATATTAGAGTTTCGGAATGGGCTTTATTCCAATGATCGATTATAATCGGATGCTCCAAGTTCCATCACCACGGGGGTTCAGGAAGTGAAGTACATACTTTATTGACAAGAAGTAACTTTTATAGTACATTCATTATAATGAAGCAAATACAGTAGGCGTAACAATTGATAAGGAACTTGACGTTGTACCTGCGTAACCGAAAATGGGTGTAATAAGGGGTAAAAAGGAGCATGATTGGTTATGATGTCATACATAGGTGGATCTATAAGATAATACTTGGCATAGATGCGCGCGCAGCAGTATGACGTGTAATTGACGTGTAACTAGGGGGTGAAGGGGACTTGACATTAGCTCTACATGTGGAGACGAAAAGTCTGGGGGGTCAAGTCAACCTAATCCCAAATCATATCTAATATCCTATGTTTAAAGAACTATGTTATCCACAAAAGAAGGACTCTCGGACAGAATCTATTCTATACTGACTGTGCGTGCGTGTACAAGCGTCTAAGTGTCTACACTGAATGCGAGGGGGTAGGAATATTCCATGGTAACAGGGCTATGAATTACTTGCATGAGGACAGAGAAGCCGGGCCTTTTTGCTTGGTAACTGGAAGAATGTTTACTTAAACTACTAGGCAGGAATGCATCGGCTGAGGGGGAAGCAGATAATTCGAAGGTGAAATACAGTTCTTGGCAGAGAATAGGCTGATGTCAGGCTTCGTGAGCCGCGCAGAGAATGAGACAAAGTTCATGGTCACAGATGCAGGCTCAGACTGGAGCTTTCAGAGGCAGAAGAGAAAAGGAGTTTGATGACAGAATCAGGGCCTACTTGCCTGGACTGTAAAATGGCATAAGTGAACCATATAAAGCCGGTGGCCTTTCATATTTAGGAATGGAATATCCGGCCTATTCATGGCGGATCTAACAGAGGACATGTTGACGGTGGACGCACATGTATTTGCGTCTTCATAACTGGAACTGGAGGGAACATACATGTACTTGTGACATGCACATAGAACCGTTGGGGTCCAAGATAGGGGACATAACTGATCAGGAAAATCCACATTTCCACACAGGAAACAGCCCAAAATGCGCCGTCGACAAACCACATTTTTACAGTCAAAACTGACCTTTTTTGCAAAGTGCCTAGCTGTAGATTTTGAACCCTAGCTCTGCCGGCACATAGGAAAACCTAGCAAACCTATACGTTTTTGAAAAGTTGACATGCAGGGGAATCCAGGATGGGGTTACTTGATCGGCTTTCACCAGGGTCTGTTACTCAGAATCCCTTGCAAACCTCAAACTTTGTAAACAAAAAACACATTTTCCTCAAATTCCTGTGATGGAAAGTTCTGGAATCTGCATTGATCCACATAGTGCCACACACCCCGCAATCCCCAATGTCTTCCGATAAAAATGGTACCTCACTTGTGTGGGTAGGCCTAGTGCCCATGACAGGAAAAGGCGCAAAACACAACGTGGACACACCACATTTTTACAGTGAAAACTGACCCTTTTTTTGCAAAGTGCCTAGCTTTAGATTTTCATCCCTAGCTCTGCCAGCACCTAGGAAAACCTAGCAAACCTATAAATTTTTAAAAGCTAGACACCCATGGGAATCCAGGATGGGGTTACTTGTCAGGCTTTCACCAGGTTCTGTTACTCACAATCCCTTGCAAACCTAAAACTTTGTAAACAAAAAATCACATTTTCCTAACATCTCTGTGATGGAAAGTTCTTGAATCTGCGTTGATCCACAAAATAACACACACCCCGTAATCCCCAATCTCTTCTGATAAAAATGGTACCTCACTTGTGTGGGTAGGCCTAGTGCCACTGACAGGAAACAGCCCAAAATGCGCCGTCGACAAACCACATTTTCACAGTGAAAACTGACCTTTTTTGCAAAGTGCCTAGCTGTAGATTTTGAACCCTAGCTCTACCGGCACATAGGAAAACCTAGCAAACCTATACATTTTTGAAAAGTTGACATGCAGGGGAATCCAGGATGGGGTTACTTGATCGGCTTTCACCAGGGTCTGTTACTCAGAATCCCTTGCAAACCTCAAACTTTGTAAACAAAAAACACATTTTGCTCAAATTCCTGTGATGGAAAGTTCTGGAATCTGCATTGATCCACAAAGTGCCACACACCCCTCAATCCCCAATGTCTTCCGATAAAAATGGTAACTCACTTGTGTGGGTAGGCCTAGTGTCCATGACAGGAAAAGGCGCAAAACACAACGTGGACACACCACATTTTGACAGTGAAAACTGACCCTTTTTTTGCAAACTGCCTAGCTTTAGATTTTCAACCCTAGCTCTGCCAGCACCTAGGAAAACCTAGCAAACCTATATTTTTTAAAAGCTAGACACCCAGGGGAATCCAGGATGGGGTGACTTGTCTGGCTCTCTCAGGGTCCCTTACCCAGAATCCTTGAAAACCTCATACTTTGTAAAAAACAAATACATTTTCCTCACATTTCTGTGATGAAAAGTTCTGGAATATGCGTGGATCCACAAAATTCCACCGACCCTGAATTCCCCAACGTCTTCTGATAAAAATGGTACCTCAATTGTATGGGTAGACCTAGTGCTTGTGATAGGAAATAGGCCTAAAACGCAACGTGGACAACCCACATTTTTACAGTGAAAACTGACCCTTTTTTTGCAAAGTGCCTGGCTCTAGATTTTGAACCCTAGCTCTGCCAGCACCTAGGGAAACCTATCAAACCTATACATTTTTGAAAAGTTGACATGTTGGGAAAGGCAGAATGGGGTTTCTTGTCAGGCTTTCACTAGGTTCTGTTGCCCAGACTCCCTTGCAAACCTCAAACTTAGTAAACAAAACAACACATTTTCCTAACATTTCTGTTATGGAAAGTGCTGGAATCTGCATGGATTAACAAAATTCCACCCAACCTGCATTCCCCAACATCTTCCGATAAAAATGGTTCCTCAGTTGTGTGGGTAGACCTAGTGCCCGTGATAGGAATTAGGCCCAAAACGCAATGTGGACAACCCACATTTTACATTGAAAACTGACCCGTTTTTTGCAAAAGTGCCTAGCTCTAGATTTTGAACCCTAGCTCTGCTGGCACATAGGAAAACCTATCAAATCTATACATTTTTTAAAAGTTGAAATGCAGGGGAATCCAGGATGGGGTTACTTGATCGGCTTTCACCAGGGTCTGTTACTCAGAATCCCTTGCAAACCTCAATCTTTTTAAACAAAAAACACATTTTCCTCAAATTCCTGTGATGGAAAGTTCTGGAATCTGCGTGGATCCACAAAATTCTAAGGACCCTGAATTCCCCAAAGCCTTCTGATAAAAATGGTACCTCAATTGTATGGGTAGACCTAGTGCTTGTGATAGGAAATAGGCCTAAAACGCAACGTGGACAAGCCATATTTTTACAGTGAAAACTGACCCTTTTTTTGCAAAGTGCCTGGCTCTAGATTTTGAACCCTAGCTCTGCCAGCACCTAGGGAAACCTAGCAAATCTATACATTTTTGAAAAGTTGACATGTTGGGAAATGCAGGATGGGGTTACTTGTCAGGTTTTCACCAGGTTCTGTTGCCCAGGCTCCCTTGCAAACCTCAAACTTAGTAAACAAAACAACACATTTCCTAACATTTCTGTTATGGAAAGTGCTGGAATCTGCATGGATTAACAAAATTCCACGCAACCTGCATTCCCCAACATCTTCCGATAAAAATGGTACCTCACCTGTGTGGGTAGACCTAGTGCCTGTGTTAGGAATTAGGCCCAAAACGCAATGTGGACAACCCACATTTTACAGTGAAAACTGACCCTTTTTTTGCAAAAGTGCCTAGCTCTAGATTTTGAACCCTAGCTCTGCCAGCACCTAGGGAAACCTAGCAAACCTATACATTTTTGAAAAGTTGACATGTTGGGAAAGGCAGAATGGGTTTTCTTGTCAGGCTTTCACTAGGTTCTGTTGCCCAGACTCCCTTGCAAACCTCAAACTTAGTAAACAAAACAACACATTTTCCTAACATTTCTGTTATGGAAAGTGCTGGAATCTGCATGGATTAACAAAATTCCACCCAACCTGCATTCCCCAACATCTTCCGATAAAAATGGTTCCTCAGTTGTGTGGGTAGACCTAGTGCCCGTGATAGGAATTAGGCCCAAAACGCAATGTGGACAACCCACATTTTACATTGAAAACTGACCCGTTACTTGATCGGCTTTCACCAGGGTCTGTTACTCAGAATCCCTTGCAAACCTCAAACTTTTTAAACAAAAAACACATTTTCCTCAAATTCCTGTGATGGAAAGTTCTGGAATCTGCGTGGATCCACAAAATTCTAAGGACCCTGAATTCCCCAAAGCCTTCTGATAAAAATGGTACCTCAATTGTATGGGTAGACCTAGTGCTTGTGATAGGAAATAGGCCTAAAACGCAACGTGGACAAGCCATATTTTTACAGTAAAAACTGACCCTTTTTTTGCAAAGTGCCTGGCTCTAGATTTTGAACCCAACTCTGCCAGCACCTAGGGAAACCTAGCAAATCTATACATTTTTGAAAAGTTGACATGTTGGGAAATGCAGGATGGGGTTACTTGTCAGGTTTTCACCAGGTTCTGTTGCCCAGGCTCCCTTGCAAACCTCAAACTTAGTAAACAAAACAACACATTTCCTAACATTTCTGTTATGGAAAGTGCTGGAATCTGCATGGATTAACAAAATTCCACCCAACCTGCATTCCCCAACATCTTCCGATAAAAATGGTACCTCACTTGTGTGGGTAGACCTAGTGCCTGTGTTAGGAATTAGGCCCAAAACGCAATGTGGACAACCCACATTTTACAGTGAAAACTGACCCTTTTTTTGCAAAAGTGCCTAGCTCTAGATTTTGAACCCTAGCTCTGCCAGCACCTAGGGAAACCTAGCAAACCTATACATTTTTGAAAAGTTGACATGCAGGGGAATCCAGGATGGGGTGACTTGTCTGGCTCTCAATAGGTTTTGTTTCCCAGGCTCCCTCGCAAACCTCAAACTTAGTAAACAAAACAACACATTTTCCTAACATTTCTGTTATGGAAAGTGCTGGAATCTGCGTGGATCAACAAAATTCCACCAAACCCGCATTCCCCAACATCTTCCGATAAAAATGGTACCTCACTTGTGTGGGTAGACCGAGTGCCTGTGATAGGAATTAGGCCCAAAACGCAACATGGACAACCCACATTTTACAGTGAAAACTGACCCTTTTTTGCAAAGTGCCTAGCTCTAGATTTTGCACCCTAGCTTTGCCGGCACATAGGAGAACCTAGCAAATCTATACATTTTTTAAAAGTTGACATGCAGGGGAATCCAGGATGGGGTTACTTGATCGGCTTTCACCAGGGTCTGTTACTCAGAATCCCTTGCAAACCTCAAACTTTGTAAACAAAAAACAAATTTTCCTCAAATTCCTGTGATGGAAAGTTCTGGAATCTGTGTTGATCCAAAAAGTGCCACACACCCCGCAATCCCCAATGTCTTCCGATAAAAATGGTACCTCACTTGTGTGAGTAGGCCTAGTGCCCATGACAGGAAAAGGCGCAAAACACAACGTGGACACACCACATTTTTACAGTGAAAACTGACCCTTTTTTTGCAAAGTGCCTAGCTTTAGATTTTCAACCCTAGCTCTGCCAGCACCTAGGAAAACCTAGCAAACCTATACATTTTTAAAAGCTAGACACCCAGGGGAATCCAGGATGGGGTGACTTGTCCGGCTCTCCTCAGGGACCCTTACCCAGAATCCTTGAAAACCTCATACTTTGTAAAAAAAAAAAACATTTTCCTCACATTTCTGTGATGGAAAGTTATGGAATCTGCTTTGATCCACAAAATGCCACACACCCCGTAATCCCTAATCTCTTCTGATAAAAATGGTAACTCACTTGTGTGGGTAGGCCTAGTGCCACTGACAGGAAACAGCCCAAAATGCGCCGTCGACAAACCACATTTTCACAGTGAAAAGTGACCTTTTTTGCAAAGTGCCTAGCTGTAGATTTTGAACCCCAGCTCTGCCGGCACATAGGAAAACCTAGCAAACCTATACATTTTTAAAAAGTTGACATGCAGGGGAATCCAGGATGGGGTTACTTGATCGGCTTTCACCAGGGTCTGTTACTCAGAATCCCTTGCAAACCTCAAACTTTGTGAACAAAAAACACATTTTGCTCAAATTCCTGTGATGGAAAGTTCTGGAATCTGCATTGATCCACAAAGTGCCACACACCCCTCAATCCCCAATGTCTTCCGATAAAAATGGTACCTCACTTGTGTGGGTAGGCCTAGTGCCCATGACAGGAAAAGGCGCAAAACACAACGTGGACACACCACATTTTTACAGTGAAAACTGACCCTTTTTTTGCAAAGTGCCTAGCTTTAGATTTTCAACCCTAGCTCTGCCAGCACCTAGGAAAACCTAGCAAACCTATATATTTTTAAAAGCTAGACACCCATGGGAATCCAGGATGGGGTTACTTGGCAGGCTTTCACCAGGTTCTGTTACTCATAATCCCTTGCAAACCTCAAACTTTGTAAACAAAAAAACACATTTTCCTCACATCTCTGTGATGGAAAGTTCTGGAATCTGCATTGATCACAAAATGCCACACACCCCGTAATCCCCAATCTCTTCTGATAAAAATGGTACCTCACTTGTGTCGGTAGGCCTAGTGCCACTGACAGGAAACATCCCCAAAATGCGCCGTCGACAAACCACATTTTTACAGTCAAAACTGACCTTTTTTGCAAAGTGCCTAGCTGTAGATTTTGAACCCTAGCTCTGCCGGCACATTGGAAAACCTAGCAAACCTATACATTTTTGAAAAGTTGACATGCAGGGGAATCCAGGATGGGGTTACTTGATCGGCTTTCACCAGGGTCTGTTACTCAGAATCCCTTGCAAACCTCAAACTTTGTAAACAAAAAACACATTTTCCTCAAATTCCTGTGATGGAAAGTTCTGGAATCTGCATTGATCCACATAGTGCCACACACCCCGCAATCCCCAATGTCTTCCGATAAAAATGGTACCTCACTTGTGTGGGTAGGCCTAGTGCCCATGACAGGAAAAGGCGCAAAACACAACGTGGACACACCACATTTTTACAGTGAAAACTGACCCTTTTTTTTCAAAGTGCCTAGCTTTAGATTTTCATCCCTAGCTCTGCCAGCACCTAGGAAAACCTAGCAAACCTATAAATTTTTAAAAGCTAGACACCCATGGGAATCCAGGATGGGGTTACTTGTCAGGCTTTCACCAGGTTCTGTTACTCACAATCCCTTGCAAACCTCAAACTTTGTAAACAAAAAATCACATTTTCCTCACATCTCTGTGATGGAAAGTTCTTGAATCTGTGTTGATCCACAAAATGACACACACCCCGTAATCCCCAATCTCTTCTGATAAAAATGGTACCTCACTTGTGTGGGTAGGCCTAGTGCCACTGACAGGAAACAGCCCAAAATGCGCCGTCGACAAACCACATTTTCACAGTGAAAACTGACCTTTTTTGCAAAGTGCCTAGCTGTAGATTTTGAACCCTAGCTCTGCCGGCACATAGGAAAACCTAGCAAACCTATACATTTTTGAAAAGTTGACATGCAGGGGAATCCGGGATGGGGTTACTTGATCGGCTTTCACCAGGGTCTGTTACTCAGAATCCCTTGCAAACCTCAAACTTTGTAAACAAAAAACACATTTTGCTCAAATTCCTGTGATGGAAAGTTCTGGAATCTGCATTGATCCACAAAGTGCCACACACCCCTCAATCCCCAATGTCTTCCGATAAAAATGGTACCTCACTTGTGTGGGTAGGCCTAGTGTCCATGACAGGAAAAGGCGCAAAACACAACGTGGACACCCCACATTTTGACAGTGAAAACTGACCCTTTTTTTGCAAACTGCCTAGATTTAGATTTTCAACCCTAGCTCTGCCAGCACCTAGGAAAACCTAGCAAACCTATATTTTTTAAAAGCTAGACACCCAGGGGAATCCAGGATGGGGTGACTTGTCTGGCTCTCTCCAGGGTCCCTTACCCAGAATCCTTGAAAACCTCATACTTTGTAAAAAACAAATACATTTTCCTCACATTTCTGTGATGGAAAGTTCTGGAATATGCGTGGATCCACAAAATTCCACCGACCCTGAATTCCCCAACGTCTTCTGATAAAAATGGTACCTCAATTGTATGGGTAGACCTAGTGCTTGTGATAGGAAATAGGCCTAAAACGCAACGTGGACAACCCACATTTTTACAGTGAAAACTGACCCTTTTTTTGCAAAGTGCCTGGCTCTAGATTTTGAACCCTAGCTCTGCCAGCACCTAGGGAAACCTATCAAACCTATACATTTTTGAAAAGTTGACATGTTGGGAAATTCAGAATGGGGTTTCTTGTCAGGCTTTCACTAGGTTCTGTTGCCCAGACTCCCTTGCAAACCTCAAACTTAGTAAACAAAACAACACATTTGCCTAACATTTCTGTTATGGAAAGTGCTGGAATCTGCATGGATTAACAAAATTCCACCCAACCTGCATTCCCCAACATCTTCCGATAAAAATGGTTCCTCAGTTGTGTGGGTAGACCTAGTGCCCGTGATAGGAATTCGGCCCAAAACGCAATGTGGACAACCCACATTTTACATTGAAAACTGACCCGTTTTTTGCAAAAGTGCCTAGCTCTAGATTTTGAACCCTAGCTCTGCTGGCACATAGGAAAACCTATCAAATCTATACATTTTTTAAAAGTTGACATGCAGGGGAATCCAGGATGGGGTTACTTGATCGGCTTTCACCAGGGTCTGTTACTCAGAATCCCTTGCAAACCTCAAACTTTTTAAACAAAAAACACATTTTCCTCAAATTCCTGTGATGGAAAGTTCTGGAATCTGCGTGGATCCACAAAATTCTAAGGACCCTGAATTCCCCAAAGCCTTCTGATAAAAATGGTACCTCAATTGTATGGGTAGACCTAGTGCTTGTGATAGGAAATAGGCCTAAAACGCAACGTGGACAAGCCATATTTTTACAGTGAAAACTGACCCTTTTTTTGCAAAGTGCCTGGCTCTAGATTTTGAACCCAACTCTGCCAGCACCTAGGGAAACCTAGCAAATCTATACATTTTTGAAAAGTTGACATGTTGGGAAATGCAGGATGGGGTTACTTGTCAGGTTTTCACCAGGTTCTGTTGCCCAGGCTCCCTTGCAAACCTCAAACTTAGTAAACAAAACAACACATTTCCTAACATTTCTGTTATGGAAAGTGCTGGAATCTGCATGGATTAACAAAATTCCACCCAACCTGCATTCTCCAACATCTTCCGATAAAAATGGTACTTCACTTGTGTGGGTAGACCTAGTGCCTGTGTTAGGAATTAGGCCCAAAACGCAATGTGGACAACCCACATTTTACAGTGAAAACTGACCCTTTTTTTGCAAAAGTGCCTAGCTCTAGATTTTGAACCCTAGCTCTGCCAGCACCTAGGGAAACCTAGCAAACCTATACATTTTTGAAAAGTTGACATGCAGGGGAATCCAGGATGGGGTGACTTGTCTGGCTCTCAATAGGTTTTGTTTCCCAGGCTCCCTCGCAAACCTCAAACTTAGTAAACAAAACAACACATTTTCCTAACATTTCTGTTATGGAAAGTGCTGGAATCTGCGTGGATCAACAAAATTCCACCAAACCAGCATTCCCCAACATCTTCCGATAAAAATGGTACCTCACTTGTGTGGGTAGACCGAGTGCCTGTGATAGGAATTAGGCCCAAAACGCAACATGGACAACCCACATTTTACAGTGAAAACTGACCCTTTTTTTGCAAAGTGCCTAGCTCTAGATTTTGCACCCTAGCTTTGCCGGCACATAGGAAAACCTAGCAAATCTATACATTTTTTAAAAGTTGACATGCAGGGGAATCCAGGATGGGGTTACTTGATCGGCTTTCACCAGGGTCTGTTACTCAGAATCCCTTGCAAACCTCAAACTTTGTAAACAAAAAACAAATTTTCCTCAAATTCCTGTGATGGAAAGTTCTGGAATCTGTGTTGATCCAAAAAGTGCCACACACCCCGCAATCCCCAATGTCTTCCGATAAAAATGGTACCTCACTTGTGTGAGTAGGCCTAGTGCCCATGACAGGAAAAGGCGCAAAACACAACGTGGACACACCACATTTTTACAGTGAAAACTGACCCTTTTTTTGCAAAGTGCCTAGCTTTAGATTTTCAACCCTAGCTCTGCCAGCACCTAGGAAAACCTAGCAAACCTATACATTTTTAAAAGCTAGACACCCAGGGGAATCCAGGATGGGGTGACTTGTCTGGCTCTCCTCAGGGACCCTTACCCAGAATCCTTGAAAACCTCATACTTTGTAAAAAAAAAAAAACATTTTCCTCACATTTCTGTGATGGAAAGTTATGGAATCTGCTTTGATCCACAAAATGCCACACACCCCGTAATCCCTAATCTCTTCTGATAAAAATGGTAACTCACTTGTGTGGGTAGGCCTAGTGCCACTGACAGGAAACAGCCCAAAATGCGCCGTCGACAAACCACATTTTCACAGTGAAAAGTGACCTTTTTTGCAAAGTGCCTAGCTGTAGATTTTGAACCCCAGCTCAGCCGGCACATAGGAAAACCTAGCAAACCTATACATTTTTAAAAAATTGACATGCAGGGGAATCCAGGATGGGGTTACTTGATCGGCTTTCACCAGGGTCTGTTACTCAGAATCCCTTGCAAACCTCAAACTTTGTGAACAAAAAACACATTTTGCTCAAATTCCTGTGATGGAAAGTTCTGGAATCTGCATTGATCCACAAAGTGCCACACACCCCTCAATCCCCAATGTCTTCCGATAAAAATGGTACCTCACTTGTGTGGGTAGGCCTAGTGCCCATGACAGGAAAAGGCGCAAAACACAACGTGGACACACCACATTTTTACAGTGAAAACTGACCCTTTTTTTGCAAAGTGCCTAGCTTTAGATTTTCAACCCTAGCTCTGCCAGCACCTAGGAAAACCTAGCAAACCTATATATCTTTAAAAGCTAGACACCCATGGGAATCCAGGATGGGGTTACTTGGCAGGCTTTCACCAGGTTCTGTTACTCATAATCCCTTGCAAACCTCAAACTTTGTAAACAAAAAAACACATTTTCCTCACATCTCTGTGATGGAAAGTTCTGGAATCTGCATTGATCACAAAATGCCACACACCCCGTAATCCCCAATCTCTTCTGATAAAAATGGTACCTCACTTGTGTCGGTAGGCCTAGTGCCACTGACAGGAAACAGCCCAAAATGCGCCGTCGACAAACCACATTTTTACAGTCAAAACTGACCTTTTTTGCAAAGTGCCTAGCTGTAGATTTTGAACCCTAGCTCTGCCGGCACATTGGAAAACCTAGCAAACCTATACATTTTTGAAAAGTTGACATGCAGGGGAATCCAGGATGGGGTTACTTGATTGGCTTTCACCAGGGTCTGTTACTCAGAATCCCTTGCAAACCTCAAACTTTGTAAACAAAAAACACATTTTGCTCAAATTCCTGTGATGGAAAGTTCTGGAATCTGCATTGATCCACATAGTGCCACACACCCCGCAATCCCCAATGTCTTCCGATAAAAATGGTACCTCATTTGTGTGGGTAGGCCTAGTGCCCATGACAGGAAAAGGCGCAAAACACAACGTGGACACACCACATTTTTACAGTGAAAACTGACCCTTTTTTTGCAAAGTGCCTAGCTTTAGATTTTCATCCCTAGCTCTGCCAGCACCTAGGAAAACCTAGCAAACCTATAAATTTTTAAAAGCTAGACACCCATGGGAATCCAGGATGGGGTTACTTGTCAGGCTTTCACCAGGTTCTGTTACTCACAATCCCTTGCAAACCTCAAACTTTGTAAACAAGAAATCACATTTTCCTCACATCTCTGTGATGGAAAGTTCTTGAATCTGCGTTGATCCACAAAATGACACACACCCCGTAATCCCCAATCTCTTCTGATAAAAATGGTACCTCACTTGTGTGGGTAGGCCTAGTGCCACTGACAGGAAACAGCCCAAAATGCGCCGTCGACAAACCACATTTTCACAGTGAAAACTGACCTTTTTTGCAAAGTGCCTAGCTGTAGATTTTGAACCCTAGCTCTGCCGGCACATAGGAAAACCTAGCAAACCTATACATTTTTGAAAAGTTGACATGCAGGGGAATCCAGGATGGGGTTACTTGATCGGATTTCACCAGGGTCTGTTACTCAGAATCCCTTGCAAACCTCAAACTTTGTAAACAAAAAACACATTTTGCTCAAATTCCTGTGATGGAAAGTTCTGGAATCTGCATTGATCCACAAAGTGCCACACACCCCTCAATCCCCAATGTCTTCCGATAAAAATGGTACCTCACTTGTGTGGGTAGGCCTAGTGTCCATGACAGGAAAAGGCGCAAAACACAACGTGGACACACCACATTTTGACAGTGAAAACTGACCCTTTTTTTGCAAACTGCCTAGCTTTAGATTTTCAACCCTAGCTCTGCCAGCACCTAGGAAAACCTAGCAAACCTATATTTTTTAAAAGCTAGACACCCAGGGGAATCCAGGATGGGGTGACTTGTCTGGCTCTCTCCAGGGTCCCTTACCCAGAATCCTTGAAAACCTCATACTTTGTAAAAAACAAATACATTTTCCTCACATTTCTGTGATGGAAAGTTCTGGAATATGCGTGGATCCACAAAATTCCACCGACCCTGAATTCCCCAACGTCTTCTGATAAAAATGGTACCTCAATTGTATGGGTAGACCTAGTGCTTGTGATAGGAAATAGGCCTAAAACGCAACGTGGACAACCCACATTTTTACAGTGAAAACTGACCCTTTTTTTGCAAAGTGCCTGGCTCTAGATTTTGAACCCTAGCTCTGCCAGCACCTAGGGAAACCTATCAAACCTATACATTTTTGAAAAGTTGACATGTTGGGAAATTCAGAATGGGGTTTCTTGTCAGGCTTTCACTAGGTTCTGTTGCCCAGACTCCCTTGCAAACCTCAAACTTAGTAAACAAAACAACACATTTGCCTAACATTTCTGTTATGGAAAGTGCTGGAATCTGCATGGATTAACAAAATTCCACCCAACCTGCATTCCCCAACATCTTCCGATAAAAATGGTTCCTCAGTTGTGTGGGTAGACCTAGTGCCCGTGATAGGAATTCGGCCCAAAACGCAATGTGGACAACCCACATTTTACATTGAAAACTGACCCGTTTTTTGCAAAAGTGCCTAGCTCTAGATTTTGAACCCTAGCTCTGCTGACACATAGGAAAACCTAGCAAATCTATACATTTTTTAAAAGTTGACATGCAGGGGAATCCAGGATGGGGTTACTTGATCGGCTTTCACCAGGGTCTGTTACTCAGAATCCCTTGCAAACCTCAATCTTTTTAAACAAAAAACACATTTTCCTCAAATTCCTGTGATGGAAAGTTCTGGAATCTGCGTGGATCCACAAAATTCTAAGGACCCTGAATTCCCCAAAGCCTTCTGATAAAAATGGTACCTCAATTGTATGGGTAGACCTAGTGCTTGTGATAGGAAATAGGCCTAAAACGCAACGTGGACAAGCCATATTTTTACAGTGAAAACTGACCCTTTTTTTGCAAAGTGCCTGGCTCTAGATTTTGAACCCTAGCTCTGCCAGCACCTAGGGAAACCTAGCAAATCTATACATTTTTGAAAAGTTGACATGTTGGGAAATGCAGGATGGGGTTACTTGTCAGGTTTTCACCAGGTTCTGTTGCCCAGGGTCCCTTGCAAACCTCAAACTTAGTAAACAAAACAACACATTTCCTAACATTTCTGTTATGGAAAGTGCTGGAATCTGCATGGATTAACAAAATTCCACCCAACCTGCATTCCCCAACATCTTCCGATAAAAATGGTACCTCACTTGTGTGGGTAGACCTAGTGCCTGTGATAGGAATTAGGACCAAAACGCAATGTGGACAACCCACATTTTACAGTGAAAACTGACCCTTTTTTTGCAAAAGTGCCTAGCTCTAGATTTTGAACCCTAGCTCTGCCAGCACCTAGGGAAACCTAGCAAACCTATACATTTTTGAAAAGTTGACATGCAGGGGAATCCAGGATGGGGTGACTTGTCTGGCTCTCAATAGGTTTTGTTTCCCAGGCTCCCTCGCAAACCTCAAACTTAGTAAACAAAACAACACATTTTCCTAACATTTCTGTTATGGAAAGTGCTGGAATCTGCGTGGATCAACAAAATTCCACCAAACCAGCATTCCCCAACATCTTCCGATAAAAATGGTACCTCACTTGTGTGGGTAGACCGAGTGCCTGTGATAGGAATTAGGCCCAACACGCAACATGGACAACCCACATTTTACAGTGAAAACTGACCCTTTTTTTGCAAAGTGCCTAGCTCTAGATTTTGCACCCTAGCTTTGCCGGCACATAGGAAAACCTAGCAAATCTATACATTTTTTAAAAGTTGACATGCAGGGGAATCCAGGATGGGGTTACTTGATCGGCTTTCACCAGGGTCTTTTACTCAGAATCCCTTGCAAACCTCAAACTTAGTAAACAAAAAACACATTTTCCTCAAACTCCTGTGATGGAAAGTTCTGGAATCTACGTTGATCAACAAAGTGCCACACACCCCGCAATCCCCAATGTCTTCCGATAAAAATGGTACCTCACTTGTGTGGGTAGGCCTAGTGCCCATGACAGGAAACAGCCCAAAATGCGCAGTCGACAAACCACATTTTTACAGTGAAAACTGACCTTTTTTGCAAAGTGCCTAGCTGTAGATTTTGAACACTAGCTCTGCCGGCACCTACAAAAACCTAGAAAACCTACACATTTTTTAAAAGTAAACACCCATGTTAATTCAGGATGGGGTGACTTGTCTGGCTCTCACCAGGTTCTGTTACCCAGAATCCCTTGCAAATCTCAAACTTTGCAAAAAAAAAAAAATTATCCTCACATTTCTGTGATGGAAAGTTCTGGATCTGCGTGGATCCACAAACTTCCACACACCCCACAATGTCCAACATCTTACAATAAAAATTGCACCTCACTTATATGGGTAGGACTAGTGCCCGTGACAGGAAAGGGCGCATAACGCAACATGGACACACCACATTTTTACAGTGAAAACTGACCCTTTTTTTGCAAAGTGCCTAGCTGTAGATTTTGAACCCTAGCTCTGCCGGCACTTAGGGAAACCTAGTAAACCTATACATTTTTGAAAAGTGGACACCCAGGTAAATCCAGGATGGGGTTACTTGTCTGGCTTTCACCAGGTTCTGTTACTCAGAATCCCTTGCAAACCTCAAACCTCGATAAAAAAAAACACATTTTCCTCACATTTCTGTGATGGAAAGTTGTGGAATCTGCGTGGATACACAAAAATCCACATATCACACAATTCCCAATGATTTGCGATAAAAATGGTACCTCACTTGTGTGGGAAGGCCTAGTGCCCATCACAGGAAAAGGCGCACAACGCAACGTGGACACACCACATTTTTACAGTGAAAACTGACCCTTTTTTTGCAAAGTGCCTAGCTGTAGATTTTCAACCCTAGCTGTGCCAGCATCTAGGAAAACTTTTCAAACCTATACATTTTTAAAAGCTAGACACCCAGAGGAATCCAGGATGGGGTGACTTGTGTGGTTCTCTCCAGGGTCCCTTACCCAGAATCCTTGCAAACCTCAAACTTTGTGAAAAAAACATATTTTCCTCACATTTCTGTGATGGAAAGTTCTGGAATCTGCTTGGATCCACAAAATTCCACCGACCCTGAATTCCCCAACGTCTTCTGATAAAAATGGCACCTCAATTGTGTGGGTAGACCTAGTGCCTGTGATAGGAAATAGGCCCAAAACGCAAAGTGGACAACCCAGATTTTTACAGTGAAAACTGACCCTTTTTTTGCAAAGTGCCTGGCTCTAGATTTTAAACTCTAGCTCTGCCGGCACCTATGGAAACCTAGCGAACGTATACATTTTTAAAAAGTTGACTTGTTGGGAAATGCAGCATGAGGTTACTTGTCAGGCTTTCACCAGGTTTTGTTACTCAGAATCCCTTGCAAACCTCAAACTTTGTAAACAAAAAAACACATTTTCCTCACTTTTCTGTGATGGAAAGTTCTGGAATCTGCGTTGATCCACAAAATGCCACACACCCCGCAATCCCCAATGTCTTCCGATAAAAATGGTACCTTACTTGTGTGGTTAGGCCTAGCGCCACTGAGAGGAAACGGTCCAAAATGCAACATGGACAAACCACATTTTTATAGTGAAAACTGACACTTTTTCGCAAAGTGCCTAGCTGTAGATTTTGAACCCTAGCTCTGCCGGTACCTATGAAAACCTATATATTTTTTAAAAGTAAACAACTATGGGAATCCAGGATGGGGTGACTTGTCTCGCTCTCACCAGGTTCTGTTACCCAGAATCTCTTGCAAATCTCAAACTTGCAAAAAAAAAACAAATTATCCTCACATTTCTGTGATGGAAAGTTCTGGATCTGCGTGGATCCACAAAATTCCATACACCCCACAATGTCCAACATCTTACAATAAAAATGGTACCTCACTTACATGGGTAGGCCTAGTTCACGTGAGAGGAATAGGCGCAAAACGCAACGTGGACACACCATTTTTTTACAGTGAAAACATACCCTTTTTTGCAAAGTGCCTTGCTGTAGATTTTGAACCCTAGCTCTGCCGGCACCTAGGGAAACCTAGTAAACCTATACATTTTTGAAAAATGGACATGCAGGGTAATCCAGGATGGGGTTACTTGTCTAGCTTTCACCAGGTTCTGTTACTCAGAATCCCTTGCAAACCTCAAACCTTGTTACAAAAAACAAATTTTCCTCACATTTCTGTGATGGAAAGTTCTGGAATCTGCGTGGATACACAAAAATCCACACATAACGCAATTCCCAATTACTTTCGATAAAAATGGTACATCACTTGTGTGGGGAGGCCTAGTGCCCATGACAGGAAATGGCTCAAAACGCTACGTGGACACACCATATTTTTACAGTGAAAACTGACCCTTTTTTTGCAAAGTGCCTAGCTGTAGATTTTCAACCCAAGTTCTGCCAGCTCCTAGAGGAAACTAGCAAACCTACACATTTTTAAAAGCTAGACACCCAGGGGAATCCAGGATGGGGTGACTTGAGTGGCTCTCTCCAGGGTCCCTTACCCAGAATCCTTGCAAACCTCAAACTTTGTAAAAAAAATAACAGCTTTCCCTAACATTTCTGTTATGGAAAATGCTGGAATCTGCGTGGCTCAACAAAATTCCACCAAACCTGCATTCCCCAACATCTTCCGATAAAAATGGTACCTCACTTGTGTGGGTAGACCTAGTGCCCGTGATAGGAATTAGGCCCAAAACACAACGTGGACAACCCACATTTTGCAGTGAAAACTGACCCTTTGTTTGCAAAGTGCCTAGCTCTAGATTTTCAACCCTAGCTCTACCGGCACATAGGAAAACCTAGCAAACCTATACATTTTTGAAAAGTTGACATACAGGGGAATCCAGGATGGGGTACTTGTCTGGCTTTCACCACGTTCTGTTACTCAGAATCCCTTGCAAACCTCAAACTTTGTAAACAAAAAAACAAATTTCCCTCACTTGTGTGGGTAGGCCTAGTGCCTGTGACAGGAAATGGTACAAAACGCAACATGGACACACCACATTTTTACAGTGAAAACTGACCCTTTTTTGCAAAGTGCCTAGCTGTAGATTTTGAACCCTAGCTCTGCCGGCACATAGGGAAACCTAGTAAACCTATACATTTTTTTTAAAATGGACACGCAAGGTAATCCAGGATGGTGTTACTTGTCTGGCTTTCACCAGGTTCTGTTACTCAGAATCCCTTGCAAACCTCAAACCGTGTTAAAAAAAAACTCATTCACCTCACATTTCTGTGATGGAAAGTTCTGGAATCTGCGTGGATACACAAACATCGACACATCACGCAACTGGAATCTGCGTTGATCCACAAAATGCCACACACCCCGCAATCCCCAATGTCTTCCGATAAAAATGGTACCTCACTTGTGTGGGTAGGCCTAGTGCCCATGACAGGAAAAGGCGCAAAACACAACGTGGACACGCCACATTTTTACAGTGAAAACTGACCCTTTTTTTGCAAAGTGCCTGGCTCTAGATTTTGAACTCTAGTTCTGCTGGCACCTAGGGAAACCTAGCAACGATATATATTTTTGAAAAGTTGACATGCTGGGAAATGCAGGATGGGGTTACTTGTCAGGCTTTCACCAGGTTCTGTTATTCAGAATCCCTTGCAAACCTCAAACTTTGTAAACAAAAAAACACATTTTCCTCACATTTCTGTGATGGAAAGTTCTGAAATCTGCGTTGATCCACAAAATGCCACACACCCCGCAATCCCCAATGTCTCCCTATAAAAATGGTACCTTACTTGTGTGGTTACGCCTAGTGCCACTGACAGGAAACGGCCCTAAATGCAACATGGACAAACCACATTTTTATAGTGAAAACTGACACTTTTTCGCAAAGTGCCTAGCTGTAGATTTTGAACCCTAGCTCTGCCGGCACCTACAAAAACCTAGAAAACCTATACTTTTTTTTAAAAGTAAACACCCATGGGAATCCAGGATGGGGTGACTTGTCTGGCTCTCACCAGGTTCTGTTACCCAGAATCCCTTGCAAATCTCAAACTTTGCAAAAAAAAACAAATTATCCTCACATTTCAGTGATGGAAAGTTCTGGATCTGCGTGAATCCACAAAATTCCACATACCCCACAATGTCCAACATCTTACAATAAAAATTGCACCTCACTTATATGGGTAGGACTAGTGCCCGTGACAGGAAAGGGCGCATAACGCAACATGGACACACCACATTTTTACAGTGAAAACTGACCCTTATTTTGCAAAGTGCCTAGCTGTAGATTTTCAACCCTAGCTCTGCCTACACCTAGAGGAAAGTAGCAAACCTATACATTTTTAAAAGCTAGACACCCAGGGGAATCCAGGATGGGGCGACTTGAGTGGCTCTCACCAGGGTCCCTTACCCAGAATCCTTGCAATCCTCAAATTTTGTAAAAAAAAAAAAACATATTTCCCTAACATTTCTGTTATGGAAAATGCTGGAATCTGCGTGGATCAACAAAATTCCACCAAACCTGTATTCCCCAACATCTTCCGATAAAAATGGTACCTCACTTGTGTGGGTAGACCTAGTGCCCGTGATAGGAATTAGGCCCAAAACACAACGTGGACAACCCCCATTTTACAGTGAAAACTGACCCTTTTTTTGCAAAGTGCCTAGTTCTAGATTTTCAACCCTAGCTCTGCCGGCACATAGGAAAACCTAGCAAACCTATACATTTTAAGAAAAGTTGACATACAGGGGAATCCAGGATGGGGTTACTTGTCTGGCTTTCACCACGTTCTGTTACTCAGAATCCCTTGCAAACCTCAAGCTTTGTAAACAAAACAACACATTTTCCTCAAATTTCTGTGAAGAAAGGTCTGGAAACTGCGTTGATCCACAAAGTGCCAGTGCCACACAACCCGCAATCCCCAACGTCTTTTGATAAAAATGGTACCTCACTTGTGTGAGTAGGCCTAGTGCCCGTGATAGGAATTAGGCCCAAAACACAACGTGGACACACCACATTTTGACAGTGAAAACTGACCCTTTTTTTGCAAAGTGCCTAGCTTTAGATTTTCATCCCTAGCTCTGCCAGCACCTAGAGAAACCTAGCAAACCTGTACAATTTTCAAAACTAGACACCCAGCGGAATCCAGGATGGGGTGACTTGTCCGGCTCTCACCAGGTTCTGTTGCCCAGACTCCCTTGCAAACCTCAAACTTAGTAAAAAAGCAACACATTTTCCTAACATTTCTGTTATGGAAAGTGCTGGAATCTGCGTGGATCAACAAAATTCCACTGACCCTGCAGTCCCCAATATCTTCCGATAAAAATGGTACCTCACTTGTGTGGGTAGACCTAGTGCCCTTGATAGGAATTAGGCCAAAAATGCAAACGTGGACAACCCACATTTTTACAATGAAAACTGACCCTTTTTTTGCAAAGTACCTAGCTCTAGATTTTGAACCCTAGCTCTGCCGGCACATAGGAAAACCTAGCAAACCTATGCATTTTTGAAAAGTTGACATGCAGGGGAATCCAGGATGGGGCTACTTCTCTGGCTTTCACCAGGTTCTGTTACACTCAGAATGCCTTGCAAACCTCAAACTTTGAAAACAAAAAAACACATTTTCCTCACATTTCTGTGATGGAAAAATCTGGGATCTGTGTGGATACACAAAAATCCACACATCACGCAATCCCCAACATCTTCTGATAAAAATAGTACCTCACTTGTGTGGGTAGACCTAGTGCCCGTGATAGAAAATAGGCCTAAAACGCAACGTGGACAACCCAATTTTTACAGTGAAAACTGACCCTTTTTTTGCAAAGTGCCTGGCTCTAGATTTTGAACCCTAGCTCTGCCGGCACCTAGGGAAACCTAGCAAACCTATACATTTTTAAAAAGTTGACATGTTGGGAAAAGCAGGATGGGGTGACTTGTCTGGCTCTTACCTGGTTCTGTTGCCCAGAATCCCGTGCAAATCTCAAACTTTGCACAAAAAAACACATTTTCCTCATATTTCTGTGAGGGAAATTATTGGAATCTGCGTTGATCAACAAAATACCACACACACCCCGCAATCCCCAATGACTTCCGATAAAAATGGTACCTCACTTGTGTGGGTAGGCCTAGTGCCACTGAAAGGAAAGGACCCTAAATGCAACGTGGACAAACCACATTTTTATAGTGAAAACTGACCCATGTTTTGCAAAGTGCCTAGCTGTAGAATTTCAACCCTAACTCTGCCGGCAGCTAGGGAAACCTAGCAAACCTGTACAATTTTCAAAGCTAGACACCCAGCAGAATCCAGGATGGGGTGACTTGTCTGGCTCTCACCAGGTTCTGTTGCCCAGACTCCCTTGCAAACCTCAAACTTAGTTAAAAAAACAACACATTTTCCTAACATTTCTGTTATGGAAAGTGCTGGAATCTGCGTGGATCAACAAAATTCCACTGACCCTGCAGTCCCCAATACCTTCCGATAAAAATGGTACCTCACTTCTGTGGGTAGACCTAGTGCCCGTGATAGGAATTAGGCCCAAAACACAACGTGGACACACCACATTTTGACAGTGAAAACTGACCCTTTTTTTGCAAAGTGCCTAGCTTTAGATTTTCATCCCTAGCTCTGCCAGCACCTAGGGAAACCTAGCAAACCTGTACAATTTTCAAAACTAGACACCCAGCGGAATCCAGGATGGGGTGACTTGTCCGGCTCTCACCAGGTTCTGTTGCCCAGACTCCCTTGCAAACCTCAAACTTTGTGAAAAAAACATATTTTCCTCACATTTCTGTGATGGAAAGTTCTGGAATCTGCTTGGATCCACAAAATTCCACCGACCCTGAATTCCCCAACGTCTGATAAAAATGGCACCTCAATTGTGTGGGTAGACCTAGTGCCTGTGATAGGAAGTAGGCCCAAAACGCAAAGTGGACAACCCAGATTTTTACAGTGAAAACTGACCCCTTTTTTGCAAAGTGCCTGGCTCTAGATTTTAAACTCTAGCTCTGCCGGCACCTATGGAAACCTAGCGAACGTATACATTTTTGAAAAGTTGACTTGTTGGGAAATGCAGGATGAGGTTACTTGTCAGGCTTTCACCAGGTTTTGTTACTCAGAATCCCTTGCAAACCTCAAACTTTGTAAACAAAAAAACACATTTTCCTCACTTTTCTGTGATGTAAAGTTCTGGAATCTGCGTTGATCCACAAAATGTCACACACCCCGCAATCCCCAATGTCTTCCGATAAAAATGGTACCTTACTTGTGTGGTTAGGCCTAGCGCCACAGAGGAAACGGCCCAAAATGCAACATGGACAAACCACATTTTTATAGTGAAAACTGACACTTTTTCGCAAAGTGCCTAGCTGTAGATTTTGAACCCTAGCTCTGCCGGTACCTATGAAAACCTATATATTTTTTAAAAGTAAACACCTATGGGAATCCAGGATGGGGTGACTTGTCTCGCTCTCACCAGGTTCTGTTACCCAGAATCTCTTGCAAATCTCAAACTTGCAAAAAAAAACAAATGATCCTCACATTTCTGTGATGGAAAGTTCTGGATCTGCGTGGATCCACAAAATTCCATACACCCCACAATGTCCAACATCTTACAATAAAAATGGTACCTCACTTACATGGGTAGGCCTAGTTCACGTGAGAGGAATAGGCGCAAAACGCAACGTGGACACACCACTTTTTTACAGTGAAAACATACCCTTTTTTGCAAAGTGCCTAGCTGTAGAATTTTAACCCTAGCTCTGTTGGCACCGAGGGAAACCTATCAAACCTATACATTTGTGAAAACTAGACACCCAGCGGAATCCAGAAAGGGGTTACTCATCTGGCTTTCATCAGGTTCTGTTACTCAGAATACCTATCCCTTGCAAACCTCAAACTTTGTAAACAAAAAAACACATTTTCCTCAAATTTCTGTGATGGAAAGTTCTGGAATCTACGTTGATCCACAAAGTGCCACACACCCCGCAATCCCCAATGTCTTTCGATATAAATGGTACCTCACTTGTGTGGGTAAGCCTAGTGCCTGTGACAGGAAATGGCGCAAAACACAACATAAACACACCACATTTTTACAGTGAAAACTGACCCTTTTTTTGCAAAGTGCCTTGCTGTAGATTTTGAACCCTAGCTCTGCCGGCACCTAGGGAAACCTAGTAAACCTATACATTTTTGAAAAATGGACATGCTGGGAAATGCAGGATGGGGTTACTTGTCAGGCTTTCACCAGGTTCTGTTACTCAGAATCCCTTGCAAACCTCAAACATTGTAAACAAAAAAACACATTTTCCTCACATTTCTGTGATGGAAAGTTCTGAAATCTGCGTTGATCCACAAAATGCCACACACCCCGCAATCCCCAATGTCTCCCTATAAAAATGGTACCTTACTTGTGTGGTTACGCCTAGTGCCACTGACAGGAAACGGCCCAAAATGCAACATGGACAAACCACATTTTTATAGTGAAAACTGACACTTTTTCGCAAAGTGCCTAGCTGTAGATTTTGAACCCTAGCTCTGCCGGCACCTACAAAAACCTAGAAAACCTATACTTTTTTAAAAAGTAAACACCCATGGGAATCCAGGATGGGGTGACTTGTCTGGCTCTCACCAGGTTCTGTTGCCCAGACTCCCTTGCAAACCTCAAACTTAGTTAAAAAAACAACACATTTTCCTAACATTTCTGTTATGGAAAGTGCTGGAATCTGCGTGGATCAACGAAATTCCACTGACCCTGCAGTCCCCAATACCTTCCGATAAAAATGGTACCTCACTTCTGTGGGTAGACCTAGTGCCTGTGATAGGAATTAGGCCCAAAACACAACGTGGACACACCACATTTTGACAGTGAAAACTGACCCTTTTTTTGCAAAGTGCCTAGCTTTAGATTTTCATCCCTAGCTCTGCCAGCACCTAGGGAAACCTAGCAAACCTGTACAATTTTCAAAACTAGACACCCAGCGGAATCCAGGATGGGGTGACTTGTCCGGCTCTCACCAGGTTCTGTTGCCCAGACTCCCTTGCAAACCTCAAACTTTGTGAAAAAAACATATTTTCCTCACATTTCTGTGATGGAAAGTTCTGGAATCTGCTTGGATCCACAAAATTCCACCGACCCTGAATTCCCCAACGTCTTCTGATAAAAATGGCACCTCAATTGTGTGGGTAGACCTAGTGCCTGTGATAGGAAATAGGCCCAAAACGCAAAGTGGACAACCCAGATTTTTACAGTGAAAAGTGACCCTTTTTTTGCAAAGTGCCTGGCTCTAGATTTTAAACTCTAGCTCTGCCGGCACCTATGGAAACCTAGCGAACGTATACATTTTTGAAAAGTTGACTTGTTGGGAAATGCAGGATGAGGTTACTTGTCAGGCTTTCACCAGGTTTTGTTACTCAGAATCCCTTGCAAACCTCATACTTTGTAAACAAAAAAACACATTTTCCTCACTTTTCTGTGATGTAAAGTTCTGGAATCTGCGTTGATCCACAAAATGTCACACACCCCGCAATCCCCAATGTCTTCCGATAAAAATGGTACATTACTTGTGTGGTTAGGCCTAGCGCCACAGAGGAAACGGCCCAAAATGCAACATGGACAAACCACATTTTTATAGTGAAAACTGACACTTTTTCGCAAAGTGCCTAGCTGTAGATTTTGAACCCTAGCTCTGCCGGTACCTATGAAAACCTATATATTTTTTAAAAGTAAACACCTATGGGAATCCAGGATGGGGTGACTTGTCTCGCTCTCACCAGGTTCTGTTACCCAGAATCTCTTGCAAATCTCAAACTTGCAAAAAAAAACAAATGATCCTCACATTTCTGTGATGGAAAGTTCTGGATCTGCGTGGATCCACAAAATTCCATACACCCCACAATGTCCAACATCTTACAATAAAAATGGTACCTCACTTACATGGGTAGGCCTAGTTCACGTGAGAGGAATAGGCGCAAAACGCAACGTGGACACACCACTTTTTTACAGTGAAAACATACCCTTTTTTGCAAAGTGCCTAGCTGTAGAATTTTAACCCTAGCTCTGTTGGCACCGAGGGAAACCTATCAAACCTATACATTTGTGAAAACTAGACACCCAGCGGAATCCAGAAAGGGGTTACTCATCTGGCTTTCATCAGGTTCTGTTACTCAGAATACCTATCCCTTGCAAACCTCAAACTTTGTAAACAAAAAAACACATTTTCCTCAAATTTCTGTGATGGAAAGTTCTGGAATCTACGTTGATCCACAAAGTGCCACACACCCCGCAATCCCCAATGTCTTTCGATATAAATGGTACCTCACTTGTGTGGGTAAGCCTAGTGCCTGTGACAGGAAATGGCGCAAAACACAACATGGACACACCACATTTTTACAGTGAAAACTGACCCTTTTTTTGCAAAGTGCCTTGCTGTAGATTTTGAACCCTAGCTCTGCCGGCACCTAGGGAAACCTAGTAAACCTATACATTTTTGAAAAATGGACATGCTGGGAAATGCAGGATGGGGTTACTTGTCAGGCTTTCACCAGGTTCTGTTACTCAGAATCCCTTGCAAACCTCAAACATTGTAAACAAAAAAACACATTTTCCTCACATTTCTGTGATGGAAAGTTCTGAAATTTGCGTTGATCCACAAAATGCCACACACCCCGCAATCCCCAATGTCTCCCTATAAAAATGGTACCTTACTTGTGTGGTTACGCCTAGTGCCACTGACAGGAAACGGCCCAAAATGCAACATGGACAAACCACATTTTTATAGTGAAGTTTGACACTTTTTCGCAAAGTGCCTAGCTGTAGATTTTGAACCCTAGCTCTGCCGGCACCTACAAAAACCTAGAAAACCTATACTTTTTTAAAAAGTAAACACCCATGGGAATCCAGGATGGGGTGACTTGTCTGGCTCTCACCAGGTTCTGTTACCCAGAATCCCTTGCAAATCTCTAACTTTGCAAAAAAAAACAAATTATCCTCACATTTCAGTGATGGAAAGTTCTGGATCTGCGTGAATCCACAAAATTCCACATACCCCACAATGTCCAACATCTTACAATAAAAATTGCACCTCACTTATATGGGTAGGACTAGTGCCCGTGACAGGAAAGGGGGTATAACGCAACATGGACACACCACATTTTTACAGTGAAAACTGACCCTTATTTTGCAAAGTGCCTAGCTGTAGATTTTCAACCCTAGCTCTGCCAGCACCTAGAGGAAAGTAGCAAACCTATACATTTTTAAAAGCTAGACACCCAGGGGAATCCAGGATGGGGCGACTTGAGTGGCTCTCACCAGGGTCCCTTACCCAGAATCCTTGCAATCCTCAAATTTTGTAAAAAAAAAAAAAACATATTTCCCTAACATTTCTGTTATGGAAAATGCTGGAATCTGTGTGGATCAACAAAATTCCACCAAACCTGTATTCCCCAACATCTTCCGATAAAAATGGTACCTCACTTGTGTGGGTAGACCTAGTGCCCGTGATAGGAATGAGGCCCAAAACACAACGTGGACAACCCCCATTTTACAGTGAAAACTGACCCTTTTTTTGCAAAGTGCCTAGTTCTAGATTTTCAACCCTAGCTCTGCCGGCACATAGGAAAACCTAGCAAACCTATACATTTTAAGAAAAGTTGACATACAGGGGAATCCAGGATGGGGTTACTTGTCTGGCTTTCACCACGTTCTGTTACTCAGAATCCCTTGCAAACCTCAAGCTTTGTAAACAAAACAACAAATTTTCCTCAAATTTCTGTGAAGAAAGGTCTGGAAACTGCGTTGATCCACAAAGTGCCACACAACCCGCAATCCCCAACGTCTTTCGATAAAAATGGTACCTCACTTGTGTGAGTAGGCCTAGTGCCCTTGATAGGAATTAGGCCCAAAACACAACGTGGACACACCACATTTTGACAGTGAAAACTGACCCTTTTTTTGCAAAGTGCCTAGCTTTAGATTTTCATCCCTAGCTCTGCCAGCACCTAGGGAAACCTAGCAAACCTGTACAATTTTCAAAACTAGACACCCAGCGGAATCCAGGATGAGGTGACTTGTCCGGCTCTCACCAGGTTCTGTTGCCCAGACTCCCTTGCAAACCTCAAACTTAGTAAAAAAAGCAACACATTTTCCTAACATTTCTGTTATGGAAAGTGCTGGAATCTGCGTGGATCAACAAAATTCCACTGACCCTGCAGTCCCCAATATCTTCCGATAAAAATGGTACCTCACTTGTGTGGGTAGACCTAGTGCCCGTGATAGGAATTAGGCCAAAAATGCAAACATGGACAACCCACATTTTTACAATGAAAACTGACCCTTTTTTTGCAAAGTACCTAGCTCTAGATTTTGAGCCCTAGCTCTGCCGGCACATAGGAAAACCTAGCAAACCTATGCATTTTTGAAAAGTTGACATGCAGGGGAATCCAAGATGGGGTTACTTCTCTGGCTTTCACCAGGTTCTGTTACTCAGAATGCCTTGCAAACCTCAAACTTTGAAAACAAAAAAACAAATTTTCCTTACATTTCTGTGATGGAAAAATCTGGGATCTGCGTGGATACACAAAAATCCACACATCACGCAATCCCCAACATTTCTGATAAAAATAGTACCTCACTTGTGTGGGTAGACCTAGTGCCCGTGATAGAAAATAGGCCTAAAACGCAACGTGGACAACCCAATTTTTACAGTGAAAACTGACCCTTTTTTTGCAAAGTGCCTGGCTCTAGATTTTGAACCCTAGCTCTGCCGGCACCTAGGGAAACCTAGCAAACCTATACATTTTAAAAAAGTTGACATGTTGGGAAAAGCAGGATGGGGTGACTTGTCTGGCTCTTACCTGGTTCTGTTACCCAGAATCCCTTGCAAATCTCAAACTTTGCACAAAAAAACACATTTTCCTCATATTTCTGTGAGGGAAATTATTGGAATCTGCGTTGATCAACAAAATACCACACACCCCGCAATCCCCAATGACTTCCGATAAAAATGGTACCTCACTTGTGTGGGTAGGCCTAGTGCCACTGAAAGGAAAGGACCCTAAATGCAACGTGGACAAACCACATTTTGACAGTGAAAACTGACCCTTTTTTTGCAAAGTGCCTAGCTTTAGATTTTCATCCCTAGCTCTGCCAGCACCTAGGGAAACCTAGCAAACCTGTACAATTTTCAAAACTAGACACCCAGCGGAATCCAGGATGGGGTGACTTGTCCGGCTCTCACCAGGTTCTGTTGCCCAGACTCCCTTGCAAACCTCAAACTTAGTAAAAAAAGCAACAAATTTTCCTCACATTTCTGTGATGGAAAAACCTGGGATCTGCGTGGATACACAAAAATCCACACATCACGCAATCCCCAACATCTTCTGATAAAAATAGTACCTCACTTGTGTGGGTAGACCTAGTGCCCGTGATAGAAAATAGGCCTAAAACGCAACGTGGACAACCCAATTTTTACAGTGAAAACTGACCCTTTTTTTGCAAAGTGCCTGGCTCTAGATTTTGAACCCTAGCTCTGCCGGCACCTAGGGAAACCTAGCAAACCTATACATTTTAAAAAAGTTGACATGTTGGGAAAAGCAGGATGGGGTGACTTGTCTGGCTCTTACCTGGTTCTGTTACCCAGAATCCCTTGCAAATCTCAAACTTTGCACAAAAAAACACATTTTCCTCATATTTCTGTGAGGGAAATTATTGGAATCTGCGTTGATCAACAAAATACCACACACCCCGCAATCCCCAATGACTTCCGATAAAAATGGTACCTCACTTGTGTGGGTAGGCCTAGTGCCACTGAAAGGAAAGGACCCTAAATGCAACGTGGACAAACCACATTTTTATAGTGAAAACTGACCCATGTTTTGCAAAGTGCCTAGCTGTAGAATTTCAACCCTAACTCTGCCGGCAGCTAGGGAAACCTAGCAAACCTGTACAATTTTCAAAGCTAGACACCCAGCAGAATCCAGGATGGGGTGACTTGTCTGGCTCTCACCAGGTTCTGTTGCCCAGACTCCCTTGCAAACCTCAAACTTAGTTAAAAAAACAACACATTTTCCTAACATTTCTGTTATGGAAAGTGCTGGAATCTGCGTGGATCAACAAAATTCCACTGACCCTGCAGTCCCCAATACCTTCCGATAAAAATGGTACCTCACTTCTGTGGGTAGATCTAGTGCCCGTGATAGGAATTAGGCCCAAAACACAACGTGGACACACCACATTTTGACAGTAAAAACTGACCCTTTTTTTGCAAAGTGCCTAGCTTTAGATTTTCATCCCTAGCTCTGCCAGCACCTAGGGAAACCTAGCAAACCTGTACAATTTTCAAAACTAGACACCCAGCGGAATCCAGGATGGGGTGACTTGTCCGGCTCTCACCAGGTTCTGTTGCCCAGACTCCCTTGCAAACCTCAAACTTTGTGAAAAAAACATATTTTCCTCACATTTCTGTGATGGAAAGTTCTGGAATCTGCTTGGATCCACAAAATTCCACCGACCCTGAATTCCCCAACGTCTTCTGATAAAAATGGCACCTCAATTGTGTGGGTAGACCTAGTGCCTGTGATAGGAAATAGGCCCAAAACGCAAAGTGGACAACCCAGATTTTTACAGTGAAAAGTGACCCTTTTTTTGCAAAGTGCCTGGCTCTAGATTTTAAACTCTAGCTCTGCCGGCACCTATGGAAACCTAGCGAACGTATACATTTTTGAAAAGTTGACTTGTTGGGAAATGCAGGATGAGGTTACTTGTCAGGCTTTCACCAGGTTTTGTTACTCAGAATCCCTTGCAAACCTCAAACTTTGTAAACAAAAAAACACATTTTCCTCACTTTTCTGTGATGTAAAGTTCTGGAATCTGCGTTGATCCACAAAATGTCACACACCCCGCAATCCCCAATGTCTTCCGATAAAAATGGTACCTTACTTGTGTGGTTAGGCCTAGCGCCACAGAGGAAACGGCCCAAAATGCAACATGGACAAACCACATTTTTATAGTGAAAACTGACACTTTTTCGCAAAGTGCCTAGCTGTAGATTTTGAACCCTAGCTCTGCCGGTACCTATGAAAACCTATTTATTTTTTAAAAGTAAACCCCTATGGGAATCCAGGATGGGGTGACTTGTCTCGCTCTCACCAGGTTTTGTTACCCAGAATCTCTTGCAAATCTCAAACTTGCAAAAAAAAACAAATTATCCTCACATTTCTGTGATGGAAAGTTCTGGATCTGCGTGGATCCACAAAATTCCATACACCCCACAATGTCCAACATCTTACAATAAAAATGGTACCTCACTTACATGGGTAGGCCTAGTTCACGTGAGAGGAATAGGCGCAAAACGCAACGTGGACACACCACTTTTTTACAGTGAAAACATACCCTTTTTTGCAAAGTGCCTAGCTGTAGAATTTTAACCCTAGCTCTGTTGGCACCGAGGGAAACCTATCAAACCTATACATTTGTGAAAACTAGACACCCAGCGGAATCCAGAAAGGGGTTACTCATCTGGCTTTCATCAGGTTCTGTTACTCAGAATACCTATCCCTTGCAAACCTCAAACTTTGTAAACAAAAAAACACATTTTCCTCAAATTTCTGTGATGGAAAGTTCTGGAATCTACGTTGATCCACAAAGTGCCACACACCCCGCAATCCCCAATGTCTTTCGATATAAATGGTACCTCACTTGTGTGGGTAAGCCTAGTGCCTGTGACAGGAAATGGCGCAAAACACAACATGGACACACCACATTTTTACAGTGAAAACTGACCCTTTTTTTGCAAAGTGCCTTGCTGTAGATTTTGAACCCTAGCTCTGCCGGCACCTAGGGAAACCTAGTAAACCTATACATTTTTGAAAAATGGACATGCTGGGAAATGCAGGATGGGGTTACTTGTCAGGCTTTCACCAGGTTCTGTTACTCAGAATCCCTTGCAAACCTCAAACATTGTAAACAAAAAAACACATTTTCCTCACATTTCTGTGATGGAAAGTTCTGAAATCTGCGTTGATCCACAAAATGCCACACACCCCGCAATCCCCAATGTCTCCCTATAAAAATGGTACCTTACTTGTGTGGTTACGCCTAGTGCCACTGACAGGAAACGGCCCAAAATGCAACATGGACAAACCACATTTTTATAGTGAAAACTGACACTTTTTCGCAAAGTGCCTAGCTGTAGATTTTGAACCCTAGCTCTGCCGGCACCTACAAAAACCTAGAAAACCTATACTTTTTTTAAAAGTAAACACCCATGGGAATCCAGGATGGGGTGACTTGTCTGGCTCTCACCAGGTTCTGTTACCCAGAATCCCTTGCAAATCTCTAACTTTGCAAAAAAAACAAATTATCCTCACATTTCAGTGATGGAAAATTCTGGATCTGCGTGAATCCACAAAATTCCACATACCCCACAATGTCCAACATCTTACAATAAAAATTGCACCTCACTTATATGGGTAGGACTAGTGCCCGTGACAGGAAAGGGGGTATAACGCAACATGGACACACCACATTTTTACAGTGAAAACTGTCCCTTATTTTGCAAAGTGCCTAGCTGTAGATTTTCAACCCTAGCTCTGCCAGCACCTAGAGGAAAGTAGCAAACCTATACATTTTTAAAAGCTAGACACCCAGGGGAATCCAGGATGGGGCGACTTGAGTGGCTCTCACCAGGGTCCCTTACCCAGAATCCTTGCAATCCTCAAATTTTATAAAAAAAAAAAAACATATTTCCCTAACATTTCTGTTATGGAAAATGCTGGAATCTGTGTGGATCAACAAAATTCCACCAAACCTGTATTCCCCAACATCTTCCGATAAAAATGGTACCTCACTTGTGTGGGTAGACCTAGTGCCCGTGATAGGAATGAGGCCCAAAACACAACGTGGACAACCCCCATTTTACAGTGAAAACTGACCCTTTTTTTGCAAAGTGCCTAGTTCTAGATTTTCAACCCTAGCTCTGCCGGCACATAGGAAAACCTAGCAAACCTATACAGTTTAAGAAAAGTTGACATACAGGGGAATCCAGGATGGGGTTACTTGTCTGGCTTTCACCACGTTCTGTTACTCAGAATCCCTTGCAAACCTCAAGCTTTGTAAACAAAACAACAAATTTTCCTCAAATTTCTGTGAAGAAAGGTCTGGAAACTGCGTTGATCCACAAAGTGCCACACAACCCGCAATCCCCAACGTCTTTCGATAAAAATGGTACCTCACTTGTGTGAGTAGGCCTAGTGCCCTTGATAGGAATTAGGCCCAAAACACAACGTGGACACACCACATTTTGACAGTGAAAACTGACCCTTTTTTTGCAAAGTGCCTAGCTTTAGATTTTCATCCCTAGCTCTGCCAGCACCTAGGGAAACCTAGCAAACCTGTACAATTTTCAAAACTAGACACCCAGCGGAATCCAGGATGAGGTGACTTGTCCGGCTCTCACCAGGTTCTGTTGCCCAGACTCCCTTGCAAACCTCAAACTTAGTAAAAAAAGCAACACATTTTCCTAACATTTCTGTTATGGAAAGTGCTGGAATCTGCGTGGATCAACAAAATTCCACTGACCCTGCAGTCCCCAATATCTTCCGATAAAAATGGTACCTCACTTGTGTGGGTAGACCTAGTGCCCGTGATAGGAATTAGGCCAAAAATGCAAACATGGACAACCCACATTTTTACAATGAAAACTGACCCTTTTTTGCAAAGTACCTAGCTCTAGATTTTGAGCCCTAGCTCTGCCGGCACATAGGAAAACCTAGCAAACCTATGCATTTTTGAAAAGTTGACATGCAGGGGAATCCAAGATGGGGTTACTTCTCTGGCTTTCACCAGGTTCTGTTACTCAGAATGCCTTGCAAACCTCAAACTTTGAAAACAAAAAAACAAATTTTCCTCACATTTCTGTGATGGAAAAATCTGGGATCTGCGTGGATACACAAAAATCCACACATCACGCAATCCCCAACATCTTCTGATAAAAATAGTACCTCACTTGTGTGGGTAGACCTAGTGCCCGTGATAGAAAATAGGCCTAAAACGCAACGTGGACAACTCAATTTTTACAGTGAAAACTGACCCTTTTTTTGCAAAGTGCCTGGCTCTAGATTTTGAACCCTAGCTCTGCCGGCACCTAGGGAAACCTAGCAAACCTATACATTTTTAAAAAGTTGACATGTTGGGAAAAGCAGGATGGGGTGACTTGTCTGGCTCTTACCTGGTTCTGTTACCCAGAATCCCTTGCAAATCTCAAACTTTGCACAAAAAAACACATTTTCCTCATATTTCTGTGAGGGAAATTATTGGAATCTGCGTTGATCAACAAAATACCACACACCCCGCAATCCCCAATGACTTCTGATAAAAATGGTACCTCACTTGTGTGGGTAGGCCTAGTGCCACTGAAAGGAAAGGACCCTAAATGCAACGTGGACAAACCACATTTTTATAGTGAAAACTGACCCATGTTTTGCAAAGTGCCTAGCTGTAGAATTTCAACCCTAACTCTGCCGGCAGCTAGGGAAACCTAGCAAACCTGTACAATTTTCAAAGCTAGACACCCAGCAGAATCCAGGATGGGGTGACTTGTCTGGCTCTCACCAGGTTCTGTTGCCCAGACTCCCTTGCAAACCTCAAACTTAGTTAAAAAAACAACACATTTTCCTAACATTTCTGTTATGGAAAGTGCTGGAATCTGCGTGGATCAACAAAATTCCACTGACCCTGCAGTCCCCAATACCTTCCGATAAAAATGGTACCTCACTTCTGTGGGTAGACCTAGTGCCCGTGAAAGGAATTAGGCCCAAAACAAAACGTGGACACACCACATTTTGACAGTGAAAACTGACCCTTTTTTTGCAAAGTGCCTAGCTTTAGATTTTCATCCCTAGCTCTGCCAGCACCTAGGGAAACCTAGCAAACCTGTACAATTTTCAAAACTAGACACCCAGCGGAATCCAGGATGGGGTGACTTGTCCGGCTCTCACCAGGTTCTGTTGCCCAGACTCCCTTCCACACCTCAAACTTAGTAAAAAAAGCAACAAATTTTCCTCACATTTCTGTGATGGAAAAACCTGGGATCTGCGTGGATACACAAAAATCCACACATCACGCAATCCCCAACATCTTCTGATAAAAATAGTACCTCACTTGTGTGGGTAGACCTAGTGCCCGTGATAGAAAATAGGCCTAAAACGCAACGTGGACAACCCAATTTTTACAGTGAAAACTGACCCTTTTTTTGCAAAGTGCCTGGCTCTAGATTTTGAACCCTAGCTCTGCCGGCACCTAGGGAAACCTAGCAAACCTATACATTTTAAAAAAGTTGACATGTTGGGAAAAGCAGGATGGGGTGACTTGTCTGGCTCTTACCTGGTTCTGTTACCCAGAATCCCTTGCAAACCTCAAACTTAGTAAAAAAAGCAACACATTTTCCTAACATTTCTGTTATGGAAAGTGCTGGAATCTGCGTGGATCAACAAAATTCCACTGACCCTGCAGTCCCCAATATCTTCTGATAAAAATGGTACCTCACTTGTGTGGGTAGACCTAGTGCCAGTGATAGGAATTAGGCCAAAAATGCAAACGTGGACAACCCACATTTTTACAATGAAAACTGACCCTTTTTTTGCAAAGTACCTAGCTCTAGATTTTGAACCCTAGCTCTGCCAGCACATAGGAAAACCTAGCAAACCTATGCATTTTTGAAAAGTTGACATGCAGGGGAATCCAGGATGGGGTTACTTCTCTGGCTTTCACCAGGTTCTGTTACTCAGAATGCCTTGCAAACCTCAAACTTTGAAAACAAAAAAACAAATTTTCCTCACATTTCTGTGATGGAAAAATCTGGGATCTGCGTGGATACACAAAAATCCACACATCACGCAATCCCCAACATCTTCTGATAAAAATAGTACCTCACTAGTGTGGGTAGACCTAGTGCCCGTGATAGAAAATAGGCCTAAAACGCAACGTGGACAACCCAATTTTTACAGTGAAAACTGACCCTTTTTTTGCAAAGTGCCTGGCTCTAGATTTTGAACCCTAGCTCTGCCGGCACCTAGGGAAACCTAGCAAACCTATACATTTTTAAAAAGTTGACATGTTGGGAAAAGCAGGATGGGGTGACTTGTCTGGCTCTTACCTGGTTCTGTTACCCAGAATCCCTTGCAAATCTCAAACTTTGCACAAAAAAACACATTTTCCTCATATTTCTGTGAGGGAAATTATTGGAATCTGCGTTGATCAACAATATACCACACACCCCGCAATCCCCAATGACTTCCGATAAAAATGGTACCTCACTTGTGTGGGTAGGCCTAGTGCCACTGAAAGGAAAGGACCCTAAATGCAACGTGGACAAACCACATTTTTATAGTGAAAACTGACCCATGTTTTGCAAAGTGCCTAGCTGTAGAATTTCAACCCTAACTCTGCCGGCAGCTAGGGAAACCTAGCAAACCTGTACAATTTTCAAAGCTAGACACCCAGCAGAATCCAGGATGGGGTGACTTGTCTGGCTCTCACCAGGTTCTGTTGCCCAGACTCCCTTGCAAACCTCAAACTTAGTTAAAAAAACAACACATTTTCCTAACATTTCTGTTATGGAAAGTGCTGGAATCTGCGTGGATCAACAAAATTCCACTGACCCTGCAGTCCCCAATATCTTCCGATAAAAATGGTACCTCACTTCTGTGGGTAGACCTAGTGCCCGTGATAGGAATTAGGCCAAAAATGCAAACGTGGACAACCCACATTTTTACAATGAAAACTGACCCTTTTTTTGCAAAGTGCCTAGCTCTAGATTTTGAACCCTAGCTCTGCCGGCACATAGGAAAACCAAGCAAACCTATACATTTAAAAAAAGTTGACATGCAGGGGAATCCAGGGTGGGGTTACTTCTCTGGCTTTCACCAGGTTCTGTTACTCAGAATCCCTTGCAAACCTCAAACTTTGAAAACAAAAAAACTAATTTTCCTCACATTTCTGTGATGGAAAAATCTGGGATCTGCGTGGATACACAAAAATCCACACATCACGCAATCCCCAACGTCTCCTGATAAAAATGGTACCTCACTTGTGTGGGTAGGCCTAGTACCTGTGACAGGAAATGGCGCAAAATGCAACATGGACACACCACATTTTTACAGTGAAAACTGACCCTTATTTTGCAAAGTGCCTAGCTGTAGATTTTGAACCCTAGCTCTGCCGGCACCTAGGGAAACCTAGTAAACTTATACATTTTTGAAGAGTGGACACGCAGGGAAATCCAGAATTGGGTTACTTGTCAGGCTTTTACCAGGTTCTGTTACTCAGAATCCCTTGCAAACCTCAAACCTTGTTAAAAAAAAACATTTTCCTCACATTTCTGTAATAGAAAGTTCTGGAATCTGCGTGGATAAACAAAGATCCACGCATCACGCAATCCCCAATGTCTTCTGATAAAAATGGTACCTCATTTGTGTGGGTAGGCCTAGTGCCCAGGACAGGAAATGGCGCAAAAAGCAAGGTGGACACACCACATTTTTACAGTGAAAACTGACCCTTTTTTTGCAAAGTCCCTAGCTGTAGATTTTCAACCCTAGCTCTGCCAGCACCTTGGGAAACCTAGCAAACCTATACATTGTTAAAAGCTAGACACCCAGGGGAATCCAGGATGGGGTGACTTGTCTGGCTCTCTCCAGGGTCACTTACCCAGAATCCTTGCAAACCTCAAACTTTGTAAAAAAACACATTTTCCTCACATTTCTGTGATGGAAAGTTCTGGAATCTGCGTGGATCCTCAAAATTCCACCGACCCTGAATTCCCCAATGTCTTCTGATAAAAATGGTACCTCACTTGTGTGGGTAGACCAAGTGCGCATGATAGGAAATAGGCCCAAAACGCAACATGGACAACCCACATTTTTAGAGTGAAAACGGACTCTTTTTTTGCGAAGTGCCTGGCTCTAGAATTTGAACGCTGGCTCTGCCGGCACCTAGGGAAACCTAGAAACTCTATACGTTTTTGAAGAGTTGACATGTTGGGAAATGCCGGATGGGGTTACTTGTCAGGCTTCACCAGGTTCTGCTACTCAGAATCCCTTGCAAACCTTTAAACTTTGTAAACAAAAAAACACATTTTCTACACATTTCTGTGATGGAAAGTCCTGGAATCTGCATTGATCCACAAAATGCCACACACCCCGCAATCCCCAATGTCTTCTGATAAAAATAGTACCTCACTTGTGTGGGTAGGCCTAGTGCCACTGACGGGAAATGGCCCAAAATGTAACGTGGACAAACCACATTTTTACAGCGAAAACGGACCTTTTTTTGCAAAGTGCCTAGCTGTAGATTTTCAACCCTAGCTCTGCCAGCACCTAAGGAAACCTAGCAAACCTATACATTTTTAAAACCTAGACACACAGGGGAATCCAGGATGGGGTGACTTGTGTGGCTCTCTCCAGGGTCCCTTACCCAGAATCCATTGCAAACCTCAAACTTTTGTAAAAAAACACATTTTCCTCACATTTCTGTGATGGAAAGTTGCTGAATCTGCATGGATCCACAACATTCTACCGACCCTGAATTCCCCAAAGTCTTCTGATAAATATGGTACCTCACTTGTGTGGGTAGACCTAGTGCCCGTGATAGGAAATAGGCCCAAAACACAACTAGATGAAGTCACTGCTTTAAATAGTAAAAGTTCATTAATTGTGTACATGCGAATGCAGCTACCTGGCATGGACTCCCCTGCTAATATTTTTGTTGACCTCATTGAGCTAAGTGATTTGTCAGCTGATGGCAGAGTAAACAGTTTACTCTCTGCACTAAAAAAAGATTCAGTTAACATAAGTGAAGATTTCTCTCCAAATGCCTATTTTTAGTTGCCTGTGATGGAGCTTTAGTCATGTTTGGCCGCCACAGTGGTGTTACAGAGTTTGCAAGAAAATAATCTCTCCCAATATTGTAGCCTGGCACTTCTCAGCACATCGCCTGGAACTTGCAGTTTATGATGTCATGAAAGATATTGGCGCTACAAATCATTAAAAAAACTTACAAGCTGTATTCTCTATTTAGCACATCTGTTAAAAACAGTTTGGAGCTAAAAGAATGTACAGAAGCTCTTGACGTTCAGCTTTGCATAATAGGTAGAGTGCTAGATACTCGTTGGGTTGCATCAAGCTTCAGAACAGTGGAGGCTAATTGGAATGTTTATCCTGCTCTCTACAAGCACTTTTCTAGTGTAGTTGATGATGGTTTCCATGAAGGATATATGACGCTAGAACAAAAGCCATAAGGCCGACATCTCTAACAACTAAAGCGTTAGTTCTAAGTTGGCATTATCATGCCAATCCCTTGATCAAAGTACATCAGCACTTACATACAAAAACAATGAATGCCTTAATCACATGTCCACTTACAATGCATCATTCAGTAATAAAAGAGTCCACTTACCTGCTCATTGGATATTTTTGTAATGAGCCAAATCACTATCTGCTTTGATGATCGGTAAAGTGTTTAAACTCCACCATTTCTCCTACTGGTGCCTGTGGATCACGCTTCTGGATCATCCTGGGTGGGTCCAACTGCCAGAGTATGGCATGTCAAGGCTGTCATTTGATAGCAAGTCACGTGGCTATGCCAGACAGGTCTGGTAGCGGGGCCGACTTTTTTTAAAAGGATGTTCCCCTTCTGTGACAGTTCAACACGAAATATGTACACAGGCCGAGGTAGGCGGTTATCATCTATCCAGTTTGTTGCTAATCTTGGCCTCATGTATGATGCTTTTCAGGAGTTATCAGAGTTATCACTTGAGATACAGAAACTCTACAATCATTGATGCACATAAAGCTATTTGTTAGCAAATAGCAGTGTTTGTGGCAAATGTAAACAGGCAAGGGAACCATTTCTCACAGTGTTAAAAGGTCACAGAAGAAAATATATTCCAAGGTGTGATGCTGCACAGAGGAAAGACCACTGACAAAACAATTTAAGACATTGTTTGTTGTCTACAGGAGGTACTAATTCTACTGACAAAAGGGCTGAGTATGATATACTTATTAGTGAAGTGAAAGTTTTATACAAACAGTACTGGCCTGATAACTACCTGCTCTTTAAGGTGAAAGTGAGATTGAGTCTCTGTGTAAAAGATTCAACATTGCCAGTCGAGAAACCATTCGTGCTTACAGAGAGTATAAGGAATCTGGGGGGAAAGAAATTAAAAGGCTTTTCAAGGACCTTTTGATAGCTTTACACACTATTTCTCTCAGTACTGCAGAATGTGAGCAGGACATTTCTCAAATGAATCGTATATGCACATCTACAGGAGCATCATTGCTGACTGAAACAACATCTTCTTTAATGTTTTTGAATCTTGCTGGACCACCATTTAAGAGATTCAACCCCATCCCCGATGTTCAGTCATGGCTTGCAAAAGGATGAAGAGAGGCTGATGACACTAGGAGTAAAGCAAGGAAAGAGGAAGACTTGGAATGCACAAGCAATTTAGACAGTTTGTGGGCTTTTCTGGAAAAATAGATGCTAGCCCAGTCTAATTGACTAAACACGCGCCATTGTGATGTTTGAATAAGTTAAAAAGTTAGGCTGTACCTTGTTTGGATACTAAACTATTGTTCTAGTTTACATATGTTATTTATTTTGCATTAATAACACTTTATTGATAGTCTCAATGTATTTAATATTTTGTAAAATTTGTGGGTCTTCCTTGTTTGGATGTTATATATTTATTGTTCTATTTTATATATTCTATTTATTTTGTATTTATAAGACTTAAATTGCTTTTTCTTTTATTACTTTAGAACATGTAGTTATGTGTATTTGTATTTATTTGTATTAATCTATATTTAATTTTTTATTATTTTGTCAGTCAGTCAAAATCACTTTATTCGGTTAATTAAAACCATAAAAGCATACTACAAAAAATAGTTTTAAGACAATAATATGACATAAACACACACCGAATATAATTAACATGCATCCTAATCACTGTAAATAAACAGTTCATCAGGTAATTCATTAAAATTAGTTTTAAAAAAAGTAATTAATATGTTCTAGATCATGGGTGTCCCTCTCTTTTTTTCCCTTGTTCTAACTGCCACAGTTAAAAAAAACTCACTATATTAAAAATTTCCCAGACATTGGTCAGCATCTGTAGATATATAAGAGCTGGCTTCGCCTGTAAAAATCCTTTGCCTCTTAAGATTGGTAGAATTAATTGTTTGCAACTGTGAAAAAAATGCTTGCAAAATAAGACAAAGTGCAGCGTATCTTGGGTGGAGAAATTGTCACATGTACAAGTACCCAGATCCTCCACCCTTCTCCATCCCTGGGGTTCAGCGAGTAAAAAGTGCAACTGATTAAATATACATCTTACTAAAAGGAAACGGTGATTCGGTTGGTTACTACATTTAAATAAGGTTCGATTGCACAAGATGTTTTTAATAATTGATAGACTCCTACCGTTGGTTTTATCAATTCCCTGGCCTCTCTTTCCATATGTGCCACATGTAGGTACGTTTTCTTGGCCCACAACATGTCTTCCTTCATTAATTTATCTGGCGAATTTAATAACTCGGGCCGTCCTAATTGCATTGCTAGCCTTTTCACGTAGCTCAACCAGGGGATACTGCTTGCTCGGTCTAATGCTACACAATCGTGCATAATTTCGTGATTCATTTCAAGCTCTGGGTTTATCCAAATCACTATCCATTTAAGTAGGGGTGCCGTTCCAATTAAATCTGACACGAAACCTACGCCGGTCTCCTGGTGGACTATGTAAGAGGGTGTTGATTGTGGTACCAATAGCAAGTTTCTTAGGAATTTATTTTCCACTATTTGGATATCCTCGACTTCTTTATACCCCCATATTTCAGAGCCATAGTTTGAGATAGCAATGCATTTAGCTCTGTATATATTTAACAATGCTTGTATTGATTTTGCCCCTAACCTACGTGCAAAATCAAGGACCGCTAATGTGGATCTGGCCATTACATTTCTTTTAGCTTTCTTTTGCGGCACCCACGTGCTCCTATCATCAAATAAGACTCCTAGATAAGTAAATTTTGTAACCCTGGCAATCTCATTTACTTCACAATGGTGCGTTTTAGGTCTTCTGGGATTAGAGCCAATGATCATTGTGTGGGATTTAGAAAATTTTACATTTAGATCCAACAATTTCATAAAATTGGCAAAGGTAGTTAAAAGGCGCTGTAGGCCAACTGCTGTTCTGGATAATAATTTTTAGAGGCTGCTACCTAGTCTGCTGAAATAAATAGCAGCCTCTAAAACTGGTGGCCAGGTAATTTATTTCCTATACATTTTATCACGTCCCATCCGGCCCCCGAGATGGACGTACCCCCCTTTTTGATAAAGTTCTGGGTAATAAGGCAGCATCCTCAGCATATAGGAGAGCTGGAATCAGCCGCTCCCCCACACGCGAATGTCTTTGCTGACACCCCCTAAAACTGAATCTAAATTTTTAATATATAAAGTGATTAATAGGGGGGGCTAGAATGTATCCCTGTCTTACTCCTTTTATGATGTGTATTCCCTGGGTGCGGTTACCCATTTGATCAAATCTCACTGTGGCTGTTGGATCCCTATGCAAGTTGGCAAGGAAGTTTACAATGTTCTTGTCCACGCCTAGTTTTATTAATAATGCCCATAATTTAGATCTGTTCACCCGGTAGTTATTTTGTCTTTATCTATATGTATTTCATATGGCACTGTGGTCATTTTGCACTAATCGGTATGACTTGAGATGTGGTCAAATTCAAACTGCCCAGCTACTACCTCTTTTTTTACCTAGGTTCTTCTAGGACTTTTTTTGGGAGATGACGTTATTCTGTGCTTTATGTTAAGATACAAATCTTTAATCAAAAAGTCATATTTTGAACAAATGCCTTGTTTGTAATCTCTGTCTTGTCTGTGTGATACAGAACTACATTTGGAAATGGCAACATCAGTTAAGTTTCATGTTTTTTATTATTCTAATAAATGCACATATATTGCTCTGGGGGAGTGAATAATAGTAACAAGCCCACTTCGTAATCATCTTTTTTTTTATTGTTTCTCTAAAATTAATCAATTTAACAGAATACTCTACTTTTTATGAACAAACCCCTTTGGCCACTAGAAGTGACATGTGGCTCATTCAAGTGCATTACATGATTTTATTCAATTTATCTGTTTATAGTGTTTTCAAAAAATGATAGTTTATTTTGTCACATAAGCTATTTAAAAGTTGTATCTTTGAACTCATGACACACAATTAGACTCTGCTAAAAATGACGACACAAAGCACCTTTGCACAAACCCCAATATTGTCATTTCCCCAAATCGGCACATAGAGCACTGGAATATATCACGTGTCCCTTTTCAATGCATTAGCCAGTTTAGCTAATTAGTTCCAAAATTGTGCTTTAACTGCACATTTGTTTTCATCTTTTTCAAAATGTTTGCGGGGTGGGGGAACCTTCTATCAAAACCTTACTGGAGGAAGGCTCCCTTGCTGAAATTCACATTAGGTATTAGATCTGGCTTTCAGCCGTGCCAGTTGAAAATGTGCGTGGAGTCAATAGAGGGAGTGGGTGGAACCAGTGGAAAAAGTGGGTGGAGCTGGGAAAAGTGAGTGTGACCTTTGACAAACATTTGAGCACCTGGACTTCATATTTTACAAATTAAGCACTGACCAAGATACAAACCAGAAGAGTAGAACGCCAGAGAGTAATAGTAAATCTGACCCAATACAAGACCAATCCCCCAGCATCGTACTTTTTCACAGAGCCTCGCGACAGCAGACCAAGCTAGCTAGGATGCGTAGGAGGGGCACCATAGGGGAGGATACTGTTTGGCCAAAAGACTTTCTAGAAAAGAGATTCTTGGAAGTAGCAAAACCACCACACCAATGAACGAACACGACCGCTCCAGCTTCCATCTGTGGTCCCAGGGTGGTCCATAGCATTTTGGGGCAGTCTTCTTTAACAACAAATGGACCCCAGACATGTTGTTCCAGTGTAGGGACATCCACCTCTATGATACACACATAAATGAGTCTCGAAGGGGAGGGTTGAACCACAGCATAGATACCCCATGTCAGGAAATTCTGGATACCGAGGTGAATAGGTATACGTTGTTATGAGGGAATGGGCAACCCCTAATTGTATGGAAACCTACTTTGTATTACTTGTGATTCAGAAGTAAAGGAACCATTCCACTGGGTACAAATGAAAACTGTGGCACAGTACAGAACATTCCGGACATGCAATGAGGCACCTCCGAGCTGATGGATACCTACTGGCAGTGTGGCAACTTTGCCTACTCTCGTCCCAGGATGGTGTTGCCTCTGCTCCCTCGTCACCATTCACACCATGACTATTCACTGAGGAGATGTCAGAATTGCACCAACATCTGCTAAAGAAGAAGACATCTCTGTTGCATCAGGCATGAGAAAAAATAACTGCTGAGTATTTTGGCTAGGATCAGTACAAGGACATACCGGAAAAATTCAGACTGTTTTCTGACACACAATTCCACGAAGGAGGGTCCACACCCTTCTTCACAGTGCAGACAAAAGCGAATGCCTGCTGGTTGCAAATAACCAGGTGGAAATTGCTCAAGATGATGAACAGCACTGAGGTCGGCCTTAATGCAATCAAGGAAGAACTAAGAGACATCCACCTTATGGTGATGCAACATCGATATGTGTTGGACTTAATGACCACAGTGGAGGGATGGGTGTGTGCCAAGGTGAGAGCATCCTGCTGTACGTTTATCCCAGGCAATGATCTAGACAACTGGACTTTAACTCTTGCCATCCAAGCAATGCACCGTCTGCAAAGAGAAATGCATGATAGGGGAGGTGCCCATGAGCAGGCCTGGTATTTGAACTGGTTTTCCTGGTTCCCCCGGGTGCTGATCAGGCTGTGCACATCTCTGTTGCCTGTTTTCATATTTTTATTGCTCTTGTGTGGTATCCTACAACTGAGGTAAGTAAGTAAGTAAGTAATTTATTTAGCATAGTTACTTAAAACCATTGCTATACAAAATAGATTAAAAGCAGAGAGTAATAAAAGTACAATTCTAATAAAATAAAAAATAAAACATTCACATTTCCTAAGTTCGAATGTACGCGCGACAACTTCATGAGCAATAAAGTTTTTAAAAGGATAGTTCAAGTTTGTGTTTGTAAGATATTTCTTCTTTACAGATATTCTCATGAGCTCATGGGGTCAGTAATGTCAATCGACAAAGCAATATTAAATCGATAATACAGGGACCGTTATAGATTGATTTTTGGCATCTTTTTTCCCACTGCCTTCATAAATTTTACGAAGCTGCAGTTCAAGCAAGGGTCATGGGGAGAAAAACAAGCGAGAACTGCCTTCCTTCGTGTGCGGATCCCTTGCTGATTGAAGTGGTGTATCAACAAGTGTTTCCGTTCATCACGTAGTTTCTCGCAAGAACATATCAAGTGCAACATATCCTCTTGCCCCAAGCCACATAGCCGACAAAGGGGATCAGCTTTTATTTTAATCCAGTTTGGAAGGTTTTGAGTACAGGGTAACAGGCCCAGCCTGTGCTTTAAGAAGCACATTTTGACGGTTTTGGAGTATCCCTCGCCAAATTAGCTCTGTGGTGCCTTCGTTGTATACGAGTTTAGGGTCAACCAGCCATGCGTTCTTTTAGAGAGGGCTGCCTTATCTTGGACCCATGATAGTTGTTTGATCGATTTCTTGACCAATTTTTTGAATGTTATATGATTTACTGGGGTATCCCAGAGCTGCTCTAATCCCGTGTTCGTCAGGCTTTTCCCTAGGAACTTAGCTGCTGCTGAGGACGGGTATTGTGCTAACTCCATCCACAAATGTTCATTTAATGTTCCTTGTTTCGATTTCCTCACTTTGTCCCAGGCTATCATGTAGGCTCCCTGCCTTGCCAGGAGCTGTTGATCGATGCCGAATTCGAGCCTGATTTGAGCTGGTGAGGTTTGCTGGGGCAGGCTGAAGATGATTCTATAGGCAGCTGTTATTGTGTTATCAAGGATCTTGGCGTCCCTTCCTCTAAGTGCCTCGGTCCCGTAGGTAATTGTTGGGAGAAGTTTAGCGCGGATCACTTGCGTCATGGGCAGAAGAGAGGGGCCAGAAAGTTTGCGATTTAGAGACTTCAGCGAGATTGCCAAAGATAACCCTTTCCCTCGTATACTCGTTCTCTGGGCAGAGAACTGCCCACCGTTGTCGATCTTCACTCCTAAGTATTTATATATTGGGGTATCTCCAATTCTTGTCTTGTCCCAGTACCATGATGTTAGTTTCCTTTTTTTCTTGCTGATGGTCATTGTCTGGGTTTTCTCAAGATTTATTGTAAGCTCATTTATATTTGAGTAGCATTGTGTTGCATTCAGGAGGTGCTGGAGTCCTACCTTGGTATAGCTTATAAGGACGATATCGTCAGCATATAGTAGACAAGGTAGTTGCAGTCCTCCTAGCTTGGGAGCGTGGGAGTTGCAACCATTTAAAATGGGGACAAGATCGCTTAGGAACAGGTTAAATAAGGTGGGGGCCAGGACGCAGCCTTGTTTCAGGCCCTTGTTGGTCGGTATGCGCCTGGACAAAACAGATCCATCCCCCACCTTTATCTGTACCCAGGTCTCTGTATGGAGGTTAATTAGCAGGTCTAAAAGGGGTCTCGATATCCCCCAGTCGTTCAGTTTAGACCATAAGAGGTTCCGGTTTATGTGGTCAAAAGCGGCCTTGTAGTCAATGAAGCAGAAGTGAATGGGCATTTTGTTAGATTCTGCCTTGTCTATTAGCATGCCCATACTCAAAATATTAGGCATTGTGCCCACTGCTTTGGCGAAACCTGTCTGGTTGGCCGGGATTAAGGATCTCTCTGTTTCCCAGGCCATCAGCTCTTCTCGAAGGATACCTGCAAAATATTTTGCCTCGTTGTCGATTAAAGCCACCAATCGATAGTTTTGAGGGGAAGCCTTGTCTCCTGCCTTATAAATTGGGGAGATAATTGAGCCCTTCCTGGAGCTTGGCAGGATGTTGGAATGTCTTATCTCCAAAAAAAGGGGTTCCAGGGCTGCTGCCCAGCCTACCACATCTTGTTTGTAGAGAATTGGCGGGATTCCATTCGGCCCTGGTGCTCCCTCACTTCTTCCCTTCTTAATTAGGCGCTGAATGATGTTTTGTAAATTCGGCTGATTCTCTCTTTCGCTCGGAATGTGCCATTCTGTGGAGCTTATATCATTGCTCGTTGGAAGTTTTTTGTAGGTAGCAAACTCGTGGTCCTGGTTATTTCCCGCAGCCTGGTTAAAATGGGTGCCAAGATAGTTTGCCCATGTGTCCTCTGAGATGTTAGATGAGATCTGAGGTTCCGTGAGAATCGTAATGACATTTTGGGTTTGTTCGAATATGGACGAGTTTGGTATCTACGAACCGCAAATGACGAGTTTAGTGGGCGTACGCGTTTTCGCTACGCTACTATGTATGGTTCGTCTCATTCGTGGATGTGTCCATCTGAACCCTCGGGTTCCATTTTAGATACGGCATCCATTTTGTCTCTTGCCCTCAAGTAGCCAGCGAACGGACACTGTCCGCTTCGTGACCCTGGGATTCCCAAACCTTTGCGGAGAACACATGTTCCTTTGAGGGTGTCTTTATGATGAGGGGGATGACACTGCAAGGGCAGATGGCTCCGCGCGAGGCTCATCTTGCCGTGCTAGTCTATTGTTTCAGTCGTGCATGCATTAGGCACGAATCCTTTGATCCTGCAATCATGCTTCCGATATTGCTCCCTACACTCTTTTTCAAGCTGTTGTTCATCCTTGTTTTTCCTTTGCACCTGTTTCTGTCCCTTCTCCTAATTCGCTTACAGTCAGAATGGAATGTGCTTAATGTGGGGATAATGTGTTTTCACAGTTGGGAACCGGCAATGCTGCTGTAATTATGTTCCGGGTTTCTGAAAACATGAATGTGACCCTTTTTGAAGTTTACTGTGGGAACTGAGTTGTAACCTTTTGTTCGCCATGTTGTTCAATGCCGAAAATGTGTATAAAAGGAGCGATCCACTTTTGCAATTTGAAGCAGTCTCTCAGAACCTACACGTTGTGTACTTCTTGCGATTTCTGTATCCCTGCAGTAAATAAACACTGATCTTTGACGCCGCAGGAAGTGTCCCGTGTCTCTGTGTTTTGTACGCTGGAACAGGTAACCCACGAAGGTTTCAGGTGTTGTCCCCTGGCACCGCTGGGCCTTAGAATAGCCCAGTCCTTCAGTTGGCGCCCAACGTGGGGCGACATCAGCGGTACCGGTCCAAAGCCCGACGATCGTGAGGAACTTCGTGTGAAATCTCCGAGGGAAGGTGCACCCCGCTTCATCGATCCAGTTGTCGAAATAAGTGGTCCGAAGACTTTTCCAGCGAAGATTCCCGCCTCCTGACGGCTGCGACGGACTGATGCCCTGACTGTCGACCTGTTTTGGTGCCTGGCGTAGTCCTGTGTACGGCGAGACGATAGACGGGCCTTCCTGGTGACGCCATTGCTCTTTCAGTTAAGTATTTGTGGGTCGCTCCCAGAGTCCATGGTTTTGTAGTTCCTTTTTGGGACGGTTACTTTGTATTTTTTGTAACTTGGTTAAACTTGGTTGTTTGCATGGTTCCATTGCATTTGTGGTTCTTAGTTGTTGGTTCTTAGTTGTTGGGTTTTATTTGACAATTGCAATTGCCAAAAACCGAGGGTCTTGCATTTTTTTGCGAGGACATCGTAATTCGATAGCCCTTGAAGTTTGTAAACTCGGTTAGTGTGCACGATGCCTGACCGTAGTACTTTGTTTGGTTTCCTTAAATGTTGCAGCATGGATTCCCGGCTGGAGGATTCATGTCCGATACCTCCAGTTGGAACTCCAATTTATGAGCTCTATAGTCGCCACGGAGTAGGTCCTATTGTATATAGTGAATATTGGGTTCGTTACACTAAAAATGATGGTGTTCTTAGTTGGCCACCACATGGTAGTTTCGAAACTGCAATATTAGATAATCTTGAACCTAAATTGTTTAAAAAGAAGGCTAGGCCGGCCATGTTTGATTCCTTTCGGTTATGGCGTAAAGAGGCCAAGCAGAAAGAAATCAAACAGATTAAGAAAAATAAGAGAGAAGGTATTATTACGGTAATGCGAAATGCAGAACAGTATCAGCGAGACAAGGACGAGAAGGAACAGGAAGTTTTTGCTAGACTGCATCATATGGCGGTGGATAAATGTTATCCGGTTCTACCGTCTAGTTCTGATAAGAAGGGAGAAGAAGCGATAGAGGATCCATTATTGTCTTATCTATTGAAATCACCACCTCCCTATGCACAGGATACTATGGTTCCTGTGATTCCTCGTGTTCCTCAACCTGTTGTTCTGGCGGCTGCTGGTCAGCCTGTCGTTCCTCCTGTTCTTCCGAATCCCCTTGTGCCCCAAATTGTCCCTACTCCTTTACCCGCTCTTCTTCCTACTGCTCCTTTGCCTGTACCTCATCAGCCTATTGTTACTACTACTCCTGCTATCTCAACTACTGCTACTGTTTCTACGTTTACTCCTAATGTTGTTGCTTCTGTACTTCTTTCTTCTTCCCCTTCTGTTCGTAGTCGTATACCTAATGCTGTTGCTAATCTCTATTCTCCACTTTTTGGACCAATACTCGGGTCCGATCTTTCTGATGTCTCTCAGAGGCGCAGTCAAATTCCTGGTGGAAGAGAATGTGAGACGTTAGTGAAAATGACGCGTAAATGGATTAGGCATCCTGCTAAGTACACTTCGCGTGTAGTTTTCGATACGTTTTCTCAGTTTAATGAGCCCACACAAAGATTTGTGTTCGAGGAAATGTGTAAATCCTTGAGAGAAGAGTGGGATAATGATGAGGTAGACAATGTACCGCCCGAGATGACTGAACTTCAGAATCAGTTTTCGAATGGTATGATTGTGGGTGGTAATATCCGACGTGCTTTAGAGCGTCTGTTATCTTTTCGATCTACAGTACAACCTCGAGCATTGTTTAAGGATGAAACTGAGGAATGGATGGCACAACCTGGTCAGTATCCTATGCGAGAAGTTCCCCCAGTGTGGATGCCAGGTGATCCTGCTGCTAATCCTGCTATTCTACCACACTTTCAGAGAGTTTGGATACACCTCCCATGGAAGCGATCGGAAGTTTTGCAGGTGAAGCAAACTTTGCCTGACCCCTGCAAAAATCCGGCAGGTTATTATAAGGAGTTATCCCAATTAGTGGATGCTACTTTTATGAACCTCGCCGACATGTTGTTTGGTAATGTAGTACCTCAACCGATTTGGGCGAAAATCCGTCAAGAGAATCACGCAGCTGAGTTAGGCGGTGATTGGGCTGCTCTTGCGGCGGCTGACGGACGACAAGTTGGTGGGTCTAAACCTGAACAGATCATTGAGAATCTGCCCCAGAGGATAATTACACTTATGAAGACGCTTATGCCAGCAATAAGAGTTAACTGGGATAAACTGTCTGCGTGCAAACAAAAGAAGGGCGAGAGTGTCTCCGATTTCTTTACGAAATTTGAGGAGGCATTCATCGATCACAGTGGTCAGGATATGAGCACTGAGGGAGGTCAGCGACTGTTTGTTGATAAATTTGTATCGAATTTGTTGCCTGAACTAAGCAACAAATTGAAGAATTCTGAAAGTTTGTGGGCCGTTTCTACCACTGCTCAAATATTAGCCACGGCCCAATACTACGAAAATAGAGAGAAAGAAGAAAGTGAACGTGCAGATAAGAAAACGAAGGATCTTAAAACTAAGGTCTTATTGCAGCAAGCGTATCCTCCGCGCTTGAATCCAAATGACTCGCAACAGCAAAATCGATTACAATCACAGTTTTCTAGGTCACAGTCGCGTACTGACTCCTCTACACCACGATCTATGCTGGGGTATAATCAATGCGCATATTGTAGGGGTGAGGGCCATCTGAAGTTTAATTGTCCAGTTCTGCGTGACCGAAACAATGGTGTTTCGGCTCGAGGAGGTCATAGTGGTCCTCAACAAGCATCACGTGGTAGAGGTCGCGCTGTTACTCAGAATCAGAATGAGCGTGTTGCTACTTCATCAGACTCGCAAAATTGCTTTGATCGGCGCGATTCATCGTCTGGTAGATCTGCACAGTATCATGTGGACGACTATTATGTCGAGCATGATGTTGATGTTGACGGTAGTTACTAGGACAGCCATAGACAAAGAGAGGGAGTAGTATCGGTTCCGGTTGATCAGAGAGGGCCTTACGTCGCAGTTGCCACATTGGGCGTAGTTGAGCCTTTTCTGTTGGACACTGGTGCAGCGAAAAGTTCCATCATGCATTCGAAACTCCCTGGCGCGCCTTTGTCTGGCTTAACGAATGTTTCCGTTGGATTCTCTGGCGCCCCCGTTAGCAATCCAGTTTCTAGCCCTTTGCCTCTTATAATTGGGTCTCGTGAGTTAGAAGCTCCTTTGATTTTGACTACTGGTTGTGGTGAGAATCTTTTGGGCCTGGATTTGTTGAAACGGTTATATGCAACTTTGTACTGTTCTCCTGCCGGAGTGGAGCTTACGTTGGGTCAGAGAGTGCTCTCTCCTATGTATTTGTCAACTGATAAGCTCCCACCGGAATTGAGTTCTCTTCCTGAGTCTTTGTGGGCAACAGGTCCCAATGACGTGGGCCTGCTGGATATACCACCTTATGTTGTTCAACTGAAATCAAACGTGCAATTACCACGCATTCCCCAGTATCGTATCTCTCTTGATGGAGAACGAGCACTATTAGCGATCATTTACGATTTGATCGATAAAGATGTCATCGAAGAAACTCGAGGCAACGTGTGTAATAGTCCTGTGTTACCTATTTTGAAACGAACTGATCCATCCAAGCCGCCTGTGTATCGTTTTGTTATTGATTCATGAGAGGTAAATAAAATTGTAATTCCACAGTTTCCCGTGGTGCCTGACATTACAGCTTTGCTGACTCTGATTCCAGCTTCTGCATCATGGTTCTCGGTAATCGATCTGAAGAATGCTTTCTTTAGCATTCCGATTGCTGAGGAAAGCAGGGATCTATTCGGTTTCTCATTAGGTGGTCGCAGCTTCAGGTTTAAACGCGCACCTCAGGGCTACTGTGAGAGTCCATCGATCTACAGCCAAGCTCTTAAGAGTCAACTTGATGCGTTTGTGTTACCGGCTGGTGCGGCCTTGATTCAGTACGTTGATGATCTGTTGATAGCTGCTGACACTGAACAGATTTGCAAAACTGCTACAGTATCACTGTTACAGCATCTATGTGACTTACATCACAAAGTGTGACCTTCTAAACTACAATATTGTTGTCAAGAAGTAACCTATCTAGGTCACTTATTGTCAAAGGAGGGAAGAAGGTTGACCCCAGAAAGAATTGCAGCGATCGCTCGAATGACTGTGCCAACAACTCAGAGAGATGTGCGTGCCTTTCTAGGTATCACGTCATACTGCAGACAGTGGATTTCGAACTTTTCACTGTTAGCGAAGCCATTGATAGCTCTCACGTGCAAGGATGTTTCGACTCCTTTGCCATGGACGGAAGAATGTCAGAAAAAATTTTCTGAACTGCGTGATGCGTTGTGTTCGGCTCCTGTGTTAGGTACTCCTGATTACAGTAAACCGTTTACACTATACGTTCACGAGAGAGAAGGTTGTGCGTTGAGTGTTTTGACGCAACAATTTGGTGGTAAGCAGCGTCCATGTGCATATTTTTCCTCGACCTTAGACCCGGTAGCTAGAGCGTTGCCGAGTTGCTTGAGAGCGACAGCGGCAGCTGCGGTGTCTATTCGACAATCCGCAGGTCTGGTCATGGATAATATGCTCACAGTGATGGTTCCGCATGCAGTTGACACTCTCCTGAATCGTACAAAAACTCAACATCTGACGAGTGCAAGGTTGTCCGGTTATGAGTTGACACTTTTGGCAAGTCATATACAGATCAAGCGTTGTAATGTGCTGAATCCGGCGACATTGTTGCCGACTAATATGGAATCAAATGATGTACCACCACATGATTGCTATTTACGAACTGAGGAAGAAACGAAGGGTCGTGTTGACCTGAAAAACACTCCATTGATCGACCCCGATGGCACTTTGTATGTTGATGGTTCATGTTTTAAGTTGCCGAATGGTGATGTGACGACTGCGTATGCTGTAGTGACGTTGAGTACGGTTGTGGAAACTGCGAGATTGAGTCAAAATTCAGCGCAAGCGGCAGAGTTGATTGCGTTGACGAGAGCGTGTGTTTTGTCTAAGGGAAAGCGAGTGAATGTGTTTACTGATAGTCAATATGCGTTTGACGTTGCACATAGCTTTGGTCGATTATGGAGAGAAAGAGGATTTATGACATCGCATGGTACGAAGATCCAACACGGACAGCTCGTGAACGATCTTTTGGATGCACATACATTGCCTAAACAGGTGGCAATCATTAAATGTAGTGCGCATCGGAAGGTTACGGATGATGTTGGTCGTGGTAATGCATTTGCGGATGAGATTGCTAAGGAAACGGCTAAGAATCTTGCGACCCGGATGTATGTTACGAGTTCAGTGAGGTGGCCGACGGAGACTGGTATGTGTGAAGACACTGTTGAGAGCGTGAAAGCAATTCAGAATGAAGCCACTGAAACTGAAAAGACCAAGTGGAAAGAAAGCACGGGAAAGTTAGACACGCATGGATGTTGGGTTGACTTGTCGGAATGTCAGAGGTGGATGTTACCGGATGCATATGTGCTAGCCGTTGTGACTATGGCTCACGGCTTGTCACATATTAGCGCATATGTAAGTTGTTGTCCCCTGTATGGAAGAATGATGGTATTGCTAAATGTGCTGAGAGAGTGGTCAAGAATTGTATGGTGTGTTTGATGCATAATCCTGGCAAGGGCACCCCCACTCCACCCGGCCATTTTGCTCCTCCTACATGTCCCTTTGAGGTTATCCAATTGGACTTCATCCATATGGAGAGATGCAATAACCTGAAGTACGTTTTAGTTGTAGTTTGTGCGTTCTCCAGATGGATCGAGGCCTATCCTCTTAAGGATAATACTGCCCTGTCCACAGCGAAAGTCTTACTGAAGGAATACTTTCCTCGGTATGGAATGCCACGGATTGTGTGGTCAGATAACGGAAGTGAGTTTGTGGGAAGCGTGATGCAGAGTGTGTGTAAGGGCCTTGGAATTCGACAAAAATTCCATAGCGCCAATCATCCCCAGGCAGCGGGTTTGGTTGAAGGGTACAATGGTACTCTGAAACTGAAACGTGCGAAGATACAAGCTACGACTGGTCTGTCATGGCCTGATGCCTTGCCTCTGGCTCTCTTATCGACCAGGGCGACTGTGCACTCTCGAGTAGGGCTTAGCCCATATGAGATTGTGTTTGGCCGCCCTGCAAACATTTGGGGAGTCCCGAGGCCTAAGGCCTTTGACAGTCTTGAGTATCCAATGTTAATTGATTATCTTCATGATCTGACTGCTAAACTGAGGTTAATTCATCAACAGGTCTTTGAAGCCCTGCCGGCACAGACAGAGGGTCCTGGACATCGGCTCCAACCGGGTGATTGGGTTGTCACCCGCAATTTTGGCAGAAAACGCAACTTGGAGTCGAGATTTGTGGGTCCCTTCCAAGTATTGCTGGCTACAAGGACTGCAGTTCGGTTGGAAGGCAGAAAGAACTGGGTGCATGCCACCCATACCAAAAAGGTTCCAATCCCTTCACCAGCAGATAATTGGGTGAGAACTGGTATTGCGGCAACGGAAACCGAGACCCCTCTATGTTTCGTGCCGTTTAGTGATGCTCAACCTGTAGGAAACAATACATTGCAGCCAGACACATCTGTTGAGTCGTCAGTTTTGGAGAACTCAAGGTCTGAATTGTCATCTGATCGATTGAACACTGTTTCACAATTTGAACAATTATTTGAAGAGCAGACTCGACCTGGAAGAAGTCGATATTTTCTTCGTTCGCATGACAAAGACTAATAACATTTTTTTTGAACTTATATTGTCCTTTACTGTTGCCACGAACATTAAGAATAATTACATCCTTTACTGATTTTTGAGTTTCTTTTCATGTGTACTTTTTACAGCTAAGAGACCTTTTTTTATTAAATTGGATGTTTGTTTAAGAAAACCTATCATCCGGGTTGACCGTAGGGCCGTACGGGTACTTCCTTCTGTTTAGCAGGTTCCTGATACTAGGTCGGTTACTTTTCGTCGATTCCTGGGAACTCCTGGGAATTGATAATCGCTACTCAGAACGAAGTGCGTCAAGGACGTTACGGACGGTTTTTAGAGGATGGCGTTCTCTGAGCTGTTGGAAGTAGAAAGGATGTCGGCGCAAAGATCAAAATTGCATAAGATTGTACGAACAAAATGCTTTTTGTTTCAGGTATTCCTGCTGTTTCTGACTGTTTCTATGCTATTGGTGGGTGGAGTGTATTTTGGAATACAGTCGTTATTGCCTTCCATTTCACCTACTCTTTCTCCTAAACTAAGTTCTACTACCACCGTTTCTCCACATTCCTTTCATCCTCTGCCCCAACATGAACAGGTTAGACGTGCGGAATTCATGAATAACTCCTTCGTTCAACTCCTACATCAGCATCAGTTGGTGATGAATACTACCAACTGTTGGGTGTGTGGGTTAATGCCACATACCATGGATAGGGGTATTCCGTATTTGGTTCTTCCTTACAGCTCCCAGGGGTCAGCTCGAGCATTCCAAACTATGTTCCGTAGTGCACTAGATTCCTACCCCAGTCGAGAGCCACGTTCTGCAAACTTCGGTCCTGGTCCGTACCACAAGCCTTTGGCGATAGCGATTGCTGATTTAGATAGAGATATTTTTGATGCATCGCTTATTCCAGATGAAGAAGTGCAAGCATATAAAGATCTGAGTGAGGCTGAGTATAGTATGTCAGTAGGTGATAGACAGCTTAAGAGCTCGTCTCCAATATGGATCGTACCCCACCTCGGTAATTTCTGCTTGAAAGGTCTTGGTCGAAATCCGAGAGCCCAGCTTGGGAAGAGTGCTTGTACTGATGCGTATGTTCTACCGATGCTCTCTTCCCCTGTTTTCCTGACTGCCAAGGGTACCTATTTCGTATGTTATGAACGTGCATATACATGGTTGCCCCGTGACTTCTCGGGTACCTGTTATATTGCGAATCTTTTGCCACCGACTTTTACGGTTGCCTCAGACTATCATAAGACTAGAGTCGTGAGAGGCGTTATTAACGAAGAGGACACTGCCGGTCAAGAAGCAGGAGATTTCTTTAAGGGTTTCTTGCCGTTTTGGGGACCTATGGTTAATATTAGGAACCTGAGACAGTTGACCCGTGTGGTAGAATTGACTGCTAACATAACCGCAAGTGCTCTTGGTAATTTAACAGCAGAACTTCAGGCGGATAGACTCATGACGTTGCAGAACCGTATGGTTCTAGACGTTGTTCTTGCAGATAGAGGTGGTGTGTGCAAGGTGATCCATTCGAGTTGTTGCATTTTCAACCCTGACAACGCTCCAACTGTTTATCAAGCCATCTCGAAGTTACATAAGATCTCCGAGTCCATACACGTGGACGAAGGTGGTTGGACGCTTCTAGGATGGTTTTGGAGCCTGATATCAACTTTGGGTTGGAAGATTGTGATGATCATAGGGGTTGTTGTAACGTTTCTGTTCATGTGTTGTCTTTGTGTGCAGTGTGGTCCTGCCTTATGTGGCCTCTGTGCTACAACGTGTATAAGACGGCCATCTGTTACCAAAGAGACATTGATGGATAGAATGATGTTCCAGCAACAACTGAACGATCTGATGAATATCGAAATCGATTCTGATCTCGACTAGTGCTTGCCTACATGAGGGCAAAAGGAGCGTCTGAGGTTCCGTGAGAATCGTAATGACATTTTGGGTTTGTTCGAATATGGACGAGTTTGGTATCTACGAACCGCAAATGACGAGTTTAGTGGGTGTACGCGTTTTCGCTACGCTACTATGTATGGTTCGTCTCATTCGTGGATGTGTCCATCTGAACCATCGGGTTCCATTTTAGATACGGCATCCATTTTGTCTCTTGCCCTCAAGTAGCCAGCGAACGGACACTGTCCGCTTCGTGACCCTGGGATTCCCAAACCTTTGCGGAGAACACGTGTTCCTTTGAGGGTGTCTTTATGATGAGGGGGATGACACTGCAAGGGCAGATGGCTCCGCGCGAGGCTCATCTTGCCGTGCTAGTCTATTGTTTCAGTCGTGCATGCATTAGGCACGAATCCTTTGATCCCGCAATCATGCTTCCGATATTGCTCCCTACACTCTTTTTCAAGCTGTTGTTCATCCTTGTTTTTCCTTTGCACCTGTTTCTGTCCCTTCTCCTAATTCGTTTACAGTCAGAATGGAATGTGCTTAATGTGGGGATAATGTGTTTTCACAGTTGGGAACCGGCAATGCTGCTGTAATTATGTTCCGGGTTTCTGAAAACATGAATGTGACCCTTTTTGAAGTTTACTGTGGGAACTGAGTTGTAACCTTTTGTTCGCCATGTTGTTCAATGCCGAAAATGTGTATAAAAGGAGCGATCCACTTTTGCAATTTGAAGCAGTCTCTCAGAACCTACACGTTGTGTACTTCTTGCGATTTCTGTATCCATGCAGTAAATAAACGCTGATCTTTGACGCCGCAGGAAGTGTCCCGTGTCTCTGTGTTTTGTACGCCGGAACAGGTAACCCACGAAGGTTTCAGGTGTTGTCCCCTGGCACCGCTGGGCCTTAGAATAGCCCAGTCCTTCAGACCCCATGGTGCGTTGGTCTTATAAATGAGTTTATTGATTTCCAGAACCTTGCCCCATCGTTCCATTTAATGTCAGAGTGAACTCTTGCCCATAGATTATCCTCAGCGGATTTATTTGCTTCTCATTTTGATTTTTTCAGTGTTGATTTTAATTTCCGTAGTTGGTCGCGTTTTGCTATGTCCGTGGGTTTCTGTTGAAGTTCTCTCATTGTGCAATAGATTGAGGTTTTTATGCCTCTAATTTTTCCTTTATATTCTTGAGAGAATTTGCTCGGTCTTTCATTGCCTAATTGTGACTGTGGCTTGGATCTTGTAGCATACGTGGACATAGTGTTTGTAAATTGTTCCCATTTTGTGATTTCGCTGTATCCAGAGCAGCTCCAAAAATGCTGTTTTGCCCTTTCCACTAAAGTTCCGTCTATTGCTGTTGAGTATTGAATTTTTTTGAAGTTGACGGTGTGGATTGACTCTTTTGGTTCTTTCGATAACTCAAAGTTAGGTTTTACAATCTTAAAGATGGTTTCTTGGGGGCAGTGATCGCTGTCTCCGCTGCGGCCTATCCGATATGATTTTAAGAACTGGAATAGTGGTAATGAGATAAAGGTATAATCTAAGATGCTGCTTGTTCTTGTTGAATGAAAAGTTGCAGCTGGGGGGTTATCTCCAGAGGTCCTTCCATTTAGGGCCCTGATGTTGAAATGTACCAGATCTTCTAGAATCTTGTTACCTAGTTTTGTTTGCTGGGAGATTTGTGAAGTCGCTTGTAATGGGATATCCCAGATTGCATTTTGGATTAGTGACTCATCGGTTTCAGCGGTACCTGTTTTAAGTTGTGGCAGGTGAATATTTACAGCCAACGAGGCTGTAGAAGTTGGTCCGACTTCTTTTCCCGTCAAGATGCTTGTGGCCGATATGTAAGTTGCTAGGCCACCTTGAGGGTGCCCATATTTAGCTGTCCTTTTTGCAGCGGAGTAGAAACGTAAGTAGCCATGAAGGTGCGGGGGATCTACAAGCCATGTTTCTTGAAATGCCACGACATCAAAGTTTCTAATATAGGTCATAAATTCTGGGTCTATTATTTTAGAGGCCAAGCCATTAATGTTCCATGAACATATTCTCAGTGAGTCGTGAGCGCCCTCCCTTGGTTTGAGGCCGGTTTGTCATTCAATATTATTTAAAGTTCTGGCTATCCATCTTGAGTCAGGCAGTCCAGATGATTGTGTGTATTTATCTGCAATACGTCGGGTACTATCATTATGTTGGTCGGCGTTGTTGCCCCCTGGCCCTACCGCTCCTCTCAGGACCGAGTTTCTGAGACTTTTCATGGTAGTATGTTCTGCCTCATTTTCCACCGGGACAAGGATATCAGGATATCTAGGCTTTATATACGGTTTTATTGTGATCCCCCAGTTTTTAAAGGTTTCAGCTTCAGCATATATTTTTTGTGAAATTGCCAAGGTTGTCCAAGTTGCTTTTGTTTTTTCTCTGCCTGTGCCCTCATCTACTGTAAATTCAATGGATACCAGGTCAGAGCTTTTTACTTCTGCCAAAGAGGGAATATAGGATAGCAGCCGTTAGAGGTTACCCCTGTTCAGAATGTCATGTCTTCCTTGCGATGTGTAGTCCGGGTTGAACCAGACGACACCTGTTGCGTTTCTTTGTTCACTTGTCTGCCCACTCTCTGTTTTCGGTTGGCTAGATCGCATATCCTCTACTAGTCTTGTTGCAGTTGTTTTTGTTTGATTGGAATTAGGTGCGATGACTCTTAGCTCTCGACCCAGTATTTGCTGATTTTGTGCAGACGGCTCAGCGTTTCTTTGTTCGTTTGACAGCCCTCCCTCTATTTTGGGGAGGCTGGATCGCATGTCCTCTACTAGTCGTATTGCAGTTGTTTTAACCTGGTTTGCATTAAGTGCAGTTACTCTTAACTCTCAACCGATAGTGTGCTGATTCCATGCTGATTGCCTGGCCGGGTGATAATTATCAACGGGCCTGGAGATGTTGCATGTAAGATCCGCTGTCCCTGTAATGGATGGTTCTTCTTCTCTCTTTATAGACGGTGCTCCTTGGGTAGTTATCGGTGGATAGCTTTCTGGCAGCCCTTTGCCTATCTCTGCGTTTTCTGGTCCTGGGTTATTCCCAGGCTTCACACCCCAAGTCTGTTCTTGATTTTTTATTTGTCGGAGGTTGGGCCCGGGCTGCCTGCCGCTTTTTTGTGCCTGCTTCGCACTGGGTTCGAGGGTTATATTGCTGGCTTCACCGATTTGGAGACATGAATTTTGTAATCCTGTTTTGGGCTCTTTTTGTATGCGGATCCTCGCAATCCCCAATGTCTTCTGATAAAAATGGTACCTCACTTGTGTTGGTAGGCCTAGTGCCACTGACGGGAAATGGCCCAAAATGTAACGTGGACAAACCAGTTACTCATTTATTTAAGCACTCCCATTACATCTTTGGTTGAGTCCGCCCAGAGAGTACCATCTACTCTGGGTGTGGAGTATTTGCCTATGATGAAGCATGTCACTATTATGTGAGTGAGGCTTTTACTTCAATATCTTTGATATTCCAACTGATGAGTAGGTATTGGAATAATACTCCATTACATCTTTAGATCATGTGATTCTATCTTTCTAACAATAGTTGCTTAATCCACAACGTGCCACACACCCCGCAATCCCCAATGTCTTCCGATAAAAATGGTACCTCACTTGTGTGGGTAGGCCTAGTGCCCGTGACAGGAAATGGCGCAAAACGCATCGTGGACACACCCCAATTTTTACAGTGAAAAACGACCCTGTTTTTGCAAAGTGCCTAGCTGTAGATTTTGAACCCTAGCTCTGCCGGCATCTAGGGAAACCTAGCAAACCTATACATTTTTGAAAAGTGGACATGCAGGGATATCCAAGATGGTTCTGTTACTCAGAATCCCTTGCAAACCTCAAACCTTGTTTAAAAACAAAAACAAATTTTCCTCACATTTCTGTGATGGAAAGTTCTGGAATCTGCGTGGATAAACAAAAATCCACACCACGCAATCCCCAATGTCGTCCGATAGAAATGGTACCTCATTTGTGTGGGTAGGCCTAGCTCTGCCGGCATCTAGGGAAACCTAGCCAACCTATACATTTTTGAAAAGTGAACATGCAGGGAAATCCAGGATGGGATTATATGTCTAGCTTTCATCAGATTCTGTTACTCAGAAACCCTTGCAAACCTCAAACCTTGTCAAATAAAAAAAAAATCCTCACATTTCTGTGATGGAAAGTTCTGGAATCTGCGTAGATAAACAAAAATCCACACATCACGCAATCCCCAATGTCGTCCGATAGAAATGGTACCTCATTTGTGTGGGTAGGCCTAGTGCCCATGACAGAAATTGACGCAAAAAGCAAGGTGGACATACCACATTTTTACAGTGAAAACTGACCCTTTTTTTGCAAAGTCCCTAGCTGTAGATTTTCAATCCTAACTCTGCCAGCACCTAGGGAAACCTAGCAAACCTATACATTTTTAAAAGCTAGACACCCATGGGAATACAGGATGAGGTGACTTGTCTGGCTCTCTCCAGGGTCACTTACCCAGGACCCTTGCAAACCTCAAACTTTGTAAAAAAACACATTTTCCTCACATTTCTGTGATGAAAAGTTCTGGAATAAGCGTGGATCCTCAAAATTCCACCGACCCTGAATTCCCCAACATCTTCCGATACAAATGGTACCTCACTTGTGTGGGTAGACCTAGTGCACGTGATAGGAATTAGGCCCAAAACGCAACGTGGACAACCCACATTTTACAGTGAAAACTGACCCTTTTTTGCAAAGTGCCTAGCTCTGGATTTTGAACCCTAGCTCTGCCAGCACATAGGAAAAACTAGCAAACCTATACATTTTTGAAAAGTTGACATGCAGGAGGATCCAGGATAGGTTTAATTGTCTAGCTTTCACCAGGTTCTCTTACTCAGAATCCCTTGCAAACCTGAAACTTTGAAAACAAAAAAACACATCTTCCTCACATTTCTGTGATGGAAAGTTCTGGAATCTGTGTTAATCCACAACGTGCCACACACCCCGCAATCCCAAATGTCTTCCGATAAAAATGGTACCTCACTTGTGTGGGTAGGCCTAGTGCCCGTGACAGGTAATGGCGCAAAACGCATCGCGGACACACCACATTTTTACAGTGAAAACTGACCCTTTTTTTGCAACGTGCCGAGCTATAGATTTTGAACCATAACTCTGCCGGCATCTAGGGAAACCTAGCAAAACTATACATTTTAAAAAAGTGAACATGCAGGGAAATCCAGGATGGGGTTATATGTCTGGCTTTCACCAGGTTCTGTTACTCAGAATCCCTTGCAAACCTCAAACCTTGTTAAAAAAAACATTTTCCTCACATTTCTGTGATGGAAAGTTCTGGAAACTGCGTGGATAAACAAAAATCCACACATCACGCAATCCCCAATGTCTTCCGATAGAAATGGTACCACATTTGTGTGGGTAGGCCTAGTGCCCATGACAGGAATTGACGCAAAAAGCAAGGTGGACACACCACATTTTTACAGTGAAAACTAACCCTTTTTTTGCAAAGTCCCTAGCTGTAGATTTTCAACCCTAGCTCTGCCAGCACCTAGGGAAACTTAGCAAACCTATACATTTTTAAAAGCTAGACACCCAGGGGAATCCAGGATGGGCTGACTTGTCTGGCTCTCTCCAGGGTCATTTACCCAGAATCCTTGCAAACCTCAAACTTTGTAAAAAAAAACACATTTTCCTCACATTTCTGTGATGAAATGTTCTGGAATAAGCGTGGATCCTCAAAATTCCACCAACCCTGAATTCCCCAACGTCTTCTGATAAAAATGGTACCTCAATTTTGTGGGTAGACCTAGTGCGCATGATAGTAAATAGGCCCAAAACGCAACGTGGACAACCCACATTTTTAGAGTGGAAACTGACTCTTTTTTTGCAAAGTGCCTGGCTCTAGATTTTGAACGCTAGCTCTGCCGGCACCTAGGGAAACCTAGAAAACCTATATATTTTTGAAAAGTTGACATGTTGGGAAATGCAGGATGGGATTACTGTTTCAGGCATTCACCAGGTTCTGTTACTCAGAATCCCTTGCAAACCTTTAAACTTTGTAACCAAAAAAACACACTTTCCACCCATTTCTGTGATGGAAAGTTCTGGAATCTGCGTTAATCCACAAAATGCCACACACCCGCAATCCCCAATGTCTTCTGATAAAAATGGTACCTCACTTGTGTGGGTAGGCCTAGTGCCACTGATGGGAAACGGCCCAAAATGCAACGTGGACAAACCACATTGTTACAGTGAAAACTGACACTTTTTTGCAAAGTGCCTAGCTGTAGATTTTGAACCCTAGCTCTGCCGGAACCTACGGAAACCTAGAAAACCTATACATTTTTTAAAAGTAAACACCCATGGAAATCCAGGATGGGGTGACTTGTCTGGCTCTCACCAGGTTCTGTTACCCAGAATCCATTGCAAATCTCAAACTTTGCACAAAAAAAAATCCTCACATTTCTGTGATGGAAAGTTCTGGATCCGCGTGGATCCACAAAATTCTACACACCCCACAATGTCCAACATCTTACAATAAAAATGGTACCTCACTTGTATGGGTAGGCCTAGTGCCAAAAATCCACACCACGCAATCCCCAATGTCTTCCAATTAAAATGGTACCTCATTTGTGTGGGTAGGCCTAGTGCCCATGACAGGAAATGGCACAAAAAGCAAGGTGGACACACCACATTTTTACAGTGAAAACTGACCCTTTTTTTTGCAAAGTTCCTAGCTGTATATTTTTAACGCTAGCTCTGTCAGCACCTAGCAATCCTATACATTTTTAAAAGCTAGAAACCCAGGGGAATCCAGGATGGGGTGACTTGTCTGGCTCTCTCCAGGGTCACTTACCCAGAATCCTTGCAAACCTCAAACTTTGTAAAAAAACATATTTTCCTCACATTTCTGTGATGGAAAGTTGCTGAATCTGCGTGGATCCACCCTGAATTCCCCAAAGTCTTCTGATAAATATGGTACCTCACTTGTGTGGGTAGACCTAGTGCCCGTGATAGGAAATAGGCCCAAAACACAACTAGATGAAGTCACTGCTTTAAATAGTAAAAGTTCATTAATTGTGTACATGCAAATGCAGCTACCTGGCATGGACTCCCCTGCTAATATTTTTGTTGACCTCATTGAGCTAAGTGATTTGTCAGCTGATGGCAGAGTAAACAGTTTACTCTCTGCACTAAAAAAAGATTCAGTTAACATAAGTGAAGATTTCTCTCCAAATGCCTATTTTTAGTTGCCTGTGATGGAGCTTTAGTCATGTTTGGCCGCCACAGTGGTGTTACAGAGTTTGCAAGAAAATAATCTCTCCCAATATTGTAGCCTGGCACTTCTCAGCACATCGCCTGGAACTTGCAGTTTATGATGTCATGAAAGATATTGGCGCTACAAATCATTAAAAAAACTTACAAGCTGTATTCTCTATTTAGCACATCTGTTAAAAACAGTTTGGAGCTAAAAGAATGTACAGAAGCTCTTGACGTTCAGCTTTGCATAATAGGTAGAGTGCTAGATACTCGTCGGGTTGCATCAAGCTTCAGAACAGTGGAGGCTAAATGTTTATCCTGCTCTCTACAAGCACTTTTCTAGTGTAGTTGATGATGGTTTCCATGAAGGATATATGAAGCTAGAATAAAAGCCATAAGGCCGACAGCTCTAACAACTAAAGCGTTAGTTCTAAGTTGGCATTATCATGCCAATCCCTGAATCAAAGTACATCAGCACTTACATACAAAAACAATGAATGCCTTAATCACATGTCCACTTACAATGCATCATTCAGTAATAAAAGAGTCCACTTACCTGCTCATTGGATATTTTTGTAATGAGCCAAATCACTATCTGCTTTGATGATCGGTAAAATGTTCAAACTCCACTCTTTCTCCTACTGGTGCCTGTGGATCACGCTTCTGGATCATCCTGGGTGGGTCCAACTGCCAGAGTAGGGCATGTCAAGGCTGTCATTTGATAGCAAGTCACGTGGCTATGCCAGACAGGTCTGGTAGCGGGGCCGACTCCAGGACAGTCCTTTGTCCATGCCTCAGACAGAGCTTGAGTCAGGGAAGGCGCAGGCCACTGCGCCTCAGGGATGATGCCGAGTGTTTTGGGCAATTGCGCAACCCCCCACACCCGTAGCCCTAAACCTCCCTCATATCCTTAGCCCCAAACCCTCCCACACCCTTAGCCCTAAAACCGCACCCACACCCTTAGCCCTAAAACCGCACCTTTCCTTAGCCATAAAACCGCCCCTTCCCTTAGCCCTAAAACCACCCCTTCCCTTAGCCCTAAAACTGTCCCTCCCCTTAGCCCTAAGACCGCCCCTTCCCCAGTTTCGTTAGCCTTATCTTCATGCTAAAAGCTGGCTTAGAGATGCCCTTTGTGATAGTAAGCGATTCGGCATAAAGACGGGCGTACTAATGACGCCGTCATGATGCCGCTTTCATTCTAAAGGCTTTTTGTAATAAAACCTTTTTTTAAAAGGATGTTCCCCTTCTGTGACAGTTCAACACGAAATATGTACACAGGCCGAGGTAGGCGGTTATCATCTATCCAGTTTGTTGCTAATCTTGGCCTCATGTATGATGCTTTTCAGGAGTTATCAGAGTTATCACTTGAGATACAGAAACTCTACAATCATTGATGCTCATAAAGCTATTTGTTAGCAAATAGCAGTGTTTGAGGCAAATGTAAACAGGCAAGGGAACCATTTCTCACAGTGTTAAAAGGTCACAGAAGAAAATATATTCCAAGGTGTGATGCTGCACAGAGGAAAGACCACTGACAAAATAATTTAAGACATTGTTTGTTGTCTACAGGAGGTACTAATTCTACTGACAAAAGGGCTGAGTATGATATACTTATTAGTGAAGTGAAAGTTTTATACAAACAGTACTGGCCTGATAACTACCTGCTCTTTAAGGTGAAAGTGAGATTGAGTCTCTGTGTAAAAGATTCAACATTGCCAGTCGAGAAACCATTCGTGCTTACAGAGAGTATAAGGAATCTGGGGGGAAAGAAATTAAAAGGCTTTTCAAGGACCTTTTGATAGCTTTACACACTATTTCTCTCAGTACTGCAGAATGTGAGCAGGACGTTTCTCAAATGAATCTTATATGCACATCTACAGGAGCATCATTGCCGACTGAAACAACATCTTCTTTAATGTTTTTGAATCTTGCTGGACCACCATTTAAGAGATTCAACCCCATCCCCGATGTTCAGTCATGGTTTGCAAAAGGATGAAGAGAGGCTGATGACACTAGGAGTAAAGCAAGGAAAGAGGAAGACTTGGAATGCACAAGCAATTTAGACAGTTTGTGGGCTTTTCTGGAAAAATAGATGCTAGCCCAGTCTAACTGACTAAACACGGGCCATTGTGATGTTTGAATAAGTTAAAAAGTTAGGCTGTACCTTGTTTGGATACTTAACTATTGTTCTAGTTTACATATGTTATTTATTTTGCATTAATAACACTTTATTGATAGTGTCAATGTATTTAATATTTTGTAAAATTTGTGGGTCCTCCTTGTTTGGATGTTATATATTTATTGTTCTATTTTATATATTCTATTTATTTTGTATTTATAAGACTTAAATTGCTTTTTCTTTTATTATTTTAGAACATGTAGTTATGTGCATTTGTATTTATTTGTATTAATCTATATTTAATTTTTTATTATTTTGTCAGTCAGTCAAAATCACTTTATTCGGTTAATTAAAACCATAAAAGCATACTACAAAAAATAGTCTTAAGACAATAATATGACATAAAAACACACCGAATATAAGAAACATACATCCTAATCACAGTAAATAAACAGTTCATCAGGTAATTCATTAAAATTAGTTTAAAAAAAAGTAATTAATATGTCATGGGTGTCCCTCTCTTTTTTTCCCTTGTTCTAACTGCCACAGTTAAAAAAAACTCACTATATTAAACATTTCCCAGACATTGGTCAGCATCTGTAGATATATAAGAGCTGGCTTCGCCTGTAAAAATCCTTTGCCTCTTAAGATTGGTAGAATTAAATGTTTGCAACTGTGAAACAAATGCTTGCAAAATAAGACAAAGTGCAGCGTATCTTGGGTGGAGAAATTGTCACATGTACAAGTACCCAGATCCTCCACCCTGCTCCATCCCTGGGGTTCAGCGAGTAAAAAGTGCAACTGATTAAATATACATCTTACTAAAAGGAAACGGTGATTCGGGTTGGCTACTACATTTAAATAAGGTTCGATTGCACAAGATGTTTTTAATAATTGATAGACTCCTACCGTTGGTTGTATCAATTCCCTGGCCTCTCTTTCCATATGTGCCACATGTAGGTAAGTTTTCTTGGCCCACAACATGTCTTCCTTCATTAATTTATCTGGCGAATTTAATAACTCGGGCCGTCCTAATTGCATTGCTAGCCTTTTCACGCAGCTCAACCAGGGGATACTGCTTGCTCGGTCTAATGCTAGACAATCGTGCATAATTTCGTGATTCATTTCAAGCGCTGGGTTTATCCAAATCACTATCCATTTAAGTAGGGGTGCCGTTTCAATTAAATCTGACACGAAACCTACGCCGGTCTCCTGGTGGACTATGTAAGAGGGTGTTGATTGTGGTACCAATAGCAAGTTTCTTAGGAATTTATTTTCTACTATTTGGATATCCTCGACTTCTTTATATCCCCATATTTCAGAGCCATAGTTTGAGATAGCAATGCATTTAGCTCTGTATATATTTAACAACGCTTGTATTGGTTTTGCCCCTAACCTACGTGCAAAATCAAGGACCGCTAATGTGGATCTGGCCATTACATTTCTTTTAGCTTTCTTTTGCGGCACCCACGTGCTCCTATCATCAAATAAGACTCCTAGATAAGTAAATTTTGTAACCCTGGCAATCTCATTTACTTCACAATGGTGCGTTTTAGGTCTTCTGGGATTAGAGCCAATGATCATTGTGTGGGATTTAGAAAAATTTACATTTAGATCCAACAATTTCATAAAATCGGCAAAGGTAGTTAAAAGGCCTGCAGGCCAACTGCTGTTCTGGGTAATAATTTTTAGAGGCTGCTACCTAGTCTGCTGAAATAAATAACAGCCTCTAAAACTGGTGGTCAGGTAATTTATTTTCTATACATTTTATCACATCCCACCCGGCCCCCGAGATTGACGTACCCCCCTTTTTGATAATGTTCTGGGTAATAAGGCGGCATCCTCAGCATCTAGGAGAGCTGGAATCAGCCGCTCCCCCACACGCGAATGTCTTTGCTGACACCCCCTAAAACTGAATCCAAATTATTAATATATAAAGTGAATAATAGGGGGGGCTAGAATGTATCCCTGTCTTACTCCTTTTATGATGTGTATTCCCTGGGTGCGGTTACCCATTTGATCAAATCTCACTGTGGCTGTTGGATCCCTATGCAAGTTGGCAAGGAAGTTTTCAATGTTCTTGTCCACGCCTAGTTTTATTAATAATGCCCATAATTTAGATCTGTTCACCCAGTAGTTATTTTGTCTTTATCTATATGTATTTAGTATGGCACTGTGGTCATTTTGCACTAACAGGTATGACTTGAGATGTGGTCAAATTCAAACTGCCCAGCTACTACCTCTTTTTTTACCTAGGTTCTTCTAGGACTTTTTTTGGGAGATGACGTTATTCTATGCTTTATGTTAAGATACAAATCTTTAATTAAAAAGTCATATTGTGAACAAATGCCTTGTTTGTAATCTCCGTCTTGTCTGTGTGATACAGAACTACATTTGGAAATGGCAACACCAGTTAAGTTTCATGTTTTTTATTATTCTAATAAATGCACATATATTGCTCTGGGGGAGTGAATAAAAGTAACAAGACCACTTGGTAATCATCTTGTTTTTAATTGTTTCTCTAAAATTAATCAATTTAACAGAATACTCTACTTTGTATGAACAAACCCCTTTGGCTACTAGAAGTGACATGTGGCTCATTGAAGTGCATTACATGATTTTATTCAATTTATCTGTTTATAGTGTTTTCAGAAAATGCTAGTTTATTTTGTCACATAGGCTATTTAAAAGTTGTATCTTTGAACTCATGACACACAATAAAAATGACGACACAAAGCACCTTTGCACCAACCCCAATATTGTCATTTCCCCAAATTGGCACATAGAGCACTGGATTATTTCACGTGTCCCTTTTCAATGCATTAGCCAGTTTAGCTAATTAATTCCAAAATTGTGCTTTAACTGCACATTTGTTTTCATCTTTTTCAAAATGTTTGCGGGGTGGGGGAACCTTCTATCAAAACCTTACTGGAGGAAGGCTCCCTTGCTGAAATTCACATTAGGTATTAGATCTGGCTTTCAGCCGTGCCAGTTGAAAATGTGCGTGGAGTCAATAGAGGGAGTGGGTGGAACCAGTGGAAAAAGTGGGTGGAGCTGGGAAAAGTGAGTGTGACCTTTGACAAACATTTGAGCACCTGGACTTCATATTTTACAAATTAAGCACTGGCCAAGATACAAATCAGCAGAGTAGAACCCCAGAGAGTAATAGTAAATCTGACCCAATACAAGACCAATCCCCCAGCATCGTACTTTTTCACAGAGCCTCGCGACAGCAGACCAAGCCAGCTAGGATGCGCAGGAGGGGCACCATAGGGGAGGATACTGTTTGGCCAAAAGACTTTCTAGAAAAGAGATTCTTGGAAGTAGCAAAACCACCACACCAATGAACGAACACGACCGCTCCAGCTTCCATCTGTGGTCCCAGGGTGGTCCAAAGCATTTTGGGGCAGTCTTCTTTAACAACAAATGGACCCCAGACATGTTGTTCCAGTGTAGGGCCATCCACCTCTATGATACACACATAAATGAGTCTCGAAGGGGAGGGTTGAACCACAGCATAGATACCCCATGTCAGGAAATTCTGGGTACCGAGGTGAATAGGTATACGTTGTTATGAGGGAATGGGCAACCCCTAATTGTATGGAAACCTACACTGTATTACTTGTGATTCAGAAGTAAAGGAACCATTCCACTGGGAACAAATGAAAACTGTGGCACAGTACTGAACATTCCAGACATGCAATGAGGCACCTCCACGCTGATGGATACCTACTGGCAGTGTGGCAACTTTGCCTACTCTCGTCCCAGGATGGTGTTGCCTCTGCTCCCTCGTCACCATTCACACCATGACTATTCACTGAGGAGATGTCAGAATTGCACCAACATCTGCTAAAGAAGAAGACATCTCTGTTGCATCAGGCATGAGAAAAAATAACTGCTGAGTATTTTGGCTAGGATCAGTACAAGGACATACCGGAAAAATTCAGACTGTTTTCTGACACACAATTCCACGAAGGAGGGTCCACACCCTTCTTCACAGTGCAGACAAAAGCGAATGCCTGCTGGTTGCAAATAACCAGGTGGAAATTGCTCAAGATGATGAACAGCACTGAGGTCGGCCTTAATGCAATCAAGGAAGAACTAAGAGACATCCACGTTATGGTGATGCAACATCGATATGTGTTGGACTTAATGACCACAGTGGAGGGATGGGTGTGTGCCAAGGTGAGAGCATCCTGCTGTACGTTTATCCCAGGCAATGATCTAGACAACTGGACTTTAACTCTTGCCATCCAAGCAATGCACCGTCTGCAAAGAGAAATGCATGATAGGGGAGGTGCCCATGAGCAGGCCTGGTATTTGAACTGGTTTTCATGGTTCCCCCGGGTGCTGATCAGGCTGTGCACGTCTCTGTTGCCTGTTTTCATATTTTTATTGCTCTTGTGTGGTATCCAACAACTGAGGTAAGTAAGTAAGTGAGTAATTTATTTAGCATAGTTACTTAAAACCATTGCTATACAAAATAGATTAAGAGCAGAGAGTAATAAAAGTACAATTCTAATAAAATAATAAAAAAAACATTCACATTTCCTAAGTTCGAATGTACGCGCGACAACTTCATGAGCAATAAAGTTTTTAAAAGGATAGTTCAAGTTTGTGTTTGTAAGATATTTCTTCTTTCCCGATATTCTCATGAGCTCATGGGGTCAGTAATGTCAATCGACAAAGCAATATTAAATCAATAATACAGGGACCGTTATAGATAGATTTTTGGCATCTTTTTTCCCACTGCCTTCATAAATTTTACGAAGCTGCAGTTCAAGCGAGGGTCATGGGGAGAAAAACAAGCGAGAACTGCCTTCCTTCGTGTGCGGATCCCTTGCTGATTGAAGTGGTGTATCAACAAGTGTTTTCCGTTCATCACGTAGTTTCTCGCAAGAACATATCAAGTGCAACATATCCTCTTGCCCCAAGCCACATAGCCGACAAAGGGGATCAGCTTTTATTTTAATCCAGTTTGGAAGGTTTTGAGTACAGGGTAACAGGCCCAGCCTGTGCTTTAAGAAGCACATTTTGACGGATTTGGAGTATCCCTCTCCAAATTAGCTCTGTGGTGCCTTCGTTGTATACGAGTTTAGGGTCAACCAGCCATGCGTTCTTTTAGAGAGGGCTGCCTTATCTTGGACCCATGATAGTTGTTTGATCGATTTCTTGACCAATTTTTTGAATGTTATATGATTTACTGGGGTATCCCAGAGCTGCTCTAATCCCGTGTTCATCAGGCTTTTCCCTAGGAACTTAGCTGCTGCTGAGGATGGGTATTGTGCTAACTCCATCCACAAATGTTCATTTAATGTTCCTTGTTTCGATTTCCTCACTTTGTCCCAGGCTATCATGTAGGCTCCCTGCCTTGCCAGGAGCTGTTGATCGATGCCGAATTCGAGCCTGATTTGAGCTGGTGAGGTTTGCTTGGGCAGGCTGAAGATGATTCTATAGGCAGCTGTTATTGTGTTATCAAGGATCTTGGCGTCCCTTCCTCTAAGTGCCTCGCTCCCGTAGGTAATTGTTGGGAGAAGTTTAGCGCGGATTACTTGCGTCATGGGCAGAAGAGAGGGGCCAGAAAGTTTGCGATTTAGAGACTTCAGCGAGATTGCCAAAGATAACCCTTTCCCTTGTATACTCGTTCGCTGGGCAGAGAACTGCCCACCGTTGTCGATCATCACTCCTAAGTATTTATATATTGGGGTATCTCCAATTCTTGTCTTGTCCCAGTAGCATGATATTAGCTTCCTTTTTTTATTGCTGATGGTCATTGTCTGGGTTTTCTCAAGATTTATTGTAAGCTCATTTTTATTTGAGTAGCATATAGTAGACAAAGTAGTTGCAGTCCTCCTAGCTTGGGAGCGTGGGAGTTGCAACCATTTAAAATGGGGACAAGATTGCTTAGGAACAGGTTAAATAAGGTGGGGGCCAGGACGCAGCCTTGTTTCAGGCCCTTGTTGGTCGGTATGCGCCTGGACAAAACGGATCCATCCCCCACCTTTATCTGTACCCAGGTCTCTGTATGGAGGTTAATTAGCAGGTCTAAAAGGGGTCTCGATATCCCCCAGTCGTTCAGTTTAGACCATAAGAGGTTCCGGTTTATGTGGTCAAAAGCGGCCTTGTAGTCAATGAAGCAGAAGTGAATGGGCATTTTGTTAGATTCTGCCTTGTCTATTAGCATGCCCATACTCAAAATATTAGTCATTGTGCCTACTGCTTTGGCGAAACCTGTCTGGTTGGCCGGGATTAAGGATCTCTCTGTTGCCCAGGCCATCAGCTCTTCTAGAAGGATACCTGCAAAATATTTTGCCTCGTTGTCGATTAAAGCCACCAATCGATAGTTTTGAGGGGAAGCCTTGTCTCCTGCCTTATAAATTGGGGAGATAATTGAGCCCTTCCAGGAGCTTGGCAGGATGTTGGAATGTCTTATCTCCAAAAAAAGGGGTTTCAGGGCTGCTGCCCAGCCTACCACATCTTGTTTGTAGAGAATTGGCGGGATTCCATTCGGCCCTGGGGCTCCTTCACTTCTTCCCTTCTTAATTAGGTGCTGAATGATGTTTGGTAAATTCGGCAGATTCTCTCTTTCGCTCGGAATGTGCCATTCTGTGGAGCTTATATTATTGCTCGTTGGAAGTTTTTTGTAGGTAGCAAACTCGTGGTCCTGGTTATTTCCCGCTGCCTGGTTAAAATGGGTACCAAGATAGTTTGCCCATGTGTCCTCTGAGATGTTAGATGAGACCCCATGGTGCGTAGGTCTTATAAATGAGTTTATTGATTTCCAGAACCTTGCCCCATCGTTCCATTTAATGTCAGAATGAAGTCTTGTCCATAGATTATCCTCAGCGGATTTATTTGCTTCCCATTTTGATTTTTTCAGTGTTGATTTTAATTTCCGTAGTTGGTCGCGTTTTGCTATGTCCGTGGGTTTCTGTTGAAGTTCTCTCATTGTGCAATAGATTGAGGTTTTTATGCCTCTAATTTTTCCTTTATATTCTTGAGAGAATTTGCTCGGTCTTTCATTGCCTAATTGTGACTGTGGCTTGGATCTTGTAGCATACGTGGACATAGTGTTTGTAAATTGTTCCCATTTTGTGATTTCGCTATATCCAGAGCAGCTCCAAAAATGCTGTTTTGCCCTTTCCACTAAAGTTCCGTCTATTGCTGTTGAGTATTGAATTTTTTTGAAGTTGACGGTGTGGATTGACTCTTTTGGTTCTTTCGATAACTCAAAGTTAGGTTTTACAATCTTAAAGATGGTTTCTTGGGGGCAGTGATCGCTGTCTCCGCTGCGGCCTATCCGATATGATTTTAAGAACTGGAATAGTAGTAATGAGATAAAGGTATAATCTAAGATGCTGCTTGTTCTTGTTGAATGAAAAGTTGCAGCTGGGGGTTTATCTCCAGAGGTCCTTCCATTTAGGGCCCTGATGTTGAAATGTACCAGATCTTCTAAAATCTTGTTACCTAGTTTTGTTTGCTTGGAGATTTGTGAAGTCGCTTGTAATGGGATATCCCAGATTGCATTTTGGATTAGTGACTCATCTTCTTGCGTAACACCCATAAGGTTGAGATTGAAGTCCCCAGTAAGAACAACATTTGTTGTGGGTCTTTCCCTTATGCAAGTCTCCATAAAGCTACAAAGGTCGTTGGCTACTTTTCTTTTCCTTCTCGGATGGATATAGACGTTAATTAGGGTAAAATCGGTTTCAGCGGTACCTGTTTTAAGTTGTGGCAGGTGAATATTTACAGCCAACGAGGCTGTAGAAGTTGGTCCGACTTCTTTTCCCGTCAAGATGCTTGTGGCCGATATGTAAGTTGCTAGGCCACCTTGAGGGTGCCCGTATTTAGCTGTCCTTGTTGCAGCGGAGTAGAAACGTAAGTAGCCATGAAGGTGCGGGGGATCTACAAGTCATGTTTCTTGAAATGCCACGACATCAAAGTTTCTAATATAGGTCATAAATTCTGGGTCTATTATTTTAGAGGCCAAGCCATTAATGTTCCGTGAACATATTCTCAGTGAGTCGTGAGCGCCCTCCCTTGGTTTGAGGCCGGTTTGTCATTCAATATTATTTAAAGTTCTGGCTATCCATCTTGAGTCAGGCAGTCCAGATGATTGTGTGTATTTATCTGCAATACGTCGGGTACTATCATTATGTTGGTCGGCGTTGTTGCCCCCTGGCCCTACCGCTCCTCTCAGGACCGAGTTTCTGAGACTTTTCATGGTAGCTTGTTCTGCCTCATTTTGCACCGGGACAAGGATATCAGGATATCTAGGCTTTATATACGGTTTTATTGTGATCCCCCAGTTTTTAAAGGTTTCAGCTTCAGCATATATTTTTTGTGAAATTGCCAAGGTTGTCCAAGTTGCTTTTGTTTTTTCTCTGCCTGTGCCCTCATCGACTGTAAATTCAATGGATACCAGGTCAGAGCTTTTTACTTCTGCCAAAGAGGGAATGTAGGATAGCAGCCGTAAGATGTTACCCCTGTTCTGAATGTCATGTCTTCCTTGCGATGTGTAGTCCGGGTTGAACCAGACGACACCTGTTGCGTTTCTTTGTTCACTTGTCTGCCCACTCTCTGTTTTCGGTTGGCTAGATCGCATATCCTCTACTAGTCTTGTTGCAGTTGTTTTTGTTTGATTGGAATTAGGTGTGATGACTCTTAGCTCTCGACCCAGTATTTGCTGATTTCGTGCAGACGGCTCAGCGTTTCTTTGTTCGTTTGACAGCCCTCCTTCTTCCCTCTATTTTGGGGAGGCTGGATCACATGTCCTCTACTAGTCGTATTGCAGTTGTTTTAACCTGGTTTGCATTAAGTGCAGTTACTCTTAACTCTCAACCGATAATGTGCTGATTTCAAGCTGATTGCCTGGCCGGGTGATATTTATCACCGGGCCTGGAGATGTTGCATGTAAGATCCGCTGTCCCTGTAATGGATGGTTCTTCTTCTCTCTTTATAGACGGTGCTGCTTGGGTAGTTATCGGTGGATAGCTTTCTGGCAGGCCTTTGCCTATCTCTGCGTTTTCTGGTCCTGGGTTATTCCCAGGCTTCACACCCCAAGTCTGTTCTTGATTTTTTATTTGTCGGAGGTTGGGCCCGGGCTGCCTGCCGCTTTTTTGTGCCTGTTTCGCACTGGGTTCGAGGGTTATATTGCTGGCTTCACCGATTTGGAGACATGAATTTTGTAATCCTGTTTCGGGCTCTTTTTGTATGCAGATCCCATGTGTTTCCATGGTTTTTAGTTTGGTTTTACTGTTGCACCCCACCCCATTGGGGATTTTTACCTTGGTAGGAGTCTCAGATGTACTGATGGCTTCCTCAGTTTCCGGGAGACACATAGCGCTCTCGAGTTGAGCTGCGCTTTGTTCCATAGTTGGAGTATTCCCAAAGAGGTGCAAAAAGCCTTGCGTTGAGAGTCAATTTTGTGTTTTCTGCCTTTGCGTTTTTTTACTTGTCTTTGTTTGGCATTCATTTTTTTTTTTTTAAACTTGTTTTTATTGTATTCATTAGCAGCAGCACAATACAGTAATCAGATACATAATGTTCCACAATGTAGAGCAACGCAGTAGCCCCTGAATGCGGCAAGTTGGCGGAAAACAGTTCAACAGCGGTACATTTTTCCAACATCCACCATTTCGCTCCCCCATCCCCGGGGTCCCCCACCCTAGTCTGTGTCTGAGGCATCGTCTTCAGGATCTGAGGGCGGGTCACAGATGTCACCCCTATAGGAGTTCCACGCTCCCCATACTTTACTCCATTTGCCAGGACAGCCCCGTCTGATAAAGGCCGACTTCTCTGCAAACATGGCCTCGTCCATGTCTGTGCCCCAAGCAGTGAGGCGCGGCAGTTCCCCTGTCCCCCATTTTTGAGCTATGTTGCGTTTAGCTATCATTAATCCTAGTGTGGCCCAGCCCTGCGCCAAGCGCGAGAGGTCGTTAGGCTCCCAGATATTCAGCAGGCAGCGTCTGGGCTCCGGCACCAGCGTGACTCCCCCCGACTGTGACAGCATGTGCAGCACCCCCCGCCAGTACTCCTGAAGCACGGGGCATTCCCATATGGTATGGAAGAAGCCTCCCACCTCCCCGCAACCGCGCAGGCAGAAAGGATGTGTCGCGCTGCCGATCTTGTGCAGTGTGTGCCTGGTGTAGTAGGAGCGGTGGAAGATGCGAAGCTGCACCAGCCTGAGCCTCGATGGTATACCCGCCTCCCGTGGCGAGGCCAGCGCCTCTCGCCACTCCGGTTCGTCGAATTCCCCTAGATCACGGGACCATTTCTCGCGGAGAGGGCCCATTGGGTCCGGCAGGTTGTTAATCAGTTTACAGTATGTAAACGATGTGGCCCTTTTCGGCATATAATCCGTTAATAACCGGTCCTCTAAGGGCGATGCCTCTGGTACCGCCACACCCGGTGTTAGCCGTGCCAGCAAGGCGTGTTTAATTTGCGTGTAGCGGAACCATTCGGAGGGCGCCAGTTCGTATTGCTGTTGGAGACGGTCGAATGTGATAACGTCATTCCCATGCCACATGCCGCCAGTACTCCTGAAGCACGGGGCATTCCCATATGGTATGGAAGAAGCCTCCCACCTCCCCGCAACCGCGCAGGCAGAAAGGATGTGTCGCGCTGCCGATCTTGTGCAGTGTGTGCCTGGTGTAGTAGGAGCGGTGGAAGATGCGAAGCTGCACCAGCCTGAGCCTCGATGGTATACCCGCCTCCCGTGGCGAGGCCAGCGCCTCTCGCCACTCCGGTTCGTCGAATTCCCCTAGATCACGGGACCATTTCTCGCGGAGAGGGCCCATTGGGTCCGGCAGGTTGTTAATCAGTTTACAGTATGTAAACGATGTGGCCCTTTTCGGCATATAATCCGTTAATAACCGGTCCTCTAAGGGCGATGCCTCTGGTACCGCCACACCCGGTGTTAGCCGTGCCAGCAAGGCGTGTTTAATTTGCGTGTAGCGGAACCATTCGGAGGGCGCCAGTTCGTATTGCTGTTGGAGACGGTCGAATGTGATAACGTCATTCCCATGCCACATGTCGCCAATCGTAGAGATCCCTATAGCGTCCCACTTGTCAAATCCCCTGCTGTGCCGGAGCCTCCCAAGCTGCCTGGAGTCCCACAGCGGCGTGAGCTTGGTCAGCACCCCGCGCCACCCTAATCTGGCCTGTGCTGCATGCCATATGTCCACCGTTTGTCTGAGAGGGCCGATGAAAGCGTTTGGCATTCATTTTTGAGCTTGCTTTTTCTTCCTCCAAATTTTCAAAGAGTGGAGGTTCTGTTGTTCCGGTTTCGCTGACCCCTATGCTTGTTGGTGTTGTAAGTGGAGGGGCCCTTGATTTAGAGTTGCCTTGTCTGTTGCTCGCCGGCACTTCTTTGGTCCTTGAGTTATCTGTGTCAGCCTTAAAGGAGCTGTTACAGGAATTACTTTGTTTACACTTGGATGGCCTTCTGAACTGTGTGCACAGATTGCTCAATATTGTCGGTAGAGTCGCCAGTTTATCAATGATTGGGCCGCATCCTTCTCTATAATTCCCAAATCCTTGGTTCGGCTGAGCCAGTTTGTTTTGGAGAAGTGTATTTAGCGTGCCCAACTTCCCATCAATGGCAACCACAAATACAGCCAATGTGTCAAGTAGCGTCAATTGAGTGTCCATTTTATCCGATTGATAGTTAAGGGCTTCTACCAGGAGTTGTGTTGTTTTATGCAAGCTGCACCAGGCATTTTCATGCTTTGTATGCTTTAGGGATTCGTCATGGTTTTCGGAGGTTGTGGGGCTTTTTTGACCCATCTTTAATCCCCCCACTTTCGTCACTGGCTGTTCGTATGAGGCATCGTTTATTATGATAGACGTATTCGACGCTTTGATATTTGTCTCACTTTTGCTTTTATCTTGAGTGTATGCAGCTAGTAGATCTTCCCACTCTTCCTTACCCAGGTATGAGGATATTTCTATTTCCTCTAACGGCGACCTCTAACTGTCTATGTGGGCCATATCCTTCCCAGGCCTCGACATACTGTTGTGGTCCGTTACTTGTTCGATATGAGTTAGAGTTTGATTTTTCAAAATTGAGTCATTCACTTCCTAGCGCTCCTTTTCGATGTTTACATTTGCATCATTATGATCCCTGAGATGCTTAGTTTGTTCTTGACTTTTCGCAATACAGTTCGTAGATCCGTCGGCTTCGCCTCCCTTACCGAGTGTGTTGCCCTTGCAAAAATTTCCATTAGCAATAGTACCAGAATCTGTGAAAGTTTTGTGGAGTATGTTTATAGGCTGGCTTTATTTATTGTTATTGTTTGCCCTGTGCACTTGAATGAGGTTTGCTTCTAAGACAATTTTCATTCCTGGCTGTATCCCTTTGGTTATAGCGCCCCTTGTGGTGCAGCTTTTGTTGCGCTGTGGGGTTGATGTAACTTGTAGTGGTCCCCTAGTCGTAGAGCTGGGGCTTTCCTTGCTGTTGTTGTCTGGCAGTGAGCTAGTGTACTGCACAGGCTGAGAGAGCTGAGATGGTTCAATAGGTTGCTGTAAGCCTAAAGATTCATTGATGTTTGAGAGTAGTGTGTCCCCCGCATTTTTTAAGAAATGAAACTTTGTGTAAATTTTCGGTTGAAGCATTGCGAGACTAGTTTTTGTTTTGCTGCTCTTTTCTGCTTTTGTCGATTGCTCACTACTCAGGCTATTAAGGTCGAGTTTATCACTTGTTATGTCAATTAGTGAACCTTCGCTCTGAGTTGTTTGCCTGGATTTGGTCAATGGCTCTTCTCTTGTCCCATCGAGCGCTTTCGGCGATCTTTTGCGTTTATTCGTGCGTTTGTTTGCCCCCCCTTTTGCTCATGGGGCATCCACGAACACGCCCTGATCTCATATCGCCAGGGCAGTCCGGCCGTCTAGATCGCGTCCGGTGGCGCCCAATAGCCAGCAGCCAGGAAAATGTGATATTAATTAATGCTTTCCTGCACAGCCTCAGGGGGCCGGGCAATTTAACTGGTGCTTGGCAATTGGCTTGGCAATTAACTTGGCAATTAGCTTGGCAATAAGCAGGGCTGGTGGGACTTTAGCGGCTGGCGTTCCTGATACAAGCCTCAGGCTTCTGCCGCCTGATGCCTGTCAATAAGTTCTCAGTCTATAGTGGCTCTTCCACCACCAAGCCCTCTCTAAAAAACCTGCTCTAACTCAGCGCCTCCTTTGGTGTGCGGTGTCCTTCCTTGGGACCCGCTTCACCCCGCTAAAGCAGAGACAAAAATGCACACAGGGTGCTAGGATGTCCAGGCTTACTCCCAGCTCTCCTCAATGATAACAGTCCGCCTGACTATGACCTGGCTATGACCAGGGCTGCTGGCACCTTTGTTCTCTGCTCCTCCTGCTCCTCCTGCTCTCCTTCGCCCCCTCCGCTGATTCTTTACATGCTCCTCACCTCATCTCATAAGTCTGAACGCGAAGGTAAGGGTGAGGCAGCTGAAGCAGGTAGCGGCTTGTCCCAAACTTAACCCACTTTGCTGCTCAGATGAGTGAGTTTCGCTGCACTGCCCCCTTTGCGCTCACCGTAAATTCAACTCCACCGCTGTACCTCCTCCTCTGCCTCCGGGCTCCGATACACAGTCACAGATGACGGCGCAGGGGGGGGAGGGGACCGGCGGAGGGGTACTTTCGGATAAACACGGCTTACCAGCTCACCAGCTCCTGCCGATTCTGTGATTCCAAAGCGGCTCCCTCGCCTTGCCTCAGCTACCTGCAGCTACCTGCAGCTGCAGCCTTCACGGCTTTACGGCCCCCGGGCGAGCAAGCCTAGAGCCGGTGCCGGTGCCTGGAGCCCTCCGAGGCTTGGAGCCTGAAGCCTAGAGTTCGTGGCTTGCTTGCGTACAGCACACGTTTGTGGCTACGGCTTCACTTCACTGACAGAGTTCTGGCGTTCACAGGAAACAGCTCTACAACTGAGGGTTTCCTGCTGTAAAAAAGCATCCCTCAAATTAGGCAGAATGCAAATAACTAGGAAAGTAGTAATAGTCTAAACTGAAGAACAAAATGTCCCCAATAATGTAACTGTCATGAAGTACGGGTTAGATAAAGTAGTTGAAAATTCAACCAGAGGGGGGAATACTAATATTGATAAAATCAATGCCAATGTTTATAATGATACACTTGCATACATGAGCGAAATCGCATCACTATTAAAAAACTCATCAGTCATGACCTCTCCGTCAACCCCGACTCAGAAATGGGTCCAAACTGAGGTGGCGTAGTGGGCAAAATAATGATGGATTTAACCCAGATCTTTTGACTGGGGGAGAATGTTTGCATTGTCAGCATTTCATCCATCATTTGTTTGCTGTAACAGAAATAAGGGTCAGGCAGGCTCTGTGACATGGGCCTGAGGTTACTGATTGACACATCACAGTTGGGGTGGCACGTAGCCGGCAGACAAGCGAGCGAACAAGAAACTCAGGTCCATCCCACAGATAAATGCATTGACATCACAATGTTAAAATGGTTTAAAAATAACGCTGCTGCCCACTCTGTGATTTTTAAGCTACATGATTTTAAAATTGTACAATTTTAAAATGGTATCACTGTACCTTGAATTTTATGTGATTCTAAAGAAATGCTCTCACTCTCACCTGCATTGGCTCGGTCCCTCGCTGTTGCAGGGCAGAGTCACCACTTCCGGGTAATACACCCATTAGGGGCGTTCCCTCACGGTGGGCGGGAGGAGGAGTTAGGTGGCACCAGTAATTTAATGATGGCTGCAGCGGGCGCGCCGAAGGTGCGCCACAGTCAAGCCCGTCTGTGCCCGTCAGCGGACGAATGGGACCAGGTGCCAGTTACTATGCCCGTTCTTTAACCTATACACCATTTGAGTTAAAGTCCCTTCACTCTAGAGACCAGTCACTTAACCCCTCTACTAGCTCTAGACTGACTAGGCTAGGAATCATGGAAGCAAGGGCCTCCTTCCCAGAAATTACGCACTCTCAACACAAGACAGGACTTAATCAGATAGGATTCAACAAGAAATTGGACAATTGCAGACCATCACAGTTAACCATCCTCTATTTAAATACTCACTCCATGCCTAAACACAAGCTGCCTAGAAAACCAAAGGGGGTTCTGGCTCGTATGGCAGCAAGGCCAAACCAATTATAATGAAAAGAACAGAAAAACAAGCCAATGCTGCGTGTAAATTTGCCTAAAATTCCCGTGGCCTGAATAAAACAGGGGCACTGACAACCAATTGTTTCGTTGGATTTAATCCTGTGAAAAATCTTTTTAGTTCATGTTTAGAAACATTTTTAAATTAAACAGTACATATTCATTACAAAAAACATAAAAAACACTTAACTTGAAAATGACAATAATGGAAACAATTAGACACCACTATATTCATTCATACACTCACCCATGAGGCCAGCATTCAAACTACTCATACTACTCATGCAACCACAATAACATACAACATAGGACAGAAATCTTCAATTAATAATCTTTACACAAAGGCCATCAAACCACTACTGTGCAAAATGATGAGGCTTAATGCTGTTTTTTCGCAAGATTGGCCGTAGAAAAAACAAGGTCTACGCGTTTCGAATCCCTTTGTTGACAGGGATTCTCATCAGGACCAACACTAGACTGCAAACAAAGCAGAGAAACAAGATTTACTAAGCTGGCCCACTTTGTGAGTGAAAAACCGCATTGTCAAAAAGGGGGATCTTACCTTAGTCTAAGGAACGGAGAACTCAGTCCAAACCCTAAAGAAAGGGAAAGCCGACATGGTTACCTATTTCTGTGGAAACTAATCTAGATCGCCACCCTACATCCTTTTTAATAAACACACCCATACGACATAGAAACGACATAAACACGCAGTCTAGTTATTATTAGTGAGGCTTACGGGTGTGTAGAACGGTGTCAGGTTGACTGAAGGTAATTCTTTCTAGAATCAGAACAACCACGAGGTTTTCCGAGTGTTAATAGGTACTGAACGATATCTGAAAGCAAGAGCGAAATAAAATGAAGGCGCGTCCTGTCGCCAACAATGTATAAACCTGCAATGTTTTGAAAAGGTCTCAGAGCGCTTACCTCCAAGGGAGGGGGGAAAAGAGAGGAATGATCTACTGCTCGGTCGTCTGATGTCCGGAGCAGGAACTAGCGCGGCGTGTGTTCAGCCGGCCGTTTTGGAGATTATGCCACGATCAAAGTCTCTAGAGGAGAAAAAGGGGCTACGTCAGGTTACTAATGCCAAGAAAGTCCTACGGTGTTCGTGGAATCTATTTTGAAAGCGGGGAGCTGTTACCTGGAGAGCCGGCGTTGTCCGTGTATCTTTTCTCTGGGAGTTAATCACCCGTTAGGTACCTGTAATCCTATTGGAGCATCTTTAAACCATGCGCGGAGGGCGTGTTTGTGAGGCTTCTGGGAATCGTAGTCTGACCGGAGGTGTTAGGAGAATCTGTAGTTTAACAAAGGTTTGCAAATGGCAGAAACGCCAAAGCTAGCGCGTTTGTCTGGTAAAGAGCGCTAGTTGGACTCAATCAAGTCAAATCGTCAATGTGAAGTGTCTTGCTGCATTAGGCCAACACTGCGCATATGACTTGAAGTATATTATATCAGTGGTGTAAGGACGAGGTTTTGCTTAATTAAGAGCGCTAGTTGGACTAAATCAAGTCAAATCGTCGATGTGAAGTGTCTTGCTGCAATAAGCAACCACTGCGCATATGACTTGAAGTGAGTTTTATCTGTGGCATGAGGACGAGGTTTTGCTCAATTACTGAATAGGTGCCACTCATAAGTTATATATCTCGGAGAGTTCATTCAGTCCGTCTACCGACGTGTTAAATTTGATAATGAGCATGGCTTCTCTCTGGAGTAGTTTAGTGTCCAAGTCCCCACCTCTCTGGTCTTGTTCAACTCTGGATATCACTGACACAAGCTGGACATATTTCACCGACTGGATTCTACACGTCCAGACATTCTTTTTTTAACAGAAACATGGCTATCAGAGGAATCTGCCCCTGATATTCTGGCAGCACTCCCCAACAATTATTACATCCTGCAGGCGAATCGCCCATCAGGAAAGGTTGGAAGGGGAGTAGCTGCCATTATATGCCAGGAGCTAAAATTTACTTCATTTACCCAGTTAGCCCTAACCTCAGTAGACAATTAAGTTATTAAATTGTAGTCAGTATTGGCCCCCCTAATTTCTGTACTACTATATAGGCCCCCCAGAATATGCCCCTGTTCCCCCACTCCCTGGGTGAGCAGATGGCCCATTTTATAACGAAGGGTCAATACTAACCAACGCGGTAGTATCCACTGTGCACTGTACACTGGGTTACTAACGAACCCTAAACAATGTTCAAAATCTCAACCATACAGTAAATGAAATAAACCAATTTTGCTATACAGAACTTATATTGAATAGTATTTTCTTATACATAATTGTACATCAAATGATGATCAGGAAAATATAATAGTTTCACAACTTTGCATCTTATTACAAACAAATCATAACATGAGATCATTTACAACATGAACAACATATGCATTAGTGCATAAATGTTTATAAAAACGCCCGATGCATTTCGGGACTTTGGCATCCCTTTGTCAGGGGCAACCTGTACACAAAACATCAGTCTTGCAATAACGTATACATTTCCTGAAATAAGATTAGCAAGACAACACGTGGGTGCCAATATTACAGTTCATCATGACACATCAAATGAAGTTATATCCCACTGTATGAAGGTACTGTGTGTTTTCCTAAAGGGTTATATACACCCATGTGCAATAAATAGTATTAAGCATAATATAGAGACAAATACGTGAACAACATGCATAGTATGTGGCTGAAAGAGAAAAGGAGATACTTATGGTGGACAACAGTTTGCCCGGAAGGTGAAATGGAAAAAGTGCATCAAGGAGAATGACAAGGAATACCTGGCTGAACGCTGAAAGTCGGGTGTTATGCAAGCCCAACTCGGATTCTACAAAAACAAATGTAGCGATGTAACAAGGACCATTGATACCTGAAAAAGACCCACTGTAGAAAAAAAGACTTGCCGCTCACCTAAACGAAAACGAGGGTGTGCCTGCGTGGCACCTAAACGTTGATGTAACTTGGAGGACTGAAAAAAAGCAAACAACAAACCTTAACACCCCAAACTGGGGAAACACTAACGTTATAAGATACGAAAATGAAAAAAATGGGCACTCACCACTATCGCAGGGGCGCAGGTGCCCGATATTCAATAATATTAATCAACAGTCAACACAAACAAACTGGTATCTGGAAAAAGATAACCAACTCATCAACATGTGAACAAATGACAATTACGCACCGTAATGTAACCCAAAATGTGTGCGGAAAGGAAAAATGGTAGAATCCGCTTACCTAAACTCTAGACGGACGGACCGAACACTGTGGCAATTTTTTTGCAGCTGAACGCTAGAGCACCCGGAGTCACACGCTGACTCCGTAATAACACTAAGAATAAGAACTAGACAGGGGACTGGGTGGACAATTCCGCGGCGGCCATCTTAGAGTGGAGCTCAAACGAATGGTGTAAAATTTGCGGCGATTCCACTGGTAATAAGCAAAACACATGTAGAAGAACTAAAAAAGAAAAGGAAATCCATGGTGTGCAGAGGCTTGTACTTAATGCCTGAGGTGCTATTTTTTTTTTTTTTTTTTTTTAACATGTTTTTTATTGCAACATTTTCAGCAACATAACCATCGGGGCAACCGGCACCCCCTACAATCTCCGGTCATATTCCTCGGTTTAGCAACGCACACAGCCATTCAGCCCACATCCCGGAGGCCGGGCGGCATAGATGGATAGTTAAGCAATGGAACACAACTATCGCCTCACAGCGGTGCCTGGTGCATGCCCCATGGGAGCCTCTGCTTTTCTGTCCCACCAGCTACATTCTTCACCCAACTCAGTGTAGCATTACCCTCCCACCGCAGGAACTCCCCCCCCTCCCATCCCGCCCCCCCCAACTGCTGCTGCTGCGGGCCCCTCCAGTGGTCCCTAACTCTAGTGCGTGCCAGCTATCTGGGGTACATCTATTGTCCTCAGCCTCAAGGAACTCCGTTCTCCTCACGCTCCCGTTCCGCTCGCTCGAGCCGGCAATCCTGCAGGGCCTGCTTGATCTGCTCCCATGCCCTTACCCACTCCAGCCCCGCTTCATTGTCCGTCCTAATCGCTTGGCGCCTTCTGACTTCACTCTCACATCCTGACCATTTTAGTAACTCGGAGAGCCACCGCCCGATCGATGGGCCCTCCCGGGACTTCCAGTGCCACGTAATCTCTCTCTGGGCCAACATAAGCCCCAAGTCTATAAATTTACTCGTCACTTTTGTCTTTGTTGTGTGAGGGAACCAGAGCAGCAGGCACGCCCCCATATCAAACTCGACCTCCCTATCCGTCGCAGTATTCAAGATCTCTCCCACCTCAGCCCAATACGACCCGAGCTTCGGGCACCCCCACAGCATATGCTCTAGTTCAGCTCCCAGTGTGAAGCAGCGCGGGCAAGCAGCCTCCTGCACCTGAAAGTGCCGGCTAATCTTTCCCGGGGTCAAATACGCCCTGTGAACGATGAAGAAGTGCACCTGCTGAAAGCGGGCATTCCCGCTACCCTTCCATGTCCTCCGCATGACGTGGCTCCAGACCGTGTCCGGAATGGGTTTACCTATGCTTTCCTCCCACCGCTCCTTTAGTGCCGCAAGCGGCTCCAACCCCTCCTGCAGCAGTCTAGCCTGTAGGCATGTCACCGCCTTGATCGTGCCCGCCGCCATTGCCACGTACTGGCAGGTTAGCGCCACAGTGGGCTCCTCCAGCCCCTTCCTCCAGTGTTTCTGTATTGCCGCGCTCACCGCCGCGTGCAGGAGATAACTCCCATCCGGGAGGCCAAACTGCTCCTGCAGAGCCCCGAAGGGGGCCAGCGCCCCATCGATATAGAGGTCCCCCACCATCTGCAACCCCAGCTCCTCCCATTCCGCTAGCGGGGACCAATCGCCTCCATGCGGCAGCGCCGTCAGCATCCCCAGCGGGAGCTCCGGTGCATAAGGTCTCACCGTCTTTGCTCTCCGCATGCTCCTCTGCCAGCATAGCCGGAGAGTCCTCTCCTCAATGGACAAGTCTCTCAGGTCTAACTTCTGTTGCATGATTATGTAAGACAGGACATGTCTCTGGATGCCCGTCCCCCGTCCCGGCTCCGGGCCCCGGAATACTCTGGCCACATTCTGTGTCAGCACTTGTAGTTGCGCCGCCAGGTAGTACAACTCAAAATCGGGGACCGCCAGTCCTCCCTCTAGTTTAGGCCGCATCAGTACCGTCAGGGCTACTCGTCTCCGTCCCGTCCCCCATAGGAAGCTGATGATCTGCGACCTTAGTTCTTTAAAGATCCTCTGCGGGATCCATATCGGCAGTGTGCGGAAGTAATAGAGCAGTCGGGGCAGGGCCACCATCTTCAGCAACGCGACCCGGCCCAGGACCGAGAGCGGGAGGGCAGCCCAGAAGGCCATGCATCCCTTCAGAGCCCGTATACAACGCCCTACATTACCGTCCAACAGATTTTCGACGTCGTGGTATATCCGGACGCCCAGGTAGGTAAAGCATTTGGCCTCCCATACTACATCCCGAGTGGGAGGGCAATACGGGACCCCTGCCCGCAGCGGGAAAACGCAGGTTTTGGTCCAGTTGACCTTGAGGCCCGAGAGCTCGCCAAAGCGCGAGAGCATCTCCACAGCCCCGTCCAGGGCGTCCCCGGAGTCCTCCAGGTACAGCAGGAGGTCATCCGCGTACAGGGATATATAATGTTCCTCCTCCCCACAGCGAACCCCGCCGTACACCGCTCCTGTCCGTGCTTGCGCCGCCAAAGGCTCCATCGCCAAGGCGAACAGCAGGGGAGATAACGAGCAACCCTGCCGTGTGCCCCTGCGCACTGGATAGGCCTCGGACACGACCGCTCCCAGCCGCACCCTGGCCGTAGCGGAGGAGTATAGGACCCGCGTCCAACGTCCGAACCCCTCCCCCAGGCCGGACTTCTCGAGCACCGCATCGAGGTATCCCCATTCGAGGCTGTCGAAAGCCTTTTCGATGTCCACGGCGAGCACTGCCGGCCGCTGTGCTGGGTCCCAGACGTTGTCCATGATACGGACCAGGCGGCGAATATTCCATGCTGTACTCCTAGTGGGGATAAAGCCGGCTTGGTCCCCGTGAACCAGTGTGGTCATGTACGGTAATAATCTAGTGGCTAATATGCGACTCAATATTTTGTAGTCGACCGTCAGCATAGACAAGGGTCTATAGGACGTCACCTCCAAGGCGTCCCTGCCGGGCTTCAATAACGGCACCACCAAGGCCTCCCTCATCGACTGTGGGAGTCTCCCCAGCTCCAAGGCCTCAGCGTAGACCAGCAAGAGCCTGGGCGCCAAGGCCTCCACGTATTGCGAGTAGAACTCGATCGGCAGGCCATCCACCCCCGGCGTTTTGTTTCGGGCCATCTGCTTAATAGCCACTCGAATCTCCTGCAGCGTAATGGGGCCTCCCAGCTCCATCGCAGTCTCCGCATCTACCCGGGGAAGGCAAAGAGTCGCCAGATAATCAGTTATCGCGGAGGTCTCCACCCCCAGCTGGCTCTCATAGAGGACCGAATAGTAGGACCTGAACCGCTGGAGCACCGCCCCCTGCGAGTAAACCATCTCCCCCATCTCCGTTCTAATACTGAGAACCGGACAGCCCCGGGGTTCCGGGTTTGCTAATCTGGCCAGGAGCGTGCCTACCTTGTCCCGTTCCGCATGCACTCTGACGAGATACCGCTTGTAGTCAAAGCCCCGCAGCCGTTCAGTTTCTGTCGCTACCACCTCCTTCGCCTCAAGCAGCCTGTCCTGCAACTCTGGTCGCTCAGGCCTACGCTGCTCCAGCTCCCGCAACACCCCTTCCGCCTTCTCCAGGGCCGTCAGGATAGTGGTTCTCACATTCGCAAATGTTCCCATGCAAATGCCTCTGGTCACCACCTTCATGGCGTCCCATTCCATCGCCCTCGTGGCCGTTGAACCCTCATTCTCCGTAAAATACTGCTCTATGCCCCGCTTGATCGCATCCCCAAACACCGGGTCTTCCAATGCTTCTGGCCTCAAGCGCCATATGCCTGAGGTGCTATAATGTAAAAACAACCGAATGAAGATAAGTTACTGCCTGCAATATGAAAACATGACACCAGGCACTGCAAGGGAAATCCCAAGACAGATAATGTGAAAATCATCACGGACATGAAACGCTATGATCCCGATCAAAAAGACAAATGGAGGGAAAGGGTAAAGGTGCTAAATAAATGAAAATATGGAACAAAGCAGAGATCAAGGGGATGTGCAGACACATAATATACAGTACTGTGGTAGATAAACAGTATAAGAATCCCTCCACCAGTTGTGTGCATCTTGTTAAAAAAAATGGAAATTCATGTACAATGTTGTGTAACAATCCTTCATAAAAAGCAACTCATATCTAATCGGTCATTAAGACCTGCGGGGAACATCGTGCCTAACGTTTTGATCCAAAAGATTTCTCTTTGGAGCAAAATCTTGTTGGTATCCATGCCTGGTCTCACATTAAGTGGTTCAATAATTTTAAAGCGTAATTGGGATATGGTGTGTTTAGCTTCATCCCAATGGGTGGCAATACTAGAGGTTGTACTTTTTGTTCTTATTTTACTTTTATGTTCCGTAATGTAGATTTTGAGTTTGCGTTCAGTTTTGCCCACGTAGGCTTTCCCACAAGGGCATTTAATACAATAGACAACATTTGAGGTATTACAGTCACTCGTGTGTCTAAGTCTAATCTTTTTGCCTGACAAAGGGTGAGTTAAGATGTTGCCAACAATAACATTGTTGCAATGAACGCAACTATTAATTTTTTTTGTACCGTGCTCTTCTTGATAGTTCTGGGTTATATGTGGAGAAGCTAATAGGGCACGTAGATTCTTTCCTCTGGTGTACCAAATAATGGTTTTGCTTGAAATAGACCATTGAATTTGTCTTCACTTTGCAATAATTCCCATCTGGTAATAATAATCTTCTTCACACTTTGGGACATAGTAGAATATTTGGAGACGTATACCATACGTTTCTCTCCCTGCCCGTGTTGTTTTTGTAGTAGTTCAATCCGTGGTTTAGTGAGTGCCTTTTTCAAACAATCTTGTATGATAACATCCGGGTAACCACATGCTTGAAAGCATTGTGTATATGCCTCAAGTTTGTTGGCAGTAACAACAGGATCTGGGCAATTCTCCGTATCCTTATAAATTGTGAATATGGCAAGTTTCTGATTAACCTCTCAGGGTGAAAGCTAGAAAAAGCCAAAGTGCCTTTCCGGTCCATAGGTTTGGTATAGACTGCTGTATCAAACTGATTAAGAGATGATTTGTGAATCTCAACATCCAAATAATGTATTGTTTCTTTTTGAATATATTGGGTCAACCGAACAGGGGATTTATGTCATTCAAAGTGTTGATCATAGCTATTAGTGACTGTTCCGTGTCATTCCAGAGGAGAAAAATATCGTCGATGTACCGACAATATAAAGAGATTTTTTGCCACCAGGTGGAGTGAGAGATAATATTATCATATTCGTATTGGGACATGTAGATGTTAGCATACGCCGAGGCCCTCGAAAAACCCATAGAGGTACCCGTCAGTTGTATGTAGAAGTGTTGCTGCCATTCGAAATAGCTGTTATGTCGACAAAATTTGAGTATTTGTAGAATGAACACCTTTTCCACAGGTATGTGTTCTAACTGGAGAAGTGCCCATTCAACAGCTTCCAGTCCTGCTGCATGAGGTATGGATGAGTATAAAGCGGTCACATCGACGGAACATAATAAAACAAATGAATGTGGATCAATGTTCAATTCAGATAGTTTTTGTAAAAAGTGAGTGGTATCTCTGAGGTATGTGCACCAACTTTGAACAAAGGTCTGTAAATAGAAGTCCAAAAATTTCCCAACTGGATCAAAGATAGAGCCACATCCCGAAACGATGGGCCGGAAAGGTGGATCTTGGGCATCCTTGTGCATTTTCGGAATCATATTAAGTTTAGGTTTGCGCGGGTTCTTAGTGGTGAGGAATGCCTTAGTGTGATCATTAATCCAGTCATTTTCGTGCACTTCGCTCAGTAATTTACTGAGCATATCCTGAAGCTGAGTCGTTGGATCATAAGTGAGCTTCATGTATGTGTTGGTATCACCAACATGGGAAACCACTTTGGATTCGTAATACTGGGTGTCCATGACAACGATGGCTCCCCCGTTGTCCGCAGGTTGCACGACGATGGTAGAATCATTAGCTAATAATTTGATAGTATTCCGCTCGTGTTTTGTAAGGTTGTCATGTTTCTTGATGTTAAACGATAGGTTTTGGATATCCTTATTCACCAAGGCTTCAAAAGTGTCTAACATCTTGTGTGACACCGGAGGTATAAATGTGCTTTTAGGTTTGAACATGGTGTCGGAAGAATCCTGAGTTTGTTGATCATGGGGTATAACATTGGTGAAGAAATGACTCAATCTGAGTAATCTCATGAATCTGAACACGTCAGCTTGTACTTGTAGAGGCGAGGTAGTTCCAGTCGGCACGAATGACATGCCAAGACCCAAAATGGCAATTTCTTGGGATTTTTTCTTTTGGGAAAACATATTTTATTTATCAAGAACACATATCATGCAGGTCCCTGTAACCCAGAGAGTACTGCCCAATCATTACCACATCATAATATCTTGACATTTTTCTTTGTATAGTAAAATAATGCAGGGCATTTCAAACCAAATATAGCCCCGCGGAATCTGAAATTCCCCCCCCCAACCCCCGGGTCCCACCCCCGACCGCTAACCTACCCATGGCTGGCAATGAAATACAGTGCTCTCCCTCCATTCGCCCAGCTGACCCACCGCCTTCAGTGCTTCGCTCAGGGGACCTTCCACCACAGACCACTCACACCCGCTGTTCGTCCCGCCCAACCGCCGGCAGCTCCAGAAATATCCCCCTGTAGTCAGCCCAGTGCTTCCAGATTTTATAATGCTTGCGGGGGCACCCCCTACCCTCAAACACCGCGAGGTCTAGACCCATGTTAAAGTCCAGACCCCTCTTCCAATTTCTTGGGAATTTAACTATCTAGATGATATATTCATGATGAGGTCACTGTCTTACCGCTGTGTAAGGATTTGCCGCTTTTTTCCTTTTTCTCTCCTGGTTTTTCGGTCAAAGATACCATGCTTAAACCCGGTGGGGCTGGTGGTCTGCCTTGGTCCAGTACCTGAGACAAAAAAGATACGGTTGTGGAGGTTTGTGGAGTTTCAACTGCAACGCTAGATGGCCCTGCTATTTATGAATGTGCGATCACTTGTGCCGGCGTTCTGCTGAAAGTGGTGTCCTTATCAGATGCTAAACTCTCCTCAGAAGATGTAGTGGTTGTAGCTTTTCGATGTTCAAATCTTCTTCTCGAATAGATTTCAGCCCAAGTGTAAACTTCTTTGAGTTTGCAATTGATCGTATCCCTCTTGTATTTACGAAGTTTGCCCTCCTGCAATTCCTTCTCGTATTTTTCAAGTTTCTGGTTTAGGACTTCTTGTTGTAATTTCCATCCATTGGTTTCCATACGTATCTCCAATTCACTTTTGAGTGTGAATATTTCTTATTCTAGATCTCTGATTGTCTTACATAGCCCTTCGATAATAAGTAAAATTAAATCAAGGGAACATTTATTTAAGCTGGCATACCACTTCTCCATAAATAAAAGGTTAAGGTGGAATCGAAATAACAAAGGTTTAATGGCCAATCGTAGACCCCGCGGTATGCGCTTGGCTTTATGATATTGCACGAGTGTGGATGCGTGTAGTTTTTGGTTGAGTTGTCTTCTTGTGATAAACTCCAGTTGGCGTAGTTGCTGCATTATGATCCCACTGTGTGTGTCTGCAGTTTTGACTTCTTGGACGAGGGCGTAGATGTCACTGGTCTCATCGTTTGTATGAACTTTAGTCGTTGCTCTATTTTCAGTAAGGTTTGTGATCGAATCAAAGGACATTGTGATCAATGGGTGCTGCTTCCTAAAGACAGAATTAAGTGATAAATGTTTATGAGAGGAAGGAGGTGCACACCTATCTAACAGATATAAGCCTAAATCTGTGTAATGTCTAAATAATGGTGATTCTGTCTTTAAAAGAAAGGAAGGCGTGTACGTTCAATTATGCGGACGATATACAATTAATGTTCACCATTAATAATACTCCTGAATCTGTGTCTGAATTCCAAACCACTATGCTGCAAATCCATGATTGGATGAACAGCAACCATTTAAAACTCAATCTGGATAAGACCGAACTTATCCTGATAGGAGGTACTCTGAACCCATGGATCTCCCATTTTTGACCAACTGAGTTGGGTTCCCATCCCATTCTCCTCAGCTAAAAGTCTGGGGGTGATAATTAACAGTGACCTTACCATTAAAATCCGAATTGCATCGGTTACATCAACCTGCTTCCTTCAGCTAAGAAAGATAAGAAAGATCAGTAAACTCCTTACTAGGGAAGCAATGATTCAGGCTGTCCTAGCCATGGTGATATCACAATTAGATTATGCTAACTCTCTTTACTTTGGCATTCCATCATACTTCACCAAGAGATTGCAACTGGTGCAGAACCAGGCAGCTAGATTGATTTTCCAGCATCCTAGATGACAACACATCTCCCCACTCATGAGCAAGTTACATTGGCTTCTCATCCCACAAAGATCAGCTTTCAAGGTTGGCTGCCTGATCTTTAAGTCCTTGTATGGCCCTAGCCCAAAATTCATTTCCAGCCTAATTCAAAGGCATGTACCTACTCGCAACCTGCGTTCTTCTTGCATGAACCTCTTGGCCACATCCTCTTACAAGCTAAAGTAACAAGGTGGCTGCAGGTTTGCATTGCTGGCACCTGGGTTCTGGAATTCCCTTCCATCTGACCTCAGAGCTTGCACCGACCTCTTGAGATTCAGAAGGCTCCTCAAGACATGGTTATTCACCTAAGCCTATGACTGAATCTAAGCACAGGATAAATTAATAGGGCTCCAGTGTATCCTAGAATCAGTGCCAAGAAACCAATCGGTGCGCTATACAAGAGACTTTAACATAACATAACAACAATGGTCCGGGGAAGTTTGCCCAAACAAAGCACACAAGGCCGGAGGGGTGCGCATATTCCCAAAACATCATAAAGTCAGATGGCACATGAAGTTAGGAACACACAGCAAATCAGGACACAGCACACGCAGTACACGCAGTGATAACGTGCCTCTCATGCCAGACATCTGGACATGTTACCCACTGGCCCACATTGCCTCCACGAAAAGTTGAGGCTAGTCTGCATTTGTTATCAGGGGCCTTATTTACAACTCCACAGACAAGCCCGCATTTTTCTACCTAACAAGGATCGTCTGAAGTATTTTAATGATACCCAAATACTGTATAAAGACCTGTTCAGATTGGTTATACTTTGAGACACCGCTTCTGTAACTGTGCTCCCAGCCAAAGTGCTAAATTAAATCAACTATTCCTTTTTTGCCAAATGGTCATGTCTATGATTTTTTCAAAGTATATTAATTTTCACGTAACACAGTCACTGCTTCCGCTAATTGTGATTTGGAAGTTTGCCCTATTGCAAAAATGTGCAATGCATACAGTTATTTCTGATAGACATGGTCACCCTGTAGTCCGCACATTTAGTTCCAGGGTCCACAATTGAGAACCATGCCTTGTTTTATATTCCTTTTCTTTTTGTTCGTAGGAGACAAAAATTTCTCCCTAGGCTAATTACATACGTTGTTCTGCACCTCTGGCACATTGTGATAAGCTTGCCATTTTATTATTTAAACAGCGTGCATGCGGAATAAAGCTGGTGAGAGGTTCACACCCGCCAGAGGCATCCTGACACGCTACTGTGAGCTGTGACTGAGATGCATTTCAGTTGTTCCCGACCTTCTTCTTGAGACGGAAGTAAACCATGAAACAGAAGTGTTCAGCCCTGCACAGTTAGATGGGTGCATTTGTTAATGCACTGAGGCCGGCTTCCTGACATACAGTACCAAGGTATGGGGTTAGGTCATTTAAGTAGGCCTGGCAGATGGGTACCCCGACATGCTCTCTTTAATATAGGGAAATAAGTGAAAGACAGGAGTAACCTTAGTAACATTATGAACAATTAACATGCTTGAATTGTTTGTGTTTTTCACACTTCTAATAATGCTTATAACAATGAAGTGTCGCATGTCGCTGATAATCGCAGTTCAGGTTTTTATTTAAAGAGATTAGAGCTTTACAATAAACATTTGAAAATGCATCATTGTACCTTTTCTTTGTGACACCTTGGGCATACAAAAGAAACAAAACTAAAGGGTTAGACCTGTTTCCACAATTTCCTTGGGAAACAGAGTGGTCTTGTTCGAGGTTATCAGTAACCTCTATAACTCTGAAAGGTTAGGGGGTTGGATGTGATACTGTGTGCTAGCCAAAAGACCAACATTTACAGATTATGTTAAAAGGCTGAGTGTCTGTATTATGAAGTTTTGCTGTTCTACATACAGAGTCCTGCTAAATTCATAGTAACCGTATAACAGACTTCTTGTTCATTGTGTGCTTATGGGATTTACCTGAACGCCAAGACGACTTCGTGTGCAACAACGAGCATTTGGCGTGGCTCCCCAGGACCTTCCTCTCAACCGGGATCAAGATCGTTGCAGTGCCGCATGTCGAGCAGCAAGGAGCTTGCAGAAGCGCTTCCTCAAAGCCTTGGGTGCATAGCACCACAATCGATGAAGGGCTTGGCATCGTGGTCTTGCTCTCGAGCCACCAGAGGCAGATGAGGTGCGGGTCTGTCACAGACATTTGGCGGTGGTAGGCACCTCAAGGCTTAAAACCAGCCTGCCTCGTGGATACCCCTGCTACATCAGGAGACAATCTTTGACAAAATGTCAAAAAAAGGTCAGTCAAAAAGTGGCTCTTCTCCAGATCTGCACTGACAGGCGGGGAAAGAAAAAAACTGATGTCAGCGTGCAGGGGTGGTGCCTGTAGGCACCGTGCACATCACTTCCAGCGTGGATGATGCCAATGACAACATGCAGAGCCAAATGGAACCACCTACTGATGCACAGGGACACTGCTAAAAAAAAACGTTTCAGGATCCAGTATGACACTAGCGGATAAATCTAAGGTAAATAAAGAATCTGTGGCTAAAAGTCTCTATTAGAGCAAGATGTTATGCAAGTCAAGCTGAGCCAGTGCTATACCAGGCTAGCTGATACAGTGTTACACAACGTACGCTGTTACAAAGTTACATAAGAGCAAGCTGGTTTAGTGTTAAACAATGCAAACTGATCCAGTATTACACAAGACAAACTGAGCCAGAGTTACACAAGGCAAGCTGGTTCAAAGTTACACAATGCAAGCGAATCCAGTATTACATAAGAAAAGGTAATCTAGAATTATAAAAGACAAGCAGATCGAAAGTTACACAAGGCAAGCTGATCCAAAGTCAAATAAGGAAAGCTGATCCAAAGTCACACAAGGCAAGCTGATTCTAAGTCACATAAGGCAGACTGATCCAAAGTCACACAAGGAAAGCTGAATGTTAGAAATTGAATCTAGTTGGCAGAGGTATTCACCTAGTGCAAGTAGGGGCCACAATCCTCATCAAATACACACCCTAAATTAACCTGTCCTCACTCTCTGGTAGTTTGGCACAGAACAGACAATATGTGAAGTATTTGTGCAACACATAATACAGTAAAAGACCACACAAAAGCAATCCATACCAGGTTAGAACAACAGAGCTTAATTTAATGAACACAACAATATCAAAACGACAACGATCCAATAAATAGAACCGGAGTTAAATAATTTTTTAAGAATATCTGCAACTATAGTGCTTAAAAGCACAAAGCGCCAACCAGGGCTAGCTGGTTGCACTTGACTGGGGTAAATCTGAACATTCAGGCAATTCGCAATGGAGTGCGTGTCAGATATAAGGACCAACCTTCTCCCGCTGACATTGGCTGGTTGGAGGATGCTTCGACATCGAAATGCGGGGAGCAGGGAGACGACGCGTCGGTTCTGATCCTTAGGATTCATAGGTGATGTGTTGTCGTCAAGCCACACACTCTGAAATGTGTCATCATCGAGCAGTCCTTGATTTTGGCAGAGTCCAGGTGTTGTAGGAAATCTTTAATGTACCTAAGACCTTCGAACAGGAGGCAAGCCAGTAAGCCCTTGGAGTCACTTTGGTTCTGGGGTATAGAGATGCAGGTCCAGTTCTTCTAACTTCCAGGCAAGGAGGGCAGCAGGCAGCAGGGCAGGCACAAGGTGAAGCTCACTCTATGTGGTGATTTCCATAGGAGCATAGCAATATGGAACTGTTGTGGATAACGGACTTGACTCGATTCCATCACCAGCACGTTATCCAGCTCCATATGAAATCACCGCATAGAGTGAGCTTCACCTCAAGAGGATGCATAACCCGCACACCGCCTGTATGTAATCATACAAGCTCTGGAGCACGTTTATTTTCCGAACCCGAATTGATATTGGGAGCTTCCATCCAGAACGCTTCTTACTGCATCCCAAATATCATAGCTTGGGTACATTTGGTCCCGCTTTTTCCTAAGGAGGCCAGATCAGGTGGCCGAAACGCATCGATTTTCACTGCCTAGGACCCACCCTGTTCATTACAAGGAAAATATAACATTTATTCACAGTAGACCATAGAACTTTTATTGTATTCAATTAATTTGTGAAATGCTCTGATTGGTCTACCTTGAATTGTTTGTTGAGTCCTATATATGGTTTATTAAATTCTGGCCCAAAGAAGGGCTCATTCTCCGTCACCTGCACACACCCATTTCACCTATCAATTAAATTGTTATCCAGCTTTTTCTTTACATTTTTGTAATTTCTTGTTAAGTTTAATTGATTGTGTAATATGAATGTATGCACTGTGGCTCACTTATATAAATATTCTTAATAGTAATGTCATTTTGTCACTTTTATTGATTTTGCACAGCAATACCTTAACAATTGTGATAAAAGTATAGTAGGCGAGTTATCCCACCAGAGACCACAAATAAAAAATGGTTTGCTTGTTTAATTCTGCTTATCCATACTGCTAGAGCTTTTCTTTTTGTTATTTGTTCTGTGGTGCAGCCCAAGCTCTAGAGGATTATAAGAATTTCCTTCCTTCTTTGTTGTGCAGGCCAACTAGTCGAATTTGATATTACAGGGCCTGGGCACATGTAGTGCACTTTACTAGGGACTTATAGGTAATTTAAATACGCCAATTGTGAATAAGCCAATGTTACCAGGTATTCCACGTTTTACAAGAAGAGCATATGCACTTTAGCACTTGTTAGCAGTGGTAAAGTGCCCAGAGTCCTTAAACCAGCAAAAATGAAGTCAGCAAAACAGGTCAGTAAGCAAAAGGTCAGGGTGAACCACGCCAAAGATGCCAGGTCTACAACTGATCCAGTGGTACTCAAGGCAAGATGATTCAGTGTTACACAAGGCAAGCTGATTTAGTGTTACATTAAACAAGTTGGCCCAAAGTTACACAAGGTCAGCTGATGAACAAGTTACTTACCTTTGGTAATGCCTTATCCGGTAAAGACTATCTAGCTGCAGATTCCTTACCTTCGAATTACCCCCAGGCATCAGACTGGATCTGAACATTTTTCGTGAGCAGTAACCCTGAACACCAATAGGTGGCATCCTTTGGCTCCGCATGGCATAGTCGGCTCATCTGCACTGGAAGTGACGTGCAGGGTGCCTATATAGTTGCCGCCCCCGCACGCTAACATCAGTTTTCTTTCAATGCCAGTCAGCGCAGATCTGGAAAGAGTTACCCCTGTCATTTATTTACTGGTTTTTTTCGCCTTTTTGTTGAAGTTTTTTTAGACTTGTTACCTGGTGTGGCAGAGAAGTCACAGAGGAAGGCTGGATTCAAGCCCTGTGGCGCCTGTCACAAGCAAACGTCGGTGACGATCCCACACCCCGTTTGTCTCTGGTGCCTTGAGCACGACCACAATGCAAAGACCTGTGTTGACTACCGTGCCATGCACCCCAAGGCCTAGAGGGAGTGATCCTTCAAGCTCCTTGCCACCTGGATAAGCCTGATCCAGAGTTACACAAGGCAAGGTGATCCAGTGCTTCACCAGGCAAGCTGATTCAGAGTTACACAAGACAAGCTGATTTCTAGAGTTACACATTGATAAGGTGTTTTAGAATAGCAGGACAAAGGGAGCCATGCAAAATCAGTCCACCTTGCACTATGAATCTTCCTCGCCCCACCCTTTCATCTGTTCCCTAATAGTCTGTTTAACCGACCCCTTCAACTCTCCCCATCTCACTCCCTCAATATTTGGTATGCATCTTCGAATTGTACAGGACATTATTGCTGTGCAGCTGGTTAGTGTATTCACTAGAGAGGCAGCAATCTGGATTAGAGCAGGCATTCTCTTCATGGCTGTAGAAACAGGAATTGACACACAAAGAAGATAGGTTCTGCTTCATGGCACGCAAGATGTCTCACCCATAATATTAGGCAGTATATATGCCCCTAACCTGGAACAAGATGACTTCTTAGCTCAATTATCCACAGTATTAGCAGATTGGGTACATTACCCTTGGTTCTTAGGAGGGCCTCTAATGAAGTATTAAAAATAAATCTGGATAGATCTCATCCCCCTCTTCTCCATGCGTGCTCAGGATGCTAAGGTAAAGCCTTGAGTCAATGGGTGGAAGGCTGGTACTCACTGCTTGATTTGTAAAAAAAGAATAAGTGCCAGGGCTTTAGTTTGGAGGCCTCTGCAGCTTGCACCACCCTTTGCCGCTGCCAGTGACAGAACCTAAACAACTACTAACCGGCACTGTTATATGGCCCTTAGGGACATTGTCGACATTGCTAAGTTAGCATGAGCTTTGCTGCCACAATATTGCTTTGGCGCACGTTACTACATGACTTTGTTTTTGCAAGACTCTGTTTATGCCTTTTACATGAGAATGGTCTGCTTTTCGCGTTCTCTGCTGTTCCTGGAGTTTAGTCTTTACACGATGTGCAAGGTCGATAAACAATGCCCCTTGTTATTCTGTTCTGGTCAGTCCCTAGCACCTAGACATAACATGCTAAACACAGCTGCAATGCTGGAGACTCGTGCTTTGATATTACGGGGTTGCATGTCATTTTAACACACACTTGGAGAAAGACTTTCCATGGAGAAGAGCTATGCTGTTCCTATGATGTAAACCTTGCATACAGGCTTTAAAGTATGGGGTCTGCTGTCAAAGCCCAAAGATCTTCCTTTATATAAATAAACTTCTTCCAGTCAAGGGGAGGGTGGTTAGGCCTTATTGTCCTTTTTCCACTATCTTTATATAATGACTTCCCTCTTTGTACTCTATGGAATTGTAACAATGCTAATTGTTTTGAGTTTATGCATTTTGCTGCTGGTAGTGGCTCGTATACTGTATTGTAGAGCACGATAGTTAAACATTTTGAACTATTTCATTGACTCTGCCAATTCTTATTGTGGACAAGTACGAGTGAGTGAGCGAAAGAATATGTCTTGCTACCGCGATTCCTGAGAGAGTCAGGAGTTTGTGTTCTGGGTTGTCTAATCATTTGTAGCTTTGTGATTTTTAGAGGAGAACGAATTCGACACTATAGCTGGTCGGTTTTTGGATTGTGGGTACTAAGGCTATAGGTTGGTACACCCCTATACACTCAGGTCTTGTTTTCCTGCGCATAGTTCGGTGTATGTGCAGAATCCCTGCAACATGGCGCCCAACGTTTGGTCTGGTTCTTATCTGCGAGACACTTGAGTAGTGCTTGTCCACAAAACCCTCACTTCCGTTTCCTGAGACAGCTGTGACGGTGCAACCTATTATATTGATGTTTTCTCTGCTTCGACGCGGCGTACATTCCCCTGCTGTGCGGCCGAATTCCACACGTGTGCCGGGGGCCGTCCGACACATGGAAGAGGTTAAAGCTTGAAGTTTTAAAGGTTCTTTCTCTTTATGACCTGTTATTGCGCTGCCGCACTTTAGGTTGTTTTTTTCTTTTTTCTTTTTTAACTTTATTTATTCATTTTCTGATAAACATACATAACTGTATCGTGGGCTGGCATTATAAGGTGCAACATTATCACATAGCGTACAAAGAGGTGACAGTGCTTCATAATCATCATATTCATCACATTCGGTTATGCAAAGAGTAACAGTTCTATATTCATAAGTTTGTGGAGGAGTAAATCACGATATTAATGGGGTAGCCCAACCTGTCATATCCCTATAATATACGATACCATAAACGCACTCACGTGGGTACCACAGCACCATCCACACATCCAACCCAAATCCTATACAAGCAGGATTAAACAAGGCCAACCCCCCTGCTATCATCTAGGATTAGGCTGCGGATCCTGTATTAGCAGCGACGGTGACATCATTATTTACAGTGGGGTGTGACAGAAGATAACCCTTAAGGGAACCCCAAATATCCACAGGTTTAGAGGCAGTAGGCAGAAGCTCCGCGTATCTGAGTAACGTATCCTGACAGTGTTTCATGTCCTGTACCCATTCTGTAAATTTTGGGGCTCTGCCTCTCCCCCATCGACAGGCAACTCGTCTTTTCGCTAACAGAAGAGCAACAGTTACGAATCTACGGTACGGCCTCCTTATTGTTTTGGTATAACCCAATAGTGCCTGTGTTGGAGATGGACTCAACGGGGTGTCAATCATTTTGGAAAGGCCTGTGTAAACCTGTGTAAACCTGCTGCCAGTATCTAGCAATGTCATAGCATCCCCAAGCTAAATGTAAAAAGTCCGCTGCTGGCGCACGACAGCGCCCACAGAGGTCATCCTCCCTGAGACCAAATCTGCACAGTTGAGCGGGAGTATAATAAAGTCTGTGCAAGAATTTATAATGAATAAGCCTGAATCTGCTGCTGGAAGAGATCTGCTCGGTCTGTTGGCAGCAGAAGCTCCAAAGCTCGTCTTCTATGAGTGTGCCCAGTTCCTCCTCCCATCTAGTGCGTGCTTTGCAAGGCCCAGAAACTAGTGAGGTGTGCAGTGAGTGATACAGTTTAGAGACTGTGTGTGCAGGGGAGTCAGCTTGGAGCAGCTGGTGTAGTGGCTCCAACGTGGGTGGTTCATCAGGGAACGCCTCAGTCACCGCTTGAATTCCACTGCGTAGGCGGATATACAGAAATGTGTCCATGGGTGTAGGTGTCTGGTCCCCAAACATATGCGCCTTGGAACGAAAACGGCCCCCCTGATAAAGGTCACCCCATGTCTTAATTTTAAGTTTGGTCATAACATTTTTAAACAGTCGTTCCTGCAGCAGGGGTAATGAAGGGTGATACGCCAGTGGGAGCAATGGGGAATAAACTAGCGACGTCTGGACTTTTTTCGCAATATGCCGCCAGGCTAGAATGGAGCTGGAGATGGGTGTTTGATATGCAGCCTGTGTCTCAGGTTTACTAAATAATGCCCCTTCAAGCGGGATCGGCGCCGCCAACCAATGTTCGACCGCCACCTAGGCCATAAAAGGGGGAGGATAAATCCAATAATAAACAAAATGGGCCTGTGCGCTATGATAATATAGTTCAAAATCTGGTAAATCAAAACCTCCCTGAGCAAATGGGCGAATCAAAGTATCCCAGCATAACCGAGGTCGCTTACCTCCCCAAACCAGCCGGATGAGCTCGGAACGCAAGAGTTTGAAAAAGGTCTTGCCCGGGTGGTAAGGGATATTTAGAAATAAATAGAGGAGTTTTGGGAGAATGACCATCTTAATGAGGGACGCTCGGCCCGCCATGGAGAGAGGGAGCGTGATCCATCTTGTAACGCATGTCTGAATATGGTCCATTGCACGGCCATAGTTCATCCGCATGAGTTCCTCTCGGTCCCGAGAGATCATTATTCCCAGATATCTGACTTCACTGTCGCACCACTGCAAAGGATAGTCGAGGGGGAAGGGCTGCGCCGCCGTGGTGAGAGGGAGTATGGTAGATTTTCCCCAGTTAATGTTAATACCGGACATAATAGCAAATCGGATAAATTCCCTGAAGATAGTGTTAAGATTGACGGATGGATCCCTGATGTACAGCGTAATGTCATCCGCGTAAAGGGATATTAGTACGTGTCGCTGGAAGCAGCGCAGAGCCTTGTCTCGGTGGTGTTGACGGAGCCTGGCAGCCAGAGGTGCCATGGCCAGAGCAAATAAAAGGGGAGACAGGGGGCATCCCTGGTAAGTGCCCCGTGAGATCATAAAGGCCTCGGATATCCGGCCGTTAACACTGACCCTGGCCATGGGTTTATGATAAAGTGTTGTAATCCACTTCATAAACCCTATGGGTAGCCCCATGTTGCGTAGTATACAAAGGAGGTAGTCCCATTCCAATGAGTCAAAGGCTTTGGTGGCGTCTAAAAAGACTGCCACCATTGGTAAGCCAGGGTCGACATTTTGCAATATGGAGAATAGTTCACGCAGGTTATGTGAAGTGGCTCTGCCGGGAATAAATCCCGCTTGATCGGATAACACCAGTCCCTCCATCAATAACTTCAGGCGATTAGCCAGAACCTTAGTCAAGATCTTAGCATCGCAGTTGATTAGGGAAAGGGGACGGTAGGAGTCACAGGATTGAGGCTGCTTCCCAGGTTTAAGCAAAGAGGTGATTAAAGCCTCCTGCATTGTCGGAGGGAGTGTCTCGGTCTCATGTGCCTCCAGGAAGACCTCCCGAAGCACTGGTGCCAGCATGTCCACATAAGCCTTATAGAAATCTATGGGCAAACCATCCAGACCCGGCGCCTTTCCGGATGCCATCTGCCCTATGGCATCCCTGATTTCATCCAGTCCAATGGGCGCAGCCAAGAACTCTCGTTGATAATCCGGCAGCCATCCCAGAGTGATCTCCCTCAGATATTCATCCATTTCCAGGGTACCTACTCTGGTAGTGGTATAGAGTGACGCATAGTGTGTAGTGAAGGTGGCCATGATCGATTGTGTGTCGCGCAGAGGCTCCCCTCTCTCCCCTTCCAACTCCAGGACAAAATAAGACCGCCGAGGGGGCCTCACAACTCCCGCAAGAAACTTCCCCGGGCGTTCTCCTTCTCCGTATGCCCTAGCCTTGAAATATTTACTTCGGAAGTGAACCTCCCACTCGGCTGTGGATTTATAGTCAGTCAATGCCGTTCTGAATTGGAGTTGTGCATCTAAGTTAGTAGCGAAGTCTGATTGGGTTTCCAGTGTGTGCAGTGTGTGTCCCAGTTTCTGTAATGTGTTACGCAGCGCACGCAGTACTCCCGAGCTCTTGGAAATACAAATACCCCGCACCGTGACTTTCAGCGCCTCCCACATAGTCGCCATGCACTCTACCGACCCCTTATTATGTGATAGGATTTCTTGTCCCAACTCAGTACGGAAGAGTTCGTCAAGTAGAATGTTGGACTGTAGACTCCATGCAAGTGGCCTCCCCACTATGTCCCGCAACCTGAACTTAGCAACTACCGGGGAGTGATCGGAGAACGTGCGGCCCACATGCTGCGCCGCTGACAAAGACGGGGCCAGCTCCCGAGATATTAAGATGTAGTCCAATCTAGTCCAAGAAGCGTGTGCAGTGTTCCAATGTGTAAGTGCCGCCAAGCGTCTATGACGTCCTGGTTGTCACACAGGTCCCGCAAATATCTGTACGTGTTAGTGTAGTGATGCGCAGCAGGGTTAGATCTATCTAAGACTGGGTTGAGAACCGCGTTAAAGTCCCCGCCCCATATCATGTGTGTCGACCCTATGTCTCGTATCCTATTCCAGAGGGCAATGAAACTGCTAGGATCATCATAGTTGGGACCGTAAGAGCAGGCCAAAGTGATCGTTTCATTCCCAATCCTGCCCCACGTTAAACAGTACCGTCCCTCCCGGTCCACAGCGTCTCCCAGAGGGGTGTACGGGATAGTTCTTTTAATCAGGATAGCAGTACCTCTACCATAAGAAGAGTAGGGAGCGAAGACAGAATGTGCTGCCCATCTAGAAGCGAAGCTACCCCTGCGCTGAGGGTCCATGTGGGTCTCTTGTAGAAATACTATCTGCACATTCAGTCTATCTAATGCATTCACTATCTGTCTGCGTTTCATGGGGTCGCCCAGTCCCCGGACGTTCCAGGTGATAGTGGAGAGAAGTCCCTCCAAGTTATTATCAATGTTGCTGTCGTGACTCATGTCCCCAGAAAGAATGCGGCTGTTCAATGTGGGCACTGTCAAGCGCCATCCCTAGTGCTACCTTTGCCATGCACCTGTTTGTGACTAATTCAGTGTTGTGCGTTGTGTCACAATCCAGTCCATTCTCACCAAACACATACACGATTCCCGAAGAACAACCCCCCCCCACCCCACCGGCATCCCAATCATGCCGGGCATGTTTCCCTCCCCCCACAAACCCAAGAAACCAAATCCTCACCCTAGCGGGGAACACCCATAATGGGGGACAACAGGGGTCCAGACCTGCCTTCCATTTCCCCCGATATTACACCCGCAGCACGCTCGTCTCAGGAACTAGCGGCAAGCGCGGGAAGGGGAAAGGAGGTGCTAGGGCGAAAAGGTTGCTAAAGCATAACGGAAGCCCTTGAATTGCTGGGACCTTACAGCTGTAGGCTAGCAGCTTGAACCAAAGTGTAGAGCAGATTCTGCCGATAATAACATGACATATCATAGAGTGGAGCTAGAAATAACACCATACATGGAAAACACAAAAAGTAATAATAAATCTTCCCATCAGTCCAGTGCAGAGGTAGGCGAGCTGGACCGGGCCCTCCCCGAGGGGGATCGAGTAGTGCCCTGTGGCCGCTTATTGTCTTTTAGAAATTGTTCCACTTATGCTGGATCCTGAAATAGATGCTGCTTTCCCTGGTGGGCTATACGTAGCTTAGCCGGATATACCATTGAGTATTGGATACCACTCTGGAGGAGTCTTTTTTTAACTGTCGCAAACTTGCGCTGCGCATCTTGCACCGACTGTGTGAAATACGGGTAAAAGGAGAGCGTGGTGTTCTCAAACAAAACCGGTTGTTTTTCACGGGCTAGACGTAGTAGAGTGTCCCGATCCCTATAGTTCAAGAATCGGATGATGACAGGTCTAGGAGGGCACCAGGTATGGGCCTGGGGCCGAGAGAGCGATGGGCCCGCTCTACCACCAATTGCTGGGAGAAGGCCTCCAGTCCAAAAAGATCAGCCAGTAGCTTCTCAATGAAGTGTTCCATTTTGCCCACATTGGTGGACTCGGCAAGGCCAATAAGGCGCACATTGTTGCGGCGTGAACGCGCTTCTAAATCTTCATTTTTATCGGCGATCACCTTTAAAAGTCTCTCCATTTGAGATACTTTGGTGGCAGTTGCCGCAGCCCCGTCCTCCAGCCCAGAAACCCTCTGCTCCGCTTCCTTCACTCTCTCCTCTTGCTGATCCAGTCGATGCACCATAGAATCAAGGCATTTTGACATATTGTCTATCTTAGAGTCAATAGAGGTGAGACTTGTTTGATTTTGAGTAGGAGTGCTTTCCAGTCCACCTCCGCGCTCTCACCCCCATCAGAGTCACCATCCTCCGCCGTTGGGGCACGGGGCTTTTTCCTATGGGACTCGAAGGGGAGCTTGGATTGTCTGGCGTCAGTTTTCCCCATGTTTATGCGGTACGCAGGGCAGGCTCCAGCAAAGTTGAGCAGATCCGCAACGCCCTCGTCGCTCCACCGCGCTGTAGAAACCAAGAATTGCACCACAGCGAAGAGTATATATTGGCCCATCTAGGTTCGCTCCTCACCTCTCAGGAGTGCCTAGCTGCAATGTAGATTATTAAAATGGCCCCGATGATCGGTTAGATGAACCCCGTCGAGCTATAGGAGAGACATAGCGTGCTTGAGGCCTCCACGTCGTGGATACTCTTTCCCCTGCACTCAATGGGGTATTATGTCCGTAAAAATCTTGTCTGCCAACTCCCCGCTCACGTTCTGAGGAAGGATGGGGTCCGCTGATGCAGCCCAACCAGGGCTGTTGGAGCAGCGCCGCCTCCCCACCCCCGCGTATGTCGCACTTCTTGGTGGTAGCGTAAGACCCTCTCCACAGCCTCTGAGGGCTGTCGAGGTCTGAGTGTGAAATTATCTTCCCCTGTTTGCCGCCACCTCACCTCATCGTCTATGTAGGGCTTGCGGTGTCCTCCTCGCTGTGCCAGGGCCAACCGCCTTCACCTCGTGGTCTGCGCTGCGGCTGCCTGAATCTTGCGGCCTTCCGGCCTCCGCAGGTACCCGGTCGCGCGTGTTCAAGCTTGCCGCCACTGCCTCCAGGGATGGCCCGCAGTTCCGCCCGCCTGCAGGAAGAACGCTCCTAACTCCGGAGCGCCGGGACAGATCGGCTCCAAAATTTCACCGAGCGCGCACGCACTCGACCTGTGCTGTAATTCCCACTGGGATGTGGGTTTTCGTGCTTTAGGATAGGCTTAAAGTGTAGTTAGTCGCCCGGCTGGCGAGAGCCTTACGGGTGTGCGGTCATGTCGGTCTGGCGCCCTCTAGCACCCCCGCACTTTAGGTTGTTGTTCTTTCTTTTTCATTATGGCGGTAGATATTGCGCCTCATAGCCGCTCGCCGCTCAGGGCATATTTAACTCAATATGGAGTCCCTGATGCGGGTGTCGCCCTTATTTTTGTTGTAGATCCAGATGCAGCATACCGCTTCGAGGGGTTTTATTCTTGGGTTACCTTTCCCGCAGTCAATGTGACAGATAATTTGTTTCATAAATACACTGCCACGGCCCTTCCTCAAGCTTATTGACCATATAGTACTCTTGAGGTTGCGCTCACAGCTTGGCAACACCAAATTTGGTTTAATGGTGCCCTTCCTCACCCAATAATGCCAGGCCGTTTAGGTCCTTTATCGATAGATGGGGCCACGTGGCCAGTTGTGGCTGGGTATACCCCACACCCGCGTCATCTGACAACAGCGACACTAGCAGAACTCCGTGTGTTACATACGCCTCTAATCTGCGTGCATAGAGCAGTCATACAGTTGATGTCGCACAACATTCAGGTGGGACCACCTGGCATTGCTGCGCAATTTGCTGGACCTGGTGCCCTGACCATCAGTCCCCTTATGGTTAATTCAGTGATGGGCAAGCGTCCGCAAAATAAGGATGAGTTTCCTTATTGGCTTGCTGAAAAATGTGGACAACTAGAAGCTGTTTCTCAGTCCTGTGGAGAAGCACAGGATCTTAACTATAAGTTTGCCTAAAGACTTACTTCCCGAGTTAGCTGATTGTAACACCTGAGGCAAGGGGTTTGCAGCGGTATATGCTAAGTGTTTCAGCAGTCCCTCCATGACCGTACTCCCCTCCTTTATTAAGCGTGTTCAAGATGAACACAGAACCCAAAAAAAAACAATTTTCACAAGGAACTCATTTATCCAGACAATACAAGATATGCAAACTAAGCTAGTTTGCTCTGATTTAATCTAAGTCAAAAATATATCAATTACTGTCCTCTAAGTTGGGTCACGGTACACTTTACCTAAGGTTATATGTAAAAAAGCCTGTCACAACAATAAGTCAAGATAGCGCTTACTTCAGCCGAACTAAGTGAAATTTATTCTATAGTTACAGTCTGTACCACAGATGTATTTCCTTATACATAAAGCAATTGAGAACTTTGCATTAGTTGCACATTAGACCAATAATCTGTTTTCCCTGCTTTTTCACTTGTTTTATTTAGTACTCACCAAGATAGGTTATGGTCATTTCACTGGCATTCACAAATAACTTCTAATGTGCAACTAATGCAAAGGAGGTCAGTAATTGATATCTTTTTTAACTTAGATTAAATCAGAGCAAACTAGCTTAGTTAGCATATCTTGTATTGTCTAGATAAATGAGTTCCTTGTGAACATTGTTTTTTTTGGCTTCATTGCTAACCCAGCTCACAAGGACGTATGGGTCGCTCCTGTTTCTTTAAAATACAAGATGAGCACAGGGCCGAAGCGGTTGTAGAGTTGGGGATGAGACTGGTGGGGGTGTACGACGCTGTTGCTGATATGATCCTTGCCAATGTCAAGGGTGATGTGGTAAGTTTTCAAGTTGCAAAAAAAAACTGGGAGGCTGTTCCAGATGCAGCCACGTAAATTGCCAAAGATTATTGCAAACGCTTATAAAACCATAGGCCGCAATAGTCTGGGAGTTAAGCCGTTTTCTCAAACGCAAACACAATCTCAAACTCAACAAAAAGCCCAGTCTGATAAAGAAAAGCATCTGTTCTTTCCTAAAAAGAACTGGAAGATCAAGAAACAGGGGCAGCAACAGCGGAAGCAAGGTACGAGTTCTAGTTCACGACACCTGAGTCTTCTGAGCATACTTATGACTTGCGCGATCGCGCGAAAATTAAGACGCCTGATAGATTTCAGGTCCCTGATCAGTGCTCTCCTCGTTCTTTACAGGACCCATCAGGCTCTCAAGTCGGTGGAGCAGAATGCCAGGATCGTGGCAAAAGTCAACCTGCAACACAGGAACAAGATCAGCCGTTACAGTTTCAAGTTAAAGGAGAACAAGAGGATCTGCCTCGTTTTCGACACCCGTTTCAAAAGAAAAAAGTTGCCGCTTTAACAGTGAGATATGGCTCAGACGGTGAGAACGCGACTCTTGGATTTGACATGGGCAGTGACTCTGCTCGACAGCATAGGGGAGGTTACCATAGTGCAGGAGGCTCCGCATCCCTGTCTAACGGTGACAGCAACTGACACATTCATTACTGTAGAGACTGCAGATAACCGGGTTGCCCCCCCCCCGGATAGGCTCTATGAGAATATTTTCCCAATTGAAGGTGATATACCTCGTCCAAGGCGGTTTTCTGCCCCACTCCACTGCCTCCATTTTCTCCTCTCAGACTACACTGCCCTCACTTAATTGAACCTTATTCTGTTCTCTAATTGGGATACCCCTGATTGTATCATTTCTCATTCTCTCCCCTCATTAATTTATTTCTGTTCACATGTGTTCCTTCACATAACACTTTTTATCTCTTCCCTTTTATTTCTTCCCTTTTGGGTATACCTCCGTCACCCACACTATGCTTTCTTATTTCCCTCTTGTATATCACCTTCATTGTACCTATATCTTGGCTTCGGGTTTATGACCCTTAACTAATTTTATCCCACTTCCTCCCTCCACTTTTTTCCCGCTTCTCTCCCCCTACCCCCTCTTACCTTCTTTCTTATACCTACCCAGGCTAACTTCCCAAGCATTTCTGTGATCGCTTTGACCTGAAGAGATCCCACTATTCTCAAGGGGATCGAAACGTCGTCGACTTCCGTTTCTAAACTCTATATTATTTGTTATCCAAAAGTTTGAGTATGAGACGCCGATATGACTTTTTTTCTTATTGCCTATTTTCATGCACCAAAAGTCACCTTTAAGTCACCTGCCTGGGTTTAGGAAATCGGCTGATTTCCCCTTTTACCCTGTCACAGTTAGCTCACTCACCGTTTTGCTTATTAGTAGCTTGTGAAACAAAATTAAATTGCATCTATTATTATTCCTTGCATTGAGTACGTGTATACATCCAATTTCTCATAGTATTAATTGTGATACTTTATCTACTTTTTGTGAATGGGACCATTGTTCCTTAAAATATATGCCTACCCTTGGTCCCGTCCGACTTCTAGGGTTTCCTTGTCTTCTACTTTGTAGTAGTTCCAGTCGGCATGAATAACAGGCCACGACCCAAAATGGCAATTTCTTGGGAATTTAACTGTCTAGATGATATATTCATGAAGAGGTCACTGTCTTGCCACTGCGTAAGGATTTGCTGCTTTTTTCCTTTTCCTCTCCTGGTTTTTCGGTCAAGGATACCATGCTTAAACCCGGTGGGGCTGGTGGTATGCCTTGGTCTGGTACCTGTGACAAAAAAGATACGGTCGTGGAGGTTTGTGGAGTTTAAACTGCAACGCTAGATGCCCCTGCTATTTGTGAATGTGCTATCACTTGTGCCGGCGTTCTGCTGGTACTGGTGTCCTTATCAGATGCTAAATTCTCCTCGGAAGATTTAGTGGTTGTAGTTTTTCGATGTTCAAATCTTCTTCTCGAATAGATTTCAGCCCAAGTGTAAACTTAGTTGAGTTTGTAATCGATCGTATCCCTCTTGTATTTAAGAAGTTTGCCCTCCTGCAATTCCTTCTCGTATCTTTCAAGTTTCTGGTTTAGGAATTCTAGTTGTAATTTCCATGCATTGGTTTCCATAAGTATCTCCAGTTCACTTTTGAGCATGAATATTTCTTCTTCTAGATCTCTGATTGTCTTAGATAGCCCTTCGATAATAAGTAAAATTAAATCAAGGGAACATTTATTTAAGCTGGCGTACCACTTCTCCATAAATAAAAAGTTAAGGTGGAATCGAAATAACAAAGGTTTAATGACCAATTGTAGACCCCGCTGTATGCGCTTGGCTTTATGATATTGCACTAGTGTGGATGCGTGTAGTTTTTGGTTGAGTTGTCTTTGTGATAAACTCCAGTTGGCGTAGTTGCTGCGTTATGGTCCCACTGTGTGTGTCTGCAGTTTTGACTTCTTGGATGAGGGCGTAGATGTCACTGGCCTTATCGTTTGTATAAACTTTAGTCGTTGCTCTATTTTCAGTAAGGTTTGTGATCGAATCAAAGGACATTGTGATCAATGGGTGCTGCTTCCTAAAGACAGAATTAAGTGATAAATGTCTATGAGAGGAAGGAGGCGCACACCTAATCTAACAGATGTACGCCTAAATCTGTGTAATCTCTAAATAATGGTGCTACAGTGTGACACTTGCTGTCTGTACAAGCGTGTAATGGGCACTCACCACTATAGCAGGGGCGCAGGTGCCCGATATTCAATAATATTAATCAACAGTCAACACGAACAAACTGGTATCTGGAAAAAGATAATGAACTCATCAACATGTGGACAAATGACAATTACGCACCGTAATGTAACCCAAAATGTGTGCGGAAAGGAAAAATGGTGGAATCCGCTTACCTAAACTCTAGATGGACAGACCGAACACTGTGGCAATTTTTTTGCAGCTGGACGCTAGAGCACCTGGAGTCAATCAATCAATCAATAAATTCTTTATTTCGATGGTTAGAAAAATCATCATAAAAAGTACATATTTTAAAACACAGAAACATACATGATTTTATAATACATCAATATCAAAATTAACCATCTATCATCCTGTTAAAATTCAAAAAGAGTCAATATATTATTCATAATAGGTTAGTCTCTGGTATTTCTTAGTTTTACTGCCGCTTTTAGAAAGCCTATTACTGAGCATAAAGTATGCATATCATTTGCTTTCTGAAGAAACAGCAGGGCTATTTTAGCATGACGAAATTTTCAATTTTTTAAGATTTCAACCAGAAACATACGCCTAGGGTAACGATAAAATGGGCATAATAATACAAAATGAAGGGTGTCCTGCGGAGACATATTGTTGCAGCCGCAGGCACCCTTCTGCTCAATAGTTGCAGTAAAACCAGACGGATAAGCTAAAATATTTTGCAACAAATTGAGCCTAAAACGGCACATTAAAAACCTATCCTGCTGATTATGCATCAGAAATAGATACGGTTCCATACCCGGTACCTCTTTAACTAAAAAATGTGCTACCACTGAACGTTTAAGTGCAAAAGCTTTATTCTCCCTTAGCCTCGCCAAATTGTCAAGCAACAGTCTTTTGATTTGTAATTTGCTATTCTTTGTAATTAGGGCAGGGGTGCTAAAAAGGGTCTGCTGACCTTCGGACTCTAAAGTTATTTTAACATATTTCAACCAGGGGATTAACATCCCTTTGTCCCTTTGTATACAGTCAGACAGGATTTCTTGGCGTAATACAGCCTCCGGGTTAGCCCAAATACTAAGCCAAGCCAAGACCGGTCTAATCTTGACCTGATCTACAATATACGGAATCCCGAGTTCGGAGTGTGCAATTTCAGCTGGTATTGAATGAGGGATCTTGAGGATTCTACTAATGAATTTGTCTTCCTCTTGTAACTGTTTGACATCCCTAAAGCCCCAAACCTCGGCTCCATATACTGCTTTGGCTATGCTTATTGAGCGATATAAGCTCATTATCAGCTCTGGGGACCAACGTCCCAATCTCTGGGCAAAGTTCATAATTGCACCACATGAGGAAGCCAATTTAGTACAATGTTTCTCTAATAACGTGTCAAATTGCATCTTGCCATCAAGTAATAGACCTAAATATGGGAAGGTGTTTACAATGCCCATAGTGTGAGTCCCAATTTTGAACACCGGTTTTTTAATGGGTTTTTTGCCTGCAATCAGTGCAAAGGACTTGGTCAAATTCACGGACAGATCTAATTTTTCCATGAAGACCACAAATCCATCAATCAGAGATTGGAGACTTCTCGGTGTCCGAGCAAGCAGGACTGCGTCATCTACGTACAATAGTACTGGTATATGACGCTTCCGTACCTTGGGACAATCCACTGCCCGGGCTATGAGGCATGACTCCAAATCATTAATATATAATGAAAAAAGGAAGGGGGCAAGAATGCATCCCTGCCTTACTCCGCTCGAGCATGGGAAGGAGTCAGTTTGCCCCCCTCCGAACTAAAGCGAACCCTGGCTGTGGTATTCCAGTGTAGTTCTCTTAGAATATTTATAAGTCCCTGGTCAATCCCCAAAATGCTCATCCTTTCCCAAAGTTTGCTTCTATTCACATTGTCAAAGGCCGCCGCCAGATCCATAAATCCCATATAAATGGTGCCGTTACTTGCTCTGGTGTATTTAGCGACCAATAAGTATAAATTTAAACATTGGTCACTGGTCGACTTTCCTTCTCTAAAACCATACTGGGTATCCACTATTGTGTGGTGCTCTTCTGTCCAAATCATTAAACGATTTAGGATCACCCGCCCCAGTATTTTGGCCGAGTCGTCGATCAGAGATATGGGTCTATAACATTGAGGATTGTCCCTATTTCCTTTCTTGAAAATGGGTACAATTAAGGCGGTGGACCACGACCTAGGGAGTCCTGTCTTAATAGCTGCATTTAACACCCTTGTTAAAATTGGCGCCCACAAGTCAATATTACTTCTATATAAATCTGGCGGGGTGCCATCAGGCCCGGGGGCTTTATTTGGGGTCAACCCTTTGATTGCCTGGATAATCTCGGAAAGTGTGAAATCCTGCACCCAGCTCCTATTACCATCCCATTCCCCTTTATATTTAGGATCTATAGAATGATTATAAAGGCTCTCGAAGTGGGTCACCCATTGCTGCGAAAGGATGTTTGTGCTAAGAACCGGGGCATTTTGGTCGTGAAAACAGGGCCTATTTATGATTTTCCAGAATTTGATAAAATCCCTGTTTTCACCGGCCTCTCTTAAGACAGCCCATAGTTCTACTTTTAGGGAAGCCTTCCTTTCTTTAATCTTGTTGTTATAAATTTTCCTACACTTTGCCACTTCCACTGTGTCCCTTGGGATTGCTTTAAGACTTAATTTTAATTCCCTTAGTGCCCGTGCACAGCTTGCGTCAAACCATCTAGGTTGGATCCCAGATTTTCTAGGACCTTTTGCCTCCAATAATTTTTCGGCCAGTTTGGTTAATTCGCTGAAGGCAGCTACTAAGTCAGCTCCTTCTATTTTAAAATCTAGACACTCTTCCACCCACTTTTTCCCTTTCACTATCAATGCGGTATAAAATTCCGAAGCATTAATTTTTGCCCATTTTAAACACCTTCCTTGATCTGAAGGCTGTATAACAGTATCCAGCTGTTTATTCATTTCAGCATAACCCCTGCAGAGTATTTCTATATATAAGGGGTTATGATCACTAAAGGGACTCCATTTGGTGCATACCCTCCCAACCCATTGTTTAGCAAAGGCGGTTATCAGGATGTAGTCTATAATGGACGAACATCCCCTGCCTTTAAAAGTTGGTACCAAGGTGCTCTTTGGCCCTGGGATTACCAGATCCATGGTGTGCACTAATGAGTGACTACCTATTAGTTTTGTGAGTGATATGCCCTCCGAGCTATGCTCAAAGTGTGGCCCTTTACTAACTGGACAAAGATCCCAATCTGTAGTTACTGAAGACAAATATGGGCATAAATGACAATTTAAATCTCCCATTAAGAGGACAAATGAGTCTACCCCGCCTCTCCTTAAATCGGCTTCCTGTTTTAATCTAGTGTCTAGTTCCTCTAATACGGCTTTAGTGCCGCTTCCAGAGCCTGAATTATAAATATTAAATAGTTGTACCTTTAGCCCATGGCCATGAAATGTTATTGCTTGCAGGTTTTTTGAGGTCCAAGATGGCACTGTCCATCTCCCCTTTAAATTAATGTCAGCATAAATTATTAAGCCACCTTTGGCTCTGCCTGCCCTACTCTCTTGTGCAGGGACAAAAAATAACTTGTAGCCCTCCAGATAGTAGAGGTCGGGCTTAACTGCCCAGGTCTCCTGTAAAGCTACTATCTGGGAGTCCTTTAGTTGGTTCCTAAAATCTACATTGGCAATTTTTCCTGCTAGGCCTGCTATATTCCAGGATGTAATTTTTACCTTTCCCCCCTGTTCCCCAATCAAGTTTGATCCACAGACATGGGAAACATCTGCCTCCCTCTCTTCAGGCCGGGGGTCTTGTATCTCCCCATTCTGATTCTGCTGGGAGCCTTCCTGGGGATTCAGTGTATATCTTCCTGTGGGAGTTAAATCAGTATTATCCCCGGTCATTCTTATTGCTTTCCCCGCAGGTTGTATATCTAGGTTGGTTAGTCAGTCATATTCGTCCAGGTAATGAAGGGGACTGAACCTATTCTTCCACTGCAGGCCATCCGTGTCCAGTGATGAGAAGTGACTATATTCAGGTTTTCTTTTCCTATGACCATCCATACCTCCTTCCCTCCTGCCCTGATTTTGGTCCAAGGGATATGTATCTCTACTTCTCGGATAGAAATAACCTAGTGGCATAGATTGTACAGTACTAGTTGAGTTTTTATTGAGGTTACCCAATATGTATTCCACTAGACCCGGATCCCTAAAATTTACAATGACACAGTCCCCTTCAATATCCTTCTCTCCTCACATGGATAATTTCTCCCCTTTCCTGGCCCCGAAGAGGTCTGTGGATGTTAAGCCAATTGATGATCTTATTTTTTAAATCTAAATATGGCTCTTTTTCACCCATCCTGAGTTCGGGCACCCCAGCAAATATCACAACATACGGGCTTGTTTGGGGGGGTAGGTTTACACAAGGGGGGGGGAAGGGATGGTTTCTCCTTGTCTCTCATAATCTTTTTGTTGTTTATTTACCTGACGATGAGAGGCGACCTGCCCTAGCAACGTCTGTGCACGACTTTGCGGAGCCTGGGGTTTAGCGCTAAGTTCTTTCTCATTTTCGTTAGAGCCTCTGTTCTGCAAGTGGGCTATAGTTTTAGGCGGTGCATAGACCTGGGCAATAGTACATGGCTCATTGCTTACGCAGTTGTTGTTCGTGGGGAGTATCCTTAGAGAGGGGGTTTCAGTTAAAGTTGAATTTCCAATAGAGCTGGAATTTGTATTTTCCTTTAGTCTCCCTAGCTTTTGCAGTTCATTTGTGATTTTATCTATTTTGCTAATTAAAGGTTTTATTTGGGAGACTATAAAGGTTTCTAAGTGTTTTTGCAAATCACTTATTACCGATTGAAGCCACCCTGGCGGGATTAATGGGCCTTGCACATCTACTTCTATAACCTCATCTTCTAGTGGTTGTGTCCTCCCGCCCATGTTAATTGATTTTAATTTCCTTGCATGCGTATTCTTTGTGCGCCTTTTAGGTGGTCTAAGTTTTGGTTTAGATGGTCTATTTGCTGACCTAGCAAGGGGAGAGTCCATCTCTGGTGTCAGCTGGCCACATGGCACATTTTCAGATAAGATATCTTGGGTATTATCCTGTGGGCTATCACAAAGATTTATATCTAACACCTGCGGTAGTGTGTTCTGTGTTTGTGAGTGGGGCTTGTTTGTGGGGGTCATCGAAAGTCGTCTCTGAGCGCGCTCGATCTCCCCATCCACCGCCCCAATGACCTTACGTAACATCAGATCTATGGCAGTGGGGGGGGGCTAGATGTCCAGCTACATTAGAAATGTTTGATCCAGTTTGTTTGGTCATCAACAGGGTGCTTGGTTTTTTCTTCGATGATCTTGTTTTAGGTTTGGACGCCATAGTACCCTATTGATCATAATCCCCCTTCTCTTGATTGAAATCACACACAATGATCCAATTGCAGTCACAAATTAGTGTTTTACTGGTCACGTGGTTGGGGCACATCAGAAGATTAGATTAAAGTCCCCAGGTAATGCTGCAAGATGACAGTGTCCAACATGAAGATAATTTGAGCTTTGTCCGCCACTCAACCTCACATGGGGGCCACTATAGTTATCCAAAACACACGACGTACAGTACCTTGTTTTTGTGGTATTTCTGCCAATGGTTATGGCCCAGCCCGGCCTCCTTGTGCCTCTGAGGGCCACAGAGGGCCCGCCCTTTGCCCGGGCTTAGCCCGCGCGCGAGCCCGCGGGGTGTCGGGCCGATTTTAGAGCGCCTCCGGGCGCGTGAGGGGTGACGTCGCTTCCGGCATCCGGGGAGGCTGGGAAACCGAGTCCGTTCCTGCCCCCACCTCCACACTGCAGCCACGGAGCACTCGCGGCGGCGGGAGGGAGAGGACCGCACAAGCCACAACAGCGGATGCCACACAGTGAGGGCCACAAGGTAGGTTCAAGGTCCAACAGGGACAGGCTAAAGGCCAGGGAAGTCGCACCTGGAGTCACAAGCTGACAGGTTGTCCCTGACGAAGGGATGCCACAGTCCCGAAATGCATCGGGCATTTTTATAAACATTTGTGCACTATTGCATTTGTTGTTCATGTTGTAAATGATCTCATGTTATGATTTGTTTGTAATAAGATGCAAAGTTGTGAAACTATTGTATTTTCCTGATCATCATTTGATGTACAATTATGTATAGGAAAATACTATTCAATATAAGTTCTGTATAGCAAAATTGGTTTATTTAATTTACTGTGTGGTTGAGATTATGAACATTGTTTAGGGTTCGCTAGTAACCTAGTGCACAGTGGATACTACCGCGTTGGTTAGTATTTACCCTACTTGACTCACACGCTTGTACAGACAGCAAGCGTCATACTGTAGCACCATTATTTAGAGATTACACATATTTAGGCTTATATCTGTTAGATTAGATGTGCACCTCCTTCCTCTCATAACCATTTTATAACGAACCATGCAAAAATATTGTTAATTGGGCCAATGACACACTGGGTGGTCCTCGTGCTGGAGAACTAACTGACCTACTTAATGGGTTAAAATTCGCTCAACTGATCACCTCTGCCACTCACATTAAGGGACACACCCTAGACCATGTCTGGACGGCTAACCTTACAGTGTCTGCCTAGACAGTCTCCCCTTGTATATGGCCTGACTACTATTTAATACAGTCCATTATTAACAATTTAACCATGGTCAAACCACCAGATGCCAAAGGGCCTATGGCCAGGAATTGGAACAGTATGGATAGAACTCCCTTCCTGAACACATTGGCAAACAGAGTCCCTGTCACCCAGCCATCCATCGCTTCCAGTGAGGAAACCCTCACTGCATGGTTACCAACAGCCAGCAACAAACATGCCCCTCTTAGGACAGTGAGATCAGCAAGGCGCCACGAAGCCCACAGATGGTTCTCTGCTGATCTAAAAACACAAAAATTAGCCCTCCGTCAATCCAAAAGGAGGTGGAGATGTAGCTATTCTCCTGACAAAAGAGAGATGTATTTCGCCCGACTTAAGCTATACAAAAAATCAATCTCTACAGCCAAGGCTATGTACTTTTCTTCAAAAATCCTGAGTTCTTCTACTAGGTCAAAATAAATATTTTCTATTATCAGTGAATTATCGAATCCTGATAGAGTCACAGTAAAACCAATACCATCTCAAGCACTGTGTAACTCTCTCAACACTTTTTTTATTGATAAAATTGCCTTGCTTAAAGCCAATATTCTAATCTGCAGTATCCCCAAAGCACCTCCATCTATGCCAAAAAATCCCCATTCCCTTGAACAGTTCCCTGTGATAGATAGCCTGGTATTTCTGGACCTACTGTCCAAAGTAAAATCAGGGTCCCCTACTGACAGCTGTCCACCCCACGTCTTAAAATAAATGTTTTCCTTACTCCCCAGGCCTGCCCTTTCCCTCCTAAATGAGTCACTGACCCAGGACATCATCCAAAGAGCCTTTAAAGAAGTGATTATTGTTCCCCTTCTAAAGAAACCAGGGGCTGACCCTCAGACTCTGACTAACTATCGCCCAATCTCATTGCTCCCCTACCTGGCCAAGGTATTAGAATACTATGTGGCAAAATGCCTATGTGCCTTCATTGAACAATCGAAATACCTAGATCCCCAATAAGCAGGATTTCGGCCAGCTCATTCAACAGAGGCAGTAATATTGACCGTCCTGGACACACTTTGGAAAGAAACAGATAAAGGATCTCCCCATGCCTTGGTGCTGTTGGACCTGTCCGCGGCATTTGACATGGTCGATCACAGCATTTTGATCGATCGTGTCCGAGACGCTGGCCTCCAGGGCCCAGCTCTTCACTGGATAGGGTCGTTCTCTGAAAACCGTTTTCAGTCATTCCGCCTTTCCCAGTTCACAGTACCCAAAATGAGTATAACATGCAAGGTACCCCAGGGTTCCTCATTATCACCTCATCTGTTCAATCTATATCTCCTGCCATTGATTCTGACTTTAAAAGAAAGGAAAGCGTGTACGTTCAATTACGCGGACGATATACAATTGATGTTCACCATTAATAATACTCCTGAATCTGTGCCCGAATTCCAAATCACTATGCTGCACATCCGTGATTGGATGAACAGCAACCATTTAAAACTCAATCCGGACAAGACAGAACATATCCTGATAGGAGGTACTCTGAACCCATGGAGCTCCCATTTTTGACCAACTGAGTTGGGCTCCCCTCCCATCCCATCCTCCTCAGCTAAAAGTCTGGGGGTGATAATTAACAGCGACCTTACCATTAAAACCCAAATTGCATTAGTTACATCAACCTGCTTCCTTCAGCTAAGAAAGATAAGGAAGATCAGTAAACTCCTTACTAGGGAAGCAATGGTTCAGGCTGTCTTAGCCATGGTGATATCACATTTAGATTATGCTAACTCTCTTTACTTTGGCATTTCATCATAACTCACCAAGAGATTGCAACTGGTGCAGAACCAGGCAGCTAGATTGATTTTCCAGCAACCTAGACGACAACACATCTCCCCACTCATGAGGAAGTTACATTGGCTTCCCATCCCACAAAGATCAGCTTTCAGGGTTGACTGCCTGATCTTTAAGTCGTTGTATGGCCCTAGCCCAAAATTCATTTCCAGCCTAATTCAAAGGCATATACCCACTCGCAACCTGCGTTCTTCTCACATGAACCTCTTGGTCACATCCTCTTACAAGCTAAAGTGACAAGGTGGCTGCAGGTTTGCAGTGCTGGCACCTGGGTTCTGGAATTCCCTTCCATCTGACCTCAGAGCTTGCACCGACCTCTTTAGATTCAGAAGGCTCCTCAAGACATGGTTATTCACCCAAGCCTATGAAGCACATGATAAATTAATAGGGCTCCAGTGTATCCTAGAACCAGTGCCAAGAAACCAATCGGTGCGCTATACAAGAGACTTTAACATAACAACAATGGTCCGGGGAAGTTTGCCCATACAAAGCACACAAGACCCGAGGGTTGCGCATATTCCCAAAACATCATAAAGGCAGATGGCACATGAAGTTAGGAACACACAGCAAATCAGGACACAGCACACGCAGTACACGCAGTGATCACGTGCCTCTCAGGCCAGACATCTGGACATGTTACCCACTGGCCCACATTGCGTTCACAAAAAGTTGAGGCTCGCCTGCATTTGTTATCGGGGGCCTTATTTACAACTCCACAGACAAGGCCCACATTCTTCTACCAAACAAGGATCGTGTGAAGTATTTTAATGATACCCAATGATACCCAAAACCTGTATAAAGACCTGTTCAGATTGGTTATACTTTGAGACAGTCCTTAGAACCGCTTCTGTAACTGTGCTCCCAGCCGAAGTGATAAATTAAACCAACTATTCCTTTTTTGCCAAATGCTCGTCTTTGGTTTTTTCAAAGTATATTAATTTTCACCACGTAACACAGTCACTGCTTCGGCTAATTGTGATTTGGAAGTTTTCCCTATTGCAAAAATGTGCAATGCATACAGTTATTTCTGATAGACATTGTCACCCTGTAGTCTGCACAATTAGTTCTAGGGTCCACAATTGAGAACCATGCCTTGTTTTATTTTCCTTTACTTTTTGTTCGTAGGAGACAAACATTTCTCCCTAGGCTAATTACATACGTTGTTCTGCACCTCTGGCACATTGTGATAAGCTTGCCATTTTATTATTTAAACAGCGTGCATGCTGAATGAAGTGTTCAGCCCTGCACAGTTAGATGGGTGCATTTGTTAATGCACTGAGGCCGGCTTTCTGACATACAGTACAAAGGTATGGGGTTAGGTCATTTAAGTAGGCCTGGCAGATGGGTACCCCGACATGCTCTCTTTAATATATGGAAATAAGTGAAAGATAGGAGTAACCTTAGTAGCATGATGAATAATTAACATGCTTGAATTTTTTGTGTTTTTCACACTTCTAATAATGCTTATAACAATGAAGTGTCTCATGTCGCTGATAATTGCAGTTCAGGTTTTTTTACAAAGATTAGAGCTTTACAATGAACATTTGAAAATGCATCATTGTACCTTTTCTTTTTGACACCGTGGGCATACGAAAGAAACAAAACGAAAGGGTTAGGCCTGTTTCCACAATTTCCTTGGGAAACAGAGTGGTCTTGTTCGAGGTTATCAGTAACCTCTATAACTCTGAAAGTTTAGGGGGTTGGATGTGATACTGTGTGCTAGACAAAAGACTAACATTTACAGATTATGTTAAAAGGCTGAGTGTCTGTATTATGAAGTTTTGCTGTTCTACATACAGAGTCCTGCTAAATTCATAGTAACCACATAACAGACTTCTTGTTCTTTGTGTGCTTATGGGATTTACCTGAACGCCAAGACGACTTCAAGTGCAACAACAAGCATTTGGTGTAGCTCCCCAGGACTCTCAACCGGGATCAAGCTCATTACAGTGCCACATGTCGAGCAGCAAGGAGCTTGCAGAAGCACTCCCTCAAAGCCTTGGGTGCATAGCACCACAATCGATGAAGGTCTTGGCATCGTGGTCATGCTCTCGAGCCACCAGAGGCAGATGAGGTGCGGGTCTGTCACAGACATTTGGCGGTGGCAGGCACCTCAAGGCTTAAAACCAGCCTTCCTCGTGGACACCCCTGCCTCATCAGGAGACAATGTCTCAGAAAATCTTTGACAAAATGTCAAAAAAAGGTCAGTCAAAAAGTGTCTCTTTTCCAGATCTGCACTGACAGGTGGGGAAAGAAAAGAACTGATGTCAGTGTGCGGGGGTGGTACCTGTAGGCACTGTGCACATCACTTCCGGCGTGGATGATGCCAATGACAACATGCAGAGCCAAATGGAACCAACTATTGACGCACAGGGACACTGCTAAAAAAAACGTTTCAGGATCCAGTGCGACACTTGGGGATAATTCTAAGGTAAATAAAGAATCTGCGGCTAAAAGTCTCTATTAGATCAAGATGTTATGCAAGGCAAGCTGAGCCAGTGCTATACCAGGCTAGCTGATACAGTGTTACACAACGTACGCTGTTCCAAAGTTACATAAGAGCAAGCTGGTTTAGTGTTAAACAAAGCAAACTGATCCAGTATTACACAAGACAAACTGAGCCAGAGTTACACAAGGCAAACTGGTTCAAAGTTACACAATGCAAGCGGATCCAGTATTACACAAGAAAAGGTAATCTAGAATTATAAAAAACAAGCAGATCGAAAGTTACACAAGGCAAGCTGATCCAAAGTCACATAAGGAAAGCTGATCCAAAGTCACACAAGGCAAGCTGATTCTAAGTCACATAAGGCAAGCTGATCCAAAGTCACACAAGGAAAGCTGAATGTTAGAAATGGAATCTAGTTGGCAGAGGTATTCACCTAGTGCAAGTAGGGGCCACAATCCTCATACTGAGCTATATTTACACAAGGCAAGCTGGTTCAAAGTTACACAATTCAAGCGGATCCAGTATTACAAAAGAAAAGGTAATCCAGAATTATAAAAGACAAGCTTGTTACATGTCATACTATTTCATTCTCCTTCTCCTGGCTGCTCAGCGTGTGTGTGTATGTGTGTGATGTAGTTAGAATGTTGATGGATGCATGTTTTGAATGTGTGGGACAGTTCGTGTGTGAGCGGCTGAGCGGCAGGACGAGTTCCCAGTGGGGCCTTCGTACTCTACAACTTGTTATTGAATAAACTTTGCACTCAACCTCAAGAGTTCTGGAATCTTATTCCGGAAGTATCTCAACTTGTAAAAGGTTAATCGAGAATTATAAAAGACAAGCTGATCCAAAGTTACCCAAGGCAAGCTGATCCAAAGTCACATAAGGAAAGCTGATCCAAAGTCACACAAGGCTAGCTGATTCTAAGTCACATAAGGCAAGCTGATCCAAAGTCACACATGGAAAGCTGATTGTTAGAAATTGAATCTAGTTGGCAGAGGTATTCACCTAGTGCAAGTAGGGGCCACAATCCTCATCAAATACACACCCTAAATTAACCTGTCCTCACTCTCTGGTAGTTTGGCACAGAACAGACAATATGTGAAGTATTTGTGCAACACTTAATACAGTAAAAGACCACACAAAAGTAATCCACACCAGGTTAGAACAACAGAGCTTAATTTAATGAACACAACAATATCAAAACGACAACGATACAATAAATAGAACCGGAGTTAAATAATGTTTTAAGAATATCTGCAACTATAGTGCTTAAAAGCATAAAGCGCCAACCAGGACTAGCTGGTTGCGCTTGACCGGGGTAAATCTCAACATTTAGGCAATCCGCAATGGAGTGCGTGTCGGATATAAGGACCAACCTTCTCCCGCTGACATTGGCTGGTTGGAGGATGCTGCGACATCGAAATGCGAGGAGCAGGGAGGCGACGCGTCGGTTCTGATCCTTAGGATTCATAGGTGATGTGTTGTCGTCAAGCCACACACTATGAGATGTGTCATCATCGAGCAGTCCTTGATGTAGGCGATGCGTTATTGTTGAGCTGCGCAGCTGGCGATGCGATGTCCTTAGAGCAGGCTATGTGTCAGAGCCGAAGGAGCTGCGTCGGTTCCGACCGGCACAAAGACAGTGATGCATGAATTTTGATGAAAACAAAGCACTGAAAAACCCACTTCCAAGGGCCGAGAGCTGGATTCTCACCACTTGGCAGGGGAAGACTCACAGTTGCCAGAATCCAGGTGTTGTAGCACGGTTGTTGGAAATCTTTAACCCCTTCTGTGCCACGCCCTTTCCCCCTCCTGTGCCGGGCGTTTTATTAGTGGGTGGGGTTCATGACGAGATAGTCTCGTCATGGGCACAGCGCGACCGTGCTCCATGACGAGACTATCTCGTCATGGGCACTGAAGAGGTTAATGTACCTGAGACTTTCGAACAGGAGAAAAGCCAGTAAGCCCTTGGAGTCACTTTGGTTCTGGGTTATAGAGATGCAGGTCCAGTTCTTCAAACTTCCAGGCAAGGAGGGCAGCAGGCAGCAGGGGAGGCACAAGGTGAGGCTCACTCTATGCGGTGATTTTCATAGGAGCATAGCAATATGGAACGGTTGTGGATCACGGACTTGACTCGATTCCATCACCAGCACATTATCCAGATCCATATGAAATCACCGCATAGAGTGAGCTTCACCTCAAGAGGATGCATAACCCGCACACCGCCTGTATGTAATTATACAAGCTGTGGAGCATGTTTATTTTCCGAACCCGAATTGATACTGGGAGTTTCCATCCAGAACGCTTCTTACTGCATCCCAAATACCATAGCTTGGGTACATTTGGTCCCGCTTTGTCCTAAGGAGGCCAGATTGAAAGGCCGAAACGCATCGACTTTCACTACCTAGGACCCACACTCTTCATTACAAGGAAAAGATCAAATTTATTCACAGTAGACCATAGAACTTTTATTGTATTCAATTAATTTGTAAAATACTGTGATTGGTCTACCTTGAATTGTTTTTTGGGCCATATAGATGGTTTATTAAATTCTGGCCCAAAGAAGGGCTCATTATCCGTCACCTGCACACACCCATTTCACCTATCAATTAAATTGTTCTCCAGCTTTTTCTTTACATTTTTGTAATTTCTTGTTAAGTTGAATTGATTGTGTAATATGAATGTATGCACGCTCACTTATATAAATATTCTTAATAGTAATGTCATTTTGTCACTTTTCTTGATTTTGCACAGCAATACCTTAATAATTGTAAATGATTGATTCCAGTTGTAGTTGTCTATGAACATGATAAAAGTATAGTAGGCGAGTTATTCCACCAGAGACCACAAATAAAAAATGGTTTGCTTGTTTAATTCTGCTTATCCATCCTGCTAGAGCTTTTCTTTTTTGTTATTTGGTCTGTGGTGCAGCCCAAGCTCTAGAGGGTTATAAGAATTTCCTTCCTTCTTTGTTGTGCAGGCCCACAAGTCAAATTTGATATTACAGGCCCTGGGCTCATGTAGTGCACTTTACTAGGGACTTCTAGGTAATTTAAATACGACAATTGTGAATAAGCCAATGTTACCAAGTATTCAACGTTTTACAGGAAGAGCACATGCACTTTAGCACTTGTTAGCAGTGGTAAAGTGCCCAGAGTCCTAAACCCAGCAACAATGAAGTCAGCAAAACAGGAGGTCAGTAGGCAAAAATTCAGGGTGAACCACGCCAAAGATGCCAAGTCTAAAACTGATCCAGTGGTACTCAAGGCAAGCTGATTCAGTGTTACACAAGGCAAGCTGATTTAGTGTTACATTAAACAAGTTGACCCAAAGTTACACAAGGTCAGCTGATGAACAAGTTACTTACCTTTGGTAATGCCTTATCCGGTAAAGACTATCTAGCTGCAGATTCCTTACCTTCGAATTACCCCCAGGCATCAGACTGGATCTGAACATTTTTCGTGACCAGTACCCCTGAACACCAATAGGTGGCATTCTTTGGCTCCGCATGGCATAGTCGGCTCATCTGCACTGGAAGTGACGTGCAGGGTGCCTATATAGGTGCTGCCCCCGCACGCTAACATCAGTTTTCTTTCAACGCCAGTCAGCGCAAATCTGGAAAGAGCTACCCCTGTCATTTTTTTACTGTTTTTTTTTTCACCTTTTTGTCTAGGTTTTTTAGACTTGTTACCTGGTGTGGCAGAGAAGTCACAGAGGAAGGCTGGATTCAAGCCCTGTGACGCCTGTTACCAGCACACCCCGTTTGTCTCTGGTGCCTTGAGCGCGACCACGATGCAAAGACCTGTGTTGACTACCGTGCCATGCACCCCAAGGCCTAGAGGGAGTGATCCTTCAAGCTCCTTACCACCCGGCTAAGCCTGATCCAGAGTTACACAAGGCAAGGTGATCCAGTGCTTCACCAGGCAAGCTTATTCAGAGTTACACAAGACAAGCTGATTTCTAGAGTTACACATTGATAAGGTGTTTTAGAATAGCAGGACAAAGGGAGCCAGGCAAAATCAGTCCACCTAGCACTATGAATCCTCCTCGCCCCTCCCTTTCATCTGTTCCCTAATAGTCTCGTTAACCCACCCCTTCAACTCTACCCATCTCACTCCCTCAATATTTAGTATGCATCTTCGAATTGTACAGGACATTATTGCTTTGCAGCTGGTTAGTGCTTTACAAATCCACATACATATATAACTCGATCACACACATGAGCTCTCAAGGGGCACCTCCCATCACTTAGACCATCCTTTATCCACTGAAGCAGAAAAGTTACATCAGTTCTCATCAGAGTGGTTCATAATATGGCAGAAGCATCTTCTATCTCTCTGAGAAAAAAAGGTAGTGAAAATCCATATTGGTGGGAAATTTAAATTCTGACCCAAAGTAAGGGTTCTTATGGAAAACGGCTGAGCTCATGCCAAACTGCAGGCATACCATTACAGTCACATGGGCACAGCCATGCAGTTCTGGTCGAACGAGTTTACATCGCTGGATCTTGTATTAAAAATGGTTTATGTTTTGGGTCATGATTGTAGGGATAATACATTGTCACTTCTCAATTATAATGCCCCTGTTGTCAAGCTCCAGCTGCGGTCACAATGTAGACACTTGGACCTGTTTGCTAACAATGTCTGTTTCACATAACTATAACATGATCACTTGGAATATCAGGGTACGGGCACTATACATGTGGTGTGCTTGCAAAAGACTCATCTCATAGCGAGTGAGGCCCTCAAAATCCACAAAAATGGAGAGGTCAACTCTTTCACACTTCTGACTCTGTATTCACTAGAGGGGCAGCAATCTGGATTAGAGCAGGCATTCTCCTTATGGCTGTAGAAACAGGAATTGACACACAAAGGAGATAAGTTCTCCTTCATGGCACGCAAGATGGCTCACCCATAATAATAGGCAGTATATATGCCCCTAACCTGGAACAAGATGACTTCTTAGCTCAATTATCCACAGTATTAGCAGATTGGGTACATTACCTTTGGTTATTAGGAGGGCCTCTAATGAAGTATAAAAAATAAATCTGGATAGATCTCATCCCCCTCTTCTCAATGCGTGCTCAGGAGGCTAAAGTAAAGCCTTGAGTCAATGGGTGGAAGGCTGGTACTCGCTGCTTAATTTGTAAAAAAAACAAATAAGTGCCAGGGTTTTAGTCAGGAGGCCTCTGCAGCTTGCACCACCCATTGCCGCTGCCAGTGAAAGAGCCTAAACAACTACTAACCGGCACTGTTATATGGCCCTTAGGGACATTGTCGACATTGCTAAGTTAGCATGAGCTTTGCTGCCACGATGCTGCTTTTGCGCACGTTACTACATGACTTTGTTTTTGCAAAACTCTGTTTATGCCTTTTACATGCGAATGTTCTGCTTTTCGCGTTCTCTGCTGTTCCTGGAGTTTAGTATGAACACGATGTGCAAGGTCGATAAACAATGCCCCTTGTTATTCTGTTCTGGTGAGTCCCTAGCACCTAGACATAACATGCTAAACACAGCTGCAATGCTGGAGACTCGTGCTTTGATATTATGGGGTTGCATGTCATTTTAACACACACTTCGAGAAAGACTTTCCATGGAGAAGAGCTATGCTGTTCCTATGATGTAAACCTTACATACAGGCTTTAAAGTATGGGGTCTGCTGTCAAAGCCCAAAGATCTTCCTTTATATAAATAAACTTCTTCCACTCAAGGGGAGGGTGGTTAGACCTTATTGTCCTTTTTCCACTATCTTTATATAATGACTTCCCCCTTTGTACTCTATAGAATTGTAACAATGCCAATTGTTTTGAGTTTATGCATTTTGCTGCTGGTAGTGGCTCGTATATTGTATTGTAGAGCACAATAGTAAAAATTTTGAACTATTTCAGTGACTCTGCCAATTCTTATTGTGGACAAGTACGAGTGAGTGAGCGAAAGAATATGTCTTGCTACCGCGATTCCTGAGAGAGTCGGGAGTGTTGTGTTCTGGGTTGTCTAATCATTTGCAGCTTTGTGATTTTTAGAGGAGAACGAATGAGACACTATAGCTAGTCGGTTTTTGGATTGGGGGTACTAAGGCGATAGGTTGGTACACCCCTATACAATGAGGTCCTGTTTTCCTGCGCATAGTTCGGTATATGTGCAGAATCCCTGCAACATGGCGCCCAACGTTTGGTCTGGTTCTTATCTGCGAGACAGTGCTTGTGCTTGTCCACAAAACCCTCACTTCCGTTTATGGAGACAGCTGTGACGGTGCAACATATTATATTGATGTTTTATCTGCTTCGACGCGGCGCACATTCCCCCGCTGTGAGGGCGAATTCCACACGTGTGCCAGGGGCCATCCGACACATGGAAGAGGTTAAAGGTTCTTTCAAGCTTGAAGTTTTAAAAGGTTCTTTCTCTTTATGACCTGTTATTGGGCTGCCGCACTTTAGGTTGTTGTTCTTTCTTTTTCATTATGGCGGTAGATATTGCGCCTCGCAGCCGCTCGCCGCTCAGGGCATATTTGACTTAATATGGAGTCCCTGATGTGGGTGTCGCGCTTATTTTTGTTGTAGATGCAAATGCAGCATACCGCTTCGATTTGTTTCATGAATACACTGCCACGGCCCTTCCTCAAGCTTATTGACCATATAGTACTCTTGAGGTTCCGCTCACAGCTTGGCAACACCAAATTTGGTTTAATGGTGCCCTTCCTCACCCAATAATGCCAGGCCGTTAAGGTCCTTTATCGATAGATGGAGCCACGTGGCCAGTTTTGGCTGGGTATACCCCACACCCGAGTCATCTGACAACAGCGACACTAGCAGAACTCTGCGTGTTACATACGTCTCTAATACACGTGCATAGAGCAGTCATACAGTTGATGTCGAACAACATTCAGATGTGACCACCTGGCGTTGCTGTGCAACTTGCTGGACCTGGTGGCCTGACCATCAGTCCCCTTATGGTTAATTCAGTGATGGGCAAGCGTCCATAGAATAAGGATGAGTTTCCTTATTGGCTTGCTGAAAAATGTGGACAACTAGAGGCTGTTTTTCAGTCCTGTGGAGAAGCACAGGATTCTTAACTATAAGTTTGCCTAAAGACTTACTTCCAGAGTTAGCTGATTGTAACACCTGAGGCAAGGGGTTTCCAGCGGTATATACTAATTGTTTCAGCAGTCCCTCCATGACCGTACTCCCCTCTATTTTTAAAAGCGTGTTCAAGATGAACACAGAAGCCAAAAAAACAATGTTCACAAGGAACTCATTTATCCAGACAATACAAGATACGCAAACTAAGCTAGTTTGCTCTGATTTAATCTAAGTAAAAAATATATCAATTACTGTCCTCCAAGTTGGGTCACGGTACACTTTGCCTAAGGTTATATGTAAAAAAAAGCCTGTCAGAACAATAAGTCAAGATAGTGCTTACTTCAGCCTAAGTAAGTGAAATTTATTCTACAGTTACAGTCTGTAACACAGATGTATTTCCTTATACATAAAGCAATTGAGAACTTTGCATTAGTTGCACATTAGACCAATAACCTCTTTTCCCTGCTTTTTCACTTGTTTCACGTAGTACTCACCAAGATAGGTTATGGTTACTTCACTGGCATTCACAAATAACTTCTAATGTGCAACTAATGCAAAGGAGGTCAGTAATTGATATATTTTTAACTTAGATTAAATCAGAGCAAACTAGCTTAGTTTGCATAACTTGTATTGTCTAGATAAATGAGTTCCTTGTGAATATTGTTTTTTTTGGCTTCATTGCTAACCCAGCTCACAAGGACGTATGGGTTGCTCTTGTTTCTTTAAAATACAAGATGAGCACAGGGCCAAGGCGGTTGTAGAGTTGGGGATGAGACTGATGGGGGTGTTCGGAACTGTTGCTGATATGATCCTTGCCAATATCAAGGGTGATGTGGTAAGCTTTCAAGTGGCAAACCACTGGGAGGCTGTCCCATATGCAGACAAGCCACGCAAATTGCCAAAGAGTATTGCAAAAGCTTATAAATCCATAGGCCGCAATAGTCTGGGAGTTAAGCCGTTTACTCAAACGCAAACACAATCTCAAACTCAACAAAAAGCCCAGTCTGATAAAGACAAGCGTCTGTTCTTTCCTAAAAAGAACTGGAAGAACAAGAAACAGGGGCAGCAACAGCAGAAGCATGGTTCGCGTGCTAGTTCACGACACCTGAGTCTTCTGAGCGTGAAAATTAAGACTCCAGATAGATTTCAGGTCCCTGATCAGTGCTCTCCTCGATCTTTACAGGACCCATCAGGCTCTCAAGTCGGTGGAGGAGAACGCCAGGATCGTGGAAAAAGTAAACCTGCAACACAGGGACAAGATCAGCCTTGACAGTTTCAAGTTAAAGGAAAACAAGAGGATCTGCCTCGTTTTCGACACCCGTTTCAAAAGAAAAAAGTTGCCGCTTTAACAGTGAGATATGGCTCAGATGGTGAGAACGCGACTCTTGGATTGGACATGGGCAGTGACTCTGTTCGACAGTGTAGGGGAGGTTACCATAGTGCAGGAGGCTCTGCGTCCCTGCCTAGAGGTGACAGCAACTGACAAATTCATTACTGTAGAGACAGCAGATACCCGGGTTGCCCCCCCGGTTAGGCTCTATGAGATTATTTTCCAAATTGAAAGTGATATACCTCGTCAAATCAAGGCAGTTTTCTGGGAGAATCTAACCTCCTCGTACAACATTTTGTTAGCGGAGGCAGATTGGCCTCCACCCTTTGTGTTAGCCACTTCTAGGAGGAGATGATGTGATACCTCAGACTTTTTCGCGTTAAGTCCCTGAGGAGCCTGCAAAGGCTTTCACAGCTGATTGGGCTTTGGCCCTTGCTCCAGCGGTGTACTGTAATCAGGTGGGTTGGGATGTTGATTCACCAGCGCATGAGATACCTTTACAGTCTATGCCACAACCACAACCACAATATCCAATCTGACGTGAAGCAAAGTCTCACGTTTGTGACATTCTAACACAGTTAGAGTATCAAGGAGTGATTGAATCATGTACATCACTGATGAATGATCCTCTCTTTACGGTCTCAAAACCTGATGATTCATATCGGATTGTTTTGGATTACCGGAATTTTAATAGTCAATGTCGCACTTTTGCAGGGCAGAACACACTCAGCTCTGCACTGGTAAACAATCTTGTTCGTAAAAAATACAAAACTACACTAGAGATTTCCAAAGGTTTCTACAGTAATAATCTCGCTCCTGAGAGCTGTGACTTGGCAGCATTTACCGCTGTCGGAAATCAGAAAAAATGTACGCATTTGCCTATGGGGTATAGGAATAGCCCTTGGGTATTTGCGGCACATGTTGTGTCTTTGTTACACGACATAGATGCTTTCTCGTACATTGATAAATGCAAAAAGAACTATTGATGGACTGAATGCAGAACAATGTCATACATTCACCCCAGTACAGAGATCTGGGCCTAAATCCATCATTTTTTTGCTCACCATGCCATTCCAGTTTGGACCCAGCCACATCCCCCATGGGAACAGTCCAGCCCGAACTGCCAGGCCAAGTCCTCCCTGGACTGGAAACAAGCATCCTAGGATCGGTTTCGGGGTTTCACCCCCCTTCAGCCAGGAGAGCTTGATTCCAGTGGCATGGATAGCACAGGACTCGCGTCTGAGCATACCCGTCCCACTCAGGGTGACAAATGCAAAAATAACTATTGATGGATAGAATGCAGAACAATGTCATACATTCACCCCAGTACAGAGATCTGGGCCTAAATCCATCGTTTTTTTGCTCACCATGCCATTCCAGTTTGGACCCAGCTATATGCAAATCAGTCTTGACCCTGTGCCCCATGGGAACAGTCCAGCCTGAACTGCCAGGCCAGGTCCTCCCTGGACTGGATACAAGCATCCTAGGACCGGTTTTGGGGTTTCACTCATCCAACCTCTATCTTCAAATACGGACATAGAGTATACATATCCTAAAGATGAGTTGATTAGTGAGGTGCCTAACAGTCTTCAACAACATCAGGCGGACCCGGCACTACCAACTTTGATTAATAGAACTGCAAGTGGTTACTTTGGAGATCATGCCAGCGTCTCTTCTGACTCATCCTCCTCGACATCCAGTTTGGCAGTCCCACCGACTAAATTAAGCATTTCTTTTCTTGGTTCAAAAAGACTTACCTGGTCCCTCCATGGACCTCCCTTTGGTTGGCGCTCATCCTGATTTTCCTCTTCATGTCAATTGAATTTGTGACACTGTTCTTTTTACTCATCAATGGTCATTATTTGCCAGAATGTTCTGCTTTGAACTTGGTCGATGGAATTCTGGCCCCTCACATATCGTCCCATATCATAAAACGTGATCAGACACTTGTGAACATTTCAGCATTCCCGGTTGCAGATGGCATCATTTAGGACAAAGTAGCCGTCCAAATTCACGGTCCGACCGAGGGTGCCATACGTGTTTCACATCTCATTAGGAGATGTGGTAACACGGGACATACATTCTGACCATTAGGATGTGCAAGCAGTACATTCATTGTTTTCAGATTTGAAGTATTATGCTGCATTTGATGCTGAAGATTTGTTTTTAAATCCTGCCAATTATGCTGATCTGTTTTGTTATCAACATTATGGGCATCATTTTTTGCACGAAACAAACTTGTTAAGGCTTGTTATTAATTATACTCAATGGGAAAATTATCCAACTACCGTACAAGGGAGTTCTAAAACTCTTAGAGATAAATTTACTTATTTCACAGATTATGACACGTTTAATCCGGAATCCTATTTCTTTAAACTACAATTGTCTTCTCAATCCAAATTTATATTGATCCACACTAAATTGATTTACGCCAACTCGTTTAGGACTAAATTGGCTACACAGGATTATGATCACTGGAAAGAGTCGGTTAATTTAAAATCAATCTGGAGCACGAAGCCTTGGCAGGTTCAGGGAACTGAGGCTTTACATCGTGCCTGCCTGATCCCAGCTTAAATTTAGCTTTTAAATGATACAGTTTACCAAACCACTTGTTTCGGCCTGGCAACTGTAAAAAAAAATCAAATACCCCATCCATTCCATCCTTAGCAGAATATGATAACTGGCGCACTCAAACAAATTATACTATTGATGCACTGCAAGCTTTGTTTCGAAATGAGACCTTCAGTGTCTCTGAAATTGATTCATCCAGGTGGTTGGTGTGGCAAACAAATACAAATGCATGCCAATTGCATTTTTATAATGTAACATCTGGTTTCACTCAGACTAGACCGGATCCTCGTTATCCACTTACACATTCGGTCACAACATACTCGGTGGGTAAATTATGCCAACAATGGTTGGAACATTCTACATTAGCATCAGTGATACAACACCTTACACTCTTGTCAAATGACATCAATCTGGCTCATTTCATCTTAAGACCTAGTTCTCCTAGATCTAAAAGATTTATTGATGCCACTTACAATGAAATTTGAAAACTTTCGCAGATTGAGGCTGCTCTTTGTCTGCGCCAAATTGATCAAGCCAATTTAGAGAAAGTCCTTGCCGTGGTCGACAATAGCATCAATACACTTTCATCACGCATTTATACGTTGGATAATATTGTTTCATCTGTTATTGATATTGTTCAAAGTGATGTATCTGTGTTGTATCATGGTCAAAATCAATTAAGATCTGTTATGGAATTTGCATGGACGTTGCAGACTCTCAAAATGGGTAAAGTACCTTGGGATTATTTGAATGCCACTGTCTTGTTTTTGCCATTTAATCTGACAGATAAACAGAGATTTATGGGCATGAAAGATGCTGTATATACACGTTTGTATATTGAACAATTAGAGCCCTTGCCGTTCTCGGTAGTGGAAACAGACTCTGCTGTTTGGTTAATTCATGGGGTTATTTCTCTCCCGTTCTCACTGTTTCAATTTAAGTCATGCATGCAACATTTTCCGATTGGCCGTTTTGAACCACTGGGTAGTGCTTTTCTCCATGAATTATGGTCCCTACCTTTCACCTACAGAAGATAAGGAAGTTTTTCTAACAGGGGAGGACTGCAATTCCACAGTAGGACATTCAACACGTTAAGTTGCATGTCGCGTGTAACGTATCAGCATCAAATCTGGCTTGTTTTTAAAAAGGAACACCAGTGCCGTCAATAATTCCCGTTTTTACCTAATGACATTCCTCTTATTTTGAACAACCAAGACTGCTGTGGTTTACGGGCTGGAATCCCGTATTTTGTAACAGTTTCACAGCGTGTAACTTGTTGTAGCAATGTGCTTTTTCAGCCCCCGCATGGGAGTCTAGTCTAGATAGTTCCATTTGGCCTTCCATTCCGACTTTGAAAAGAGATTTCAACAAGTTGAGCAGGCTCAAAGCGCTATTATTCCAACAAGAAGTGGCTTTCACTTCCGCTCGAGAGACCTTCAAGTTACAGGTCGCTAGGAGATCTAGCGAGATGCAGTCCCTTCTGAACACTAACCTCCCACTTCACTTTGGGGAGCTTATATATCAAATATTTAATGCGTCTGACACTAAAGGCCCTGCACATTTTTTTAAACATGTGGGACATGGCCTTGTGTCTTTTCAGATGATATTTGGAGTAATACAGGCTTTTATTCATTCTATTTTTCCAGAGCCTTCAAAGGGTTCCCCTTAGTACTGGCGTTAGGTGGTGGAATCCTGCTTCTTCTGTGTACCGAGATCGGATTTAACAGGTTTTTGGATGCTTGCCATTAGTAACGCTTGGCATGAGTTATGGATAAACTTTCCCCTTTGCCTAATCTATTTGCATGCAACCAGTGTTCTACTGTCAACGGTGCCCCTTCTATTGGCTATGGATTTATGCCTCTCCAACACGTTATGTCCAGACCCGGATTTTAACCACTTAATGGGTCCCTTAGAGACTCATGACCAGGCTTGTTCTGGGGATGGCCGTATGGTACGTTTTGCAGCACTTGGGTTATTGGCTGAATGGGATGTCTGTTTCGCTGCGCAGAACGTCCTGCATCTGAGTTTCATCGAATATCACGCAAGTTATCCTGTTATGCTTTTGGAAGATCTGATTACGAGGAGCACGTTTGTTCCTTTGACCTGCTAAATTGGATGGCATCCTTTTTTCTTCCAAAGATGATCTTTTGGGGGGGAATTACATTCTTAGGTTCACATACTTTAATAGATTGACTGCCTCCTTCATGATAACTTTATTATCCCAGAGACAGCACAAATCTTTTGGGGGAATTTTGATTTATTTCCAATTTGGTTTTTCAAACGCTTTGAACTCTGCTTGCTTTTTGAACTCTGTTTTGGTCCCTTGTCTATGTCCTCACCAAGGGGAGGGTGTTATATGGCCCTTAGGGAAATTGTTGACATTGCTAAGTTAGCACGAGCTTTGCTGCCATGATGCTGCCTTTGCGCATGTTACTACAGGACTTTGTTTTTGCAAGACTCTGTTTGTGCCTTTCACATGAGAATGGTCTGCTTTTCGCGTTCTCTGCTGTTCCTGGAGTTTATTCTGAACACGATGTGCAAGGTCGATAAACAATGCCCCTTGTTATTCTGTTATGGTCAGTCCCTAGCACCTAGACATATCATGCTAAACACAGCTGCAATGCTGGAGACTCGTGCTTTGATATGAAGTGGTAGCATGTCATTTTAACACACACTTGGACAAAGCCTTTCCATGGAGCAGAGCTATGCTGTTCCTATGATGTAAACCTTACATCCAGGCTTTAAGGTATGGGGTCTGCTGTCTAAGCCCAGAGATCTTCCTTTACATAAATAAACTTCTTCCAGTCAAGGGGAGTGTGGTTAGGCCTTATCGTCCTTTTCCCACGGTCTTTATATAATGACTTCCCCCCTCTGTACCCTATGGAATTGTAACAATTCTAATTGTTTTGAGTTTATGCATTTTGCTGCTGGTAATGGCTCGTATACTGTATTGTAGAGCACGATAGTTAAAATAAACTATTTCAGTGAATCTGCCAATTCTTATTGTGGACAAGTACGAGAGAGTGACCGAAAGAGTAGGTCTTGCTACCACAATTCCTGAGAGAGTCGGGAGTGTTGTGTTCTGGGTTTTCTATTCATTTGTAGATTCGTGATTTTTGGAGGAGAACGAATGAGACACTATAGCTAGTCGGTTTTGGGATTGTGGGTACTAAGGTGATAGGTTGGTACACCCCTATACACTGAGTTCCTGTTTTCCTGCGCATAGTTCGGTGTATGTGCAGAATCCCTGCAACATGGCGCCCGACGTTTGGTCTGGTTCTTATCTGCGAGACACTTGAGTAGTGCTTGTGCTTGTCCACAAAACCCTCACTTCCGTTTCTGGAGACAGCTCTGTCGGTGCAACCTATTATATTGATGTTTTAGCCGCTTCGACGCGGCGCACATTCCCCCGCTGTGAGGGCGAATTCCACACGTGTGCCAGGGGCCATCCGACACATGGAAGAGGTTAAAGGTTCTTTCAAGCTTGAAGTTTTAAAAGGTTCTTTCTCTTTATGACCTGTTATTGCGCTGTCGCACTTTAGGTTGTTGTTCTTTCTTTTTCATTATGACAAGTGTAACAATTCACCCTATTCCAGACCTCCAAAGCTATCATATTTGCTTGGGCGTCAGGTATTAGTTGCATTTAATGCACACTGAATGAATAAACAATTGCTGTTCTGCTCATCTCTAGATTATAGAAACAGCGCCAAAAGGTGGAATCTGTCATAAGTGCCAGTGTTGACAATTAAGTGCCAATGCCGAGCACTGGAAACCACCGGCTCAAATTAAGCACTGCTGGTATCTCACTGATGTTTGGCGTCATCGCAATGTAGGCATGCACGAATACTCATATTATTCCTCCTCTCACCTATTCCACACACGGTTCAATAGGCACAGCCTCACTACAGCCTACTATTACACATGCGACATACTTAGAAAAAAACCCTCTCCGATCATATTACCTTGGAGATAACATGTACATGGGGCCGTATCAACGCTTCCATTCCCACTTGGCGTCTCCAACCTCAGCTATTAGAAGATGCAGTCTTCCGGGACACATTGGACACTACCTCAGACAATTACTTTATCGTGAACACCAACTCCACTTCATCTTTTTTAACAATCCTCTCTAGACGTAGGTAGATTCCCCCCCCCCCCACCACAGCACGAGCACTGGTCACATATACATTAAAACCTTACAAGCAACCCGCTGACATGTCCTTTTATAGTCCTCTCTCCTTACTCCATACTGAATATAAAATTCTTAGCAAAGACCTGGCTTGCCGCTTACTACCCTGGCTTCCCAAACTGCTCCACAATAATCAACGCGGCTTTATCCCCATGCATACTACCTCACTTAATATTCATTGATTACACAAGGTCATAGACACTGTGCATAGGCGATTTCACTGGGCAAGCTGTATATCACTGGACTTACGTCAAGCATTTGATAAAGTAAGCTGGGATTTTGTGGTTGCTGCCCTTAGGTATTCACCCTGTGTACATACAGTGGATACAGCTCCTGTTCACTGCCAAAAACAGCATGGGCACACACTAGCAAACACATCTCTGCTCCATATGTGATACACAGTGACACAAGGCAAGGGGTGCCCGCTGCTAATTTTTGTTTTAGCACTAGAACTCCTAGCACAGCGGTTACAACAAGACACCTGCAGTTGGGACATACCAATAGAATCCACAACCTGTGCAATATTATTATATGCTGATGCTATGATACTGGATATTAAAGATCTCCGTATGAATGTAGGTGATGTAGCAAGGCATTTCAAGATGTTTGCGTCCTTAGCAGGACTGCAGATCAATGTTGATAACTCCTATACATTTTACTTCGAAGATACTTACAACCTTTCATCCCTGTCATTCTGGGACATGACTCTTCAGGTGTCTCCTTAGACTTAGGCTACTTAGGGATCCAAACCTACAGAAATGCACTCTATGTCCTAGAAGGTAATCTCCTTAAAAATATCACAACCCTCAAATTGCAGGTGGGCTTGTGGACCACATTACTACACTCAATGGCAGGTGGAGTGGCCATTGCTAAAATGTTTATGCTACCTCATTTATTATACCATTTTGTAAACATACCAGTAATCGTCCCCTGGACAAAGGATGAGTGGGCGCTCCCGATTTCAAATCTTACTGTATTGTAGGGAAACTACAATAGCTCACCTACTGGCTAGCTGGACGCAACCTGTCCAAAATTGGCTACACTGTGTCCATGCTCAATTTGGGCAAACATTGTGGCATGTTGTGGCCAAGCTCCCCATTTCCTGCTGATGGCCCCCCTACTGCAGGTTGCCCTCTCACATTGGAAGATGGCCTTACACTACACTAGCCCACAAGTACCTTATGTTCCCATTATAGAACTACTGGGCCTCTATAATGCCTCTGGTACTCATGGCACATAGACAGCAGCCTTGGACACGGTGGAATTGAAACAGTTGGCCACATTTTTCAGAGGGCACCACATTGAATCACGCAAATTTAAATACGTGCAAGGCCTCCCAGATACTCTATTAACTCATGCCAATATTACCCATTATGTACGATGCCACTGGGCATTCGAAGGAATAGAACCCGCCTTCCACAAACTACTCCAAGCACTACACACAATGGGGCATGGTCGTCACTTAGTTCTTTGCACATTTGATGATTCCTCTGATCCCCTTAAGGGTCAAATGGGAGCGGCAAAACGCCTGCTACCGAAACGTTGGAAATCCCAAACTGCGCCTAGGATTTCACAATGTGTAGGAAAGTAGGATCTGCTTTCATATTCACCCCCACTTTTTGCTGGTGTCATTATGTTTTCTGACTAGTCTGACTAGGATCCTGCTAATCAGGACCCCAGTCTCTGTGCTTCTTCCCTAAATTGGACATGGTGAGGTCTTAGGTACACTCCAGATTGACTTCTGGTATACCCTGATAAGTCCCTAGTATATTGTACTAAGGTACCCAGGGCATAGGTACCCAAGGGGTCTCCCATGGGCTACAGCATGTATTATGCCACCCATTAAAGACCACTCAAATTGTGACTACTGGCCTGTCATTGCAGCTTGTGCAAGCTGGTGCTACCACCACTTACGACAGATATGTTACCATATATCTGGAGTCACTGCACTTAAAACCTATAAGTCACCCCTAAATCAGGCCTTTCAATTCTGAAGGCAGGGTGCTCGGTTCGAAGCATGATGGTGCCCCTGCATGAGCAGGACACCCCCACAATCCACAGAGTCCATTCCCCTGGGTTGTAAGTGCATCAGCCATTGAGTCATATAGAGTGGCCATGCGTCATTATGTGATGACCATCTCTAAACTGGCTGTAATGAACCCTGTCATGTTTGGTATCAAACATGTTGAAATCATACCCCCACACCATAAACAGTGTGGGAGGTATGATTCCATGCACTGTAAAGCTCCTCCGGGAGGCCCTCAGTGATCCTGGTACCAGTCTTCCAGAACCAGACAGCAATCTAGGGATGCTGTCAACCAGAGATACGTTTTTGTCCTCCTGCTGCTGAGCCAAGCTCGAGCAGGTGAAGGCAGAACAAAAGATATCCTGTCACAGGGAAGTGTGACCACCTTACAGACAGGGTTCAGTGTATTGGGACAGGGTGGGGGCGATTGCCAGTGCCACTGAGACTGCTTCAAGGGCACATTTGGTGCCCTCCTTGCATACTCCAGTTACAACAAGTTCAGGGAATCGTTGGCTCTTGCTCTGGCACGAAACTGGACAAAGGACATGGGAGTATCCTCCCCACTGTCCAGCCCTTCCTCTGGGAGGGACCTCTGAATTGTCCCAACCCTTCCCGAAGGATACGCAAGGGCTTACCTGTGAGTGGGTATCTAGATTCATCGATGGGCAAGATTCAGATCACATACCACTTCAACTTCGACCACCTGGACACTCTAGGCTTCGCTTTGGGATCAGAGACTGCAACGGGGAAGATTCTGGCTGCTCCTGGTCTTGTCATCCTTCTGGTCTTCTGTAAAGTCTATGTCCATGCTCCATACAGGTTCTTCACCAGGCCTGTGGACATCCAAGATACCCGAAGGAATCTCCCTTGGATTGAAGGAGCCAATCCCCTGCATCTGCAGACTTCAATGCAGCTGACCGGTCTGCTGATCCTCGGCTCCCACGGACTCAGAAAAACTCAGCAACACAGGTGATGGTTCCGCAACTCCCTCGAGGCCTGCACGGTCTTCATACTCAGTTTGAGGCCAGTATCCCTCGTCGGAACTGCTGGCACAGAACCCCTGTGCACCGCGTTGACTTGCCATTGCCAAGGCTTGTTGGCTCTCTCCTCCAGAGATCTTCAGGCTCCAAGAAACTCCAACCTCAAGCAACTCCTGCAGCCAAGATCTTTGCCCTCACCGCTTCTCTGCATCGTGGGCCTTCTTCTTTGGTGAGCTGCTCGAGGTCCTCTTGCGACTCCTGTACCTTCGGCCCGTGGGTCCTCTTGATGGTCTTCTTGGGCTTCAGTGGGCTCCTCTGCTTGCTCGGTGCCTGCTACGACTTACCTGCTCATGGTGAGTCACTTAGACCTTGCTGGTCCCAACACTGCACCTTTTTCATCGACTATGTTGCTTGACACTGCCAAGGTTTGTTGGTGCCCCTGCCCAAAACAGACTCCCTGGCTCTCCACGTCCAACGTGGGACAGCTCATGAACAGCTCCTGGTCTTCTACAGCGTCGCCTGGTCCGCACAGCTGCAATTACAGGGCACCGTCAATCTCTCCTCCTGCATTTCCGATATCGGTGGGCATTCGTCTTCTGTGCCTCCTGGTCACTCCTGTGTGGCATAGTCTGTCCCCTCTGCTTGCAGGTACCTCTCATCTTGAATCCACCTTTGGGTTCCACCAGACTCCTTTGTCTTCTTCTCCAGCAACACCTTTCCTGAAGTCCTCCATTGGGGTCAGCAGCGGTTTCCGACGTCACTTGACACCAATGCACCCGGCTTCCCTGGTGTAGGTATCCTGGTTCCTGGGGTATCCAGGGTGGGGTGGCTCTCCAGCCTTCCATCTTCCACGGGGTGTCTTCAGGGTCTGCTGGGAAGGGTTCTTTTTCTTTAAAACCACAACCGCAACTTACCAATTGATAAACGTAGAGCACACCCTCCATGGGGTTCCTAGTCACTCACTTTGGGTGATTCCTTGGGTCCCCGGCTATTCTACGTCCTCTGGGTCCACTCATGTCTTGATTTGTGGTTCGCATTCCACTATTTTAGAATATGGCTTGGTCACCCCCTGGAGTCCACTATGTATTTGTGCGATTTACAAGCTCTATTTCGTGAATATTGTGTTTATATCTCCGGGTAGGAGATATTGCAAAGTGTTAGTGAGTGTTTGTAGTTATAAAAAAATATATGCATTTCATTAAACTGTGTGATTCTTTTTCACTAAACCTATACTATAAGATTAAGTACTGGTAAAACAAGTTGCTTTACACTCCCTTCTGGGCTAAGCCTGAAGGCTGCTCTTCATAGCTACCACTTAGAGAGCTTTCTAAGGTTGTCTAAGACCACTAAAATCACCATAAGGGTTGTCTGGATTAGTGTAGGGTGCTACACTTACATAAGTAAGCACCATATACTAAGCCAGCCTCTCACACAATGGCAGGAGGAAGTAGAGAAATGGGGACTGGCAGAGAGCGGGGCGCTGAGTTGTGAAGAATACCAGGGTTTGCTGAAGAGGCCCATAGTACTGGAGTGGGATGTCCTGTTGGAGTCCTTTAAAACTTTGGATACCTCAGACTCTCAAGTGAGCCTATCCAATTTTATATCATATGTTCCAGGACTACCTCAGCCTTGTATAGACATATGTTGCCTAGGCATTGCTGGGATTCTTATAGCACCACATTGACGGCACCACTTCTGATGACCTCTTTTCCTGCACTCAATCTAGTCTAGTAACACTAATTAGATAGTCGCAGTGTGTGACACACCTGGTTCGTTAGTGACGAAGACTACTTTGGGAGAGTTTGCATGTTTCTGCTAGATCGTTTTAGTGCATTATTTTCTCTACTTTTCGATAGTAAATCAGAACTCTAACAACTGCTTATCAAGTGCTGCTAAACCATGTAATTCTATATGCTCAAATACGTACGCTGGCTTTTAACTTACTATGTTAGTATGAGATACTATGGTTGATTGATATGTACCAACTGTTGGCACAAAGTATATCTCAAAAATGCAATAAAGTTTATGAAAAAATATATGCTTTTACATTGTTTTTAATGTAGTTGGGCATATTGTCCTTTCTTCAATAGGTTGTTTCCCTTCCATTCAGTCACCCAGTCCTGATGAGACCAGTTGCTGTTGTTGAGGCTTAGATTGGCCCTTCACCCTTTGGCCGAGTCGAAATGTCAACACTTTCTACAGCCTGGATTGGATTTTCGGTCCATAAAGGGCAATTAATTAATCAATTACCCTATAGTAATGAGATAACATTTATGCTGTAAAACAAATGCAATGGACAGGCTTCTCAGTAATGATTACAATATATGTAAGAGATCTATTTTCTCCTTCCTTTCTCTATTGCAATTCCACTCACGGGCTCTCTCTTTTGAGCACCTTTTTGATTGCTCTCATTTTCTATCTGAAGCGACCAAGTGAAAATAATGTATGGATACTTTTGATTTTCATATATAACAAAATTCATGCATTTACCATTTTGTGTGTGAAAAGAGTTGGTATTGTTACATATGCTCTCCCGTATTAACAGAAGCAATATTTTCTCCCTTTCTCACAGCAGCGGAGGTTGTGATTGATAAATGAAAAGTTGGGTTGGGAAACAGGTTTAGCCTTTCCCCCTTTCTTTGATGGTCTCTCCAATTGGACCATTGTTGTTCGTATCGCAAGTTAGCCAGGTCCTTCGGGTTATTTTTTGGTCACCCCATTGTAATGTAATGGATGTCTAGCATTTGGCTCTAATTTTTTTTACTCTGTATGCATCCTCTCTTTTTGTTGATGCATTATAGTGCTTCAGATAAAGCCATCAAACATCCATATTGTTTGCTTTGCATGGATTGCTCGTGTGATTTGAGCTAATTAAATCAAATTACTCTTAGTTTCCAATTTAAAAAATCCTTCATATCTACAGAGTTTTGAATTTTTCAGTTTCAAAATTTGCATTTTATACATGAATATACTTTATTAATCTGCTAGTACGGTTTAATTTTCTGAACAGTTGTGGAGGCCCTGAGCAGGCGTCATGAACCACAGGTTAAGAACCATTGCTCTAGGATATGCGCTTTACAGGATATTAATGATGGGCTGTTATAGCAGAACAGTCAGTGCCTTGGACTGTGCTATCCATCGTTGTTGGCTGAATCCTTCAGTGGTAGTTAGACAGAAAGTCTGAGTAAGGCAGGAGACACTACCAACATGGTAGGGATGCAATTGCACAAATGTCAATTATACCGCACTACAATAATACTGCTATCACCTACCACTGCCACGTCAGCTTAAGTATAAGATTAGCATTCTTACCTCCACAGCTACTTTAGTGGTTGCATTTTAATGCATGCGATATTGGTGGGAGGGGGGTCTATGCTTCACTTTACCACAAACAAATAACGCATGTTTGAAGAGGGAAGTTTACAAGACCAGAGGCTATGATTATGCATTAACTCTTTTAAAACGTCTGTAATAGAAATCTAAAACAGAACGTAGAATGTACTCAGTTCCTTGATAAACATGTTAACACTCCAGAACCATACTTTCGTCCTTTCCTACTTCTCCTCAGGAAATGACTTCTTTTATTATCATTAGCCAATGATCTGGTTTATTTTGACAATTCTAGAAGTTTGTAAATTGTAACTGATCTACAACTTAAAACTGGGCGAATTAAATGAAAAATGTGTGATTGTGGAACGGCATGCTGAAATGAGCCATGAGTTCCAATTTAAGGATGCTTGGGGTCTGATATTAGGGTTCAATGTGGGTTTATGTTCATCATACTTATGGTGGTTTCAGATTAAAACGATCCGCTGACCATTTCTTATTTTGCTACATATTGCCTGTGGGTGGGTTGTATTTTCCAGTCCTTACCGTTGATGAGGGATCACATTATTCAATACTCAGGGCCGGCTTTAGGGCGGTGCGACCGGTGCCACCGCACTGCGTGCTGGCTTCCTGGGGGCGCTGTGCTTGAAAGTTTATTATGCTTTTGAAGCACCTGCTGCAACGTTTCTTTCCCCCGGCAATTACCAGGCCTCACATAAATGTCACAAGTAGTCCTGTGATTAATTATCGTCCTGCGGAGAGATCAGCATTTCGCATAGTTGAGGTTTTGACTTATGTGAAGTTAGTGCAGAGGGTTAATATGCCTGCTGCAAAGAACGTGTACCAAGTAGATTTTGTATGATGTAAACAGATCAGCAGGTAACTGCTTTCAAAAGAGACATCCTTTTGTTACTTGCAATTTATAACTTAAAGTCCTAATATAGAATAGTGAGCTATTAACTTTCATCCTAGAACTGCATACACACTGCAAAGTATACATTATTAGAACATTGATTAATGTTGGAAAAAGGATTAATTTGGCTAGAAATTGATTCTTATTATTAAAGAGAACTCCCAACTATGCGGTTTCTTTTCGACTCTTGAGTTTGTGCTTCTCCACACCAAGCACTCTTAAACTATACTGCCTACCAGTATGGATGACATGTGACTCCAACACTTTTAGTCCTTTGGCTTATGTAATATTTCCTATACACTGATTTACACACATATTATTGATTGTCTCTGTGTAATGTGTGTGTGATGCAAAGTGCTCAGACAACCTACACTGGTATGAGTGGCACTATATAACTAATTCAATGCATCTGAGAGAGTGTGGTTATGTGACTTGGTCACTGTTAAAGGGTGCTAGTGAGAGAATCCGTGGTGGAGGTGGTCATTGGGGGGCGCCAACAAACATTGTCGCACAGGGTGCTACCAGCACTAAAGCCGGCCCTGTGAATACTGTACAGCAGGCATTGCTGCCTTTTGCTGGTGCGCGTTTACCGCAGATTGTCAGCAGCGCCGGACCAGGATCCCAAAGGAGCCCTGGCAAATTTTGTCAGACCAGACCCGTAGCAAGTACAGCAAGCAAACCTAACCACTACACTAAGGGGTTTGGGGGTTCTCCCTCCAAGAAAATTTGGGAAAACATTGTGCAGTCTGCAACACATTTTCATTATAAATTAAACTGTATTAGCTTTAAAAGCATACTAACTGGGGACCTAACAGTGCACCAGGATAAGATAATATTTTTGAGGATCTTCAATGATTTCCTCCTCCAATTGTGTCTCTTATCTCTCCATGGCCCCTCTTGCACAGTTATGTCATTTGTTTTATTGCGCCTCTCATAGCAGTGTAGGGTGTTGGAGCACTTTACATCTCTCTCTCTCTCTCTCTCTCTCTCTCTCTCACACACACACACACACACACACACACACACACACACACACACACCCACACACACACACACACAAAAAAAATGTCACATAGGATAAAAGGAAAACAGGGTGCAGGATTCCCATGTCATTCATAGTGGTACTTTATTTTTTTAAACAGTGCTTTGTCTGGAGAAGCACAAACTCTGGATTCAAAACGTAACAGTGGTTGTTGTATTTACTAGTAAGAATATAATTTTACCCAAACAAACCTGTTTTAACAACATTAGGATAATGAAAGACAGGGGAAAAAATATAACTTTCAAACTTGTTCCATGCAGTTTGCATGTAGCTCTTTGATGGCAGTTCATAGCTCACTGTGCTATATCAGGTTTTTAATTTAGGAAGTGCAATGAACAAAAGAATCTCTGTGACAAAAGCACTAACCCACTGAGCTATGCACATAAAATACAGTTCTGGGACCTTTCTGGTTCATATTCTGTGCAGCAAGCATATTAACCTTATGCGCTACTTTATAAGCATCAAAACTGCCAATAGACAAAACTCGATCTCTCTCAAGCAGAAAGATTAAGCCCCAGAGATATCAATCTTATATATGTTTATTTTTGCTTGTAAACCAAATAATATACAAGGAACTCTGCAGTGAGTGAGTAATCATGCTTGCCAGGCCTGCTGATGTGGTTACTGGGGGGCCAATATTGCAGCACTGCTGCAAAACCGTCCCCCCATAACAAAACTGGCTGCCCAACCCTGCAGCCTTCCGGGGAAACGTCTAATATCCGGTCCTACCAGCACGGCCTTGATTTTCAGCATTGTGCTATAGCACATGCCAGGCAAGTAGGAAATCCTCATTCAGTTTTCTGGTACACGCACAGTAGTGAAGATGTCTCGAGAGCTTGCGCTCAAGAACTGGGGCAAGGAGACCAATAGACTTTGTTTTCTATGCAACATGCATAGATTGCGAAGTTAGGTTCAGCCTGGCAGGTGGCAGGGATCAAGGACCCAGGGACGGCACCATGGCTCTACTGTCCTTAAAGTGCTCCAGGCCAGAATCTGCTCTTTCATTAAAAAGAAGAAAAGGCATATCCAACAGAGAGGCTAGCACATCTCCAGAAATTTGTGTGGAACACATCCACGCATGGTGACGGAGCATGACAATGGCGACAACAGCCCTTCATGCAATCAGTAGTATCAAGGAAAACAAAAATCACATTATTTGGCTACTTCCTGATAAATATGAATTGTTTGAGCCAGAGAAGTTCTAAGGTATTCAGAGACTGCCAGCAAGATCTTGCTTGCCATGTCCAAGAAGGAATGCATATAGCAATCCAACAAACAGACTGCATTGACTGATCTCAACATCAAGCTGGCTGAGGAGAACATTTGATTTCCAAACATCTCAACACTCTTGGGCTCCTTATCCACAGGAGTCTTGGGGAATAAATTGGGTTCACCTTGCTGGTTGAAGCCTGAACCTCTGGAGTAGGGTGTTTAGTGAAAAAAATCAAGGTTGTCAGGTGCCAGCATGTCACTTGGTCACCTTCCTACGTACTGGTGGGCAAGAACAGGGCCCTGACCAAGGGCCCATCAAGGTGTCAGTGAGGGTCTCATTGGACAAAGGACACAGAGGTAGCAGGACCAGGCTAAAAAATGTCTGTAAGGCTGTTAGTCTTAGTCTCGCTTGAAGGCATCTTTAATTCCAGGACCTCAGCTGCCCTTTGAGCCACTACTGCAAATGATGTCCCTAATTGATGTTGCAGATGGTGAGTCCAACTTTTCATCAGGGGAGTTATCAGGCCCACTGGCCACATGTAAAACTATGTAAAAATGTTCAGCATCACGAAGGGGGAGATCATCGTTCCCCTCCCCATCTCATACTTCTCTGGTGTTGTACCTTGTTAAAGAGACAATGGAGCCTTTGTTGGTGTCCACTATAGTCAAGGCACTGGTACAGAGGCAGGCTGCTTGACAATTGGCTGTGCTTTAGTAATTTTGTAACATGATATCAATTGAGAAGTTGGTTCAGAGACAGACTTTGGAATAAAAATCGGATCCTCTTCCACACCCAGTGTCGTCGATGCCAGCATCGACAAGGAACAGCCGGCATAGTTCCTAGATCCAGTGTAGACATATTTACCAGAGTCAGGCTGAGACTTGGAACAGCGCCGGGGACAAACATGCCAGCAGAAACCAGATTGGAGGCCTCTGTGGTTCCTTGGGGCCCAAATGTGCAGCAGAGGGAGCCAGAATTGTACTAAAAATCTGCCGCATGGCCCCTTTGAAGGCCTTTATACGGATGCAGCATTGCTGATGGCCCGTGTACCTCAGCACACACCAGCATCAGGTGGGGAATTTGCTCCACAACTGGGCACCCCAAGGGAGACAAACCAAAATCATGATGCCCTTGTGTTTTCTCCCTGGGTACGTAGTGGCAGGATGGGATTGAGGCTCGCTTTGGATTTTTGTGTTTGGACTTCGATTTGGTCTTAACAGAGTATTTTGACTGCAAACTGGACCTCACGCAGGAACAGCACTGGGAGTGGGACCGTCTGTGCATGCAACCCAGAGCAAAATCAGGACTTCCACAAGGGCCACGACTTCTACTTATATCCGGCGCGCTACAACTTTACTTTTCAGTCCCGGATCACCTTCAGATGTAGAAGGTGCACTTCTCATTCAACTTTGGCTCCCGTTCCAAGCCCCAAAATACATTCATGATAGACATCTGTTTCCTGCAGTCAGGGCATGGTTTGAAATCTGAAGTTTTAGGATGGGACATCATTCCATAGTACTCCCCTCGTTTTTTCATAAGGAATTGTAGGGAGGCCAATGAATCTGGGAGTGGAGATTTGGATCAATCATGAGGCAAAGAAATAAAAGAACTGATGTCATTGCATGGGGGTGACACTTATATGTGGCTCCACTTAATTTCTGGAACAACATGGAGTCACTGCAGAGCAGCATGTGCCGCTTGGCAGCACAGCAGTGTATTATTGGAAAACATTTGGCACCTGGCAAGTATTCCAAGGTGAGAAAGCTGCTCCTCAAAGTATCCATCAGAAGCAGGTATGGAGCGTCATGAAATATCTAGATTCATTTGTGTGTGAAAAGGATTTGGATCCCATGGACGCTTCTGTGGTATAGATATAAAATTGTTTGGCAGAGATGTTTGATAAAGGTTTATTTAGAATCTCAGTAGCGTCAGATCACAGTTTGGTAGATGGAACATTGGTTGGAAGAGATGTAATCAGAGTATTAAAGGGTATTCGGCTGAGGTGTCCTCCTAGAGCAAGGTATTGCAGTCAGAGGGACACTGGATTGCAGTTTCATCTCTTTGAGAATCGGCCAATGACTAGGTATTTAGGGTTAAGAGAGTTCAGTTGGATGTTGGCTATGTTGTTGTGCTTAATCTCTTTTAAGAGGGTTTGGGATGTGAAGGCTTTGGAATTATACAACTGGTGTTTAGTCCAGTAGATGCCAGAATATGTTTTTTACCCTATGTCTGTGATCTCCCCAAGGTTCTGAGTAGTGGAATGTATGAAGTAGTATATAAGCTGCATGAAGGAGAATAGGAGGGACAGAGTGGATCAGCTTTTGATCTCCTAGGTAAAACAATTTAAAGCAGTGTTTACTGCTGTGATCTCAAAGTGGTTAATAGCGGTGTTCCAAGAGGCAGGTAACGCTCTTTCTAGTTTTAAAACTCACTCTGTCAAAAGGGCAATGGTGAGCAAGGCTTATCAGACAAGTGGGTAGTGTGGAGGACAGTGGCAACCAGTAAGAGCAGGAGGGGGTGGGCAGGCCACACACTCACCCATTTACATGCACACTCACTCACACCCATGCATTCACAAGTGCCCCACCATTCACAAGCACATACACATACCCATTTGCAGCACGCATGCAAAAATACACATACTTTCATGCATCCACACACATAGCAAACATTAAAGAAACAACTTGCCGGCCGCCTTTGTGATCTCGGATTGTAAGAGGAAAATCTCTGTAGTTCCTGGAAGATAGGGACTGCAGGAGGAGGTTGGGTAGAAAGCTCAGTAATCTTTGCGGCAGAGACTGTGCTCAAACTGCACACCTACCTGCATCGTATTTTCAATTTTGATCAGATTTTTTTGATTTCTTCATGTCGTGTTTTGGGGCATTTTGTGTCCCGAGCGCAAGGCCCAGCTACAAATGTGGTTTTATCTGGAAAAATGTGGGAACGTTGGGTGGTAATCATTTTGTGGATCCCCGCAGCTTCCACAACTTTCTCTCGAAGAAAAATTCAAATGTGCATGTTCTTAGCCTAAGTTTGAGGTTTGCAAAGCCTTATGGATTAGAAAACATTGTGGGATTCACAGAGTTATATAATAATAAGAAATATTAATAATAATCCACATTTGTAAAGCGCGAACAATCACCCGTAAGGGCCTCTAGGCGCTGGGGGGCCATCGGGAAGATTTAGCAAGCTATTGCCCAGAGTCACATGGTGCTGGGCTAATCTGCCGCCGGCACCGGGGATCGAACCGTGATCCCCAGATTCCAGAATCAGTCGCCCTGGCCGCAGCGCCACACCGCTTCCCGGGGTGTTCACACCACCCTGAACTCCTCTGGGCGTCTTGCTTTCAGAAATGTCCGGGATGGTAGGTTTCTCTGTGTTGAGGCTGAAACAGGGCCCAATTTCCACAGCTACCTGAAATTAATTGTGAAAAAACACAACAACAAAAACATTGATTTTGCTGGTTGGACTGTGATGTCTCCAGGTCGTATTTTGTGTTGAGACTGCTAGGTCCAGCCACACACGTGGGGGTTTCTATTGTGAGATAAGAGGGAACACAGAATAGTAGAACATGTGTTATTACCAATTGGATTTCTCTGCATTTATGGCTTCCAAATGTAAGCCAGTGTGCTAGAAAGAACATTTACAAAATGCCCTCCGAATCACGATAGTATCGGTAACCCCAAATTTAGGTGTACAAACAACCACTGTTCCTAAACTCATTATCCAGAGCACATTTCAGAAATGCAGCAGTTTCTTTCATACCCATTTTTCACTCATTACATTTTAGATTCATATTTTTTGTGTTGTGAACGATAGGCCTAGCCACATACGTGGCGTACTGTTTTTATTGGGAGATGTGTGGTGATACAAAATAGTACAACATTTGTTATTACCAATTGGATTTCTCTGCATTTTTGCTTCCAAATGTAAGTCAGGGTGCAAAAAACATTACATTGTGCAAAATTGCCTCTGAATCACAATAATAAGAGTAATCCCAAACGTAGATGTGTACATATAAATACTGTTCCTAACTCAGTATCCAGTGCACATTTCAGAAATACATAGGTTTCCTTCATACCAATTTTTATTAATTAGATTTTCAGTCAGTCAGTCAGAAAGCTTTATTTCGATAAAAAGTTATCATAAAAGCGCATACATACAAACATAAAAGAAGAAACAATTCATCAAGAGAGCGATATTTATAGCAAATCGCAGTAATTGTAGAAATGCTCTAAAACTAATCGCTTAATGGCTGATTTGAGTAAACTCGATATAAAAAATGTTTCAAATTGTTTAAAATGTGGTTAAAAAACAGAGAAAATACATTGCACAAGATCATCTAATGGAACTGATGAGTTTACTTCTAATAGTCCAAGACCATCCCCAAAATTTGGCCACAGCACAGACTAGCACCAAGCTTATGTCAGATCGTAAAATGCGTAGAGCGACACGATAGTTTGAGATGCCCAGGAGACGGCAAGCGGGGCCTAACCATCTTCTTCTCGGGTTTCTGTACACTGGGCATTCGAACATAATGTGCGCTGTGCTTTCAACTTTCTCCACGCAAATCAGACAAGTATCGGGGGTCTGGTGGGGAGGCTTCCATTTGCTAGTAAACTCACGAGTTGGAAGAATCTTGAGTCTGAACTGGAGATACAATGATCTATCCCTTGGTTTTTGTACAAACTCAAAGTAAGGCTCAAAGCTAACGGACTGTTTGTGAGTATAAAAAGCTTCAGTTATCCTGCCTACATTGGGATTGCTGAGATCCTGATTGTCAATCCAAGCCCAGTATGCTCTTTTAAGATCCACCTTGCTCACGGGAGCTCCATGCTCCCAGGCATCATTTAGTCCGAGCTGGTTAAGGGATTTTTTAATGTTGCGGAGCCAGCTTATGTTATGGGAGCCTGAAGTATTCATGATTTCTCTCAGGCCCTCAGTGTATTTGGCTAGCTCAGGGGTAAGCCATAGGCGGGTCCAAAATAGCAAAGGACGTAGCCTTGCAATGTCTTTGATCGAGCACCTGCCCAAATCACTAAGAAGTGGTTTCAGAGGGGTACCCCTTGGTATTGAAACTAAATCTCTCAGAAATTTGTTCTCGGACAAGGTGATTTCTTCAAAATTGTCATAACCCCATAATTCGGCTCCATATAGGGCCGAGCCAACTGCTTTAGCCTGGTAGATCACTAGTGCGGGAGTAATTGGCTTGCTCGTCGAAGAGCGATGTTCTTTTGCGATTACTCCCGTGGCTCTTTTATAATTAAGCAGCATCTTATTAATATGGGGTCTCCAGCTTAAGGTGTCGGAGATTCTGATTCCTAGATAGTCAAATAATTTGACATATTCTAGGAGGATTCCATCGGACATAATGGGTACACTGGGTGATTTATGTGATTTGAAGGAAAGAAGCTTAGTCTTTGATGTATTGATAGCCAGACCTCTCAGTGAACAGAACAAATGGAATCTATCTAAGAGTTTCTGTAACCCTGCTGGTGTCTTAGAGTCCAGCAGGGTGTCGTCCGCAAAAAGGAGAGTGGGGACTTTTTCGCCCGCCAGGGTGGGAGCGTCAGCTGGAACATCTAGCAAAAAATGTCACCACTCCGTTCACGAACAGTGAAAAGAGGGTGGGCGCCAATACACAACCCTGGCGGACTCCTCTGTTAACTGGAATCTTTTCAGTTCTCTGGGCCTGAGTTCCCCACCTCACCCTTGCGAAGTTGCCCTCGTGGAGCCGGACCAGAAGGTCGAGGACAGGAGGCGGAACACCCATTTCCTGGAGAACAGACCAAAGACGATCACGAGGGACCAGGTCGAAGGCGGACTTCAGATCTATGAAGGCTAGATGGAGGCTGCCCCTACCAATCGAGACAACCTTTCAGTGTAACAATAGCAGCCTAAAGACCTGGTCAATCATGCTCGTGTTCGGTCTGAACCCAGCCTGGTAGTGTGACAAGACGCTGTTCTCAGTAGCCCAAGATAGAATACGCTCCAACAGAACCCTGCCAACCACCTTCTGACCAACGTCAATTAGACTTATTGGGCGGTAGTTGGCAGGGTCCTCCCTGGAGACCTTCTTAAATATTGGTATTACCTCCGCTCCTTTCCATGACTCAGGGATAGGTAGCCCCTTGAGGAGGGCATTAAGTAAGATGGTAAAATACACAGCCCAAGATTTAGGATCGGAGCGGAACAAGTCGCCAGGCAGACCATCAGGGCCTGGCGCTTTGGCTGGGACCAATCTGGTAATGGCAGTCATGACTTCCGCCTCTGTAAAAGGATCAAAATTGGCCAAAGTGGGGTCTATTGAAGTAGTAGTAGAGGGAGGAACACTAGGGCTTTGGGTATCCTCACCTGCATAAAGATTTGAAAAATGAGCAAACCATTCTTGGTTTGTAATATGGTTAGGGATTGCATTGGGATCAGAGCCTCTCGCATATCTGCAAAGGTTCCAAAATGTGGTTCCATCCCTGGCTAGACTAGCGGTTTTCAAAGCCAGCCAGTGAGATTCCTCCCAGGTATACTTTGCTTTAGTTACGGCCTTCCTAAAAAACATACCTGGCATGTTTGATTAAAGAGCAATCCTTGGTTTTGATAGCAGTTGCAAGCTCCTTCCTGCTAGATCTGCACTCAGAGTTGAACCAGGAACCAGGCGATTTATGTTTATTGGATTTGTTGGAAGAAAAGGATGTAAAGAATGACCCAATCGACTCGGTTGTAGCTGCATGTATAGACACGGCCCTTGAACTCTCATCGGATTCCTCACAAGCTTGCCTAAGTTCTGCAGTTTTTAATAGCAGTATTTCTTTTACAATATGAATTGCTGCATGGTTGGTACACAATGAAAACTCATTATAAGCTGGGGCGGAGTTGTTGCCTCTGGGTATTGCATGATTTTGCAAAAACGTACAAACCATATATAACTTTATAACCAGAAGGGTCTGATGGACATAACTGTACATTGCTTTTGTAAGTCTGCCATTGTGACAACAAAGTTACAGATAAAAACATGGTCATCAATTGTGTTGGACTTGGCCCTTTTTCCCTGAAATTTTTCCGCTTTGATGGGAAACTCCATGTTAAATAAATGCAAGTATTGAATACTGTTCAAAGAAGTACACAGACTGAGTTTTCCCATTTACACCTAAAGCTTTTAAAATGGATGCCATAGCTGTGTGGTTGTGCCGTCTGACTGAGCTGGGTTAACAGTCTAGTGGTTATTTCCGAGCAACCCCAGCTTTCGGAGGGAAGCCTGGCACCCAGGGTACTCTATCCCTCCCCCTAGGCCAGTTAGAACCAGTTTCCCCAGACGCTTCTAGAAGCTTCTGGCACTGTCTGGTAGGTGGGGTGAGGGGCGTATAAAGGGCGGAGCTGGGCTGCCATGTGCTCAGTCAGAGGGTGGACCTGAGAGAGAGGGGACCTACTGTCAGGGGTTACCGCCACATGGGCCTGTGTGCTGGGCCCTGACCCTACCTACCCCCTCTACTGTCCACAGGGCGAGGGAAAGCTATAGTTAGGGCGAGGGAAAGCTATAGTTGGGGCAACGCAGACCTGGAGAAACCTATGCTGGAGTTTTAGGCGGTAGGGCTTAGTCAGGGACCTATGCCGCTGGAAGGGACAGGGCTTAGGTGCTGCCTTTTAAGCTGAGTGAGGGATCCTGAACTAACCCACTGATCTGGCCCAGAAGGAGGAGAACCCAGGGACGACCTGCAGAGACTCAATAGTCCGTCTTCAGCCACCAACTCAACCCCCCCTTAAGACACCCTCAACCAAGGGCGCAGGAACCAGCAAGCGCCTCGTGGGACCCTGACGGTAGTCCTCGCAGCAAGAGAGCGCTATGGTCAAGCTCCCTGGGCAAGGTGAGCACTAGATTTGGTGGGTGCTGTGCTGGATGGCCTTTAGTCTGCCTAGCGCCTGGGAATGGCTATATCTACGGCCCCAGTAGTGCTGTGTGGCCAGGAAGAACTGTTTATCTGCAAGCGCCGCAGGAGCCCACCCCGAGTAATGGCGGCGCTTTGCAGGCTCATGTAACTGAGCCCACCCCGCGTGATTGCCGCCTGGAGAGGTCGCCGCGTTGCAAGGGACGTGGGTGCCCACCCGCAGTATTGCAGCGCTTTTGCCGATTAAAATTATAGCGGGAGCCCACCCCGCGCTTCGTATTGAGGGACTCACCGCCGCGGCCCTGTGCCACCAAGATTGCACCCCGTTAACTCTGGGGGGCCCGCGGGGAAGACCGGGGCCCTGCTGCGACTGGAGACGTCCACGCGGCGCAGCCCGGAATTGTGAGAGGGCCGCCGGAGGGTAAAAGAAGGCCGCGCTAGGCCTTGAAGCCAGCAGCACCCTCATCACGTGCCGGGGGCGGACTGCGGAACGCCGCCCCCGCCGCTGCCCGATTGGGTGGGGAGGCTGCGCCCCCGCAGTCCGCGCTGTGACTGGCGGCTGCGGGCGCGCCTCCCGGCAGCCACTGAGACCGGTCCCCGGGCCTCTGGAGCCATCGAGAGGCCAGAGGACGACCCCACGCCAGTGCTTCAGCCCCCCCCCCCCCCCCCCCGGACACCGCCAGAGAGTGGGGCCTGCCGGCAAGAAGAGCCCTCTGAGGAGCGAGCCCTCAACCGGCCGAGACGACCCAGGTGAAGCCCAGCGAAGGCCTAGCATCGGCGGGGCTCCCGGGAGCGAGGGAGATTCCCGCGAGCCGGGCCTGAAAGTCCCGAGTCCCAGGAGGGCGCTCGGGTGAAGAGTGAGGAGAGCCCGGGTGAAGCAGCAGGAGGAACTGGAGTCAGCAGGGCTCCCCGTGAGCGGAGGAGAGCCCTGCACCTAAGGAGACGGAGCCCAGAGCAGAACCCGGAGAGTCCCGGTGAGTGAGGGGCTCTAACGGCAACGTGGGTGCCAAGGGGGCCCAGGTCTACTGTGGTGGGGGGGTGCCGGGGCACACTATCGGTGTCCACCCCCGGTGACTCTGCTAACTGTACTTTGTGTAGTTGCCCCACCGGACAGTGAGTTCTGCGACGGTGGGCAGACTTTGCTTCGGAGTCCCGGAGGGGACCCCAACATTGCGGGAACTTGGTGCGCTCGGCACAGCTGCCCTGCAGGACAGTGGGCAGCTGCAACGTCTCTGGGGCATGTGTAGGCGGGGTGTCCTGACGTATGCCTGACAGTCGCAGGGGCATGCATAATGTTGAACGGCATAGTGTGCTTGGATGCCTAATGAGATGCATATTGTTTTATGCCATGATGTCTCCCTGATGCTATTGGTTTGCTATGTGCAGCGCTAGGTTTAAAATGCCCTATTGGAAGCGCTTTTGATTTGCCGAGTGCAACGCTATGCTTGAGGGCCATATCTGAAGCGCCATTGATTTGCTATGTGCAGCACTATGTGGAGATGCCAGGTTTTGGAGTGCTATTGATGTGCTATGTGTAGCCCTATGCTGTAATGTAATGTTTTAAAGCGCTATTGAATTGCTATGTGCAGCGCTATGGTAAACTGCTATATCTGAAGCGCTATTGAATTGCTATGTGCAGCGCTATGTTGAATGCCATGTTTAAAGCGCTATGGATGTGCTATGTGCTGCGCTTTGATTCCAGGCCAGGTTCGATGTGTTAATGACCTGCCAAATTTATTTCTAACGCATTGCTTTTGATCCTAATGTTGAACGAGATAAAACTGATTGGTTTTATTCAACCTACAGTGGTGGTGTCAATTATTGCGTGCGTTTCCTGTCTCAGTTGATGTGTGTGCTGTATGGTCACTTTACACAGAAGCCTTTGGATGCCTACCTGCTTGCGCCACGCTACCCCCATAGGGCCTGGTGACCCCCGGTCCTACAAATTGCAATTTTTTTATGCTTATTTTCATTATTTTTTTATTTCTATAATTAGTTTATTTGGGAAAGCGTTCAGGGATCTATCTACACCAGGGCTCGAAAAATCACAAAAATGTTACTAGGCCTGCAGGTCTAGTAAATTGAAAAACCTACTTAACCTAACTGTAATGTACTTGACCTGTCTCAGAAAGGGAGCAAATGTAACAAGATTTAAAGGCATCTTTATTGCTCATTCACTGTTAGCATTATAGATACCTTTAAATCTTGTCATTTTGTCACATTTGCTCCGATTCCAGAGACAGAGGTCAAAATTCAGTTTGTCTTCCTACTCAAAGGGCGAGTAGGCCCTAAAAATAGCTCGTGCTGAATAAATCTGGCGCACCATAGCGAGGGGGTGAGTGGATTTTTTAAGCCCTGTCCAAAAATAATCCTTTACCGAATTCAAAAGTGTGTCTAATTTTTTAGAAATATATAGTTTTCAGGGATCTTCGAAAAATGCAAAACCATTGGCAAACTGTTTTTGGTACAACTCTGCTTGTTCCTGAAAATGGTGATCCAAGCCCAGCAAACCTTTGATTGATTTAATATTTAGAAAAACAAAACATAAGCTTTCTTTCACAGCACTTTGTCCCCACAAATCACCCCGCCCCAAAACCCCACAAAAAATGTGCAATATTTTGACTATTTTCGGTTTCCTGTAAGGAAATTCACAAACATGGGAAACCTTTAGGATCCCCACGATGCTTGGAACAAAAGAAGAAAAAAAAGAACGCACATTAGGTCTGGATTCCTTTTGTAGAAAACAAGTTATTTAGGTCTAAGTGCGAAATGGCCAAACATCACAAAACAGACTCCGCACTGGCAGGGAAAAAGCCTCAGGGATTGAAGTATTGCATAGTGGCATCACAGAGAGTTAGTGCATAAGGTTAGCCTGTGTGTCTTTAATAAAATCTAGATTCTCTAGTCATTGCAATATGAGAATTGCCATGCACTTGTCACATACACAGTTGTGCGCTATAAGAAAACCCAATCCGTCACATCTTGGCACATATTTCTAAGAACTTTAGAATTGAGACACTCATTATGATCATCATATAGAACCATTTTACATCAGCTTATTAAATATTTCACATGTTATCAAATGAAGTAAAGAGATGAAAACAGATGTTCATGTTCATTGTTTTATTCTGTGATGACGATGTCAAGATTAATGCAGGATAAAAGTGCAATGCAGCATGTTTGTAATACTGTCTTAGTAAAACGTCAAATTATTGCAGTCTCATGATCTTACAAATAAAAGGCAATTAAACGAACTACTTAAGTCAGTAAGTAAAAGCCTGACCCTAACTTTTCCTATAGCTATATACAACTCAATGGTTCCCTTCTAAAGAAACTTGTATAGAACATACCACATAAACCATCCATTTGTTCTTTTCCCGCTAATGTTTTAAACACTCTTAAGCTGCCCAGGCTCCTTTGAGACTGGTCACAAGTCAACAGTTTGTAATAGTTGTGAGTTGCTTTTCCATGCACAGCATATGAAGTAATACATTAAATGGGAATGGTGCTTGGTAACTATACTTGGTTGACCAAGACACTGTAGGTTGTGCCTGTCTCTACTTTCCATTTCTCAATGGTAGTCACAATAAAAAGGCCCTTCTTTTAAGGAGCCTATGCAATTTACACATACTCAGTGCTCCCGCCAGAGGCAACAAACATTCCATCGACTAAAATCCTAGGTATCCCAATTTAACAAGACTCAATATTCTAAACAATTCCTAAATGATGCTGCTTTCAAACATTACATTGATTGAAACAACTGTTTTGGGAGACTTGTGATTCTAACTGTATAATCTTGGATTTTCTGAACACATGCAAAGGCCATTGCTTCTTTCCATTTTTTATTCATTATATGTTACCACATGAACCATGCAGGATGGTACACAATGAAAAATCATAAGCTGCAACTCAGGTGTTGGCATGTTTTGAAAAAAACTATAAACTTTATATATCCTTGTGACCAGAACCGTCTGACGGATGTAACAGTATGTTGCTTTTGTAAACTTAATGGTAAAATATGGAATATTTTTAAATTGGGTCTAATAAAAATCTATGCATTATTGGCCCAAACTATATTGACAGAAGTATCTAATACTGGGGCCTGCCAGCCTTTGTCAGGGATACTCATAATTTAGTAAGAAAGATCACCACTTTGGGAGTGGTAGTGCTGGCTTACCAAATACTGTCAGCATTATGTACGGACAGATACAATTAAGGCTGGGGTAAATACTATTATGTCAGAAGTGTTCACTAATGTGCCAGAGTAGATTCCCTCTATTCTTTCCAGCTGCCTGAAATTTAATGGGAGTAGGACTGACATACCGGTGGTGGAAACCAACCCCACATCTGGGTGTCTCAGTGGCAGCTGGGCGATGTGGGTCCACCTCCTGCCCATAAACAAGCAGTTAAAAATCTGGGTATTTGGCTGGATAGCAAGTTAACCTTCGATCAGCAAATAAGCACTGTGTCTATGCACTGGTTTGGTCTCCTCGGTTACTGGAGAAAGTTTCTGTGGACTCTCCCACCTAGTGCCTAAAAGACAATAGTCCAGGCATTAACAACATATTGCTTAGACTATGGCAATGTGTTGTAGTTGGGATTGGCAAAGGTCTCACTGAAGAGACTGCAAATAATCCAGAATGCGGCTCTTCAAATCCTACGCCACATCCTTAAGCACTTATCTGTGGCATCCCAGTTTTGAGACCTGCACTGATTACCGACTGAGAAACACATCCATTTCAAAACCCTGTCTTTGGCCAAGGCTGATCCCTGCTATTTGCGGCACCTTATTTAACCACACTGCTCACCCAGAACTTTACGATCTTCTACTCTTAAGGTTGGCACACATACCTCAGATTGAATAAAACAAGGGGGCGTTTCCTCCGGTTTCTCGCTTCTAAATAATAGAACATATGCTATTCTGGGGAGGCTACCAGTGGTCACTTATGTCAGGTAAAGCCGCTAGGGACGAGCACAGCGCCAGGCAGATAGGCAAGAGGGCATGCACACATCCACACACACAGTCATATATGAACATGCAGGCACAACCCACACTCACATTCCTTTTCGCAAGTGAGGCATTAAATGTCACCATTCGCACTCAGGCCCCTGATCACCTTGGCTCAAGGATATTTCCCATAAGTCACCGGCACACATTCACTATAACTTCTGCCCCACTGGAGCCAGTTTCCTCCAGTCACTGCAGCCAGTTTGCTCCAGTCACTGCTGGTATTCTTCCCCCCCGCCCGCAAGGGTCTCTCACACACACAAGTACAGTGTGTCTGACAATGAAGGACCTGTAATACAACAAATCTGTATGCTGATTTGCTGTGTTGCAGACATTAGAGGGAGAGAATACGAAAGAGTGAGAATGCATGTGAAAGAGAAAGTGAACGAGGCTGTGTGTGAGTGCTTGTGACACCCCCCCCCCCCCCCCCAAAAAATTGGTTTAGGTGGATTACACAATAAAGATATGCGTTCATCTAAAGCCCAATGAATGATGTACTATTCTGGGTTCGATGACCATTAGCTACAGGTTGGAGGACTATTAGCTTCCAAACTACTTGGTGGAAAGAGCCGATCAAATAAGTACCACAGGGCACGATCAAGCACACTGAAATGCGAGCAACTGCAGATGGACACTAAAGTGTCATGACATTACTTGAATTCCAAAGGAAACTACACGTTAACGACCAATCAATTTCTTCGTCAAACGACATCACAGTGTTCAATATTGTCCTTTCTGAGCATCACGTCACCTCTGACCAGACAAAACAAGAATGGTGATATGGAAAAATACCAATTTGAATTACTTAGTAATGTAAAAAAATGATAAACTTTTTCAGCAGTCAACTTCCAACCATGATTCGGATATTTAACATCAGATGTCAAATTATACAACTTCCTTTCAGTGAAATTGTTGTGAACCTTCCGTCAAATGTCTTCAATGTCCATTTCTCCCTTTTCGTGACATACCTAGAAGTATCTGAACTGAATGGCATAGCAGGTAGGACAGGAGGATGTGCAGGTGAACATTTTTAGTTTTTCATTTTTCATACACGAGGTACTGGCTGTGAAAGGTTATCCTCAGAATACATTACTCTTGAGAAGTACTTGCCCATGGTCTAAATGGCACTGAACACATCTCTCAACTGCAAATCAAATGCAGAAGCAAGTGGATTCCGGTGTGCATAGCAAAGAGAGAGGTGCAAAATGGCGACAGATTTAATTCTTTCATGCAATAATATTGCTGAAATGTAAATCTTTATGCTAAAGCAATTGCAGTGCAATTCTGCTTGCCCGATACTGGAGAAAAGAATTCTATACAAATAATGTATTCTTAATAAGACTACTGCAAACATTTTTCTCTGCCTAACTTTTCCCGTATCGATCACCAGAGGGCAATTTAGTATTTTTACTGAGCAGAAACAGAATGCTTTGGGGATTCCGTGTACTGATACGTTTGCAATCTACACTTTTTATTTCAATTAAATAATGTTTTCCAATTTGTGTGCAACACATCTAGTAAAATAGAGGTAAGATTAAATGTAACAATTCATATATTTACAAGTAAAATAAATACTTAAAAAATCTCATTCATCAAGTTCTCTTGAACAGGATATACTACATGGCTTTAGGTTAAAATGCATAAATAAAAATGTAAATAGGCAATCTGAAAGCTTTAGGAGCAGCGTTTCTTTGACGTCATGGGTTACAGTACATTTTTAGCCTGAGGACACTGCCCCTCTCCAGTCGTCGCAATGAAGCTTCCTTAGGCTGGGCGTCCTTGAACAAGGCGAGCCTTCAACCTAGATAAATTGCAAGTAAATAAGTCAAACGTCCTGCATGGGGTGCAGCAGTAGTATACACGACATTGTGAAGGTATGGAAGTTTTAAAACAGGACGACTTCAATGCAAGAACTTTAGGTTAGTTTGCAAAAGCAGTTGACACACAACACTCCCAGTGACTCTCAATATTATCATAAATATTTTGAGTGAATCATTTAACCAAAACTCTAGAGTTGAATTGCTTATATTTGTTAGTAAAAACATGAATAGTATCAATCACAAAACAAAATCAATCAAACAAATAAGATTGCAGAATGCATCACCAAAGAGTAAATAACTTTTTTTTAAAAAAGGCGTACATATGAAGAATATTCCATTCAAAACTAAGGACAGAGAAACAACAAATTATTTTAGATCAATTAATCCAAGATATTTGAGAATGTTTTTACGAGCAAGGGGGTACATATTCTAGCAGTAAAACACATACACGTCCAATGTAAGAGAAATGTTTTAGAACGTCCATTTCAATAAGACATCTGGTTAACATCATTCATGATTATTTTATTAATACAAGTAACTACAAACTGTTGGTTAAATGATCCCCTTGGTTCTGTATACTTTGCAATAGTTTATACCCAAGCTCAGAAGTGGTTACTGGGTTGCCCTTATCTGTATGTATACATGTTTTTTTAGGCCAACCACAGATGTAAATTCATCTGGGAAAGACTGCATGAGGATTAACGAGGGTGGAGCCCATTAAAAAGACACAAACAAAGACAATTGTGCAGCACTACTGTGCCTTTATTTATTTAAGAATCTTCTTAATGAAACCATTGTCAATGGATTTCAGTGGATCTTGAAAGTCTGGTGCTTTGTTGGTATTAATCTGCCCACTGAGGCATCTAGTGCAAGGCTGGGCCGCATCATGATGCCTTTTTCCAAGCTCAACCAATTCGGGAAGGGGTCAGTGTGCTTCTTTTTGGTATCTTTATCGCATATATTTTTTTGTTAACGCATATTTTACTAACAGCTGAGCTCAGCAATACAAAATGGCAATTGCAGCCCTGCATTTTTTAGCTCTGCTGTTAGCAAAGTACGAGTTACTTACCTTCGGTAACATATCTGGTAGAGACGTTGTCTAGCCGCAGATTCCTTAACTTAGAATTATCCCCAGGCGTCAGACTGGATCCGGAATTATTTTGCAGCAGCACCTCTGCGCGCCGGGGGACGGCGCCACACGACTCCGTCCTGACGTCGTCCACGGACGTGACATCAGCGAAGTCATACAAGTCCCTCCCGGCGCGCTGACATCAGTTTTCTTCGGAGAAACTTTTCCGTGGCACAATGCGGAGCGACCAACAAAACTGTGAAAGTATGGGAACAGTGTGCGAAGAAGAAAAAATCCATTAGACAAAGAAATCGGATGGTGCATAACACCATCATAAAGGACAGTATCAGACACTGTCTATTTACAAACCAAGAAGTAAAGGATAGAGCAACGCTCTGAGAAACAACCCCGCAAAGCGAAGTGTGGACCTTCCCCAGAGGCTGAGTAACAAGGGAAGAATATCCAGACAGACAAAGACAGACTGTTGTTACCACATAGAACTGTGTCGGCCAACAAGGACGGAGCACAGGAAGAACACAAATCTACTGCAAGAATGGCACTTCCCCTATAGTAATGGAAAGCTGAAACAGCCCAGCAGATACCAAAAGGATGACTGAACAGGAGACAAGATCCCCAAGTAGAAAGAGGAGGCGGGAGGGAGGGAAAGCAATAGGAGAAGATCCCAACTCTGGAAGGACCAGGGTGGAGGAAGGTAGAAAAACGGAGGAAGAATCTCCCGCTGAAGGCGAAGCAAAAAGCACCGCTCCACAGGAAGAGAAGCCACCTGGAGGAAGTTGACTGCATATTGTAAATCATAAAAGGGTTGCACCAAATTGAACACCTTGAATGAATGAGGACCAGTGCCAACTGAAAGGAGGCAAAGCGGAGAAACCCTCTTGGCAAGGTCCTTGCAGAACGGGTGGGCGTTAAGGAATCTGTGGCTAGACAACGTCTCTACCAGATACATCGTTACTGAAGGTAAGTAACTCGTTTATCTGATAGAGACATCTAGCCGCAGATTCCTTAACTTAGAATAGATACCACAGCCATACCCCAGGGGGAGGTGGGTCTGCGACAGAACAACAGAAAGTGCCCGAGAGCACTGAGCCGGCAACAGAGTGACGGGCTAAGGGGAAAGCTGCGGCAGTGCAGCCAGTCAGCAACCCAAGCAGCTCAAAGGAGCAAAAGATAGCAGGAGGCGAGGCATCACAAGACTACCAAAATGGCACGAGACTATACCTGTGTGAGTATTATTAGAAATGCCACCTAACCATATCCCAGAACGGTAGAGAGAGTACTTAACGAAGGGAGGAAGGAGAAACTACCCCCAGAGCTGCTTAATGCACTAACCACTCCCAGAGCTCAATGGCGCAGTAAATTGACAGCAACCAAGCTAGAGGACAACATGGAGAGACTTACTCAGAACTTACCAGGCGAGCCCACGCAAGGGAGGCCGGACAGGCAGCATCCAGGAAGCGAAGGGCAAGAGGCAGGAACAGAGCAGTGCCTCAGAAGCACAGGCAGGAACATAAGACACGCCAAGTGCACAGTTTGTCATCAGAACGGGACAGGGGCGGACAGTACCAGGCTGAACCACACCAAGGCGGGCCACAATGAGAACATGCACATAGCAGACAGCTACAGCGACAACAAGGTGGAGTAGATATGAGGAGTACGGGACTGCCCAGCAAGGCAGTTTCAAGGCCAAGGGGAGGACACTCCCGAATGATGGAAGCGCAGGGCGCAGCACCTGGGACGACCTTCATCAGAGGAGCTAGTCCGCAGGCACACCAGACACAGATGAGGGTAACACCTAAAGTAAAAAGACACATCCGAAGAGTGTGGCATCCGAGGCACTGAAGGTGCCTCTAGGAACTGTGAAGAAGAACACACATAGCTGTTAAGAACAACATAGGATCTCCAGACCACCACCTCCGACCGGAGGGGAAATGCACCCCCATAGAAGAGAGGGACTGTGCAGTACATGATCAGGACAGATCAGACTCTAGAAAGAGCATCCAGGAGCGGAGGCTCTACCTCAGGGAGTGGAACCCTAGGAAACCTCATTGCTGAAGATGCAGGAACATGCACCGAAGTGCAGCCTAAACACCGCCGTGCAGAACAATGGCAAGGTAGAGTAAAAGGCACCCAACTGCTCCCCGAAAAATAAGGATATAGGACCAGACCTCGCAGAAGCGAAGAGAGGACCAGGCAGCTACGGGTACGATAAGAGGACCCGCCTGATGCACCTGGGGCAGGAGGCAGCTTCATTTTGAAGCGTGTTGAAATACACTGAAAAGAGATCGAACAAGGAAAAAAACCCTTGAAGAGGAGAATGAGGCACACACACAAGGCTCAAGCAAGGCAAGACCTGTGGCGCGTAGGAGACAGTGCCAGAAGGCATAACAATATAAAATGTCCAACGGTAAGCAAATAGCATCAGTAGGCATAGGAAGCCCAAGGGGACTTCCACGCCTGCCTGGCGCAGAGCGGAGCTACACATTAGCATACAGGTACCCCACCTGGAGTATATCACACCCCCAGGAAAAACAGGGGAACACCTCTTAGGGTAAACCATAGCCAGAGGACAGAACAGAACAACCTGTGGAACACCGCCACAGTAGGCTTACTGCCAGCGCAAAAACACATAGTCCAACAGGCTGATGTTAAATGAAAGGGTAACCACCCCAGGATATGACAACGTGAGACCCGCCAAGTACAGACCTATTGGGGAGGGCGAAAGCCCACAAGGAGATGCCGAACTGCTTAATCAGCGTGGGCATCAAACAAAAGGACCCCATCAAAGGGCAGGTCAATAATGCGTTACCGGATATTCTCCTTGAAGACACGATCCCGTAAGCAAACATGGCATCGTAGTGCAACCGAACCAGCTATGTCTCGGCCTAAGGAATACGAGGTATCCAGGGCCGAGCGAATTTTACATTCTGTCATATCATGGCCGTCATGGATAAGACGGAGGAGGTCAACACGAGCACCCTCAGATGTGGAAGATAGAAGAGACTCGGCAGAGCCCCAAAGGGCAGAAGTAGCCCGAGCCAAGACACACACTGTATTGAGTGATGGAAGTGCTGCGCTAGTGGAGGCAAAAATATTACGACTCCAGCCATCTGGACTCCCGGGAGGGAGGAGGCAACAGCTGAGGCAAGGAAGGAAAAGCAGCTTGCAGAACCAACCCCTGAACGTCTGGATGAACAAATAGGCAAACTGGATCGTTTGGAGCAGGGCGGTGGCAGTGCATGATAGAACGAGCCACCAGATCACCCGATGCTGGCCGAGCCCAGGTGCCCAGAAGGGAATCATAAAGAGAAGCTTCAAAAGGCAGAAGCGGCTCTACATTCCCCGAACCGTGGTGGAGGACATGCAACAGAGGGTCAACAGGCAGAGGGACCGAAGGGGGCTGCATACTCAGAATGCAGGCGGCCATGGAAACAACTCTTAGAAATGCCGCACCAGCCTCGGTAGCCCTCCGAGGAGGGGACAATAACTCATCTGTGGGTGAGGGCTGTAAACTGAGCCTCCCACCCCGAAGAGGGTTTCCTTTGAACAGAAGATGAGACCAATGTCCAAATGAAGGAAGCCTCATGGACGAATGAGGGTCCTGATGGGGGTCCTGAGGAGGCGAAGAATCCGCTGGACCCACACATTCCGGGGGGGCGGGGGGGAGAGGCAATGACGGACCCGGCGTTGCCTGACATTGGGGTGAAGCCGTACTCCCCCCGGAAGCTACCGGAGAGGAGTCAACGGCGTCGAGGCGGTGCTAGGATGTCCTCGGTCGGCGCCAACTCTGCCTCGTCCGGCGCCGGCTTGACCTCAACCACAATAGGCTCCGAAGAAGGGAACAGTGCCGGAGCCGGGGAGGCAAGTTTACGACGCCAGACTGGCGCCGACCCCGCCTCGAGCACAACAGGCTCCGACTCTGAAGTAACGGACGGAGCCAGAGCCGGGGAGGCAAGCCTTCGGCGCCAAAGTGGTGCCGGCTCAGCCTCCGAAAAGGCTGCCACCTGTCCGGAAGGTCGAAGTGTGCTTGGAGCCAAGCTACGAGCACCAGCAACCACCTGCGAAAGCACAGGGAGCCCCACTGGACTATGCGGCGTGGTAGAGGTGATATCGGTCGAAGAGGGGGACCCAACCGGGCCGCGCCCTGACGCCGCCATATTTCCATCATCCCTAGAGGCAAGGGGCTTAATCAGCACCGGGGCAAACCCACCGGCGAGCCCACCGGAGACCCCGCACGCAGCGGAGGGTCCGAGGACGACCCAGGGAGAGGAGGGGACCCAAGGGAGGCCTGCAAGGCCGCGGCATAGGCTGCCATCTGGGTCCGAGTCGCCCCCACGCCCGGGAAAGGCGGATAGTGGAGGGACGTCTCCCGAGGCGCACGTCCGGAGAGATCCGGGAACTAGTGCCCCCGACAACAGAAGGAAGGGAGGGAGGTCGAGGACCTCGGTGACATGTGCCGGGACTTACCAGGAAAGGGCGAGCGATGCACATGAGAACCAGATGGCGACCGATGCCACAAGCGGAACCCACTGCCTCCGGGACCTGTCGCTGAAGAGGAGGCCAGGGGCCATGACGACTCCGACTGGGACAGGCGAGCCGGAAGTAACTTCATCCGGCACTCCCGCAGGGACTTCGGCTTGAGCTGTTGGCAGGCGTCGCAATCCGTCGAGTCATGGTGTTTGCCCAGACACCACATGCAGATAAGGTGTGGGTCCGTCGCAGACATGTGCAGCGAACAGGAGGTACACGTTTTAAAGCCCGAAGGCATCGCACACTGTTCCAGATGTGAAGGCATCAAAAGGGGCCTGAAAACAGGCCAGAGGAACCGATTACTCCGGATCCGCGTTGCACATAAAAAGATGGAAACTGACATCAGTGCGCCGGGAGGGACTTATATGACCTCGCTGATGTCACGTCTGTGGACGACGTCAGGGCGGGGTCGTGTGGCGCCGTCCCACGGCATGCAGAGGTGCTGCTGCAAAAAAATTCTGGATCCAGTCTGACTCCTGGGGATAATTCCAAGTTAAGGAATCTGCGGCTAGATGTCTCTATCAGATACATGCATTAACGTGGAGATTTTTGGAGTTAATGCATAAGCTGAAGACACCAAAAAGAAGCCCACAAGACACATTCTGCGCCGGCGCTGTGGCAAAGACGGTATCATGATATGGACCCGGGGAGGTGCACAGTCTTGATTTCACCTCATGCCCCGTTCATAACACCCTACACTCCTGGCTCCTTTATCCCACTTTGCTGGTACTTTTTCATATCTGCTTTCTCCTGTTGACACCGTTTTTCCGTCTAACTATTCCTCTTTCTTTTACCATTTTCTGCATCAAAGTCTGATGATGGAACAATAATTTCTGGTCCCCGCCCCCCAAAAAAAGAGTGCTGGGTGGTACCCACCTGTGACCACAGATTTAAATTAAGGACTGGAGGCGAGTCCTGTGGAGCACCGCCCAGCGGTTTCCTTGCGAGTCTGCAGACACTTTTGTCTGCCTGTGCAATGCCAGCGCATATTTTTTGGCAAAATGTTTTGCAGCACTATTGGACAATCCACCAGCATATGTACACACAAACCCTAAGGGACAGCACTGCCCTAAATGGATAACATGTTCCCAACGTGTGTTCAAAATGCAGATGTATTTAACTGATTTATATAGTGCAACTGTACCAAAACAACATTAGCACACTTTACGTAAGAATAAGTAGATTTGCTCAATATAAGGTACACATACAGAACTGGCAAGAGTAGACTGGGGGGGGGGGGTGGAGAGAGGGTTTAAAAAGAGAACATTAAAAAGGGAGACTGAAGGCTAAAGGGGGTCGAATGGACTAATAAAATGGTTGAAAAAATAGCAATGCAGTGATTAGTTCAATTGACTTTTTCCTAGATTTTGGAACCTAAAACTGAAGGCCCAAGCCAATACTAGTTTTAGCACATTCAAATATCGAATTGCCAGGCTTCCCTTTAAAGACCCACTCATAACTGTGCGTAGCTGGACATGGCCAATGGAGAAAATGTCTTTGTTTGCTCTTTGGGGTTAAGTCCGTTGTAAGTTCTCTTTAGGGCCCACTTAGTTCTCCCTTATTTTAGCCTAACTGCACATTGTAGGTCTCTTTACTTTGCACATGTTACACACAGCAGGTTTGTTTTTGTGCCACAATATTATTTTAGAAACATGATGCACATGTTTTTATTATTCAGTTCTCCTTTCTGGGACTCATTCTGAACATTTCGTACAAGGTCAAAAAACACAGTGCCCTCTTTTTTCTGTGATTGGTTAGCAACATAGCTTGGCATTTAGAGACAACACAGAGGAACAGCTGGGGTTTTCAAGTGAAGCACCTCTTATCATATACACAGATACTTGCCTTTTGAAAACAGAGGAGGATTCTTGCAGAGGGGAAAGATCCTGTGACAGACGCGCCAGTGCTGCGTAACTTGAGATGCAGACCACCTAACTACAAATGCCAGGTATGGGACCCGGTTCTAATCCCCGAGAGATCACGGATATATCACTGTGCTCACGTAGTGAAGACAGACTTCTGCAGATATATCATTTGCCATGGTAGGGCATTTCATTGTATACAGTTTACTCGGAATGCTGATGACTCTGCTCAGTTGTATAGGTTTTCTAATTGCAGCACAGTTGCTTCATGATAGTTTCAATAAATATTGTAAACTTTCCTTGTGTCTTCTTTTGTTTATTATGGACCTGCATGAGTGAGAAAACTAAAGATGACTATCTGTTTCCACGGTTCTCCTGGGGACTATAGTTGTTTTATGGGGTGCCAATTTTCCTATTACTCTGGGAAGGTTAGGAAGGCCTGTAAGGCACTATGAGGTAGTTGGATTTGAGTCCATAGGTCCCTACATTCTGACGTCCTGAGGCTCCAGGCATAGTTCTGTTTCCACACAAAATCCCTGCAACATGGTGCCACCAACGTTTGGTCTGGTACTTATTACACAGGTCTCCTGAGTAGTGCTTAAGCATGTCCATGATGGACCTTATACCTACCACCAGAGACGGCCATGGTGTGGGGGATTAACCCCCCCCCCCACCAGTGTTAGGAGACATCAAATTCTGTGGTTTTTCAAGCTTGACATTTTGAAATGATAACCCATCTTCAGGTTTACACTTTGTTTCCATTTCCGCATTACTTATGGCTGCGCCAGCACCAATTGCTATTGCGGTTAGATGCAGACCTGCTGTACATGCACACGTAACATACCATGGACTTACTAATGTAGGTGGTGACTTTCTTTTCGTGGTTGAAGTCCACGATGGCTACAGCTTCTAAGTCTTTTATTCTTGGGTCAATTTTCTAGCTGTGGATGCTAATGTCAACACATTTCATGAATATACAATTGTTGCACACCCAACACAATACATGGCATATGTGCTACTAGAAATAACACCATCACATTGCAAACATCATACTTAGTTCTGCGGCGCCCTTCCACATGTACTTGCACCAGTACACATGGGTCCCCTTAATAATGATGGGGCGACCTAGCCAGCATTAGCTGGATACACAATATACCCTGAAATTGCAAATCTTAACGCTCTGTAGCTACAACAATTATATACTGGTCTAGTTAGACTATATGGATGCTTGACACAATACGTTTTGAGCACCTTGTTGGCTGTGCCAACAAGGCCGGGCCTGCCAGGGCAAGCCCAGTTACTTGCAGTGCCAACCATAAGTCCTGCAATTGTTCATTCAGTTATGGGCAAAATTTTCACTAATAGTTAGGAAATTCTATTTTGGATCGCCCAAACAAATCAACCAAATTGAAGCTGCGTTTCCCCTTACGGGACAATAAGAAAAGCAGATGATATTTACTATGTGCTTAACCCATGGAATGGTTCCTGCAACAGGTGACTAACACTTGGGCCACAGTCTTTGCTGCTACACCATTAGTCATGGCACTAAGTTCATGTCAGTCTTGCAGGACGTGTTAAAACAAATGCAGAATGAGCACAGGGCAGCTGCTGCCTTGGATTTGGGGATGAAACTAATGGGTAATTTTCCCGTGGTGACCACAATTATTCTGTCTAACATTAAAGGCGAAGCGGCATCTCTGGCTATATGCCAGAGGTTCACAGTGGTCGCACAAACCAACTGTGAACTTGAGCTACCTATAATTATTGCTGATGTGTATACATTCGTAGGATGCATTAATTTGTGAACCACACCTACTAAACCACCCTTTACCAAACCTAGTACTTACAAGGAAGCCAAGAAGTTAAAAAAACATGGGATAAATCTAAACAAACACAGAAAGGTAAACCTCACGGAGGTTCTCCACCCCCGGAGCCCTCGGAGAAGTGCTACTATTTTCGTGATTGCACTAAAATCAAGGCTTCAGACAGGTGTGAGATGTCTGATACATGTTCTCCTCGTTCCTTGCAGGACTCATCTGAAAAGCCGTACGAGAGAGGAGAACAATCTGAACACAGACAAGAAGAGTATGTGAAGCCGAAAAAAGACTCAACGCTCGTCTGACGTGAAGATAAAGAAGGAGGAAAAATCTCCTCCATTTAAACCCAAATTTCAGACAAAGAGTGTTTGTGACATATTTCGTTATAGCCACAACTTTGAGAACCCTCCTCCAGAACAGGAGTTGGGCAGTGCCTCAACAGTGCAGCAGAAGTCACTATAGTACGCCGGATTCTCGAGGAGTTTCTGGTAGCGAGAGCAACTGATAACTTCCTTACAGTTCAAACAGCAGATAGGTGCGAGGCCCTCCAGATAGGTTATATGACTTGGATATACAAATTGCGGGTGATATCCAGCGCACCATTAAACTGCAATCATATCGGCTGGGAAAAGGACTCTCCTTATCATATAATACCCATATAGTCCAGCCCGCAAGTGCAACCAGAACCAATTAAAAGGGATGCTAAAGCACCTGTTAGAGGAATACTTTCCCAATTGCAGTACCAGGGAGTAACTGAACCCTGTGTGTCTCAGATGAATAATTCTCTTTTTCCTGTATTGAAACCAGATCATTCATATTGCATAGTCTTAGACTACAGACATTTAAACAGTCATACATGCACTTTTGCAATACAAAATACACATAGTACGGAACTCATTAATAATATCGTTCATAAAAAATACAAAACAACCTTGGGTATTTCCAATGGTGTTTACAGCCAAAATTTAGCACCTGAAACCAAAGAATGGAAAGCCTTCTGGGCCCTTGGCTTTCAGCGTCTCATTGCACAACTTGCAGTGTGGTATAAGAACAATGCAGGACTGTTTGCTGCCCGCATAGTGGCAATTTTACATGATACTGAGCCTGACTTATTGTCCTATGTAGATGACATCTACCTGACGAACTAGGAGTTAAACCCTCACTTGGCCACAGTGGATCACATAGTTTTAGGATTAGCTGCATATGGCTAGAAGTTCAAAATCTCATATCGCATTTCTAAGTGCCCTTTTTTTGAGATATGAAATTGCACGAAGGTAATATTCTTGCCCCTCACTTTTTGAAGAAGTGTGTACAATCTCAACCGACAAATACTTTAAAGAAACTACAATCCATATTAAGATTCCTTAATTTTGACAGAACTTAATTTCCTGACTATACGAAATACATAAAATCTCTCTATGAATTAATACACCCTAATTTTTCCACTTCATGTTAGACATCAGAACACAGACACTGTCAGGTCTTTTCAATCTGACTTACTTGCAACAGGTCACTTACATACATGTGTAAGTATTGCAAACCTAGTCATCCGTGTTTTACTGGGTATAACTGGATTTACCTTTATCACTTTTAACGAAGGTGCCAATAGCATATAAATCACATTTATATTCCAATGCGGACATGTGTTTTGCCTTCACTGAAAATATACGGACTGTGGTGAGGATGGCTATTCTTAAAGATTGGCCATCTGCACAATGGAAACGCATTACTGTTGTTACTCCCATGCCAGCCTTAGAGGCTGTCACAAAGGCTAGTTAATGCTAAAGCCCTCCATTCCAGATGGATACAGTGAGCAACATCCTTAACAGCTGTTGATGTAGACTTCTTTCTTGACCTGTCTTTACAGACACAAGATATTTCGACAATATGAGCATGTCTATCCCATGCCGAGCAGTTTTACCTCTTGAACAATAAAAATATATTTATACTAGTGGTTCAGATCAGCCTGCTATAAGCTCTAAACAACGATTTTCAGTGGTGTGCACCACTGCTGTTGGTGCAATATTGGACAGCAAAATCCAACCACAAAAAACTTGCACCTAGTTTTTAGGGGACTGCACTGCGCAGTTGGCTGAAATAAAAACTTTGGTTCTTGCACTAGAACATACGGATCACAAACTCCCCACACTTAGTGTGTGATTCATATTACTGTGTACAGTCCTTTAATGATAATTTACATTATTGTGGTCAGAATGGATTCAAAGATTCTAAAGGCAACACAATCAAGCATAAAACGATTTGGGTTAAAGTGGCAGGCCTCAAAGATAGGTTGCCATAGGCTCATGTTAGACATACATTGAGTCATCAGCGTGTGGGAGCACATGTTGAAGGGAATTTTGTGGCTGATGAAACTGCCAAATCTGCAGTTACGATTGCCATTGTTGCTGCAATTAATTGTTCTAAAACAAAAATATAGTCTAATATTTTAGCTGCCATTATGCTAATAAAGACGGTACCCCTTTACATAAGGGTTTTTCTTCTAAATATACATACCACTTAAGTGAACAAAACATTCCTTTTGTATCTATTCCAGGAGTTAGTGATCAATGGATTCCCAACCAAGACCGCAGACTAGTTTTAGTGACAGCTGCACATGAAGGTGTTGCTTCTGCACATGCTGGTGTGGCGACCACAAGAGTTTTGCTGCTATAGCAACGTTATGGGTGACACGGCTTATATCAACAGGCCAAAAAAGATGTCCTTTGTTGCGACATTTGTCAACAAATCAAAGCTTCCACCGTGGCTCGTCCAGCGCAGACACACCTATTAACTTATAACAAACCTTTTGGCTGCAATTATTTGGACCACTGTGCTCCTCTTATTTTAGATACAGCGTTTAAATTCATCCTAGTTGCAGCTGATTCTTGCTCCAGGTTCCTCTTGGTTTGACCACAGCATTTGGCTGACGCTCGTACTGTTATTAAAGACATGAAAGTCTTTATCAAACACATGCATGCAGTATATTCCACTGTGACCAGGGTCCGGTTTTCGCTTCCAAACCTTACTAGGATACTAAGGCTTTGCTGGATGTACTGGCCAGACGGCAATTCTGTTGTCGATAGGTTGAACCGTGACTTAAAGCAGTCCTTAACAGCTAGAGTATTAGGCACAGGACGTAGTTGGATTCATCATCTAGATGAGGTACAACAAGCACTTAATAATCTCTCTAAAAGATCTCTGTGTGGCCGGACCCCATACAAGGTCCTCTTTGGCACCAGAGTGTATGTTTCAGACCTTGAAGGTCCAGACATTGTGGCGACAGCCACGCCCTTTGATGTAAATGATTGTTGTGCTGTCTTACAGAATATACAAAACTTCTGTGAAACCCAGTCCAACGAGCAGTGAAAGAAGCCGGCCTCTGCAAGAATCAAGGAGAACCCAGAACCTTCCAGCTGGATTCTACAAGTTGGGGATCTCGTGTGAGAGAAGGTGGTGGTTAAGGAGTTTGGTACATCATAACGAGCATCGGTGCCAGTCGTTGGCATTCAAAGTATAAGAACTCAAATCTTGCCACTTCTTCCTGGTTCTAAAGACAATCGCTTTGTCTCCATTGATAACATCAAGATACATCATGTGGCAGATTCCGAACAGTAGGCCACAAGGAGTCCTTGGTAGTTCTCTAACTCCTCTCAGAACCATACAGGAAATTCCTATACAGCTTGTGAGCACCACTGAAGCAGTTTCTCCCCACCTGGGGGGGGGGGGGGGGTGTAGAATGCACTACAGTTACTTCCTGCATCCGCTACAACTACCAGCAACATGACTGAAGTGAGTACTGCTCCTACTACTGCATCTTCTGCAGTTGGTGTCGTTTATACAGATCCTTTAACTCACACTATGTGTAAGATAGCTTATTTAGAAAATTATATGTATAGAGGTGGGCATATCCTTTATATGGACGAAAACCAGTCCAGAGTCGATAGAAGATGTGTGCTGCATTCACGCAGATCGGCAAATGATGCGACTTGGATCTAGGTAGAGTCAATATATTAAACAGATCCATTAGGACTTCTGACCTACAGAACTGAAGTACAATTGAAATGTATGGTTGGTCTAGAATATTTTCCTAAATGGTTATACACTTGTTTTACACATATGATTGAGCAGAGTGACTAGAGTTTGGTCCTGACGAATGCCCCTGAACATTGGTTTGTCAACTAGGGCAGAAACATGTTGACCTACAGGGTAACATCCATAACCCTGTTTCACGTTGCTATTTTAGTTTCCCCAATAGGAAGTGAATATTAAACTTGGTTATTCCTATTGAGAGAATTTGAGATTTCTGCATGTTTCTTTTCTGTTTTGTTCTTTCTGCACTCTGCCCCTCACTGACGCTCACTGAGGTTAATATAACAAACGTGCTTATCTTGTAGAACACTCCCGCTCCTTCCCGGTTGGGAAGTTGTAGCCCACATTGGGTACCTTGCGGTCCCTCTGTGTTTGGAGGAACCCTATGATGAAGCATGTCACCCTTGGGTGAGTGAGGGTTTTCGTTCATATAAAGGATATGCCCACCTCTATACATATACTTTTCTAAATAAGCTATCCTACACATAGTGTGAGTTAAATATCAGTGGATAAGTGTAGGGGAGCTGCAAATTTGTAGATTTACAGACGTCCTTTTTGACCCTTGTTGTGTAATACACGTTTATACAGATCCACCACTTTTGGGTTTTTCCAGTCCAATCAACATACCTATGGCACCAGTTTTTCGGCAAATTGCTTCTAGATATTAGGTGGGTCGAGATTATTTTTCTTCGGATTCTTTTGATGTTTCCTCCATTTTAGACACTCCTCCTGCACGGATCTGTTTTTTCTTCTTATGGCTTATCTGGTTCCACCTTGGATATATTTTTGACTAACACTTTCCTTGGTTTTTCTATTCTTGCTGATTAATGTCCATTACCTACCAGAACGTTCTGCTACAGAACTGGTCGAAGAGGTGTTTACTCCTTACTCATCTTCACATAAGCTAAAAAGAGACTTGTCCTTCATGAACATTTTAACTGTTTCAGTAACTGATGGAATTGTTTGGGATAAAGTTCCTTACAATGTATTTGTGTGCTGAAACTGTAAACTCCATGCTCTAGGCGATGGAATACTACACTGTTTTTGAACCAGAGGATCTGTACTTAAATGCTAATTAGGGTGAAATGATCTGTTACAATCAATATGGACATCACTATTTATATCGAGCTAATGTTCAAGGCACACTTTTTAACTACACACAATGGGAATACTGTCCCATTCCTTCACAACGGAGCTCAAAAACATATAGGGATAAACTCACATACTTTCCTGGATATGACGCATCTGACCCGAAGTCATGTTATATTAAACTTGTCCTTACAACATACAACAATTATATGCTTACACAAAATAAGCTAATATTTACAGACGCATGTGTTACTAAATTAGCTGAACAAGGCCATGATTATTGGAAGGATACCACTGACATGAAATCAAATTGTGGTACCAAACCTTAGCAAGTTCAAGAGACGGAAGGAATATGTTACTTACCTAGTAAGCATCTATTCGTAGAGTGTAGTGCCGTAGATTCATATAGTTAGCATTATCTTGCCTTCTAGTGTTGTGCACAGACAATTACAAGTTGTTTTTCTTAGAAGAAGTCTTTCGAGTCACGAGGTATAGTGAACCCTCCTACGGTGTGAATTGCGCATGTTCCTCAGCTCCTTTGTTAGATTGTTTTTGACTCATTAGGTGAGCGTTAGAAAGATAGGAGCAATAAAGTGACAGAATAAAAAAATATGCATATAAAATCTTAAGTGTGTTAAAAATACTTTAAATATTTAGAAGTAATTCAACAAAATGCTTCCAGGGAGGTGGGTGGGTGCATATGAATCTACGGCACTACACACTACGAATAGATGCTTACTGGGCAAGTAACATATTCCATTCGTAACATGTGTTGGCCCTAGATACATATGCTTAGCATTGACTGTAAAGCAGTTCTCCCCTTGCTGCGGCTAGCAACTGGTTGAATCACTTTTTTTAAATAAAGTTTTTAGTACAGCTTGACCCACTCTTGCTTGTTGATTAGTGAGTACATCAACACAATAGTGCTTAGTGAATTTATGTGGGTTATTCCATACAGCTGCTTTGCAAATATCTTCTATAGGAATATTTCCTAAAAATGCCATATTGGCTCCTTGTTTTCTTGTGGAATGAGCCATTGGTGTTCCTGTAAGCACCCTCTTGGCCTTTTGATAGCAATTGTGAATTCATCCGACTATCCATCTAGCAATTCCTGCTTTGGATATTGGTGCTCCTTTATGTGGTTTGTTAAAAGCAACAAACATTTGTTGTGTTTTCCTAAACAATTTGTTCTGTCAATATAGAACATAATGGCCCTTCTAACATCAAATGTATAAACAGCCCTTTTTGCTACTGTGTCAGGGTTTGGAAAAAACACTGGTACCTCTATGGTTCGGCGTGTATGAAAAGCTGACACCACTTGGGCAAAAATTTGGGATTGGTTTTTAGTACTACCTTATTCTCATAAACCTTAACCCCTTTGCTGCAGGGGTAATTCCCCCACGGTGCGGAGGGGCGACCACGGCGCCGCAGTGCTCGTGACGAGCCTAGCTCGTCATGACTCCGCCAACTCATTAATTCGCCCGCACAGGCGGGGAAACAATCGTGCATGGGCGGAACGATGCCGTTATGACGGGCCCAGCTCGTCATGAGCACAGCTCCACTGTGACTCATGACGAGCTGGGCTCATCATGAGCACCGAAGGAGGTAAAGAACGGTTCTTGCAAGGTGAGTACTTGCAATTCAATTATTCTTCTGAGAGCTGTTACTGCTGCTGGAAAAGCCACTTTCCAAGTTAACATGAATGAAGTGGTTTAAATGGCGGTCCCATAAGCCTGGTAAGTACAATATTCAAGTTCCAGTTTGGGGGCGGTGGAGTGGAAGGTGGTATAACTCTTTTTAGTCCTTCCAATTAATGCTTTAATGGCTGGTATTTTAAATATAGACACATGTTGTCCATTTTGCATAAAGGGTGCCAGTGCTGCTAATTGTAGCCTACTAGAATTGTAAGCAAGCCCTGTTACCTGCAGATTAAAAAGATAGCCTATAATATATTGTACAGTAGGTGCTAAAGGCTGTATTTGTTTAACTGTACAAAACAAATCAAAAAGCGTTTCCATTTAGTTGCATAACACGCTCTAGTTGTAGGCCTATGAGCTTGTATAGGATATCCATAGATTCTTGCGGTAGCTTTAAATGTCTGAATTCCAAGACTTCAGGTGCCAAATTGCTTGATTGAGCTGTTTGGGATTGGGGTGTATGATCTTCCCTTGATCTTGAGTTGATAGGTGTGGCCAAAGAGGTAGTTTCTCATATGGCACTAGAGAACTGCCACAGGGCTGTGAACCATGGCTGCCGAGGCCACATTGAGGCTATTAGGATTAGCATCAGAGAGGTTTTTGTTAACTTCTGAACTAAATATGGAATGAGTGGGAGAGGAGGGAAAGCGTAAGCAAATACTCCTGACCAATTCATCTACAGGGCATTGCCCATGGATAGCGGGTGAGAGAACCTGGATGCGAAGTTTTGACATTTGGCGTTGAGATGAGTGGCAAATAGGTCCATTTCCAGTGTCCCCCACCTTACGAAGTAAGAGTGACGTAGTGTCTGATTGATTTCCCTCTCATTCACCTGTTGATGTGTTCCGCTGAGCATATCTACAAAGTCATTGTCCATCAAGGTAGGTATTCTGCTAGGAGGTGGATTTTGTGGCAAATTGCTTTGTGCCAGATTCTCTCGGAGAGGAGAGCTAGCTGTGATGTATGCGTCGCGCATGTTTTTGAACATAATGCATTGCAGTCATATTGTCTGTTCCTATGACCTCTATTCTGTTGTACAAGTGAATGCGAAAAGCTTTGAGGGCTAGCTGAATTGCTATTAACTCCAGATGGTTGATATGCAGTGTGTTTGAGCTACGGTCCATAGATTATGAACTGTGAGATCTTTCATATGTGCCCTCCATCTCTGAAGGGATGGGTCTGTAGTAATGGTGATTTGCGGAATTGGGGCTTTGAAGGGCTGGCCCTGAAACAAGTTGTTGTTTCACCACTGCAGAAAGCGATGAGCTGCTGGCCCCACCAACACTAGATTTTGTAGACACCCCCCCTCATTCGCTTGAGACCATTGCGATTGCAGAGTACGTTAAAAGGGACGCATATGTAGACAAGCGTGTGGTACTATGGCTATGCATGGCCATCATCCCTCATAGCCCCATCACATTTTTTACTGCTGTGACGTGAGCTTGTGGCTGAAATAGAGGTAACGTTTGAAAGAATATTGTTACTCTTTCTGCACTGGGATATGCTTTGGCTGTGAATGAGTTGAGAGTCGCACCTAGAAAAGGCTGAATTTGGCTGGGTTGCTAATGAGACCTTTGTATATTAAGTGTAAACCCAAGTTTGTGTAAAATGTTTATTACTTGTTGAGTATGCTGAAGGCACTGATCGAGTGTTGGACTTTTGAGAAGTCAAACGTCTAGATATGGGAAACCATGTATTCCTTCTCTTCGGAGATGAGCTGCCACTACTGCATGACATTTTGTGAAAATCCTTGGAGCTGTTGTGACCCCGAATGGTAGTACTTTGAATTAATAATGTTGACCATTTAGCTGAAATGTAGGTAACGTCTATGTGCTGGGTGAATGAGGATATGAAAATATACATCCTGGAGGTCTAATGCTGTCATGAAATCCCCTTGCTGTAAAAATGGTATTACTTCTTTTAGTGTAACCATGTGAATGTGTTCCGAGGAAAGGTACCCGTTTAGTGGCCTTAGGTCAAGAATAGGTCCTAATGTTTTGTCCTTTTTTGGGGGATGAAAAAATAAAGGGAGTATACTGTGTGTCCCTGATGTTGTAATGGTACCATTTCTATTGCTCCTTTTTGAAGGAGAGATAGAACCTCTTCCTGTAAGAGTGTAAGGTGTTTCTTTTGCATTTTTGTGGTTTGGGTGGAATTGTGGGTGGGTCTAAACAATACCCATCTTTTATTGTAGATAACAGCCATTGGTCTGTGGCGATTTGTTTCCAATGTTGATAAAAAAAAGTTTTGATCTTTCCCCCACTGGTGTTGTATGTTTTGGAGGGAGGTGTAGGTTGTCACGGTTTTGGAGGGGGAGGGGTTCTGGCAGTGTTTGCATGGCCTTTACCTCTGTTTCTATCATTTATTTTGTAGAAAGTTCCCCTATTAAATTGGCTTTGAGAGGAACCCTGCTGTTTGTTGGTAATATTTGAGTTAGAGGAGAAAGTTCCTCTGTTTGTACCTCTGTATTTACCCCTACGAAAGGAACCCTGTACTGATATGTTTGTAGGGCCCCATTGCATTAGCCGTTTGTGTCTTTTGAAAGTTTTTCCATCATTTCATCAACTTGTGGAATACATATATTCTAGCCATCAAACGGTAAAAATTAAGCAGATTTTGCAATACTTCCGGCTTAAACCCAAATACTATTAGCCATGCATGTCTTCTAATGAAGTATACTAGTATTAATTTCGCTTGCACTGGTGCCTGCAGAATCTAATGCACATTGTATAGTGGCATTGGATCTTTATTTGCCTTCTTCCACTAACTGTGTTGAATGTTCTTGGTATTGGCTAGGAAGAAATTGCAATTGTTCCTGCATCTCATTCCATGTAGCCTGATTATTTCGGGAGAGTAGCTCCACAGAATTAGCAATACGCATAAGGTTGAGGCTTGTGCTGCTATCCTTTCACCTGCGGCATTGTATTTTCTACTCTCCTCATCTGTAGTAGGGGCGTCTCCTGTGTCTTGAGAATTGGCTTTTTTTCCTGACAGTGTGGACCAACAGTGAATCTGGTGTCACAGGTCCTTTAAATACTGTGGACATAGCATATATTTGTTTTCAATACTCAATGTGATTGCAATAGATTTAACAGGTTGTTTAAATATCTCCTGTGTGGATGCTCATATACCTTTAAGCATAGGTAGTGTTTGCATTACTGTGTGTGACCTAGCAATGATGTCATGATAAGCTGATGTATCATCTGGTTGGGAGGACTTGGATGGATAAATACTTGGATCCATATCTAATGGATCAGCATCATACATATCCCATGGATCAGTGGATGTATTGGGCTCACCCTGTCGATCCATAAAGTAAGGGATATTATCCTCCTGATTTTGATGTTCACTGTGAGGTGACTGATTTGGTGATTGATCTGGTGGAAATTGTTCTGGAAAGTACACTTGTTCTTTCGTTGAAGGTATAAAAGGAGAAGTTGGAATAGGAGGTGATGGTATGGAAAGTACACGTGTTCTTTTGTTGAAGATATAAAAGGAGAAGTTGGAATAGGAGGGGGTGGTAAAGGAAGAGAGGTAGGGGGAGGAGGAGAAGGAGGAAAATAAATAGGGTGTGTGCCTCTGTCCTGTTTCTTTTAGGATGGGTTTGTTGAGGTCCAGCAATGTCCTCTTCAAAAGATTTCATCCTCTTCTGTAGTGTTAGAGAAGCAGGTGATAGTGTTTTTGTGCCCACCTTCCCAGTATGAGAGTTTATGAATAAGCTCTTTTGTCCTTTATCTAGCTTGTCCTGCAAGCATTCAAGAAAAGGCTCTATTTGTTTTTTCTGTGGCTCTGAGGTACTATTTGTTGATTTCAACGCCGAAGATGTGGTCTTTGAAGAGCCCTCCTTATTTGTGGTTTTCTGCGTCTTTGTATGGGGTGCCGACTGCTTGTGTGTAGTTTTGGACACCAAAGCTTTTGAGGCTGAACTATGTCTCGGCTCTGAGATGGTTTTCGGGTTCTCAGGTGTGTTGTTTCGGCTCCGAGATCTTTTTCAGATCCAAGGAATGCTTATTTGTATCCGAATCCTTATTTGACTTCGGTTGTTAAGCTTGTTCCAGTGTGGTGCCGAAACAAAATTTTAATGCTTTGAATTTTTTGATGCTTGTTAAAGGCTTTCGAGGCATAGTGGACTTTAGTTTGTGTGCCTGTTGATGGAGACCTCCATGGCCCAAAGGCATTGGGGCTTCAAAAGCCAGTGTGGGTGTTTTGGTAGGATTTTGGGCGGCTTTCGCCAAAGTACTCACGGGCCCTTGTATGGAGTCAGGTTCGGAGTCCTACCTGCCTTCACTGCTAGCCAGCTGTATCTGTACATCTGTTGACGCTGTCTGTGCTTCAGATTCTTTTGACTGGTATATGGCGACTGATCCACGAAGATATTCGGAGCATCTTCTATGTGTTGCTGCACGCTTGTGTGGGCCCAATGACTCTCTCCGTTGCTGAAGCGTCTTTTTCGATTTGAACACTAAGCTTTGACCCACAGGATGTTTTCATGTTCCGGAGTTAAACATAATTACATCCTTTATGTAAGTCCTGTCAGGAATACTTAGCCTGGCAGTTAGGACAAAAGCTGAAGGGTGTATTTTTGATCCCTCATGGATGTATTCCTGTAGAATGGAGGCGAAGTCTAGTAACGGCGGGCCCAAGCCCGGGCGGGCACCGTGAATACAGAGATATCACCAGTTCCTGTCTTCCGGATCTGCGATTTATCAGTTTCAAAGAGAATATCGAAAGCCAAAAAAAGGTCTTGTGTAGATTGAAGCTTCGGTCCCAGAGCTGCAATATCGATGTCAGAACCCAATGGCGGAAAAAAACAATCTAACAAAGGAGCAGAGGAACATGCGCAATGCACACCAGAGAAGGGGTCACTATACCTCGTGACTAGAAGACTTTGTCGAAAAAAAAAACAACTTGTAAATGTCAAAGCCGAATACTAGATGGCAGGATAATGCTAAGCATATGTATCTACGGCCATCACATGATACGAATACCTTGTTCCCAGCCTGTTTAATTACAACACAAATGATTTTTTTGAATGACACCGTTCAGCAGACCACGTGACTAGGATTAACTAAAATTAAAGACATGAATGCATCAAACATTCCTTCAATTGCCTGATTTGAAAGTAGGCTCTGCTTTAATGGTTACCCCCACTTTTTGCTGGTGTCAGTATGTTTTTTTGACTAGTCTGACTTGGATCCTGCTAATCAGGACCCCAGTCACTGTGTGTCCTCTCTAAATGTGTCATGGCAAGTACTTCTGTACCTCCACAATTGGCTACTGGTGTACCCCTATAAGTCCCTAGTATACGGTACCGAGGTACCCAGGGGATAGGTACACCAGGGGTCTCCCATGGGCTGCAGCATGTATTATGCCACCCATGACAGATCACTCAAACTGTGAATACAGTCCTGCCGTCGCAGCCTGCGTAAGCTGGTGCTAGCACTAGTTACGACAGATCTAGGTTTTCTTATATATGAGGTCACAACACTTAAAACCGATAAGTCACCCCCTAAGGCAGGCCTTTCAATCCTGAAGGCAGGGTGCTGGGTTAGAAGTGTGAAGGTGCCCCTGCATGAGCAGAACACCCCTAAAAACCCCAGAGTCAATTCCCCAGGCTTTGTAAGTGCGGTCAGCTATTTTGATACATGTAGTGGTCATCCGTCATTACGCGATGGCTAACTATATAATTGCTGTGCGAACCTGGGCATGTTTGGTATCAAACCTGGTGGAATCATACTCCAACACCATTACTCGTGTTGGATATATGATTCCATGCACTGGGGGAAGCCCCCAGTACTTACAATAACAGTCTTCCAGGGTCTGCCAGCAAGCTAGTGTTGCTGCCGACCAAGACACGATTCTGCCCTCGAGCAGGGGAAGGTAGAACAATAGGTTTCCTGTCATGGGGAGGTGTGCCCACCTCCCAGATAGGACTTAGTGTATTGGACTGGGGTGGGGTGGGGGCGCTTGCCAGCGCCACCAGACTGCATTGAAGGGCACATTTGGTGCCCTCCTTGCATACTCCAGTTGGAATCAGTTCTGGGAGCCCTTGGCTCCCGCTCTGGTGCGAAACTAGACAAACGACATAGGAGTATCCTTCCCTCTATCCTGCCCCACCTTTGGGAGGGACCCTTTTCTTAGAGTATAAAGGACTTACCTCTGTGTGGGTCCTCAAATTCGTCAGGGGACAAGTATGAAACCATGTCACTCTTCGACCGTCTGGACACTTGGACTTCGCTGGAGTTCGCCTGGAACCGAGACTGCATCAAGGAAGACTCCTGCTGCTCCTGGTCTTGCTGTTTTGCAAGTCTTCTTCGTCTGTGTCTGTGCTTCTTCCAGGATCTTCAAAAGACCTGTGGGCCTCAAGGACACTCAAAGTAATCTCCTTTGGAGTGAAGGAGTCACTCCCCTGCATCGGCGGAACCCAGCGAAGCTGACCGGTCGGCTGCTCCTGACGTCACACGGACTTCAAAAGGCTCAACAACACAGGTGGTGGTTCTGCAACTCCCTGGAGGCCTAACCTGACCTCTCTGCAATTTTGAGGCCAGTATCCCTTGTCAGAACAGCTGGGACTGAATCCCTGTGCAGTGCATCGACTTGCCACTGCCAAGTTTTTTTGGCTCCGCAGTCCAGAGATCTTCGTGCTACAAGAAGCTTCAGCATCTCGTCCTGCAAAGATCAGCATCTTCACTGCATCCTCTGCACTGCGGGCCTTCTTCTTTGGTGAGTTGCTAGAGGTCCTCTTGCGACTCCTGTGTCTCCGGCCTGTGGGTCCTCTCGAGGGTCTTCTTCTGCTTCAGTGGGCTTCCCTGCTTAGTCGGGCCTGCTCTGACTCCCCTGCACTTGGTGAGTCCCTTGGACCTTGCAGGTCCCAACATTGCTCCTTCGTCATTTTCCACGTCTGTTGCTGCTGGCAAGGCTTGTTGGTGCTCCCGCTGGATACCGACCCCCTGGTTTTTGACTTCCGACATGGGACAGCTCATGCACAGCTCCTAGTCTTCCTCAGTGTTGCCTGGTCCTCACAGCTGCAGCAACAAGGTCACCGTCAACTCCTTTGAACCGTCTGTCATCGGTGGGCATTGCTCTTCCGTGCCTCCTGGTCACCTCCGAGTGGCATAAACTCTGTACCCTCTGCTTGCAGGTTCTTCTCTTCGAGAATCCATGCTTGGATCCATGCTTGGATCCCACCAGACTCTTGCACAGTCTTCGCCAGGGGCATCTTTACTGAAGTCCTCCCTTGTAGTCCACGGCAGTTTCCAAGGTCACTTCGCACCAGTGCACCCGGATTATCTGGCGTAGGTATCCTGGTTCCTGGGGTATCCACGGGGGAGGTAACTCTCCAACCTTCTGTCTTCCATGGGGTTTCTTCAGGGTCCACAGGGAAAGGTCATTCACAACCGCAACTTTCCCATTGACAACACAGCTGTGTTTCCACTCTGCACAACCTGCGTGGGGTTCCTGGGTAGTTATCTTGGGTGTTTTCTTGTGTCCTCAGCTCATCTGAGTCTCCTGGTCTTAGTCCCGAATTTGGTCGCAGTTCGCATTCCACTTTCTTAGTATATGGTTTGGTCTCCCCCTGGAGACCTATGTGTATTGTGCTTACTTATCTATTTGCAATTGAAGTATTGTGTGTATTTGTGTTTATATCTCCGGGTAGGAGATGTACCAATGTGTTAGTGAGTGTTGTGTAATAAATAGACATATTTTTATAACTGCGAAGTATGGTTCTTTTATCGTTTAACCTACACTACATGATTAGATCTAGTAAAACAAACTGCTTAACACTCCTTCTGGACTAAGCCTGAAGGCAGCTCTCCACAGCTACCACTTAGAGAGCTTTCTAAGGTTGTCTAAGACCATAAGGTGCTGTGGTAATCTCACAGTATCTTTGTAGCATAGGATACTGTTCTCTCAACTGGGGAAGGGAACTGAGATTTGCTTCTTGGACTCCTGCTGGATGGCTAAGCCCATCATTTCCTGGAAATGGCCGGGAAGCCTGATTATCTGTGTAATAGGTCATAAGTGGTCTTTCTTGATAAAGGGTTCTTGACCTGCTCTTCATTGCACACCATGAAGGAATCAAAGAATAGCATACAGAGGGAAGGAAAAAATAGCTGCCTGTCTGACAGGTCAGTCTAAGCTCATAGTGTGTGGCTGTCCAGCCATCTTGACAAAGCCACTGTACTAGAATCAGTGGCACTCCACTGCTTCGAACAAATGAAGCAAGACTTCACTCTCCCACTGATATTTGTGAGGACCCAGAGCGAAGGTCAGAACTTGCCACTTGCTTGGACGATACCATTATGCATTAGTACACCTCTATTTTTCCCAGTCTGCTGTCAATGATTGGACACTTCCATGCCATCAATGGAGTTCAGAGCGGTTGCTGGCTTCCCCCCTTTGTTCAATTTGCTCAGAGGTTTACGATCATTTCAGTTGCATCCATATTGCAGGGTGAGTGCTCTCAAACTCTTTTGCAACATTATGTTGTCTGCCAACCATACTGAATCAGAGACCTTAAGGCATTGCATTATTTTACATTTACTTCTGAACTTTGAAGTCACTTGTGGCACTAATGTTACAACCCACTCTGATTTATCTTACACCTTTTGTATTTCACCTTTCCTGCAAGGAACCAAAATGATGTTATCAACATGCCTGCACACTAGAAAAGCGAATACTGCTGTTGTTGGAAGGGCATCCTGTGGCTGGACACTTTTATAGTTGCACTGTTTTGCTCCGCATTAAAAGTGTGCCTCTTTAGAGGTGGACAGTAAATACTATTTTAAGATTTGATTTGAATATTCCTCATTTTATTCGTAAATCCCACAGACTTGTACAGTTGTCTGTGTTTTAACCCTTTACGGTGCTTCACCTTCAGCAAGAGAGTCCTTTTAATTATAATAATACCTCCTTTGGTAGTGAGACACACTCCCCTCACACATCCCAAGAGAAGAGTGGTGCACCGGTATAACCAGTCTATGGGGGTGTTTTAACTCTTTTTCATAATGCAGAATGTCTACAGCTCGTTGCAAGGATGGCATGACAGAGAATACCGTTTTACAGTGAGCATCCATTGTAATACATGCATTGATAGTGAAACACAGTCTTCTCACATATCCCAACAGAGGGACAGAAGAAAAGGTTACTTACCTCTGTTAACGATCATTCTGGTGGCTACTCCATCTACGTAGAGATTCATCACTTGTAGAATAACCCCTGGATCCAGAAACTTCCACGCTCTTCTGTCACCGTAAGGGGGCCCTGGCCGTATATAGACACCATATAGGGCCCACACCGGTGCAAAATCCATTTTTTCCAAGCTTTGAGGCAAGAGAACTGATTAACATCGATAGCTGAATGCGGTACAAACATTTTTAGAGGATCTTATTAACTTTCCCTATAACTATCCAATAAAGGTGGATACTTCTAGCTGCAGATGTTTCACCTCAAGAATAGATTTCATAGCCATACCCCCATCCCCTCCCCCCCACAAGGAGGAGGGTTGACGGATGGTTATACCAGGAAAACCTGTAGGATGAATCTTGCAAAATGACCACGTCAACGCACCTCACAATCCAGGCAATAATCCTTGGTGACTGTGTGCAGCAATGCCAACCTGGCTGCCTTGCATATCTCTGCAATCGGAACTCCCCCTGCAAGGGGAAAGAAGTAGTAGCTTTTGCTCTGGTAGAATTGGCCCAGAATTCTTTTGGAGGTTCCTTTTTGACCAGCGCATAGCAGATCATAATGCAGAGGATTGTCCACCTTGAAAGAGCCCTTTTGTGCACCTCTTGCCAATCTTGGCACCACAGCACCCAATTAAGAGCTGGTCATCCAGTTGTGTGTCCTTTTTCTGGTCCAGGTAGTAGCAGACTACCCGCCTAGGGTCCAATGTATGCAACTGCTCCTCCTCCTTAATGGGATGAGACAGGGATAGAAGGTCGGAAGGGTGATGGACTGACTCACTTGGAAAGGAGTCACTACATTAGGCAGGAAAGCAGCACCGGTTCGCAAACCAACTTTTCAGGGTAAAAATATATAAATGGAAGACAGGAACTAGGAACCTGTGAATCGCTCAACCATCTGGCTGAAATTATCGCTACTGGGAAAACTGTTTTCTAGGTTAACATTCTTAGGGGCTCAAACGAAGTTTCCATCAGAAAAGTTAACACTAAATTAAGGTCCCACTGAGGAACAACAAATGGGACGATACAAATTTGTTAATCCCTTCACAAAAAGTGTCACAATTGGGAATTTAAAGAGGGACAACTGCTCTGGCAGACTGAGGAACACAGACAATGCAGCCAAGTACCTCTTGGCAGTACAAATCAAACAACCCCTCTAGGCAAGGGGAAAGTACAAATTGTAGAGGGGATATGCATCAAAAGAATGATGTTGACCACATCCTGTGGCAGCTGAAAGGTACTCAGATATCCTTGCTCAATCTTTAGGCACGTGAATATAGTCTTCTGAAATTGGGGTGCAGTACCATCCCCTCTGACAGAGAAGAGGCCCTGTCTTAATAGCAGCTTGAGTGGGGGACATGTGAAGAAGCACAGAAAGTCTGCATACCACATCCTCCTTGGCCAATCCAGGGCAATGAGAATGACTTGGGTGCAATCTTGGCACATCTTCCTCAACCCCAAGGAATCAAAGGTATTGTTCCATTTCAATTGAAATGCATCCCCCAATGCTCCCCTCAATGGATATTGGACGGCACGGAACCGCTGACATTGGGATCGTCCGATACGGTGAAAAGGTCCACCTGAGGAGTGCCCCACTGTGCGAATATGTCCTGAACTACCTCCGGCAAATACTGCCACTTGTGATCAGCAAGATAACGCGGCCATAGGCTGTTGGTTTTGATGTTCAGAGATCCCGCTAGGTGAATGGCAGTAAACCAGATCCCTCTGCAATGTACCCAGAGTCTCAATGCCTTCAACCAAGGAGGTGAGACTCTACTCCCCTAGCTTGTTGATGTACCACATCACCGTTGTATTGTCTAAATGAAGGGAAGGAAGGCTTTGAGTCAGCCGAATCTCCCACAGTTCCAACAGCTTGATGTGAAGAGCCTGTTCTTCCAGAGACGAGATGCCTCTGGTCTCCAAATTCTCCAGGTGAGCTCCCCACCTTAAAGTGGAGTGATCCATTACTACTGTATTCACAGTCGGACGGGGGTGAAAGCCGTCCCACCATGGATGTTTACCTCGTTCCCCCAACAAGTCACTTACACCACAGCGTTAGTTGTGATCACAATAGAGTCTGTCCGGATTCCCCCCATGCTATAGCCGCTGCCTGTGGAGTTACTCCTGCATGGCCCTCATGTGGCAACACACATAGGCAAATGCAGGAAGCTAGCAGACCTAGAAATCTCAGGAGCCTCAGGTTAAAACTCTTGCATCTTGTTGAAAGGATGGGACCATTTCCTGGATGTTGGAAATGAGGTGGAGCAAAGACACGGAAAAGAGTGGCGATCAATACTAATCTCCTGAACTGGAGTTGTGGTGGGACCTCATGTTAGAATTGGGCTTGTTGAACGAAAAGCCCAAGGGACCAGAAGGGATACAGTTGACTGCACACCACCACCTCGGGTGACCTGGCTTTGATCAGCCAGTCGTCCAGGTATGGGAAAAGGGGGATGCCAAAACTCCTGAGATGCACCGTAACAACTGCCACCGCGTTGTTGAAGACTTGAAGTGCTGATGTTAAGCCAAAGAGGAGTACTGAAAACTGGTAAGGTGTAGAACCCACCACAAAGAGAAAATGTAGGATGGGGATGTGCAAATACACATCATCCAGTCTCCAGCTTCCCATGCCAGAAACACTTTAGCTAGGGTCGGCACCTTGAACAAAAACGTTTTGAGGAATAAGTTCAGCTTCCTGAGGTCCAGAACTAGACTCAAGCTGCTGTTTTTCTTGAGTACATAGAAATAAGTTGCATCCTTGGCCCTCTTCCTGCTTCAGTACTAACTCCACAGATACTTTCTAAAGGAGTGCTACCACCCCTTGCTGCAGGATGACAAGGCAGTCCAGGGTGGGAGAGTAGGATGGGGAAGGATGTGGGGTAGAGCATGAAGGAAGAGATGGATGTAGACTCTTTCCACTATTGAAAGGACCCACTGGTCAGAGATAATGGCTTTCAATCCCAGGAGAAATGAGGACACCTGCACTAGCACAGACTCGGCGTGGATCTGGGAAAGAGAACTGGGACTGTTTTCTGAGGGGCATGATGAGAGAATGAAGGAGGAGGATCCACAATCTTTCCCTCTGGCCCTATTCCTGAACTGGCAGACCAGAGAGTTTTGCTGTTGCTGCATCAGTGGTTTGTTAGGATTGTCGCAGACTGAAAGAAAATCCCCTTTGGGGTTGAGGCTGTTAGGGTTCAAAGATTTGGCCATTTCCTTGCTGCCTTTAAAATGTTCAAGGGTTTGTCTGCAAATAATTACCCTCCATCGAATGGTAGATCCATCAGGTTGGCCTGCACATCACTGGAGAATCCAAACGCCCTGGGCCAGGCATGGACATGGATAGAGACTGAAGTTGCCATACCACTTTCTACAGAGTCAGAGGTGTGGAGGCTGGATTTACAGATCTGCTGTGAGGCATTTTCTCTATCCCTCAGCACTTCCTGAAAGTGCTCATGCAGGTCTTCCAGAACATGTGGTGTGTCTAGCTGGGCCACATCCCATAGTGTGTGCATATAGCGGGCCTGCAGACTGTTGGCATTTAAGAACTTCAGTGCTATACTACCAGCAGAGAACATTATCTTTCCCCATGCTTTCAATCATTTGGATTCCCTGTCCGACGGGACTGTCGGGAACATGACTTGAGAATGGCCTATGGGACAGTATGACTGGATCAACAGGCTTTTTGGGGCAGGGTGAGATGACAGGAAACTGGTCTTCTGGAGTGGGGCAATAGCGTCTGGCAACTAGTTTATTAACCACTGGCGCAGAAGAAGGCTTTTACCATACTGCAAAGACACATTCCACCAGTGCTTCATTGAAGGGGAGCAAGGGTACAGGTGCTGGAGCCGAAGGGAGTAGCGACTGTTTGAGGACACTGGTAGTAACGACCACATGCGCCAACTGTAAGTTCAACATTTCTGGCATGTTCTGGATCTCTGATGGAAAGATAAACCCTACAGAGTTGGGGCTCCAGTCAGAATCTCCATTTCTGGAGATGCCACTAGCTGAAGACAACCCTGATAACACTTAGGGAGTTTCCCCATCATTTTAAGCTGTGTAGAGATTCAGAGGATCAGAGTCTGAACCGAAAAGGTTGTCGATCAGCGGTTTGTACTCCTCTTCCTCTATTAGCCTCTGAGCCTCCTTTCTGGACCTCTTGGCAGGAGGGGGTTCCAAAGATGAAGAAGTCAGCACCAGTGACTCAGTGCACGTCGCTGGAGGAGGCAGAGTAGTCAGCATTGGTGGCTTCGGGGGTGTCACACGCCAAGGCATTGAAAACAGAACTGCATAGTTCTGCGCAGGAAAGGAAACTGGAGTCGGTGTAGGAGTGCCCGTCTGAGTGCTGTACGGAGCCATCAGCATTAACATGGGAAGGCCAAGCAGCACTACTGGTCCCAATGGTACATCAATTGGAGTTGGACGCTCTTGCTGCGCATCTTTGAAAGGTGCCTCTTACCTCGTCAGCCATGAGGGGAACGGCGCTTCACTCTGGAACCTTTGTGCTGGTCTCTGCGGTGCCGTGAGGGGAACGGCGGTGTAAATCAAAAACTACCACCCCCATCATTCCCTCTTCCGGGCGCCTGCCTATCGCGTCATCAGGCAGCGCCGGGGAGGGTTAAAGCCTAGGGAGAAGACCCGCAGCGCAGGACGCTCTTGCTGCACATCTTTGAAAGGTGCCTCTTACCTCGTCAGCCGTGAGGGGAACGGCGCTTCACTCTGGAACCTTTGTGCTGGTCTCTGCGGTGCCGTGAGGGGAACGGCGGTGTAAATCAAAAACTACCACCCCCATCATTCCCTCTTCCGGGCGCCTGCCTATCGCGTCATCAGGCAGCGCCGGGGAGGGTTAAAGCCTAGGGAGAAGACCCGCAGCGCGGGACGCTCTTGCTGCGCATCTTTGAAAGGTGCCTCTTACCTCGTCAGCTGTGAGGGGAACGGCGCTTCACTCTGGAACCTTTGTGCTGGTCTCTGCAGTGCTGTGAGGGGAACGGCGGTGTGAATCAAAAACTACCACCCCCATCATTCCCTCTTCCGGTCGCCTGCCTATTGCGTCATCAGGCAGCGCTGGGGAGGGTTAAAGCCTAGGGAGAAGACCACCAGCGCGGGACGCTCTTGCCGCGCATCTTTGAAAGGTGCCTCTTACCTCGTCAGCCGCAAGGGGAACGGCGCTTCACTCTGGAACCTTTGTGCTGGTCTCTGCGGTGCCGTGAGGGGAACGGCGGTGTAAATCAAAAACTACCACCCCCATCATTCCCTCTTCCGGGCGCCTGCCTATCGCGTCATCAGGCAGCGCCAGGGAGGGTTAAAGCCTAGGGAGAAGACCCGCAGCGCGGGACGCTCTTGCTGCGCATCTTTGAAAGGTGCCTCTTACCTCGTCAGCCGTGAGGGGAACGGCGCTTCACTCTGGAACCTTTGTGCTGGTCTCTGCGGTGCCGTGAGGGGAACGGCGGTGTAAATCAAAAACTACCACCCCCATCATTCCCTCTTCCGGGCGCCTGCCTATCGCGTCATCAGGCAGCGCCGGGGAGGGTTAAAGCCTAGGGAGAAGCAGCGGCGTCACTAGAGTTGGTGTCACCCAGTGCGTTATCTTATGGTGTCACCCATGTGGTCCGCACCCCAGCACCCTCTAGTGACGCCACTGACGCAGCATAACCGATAGGGGTCGACCTTAAAAACGTAAACATGGATGTTCAATTTAATAAAGGCAAATTGTAACATAGACCGGCATCTAATTCTGCAAATCAATCCAGTATCCCATTACAAGAGCCCCCCCTCACCCTAGAGAGGCCACACCCTGCAGCCCAGGCGCTATCTCCCACGGCAGCAATTCCCGCCTTCCACAAGAAGCGGACACGTTGCCACTGATAACCAATTCACTGGAAGCGAGAGTTTATTTCTGATTTCCATTTTGCTTTCTGCTGCAGAATACATTCTCCGACATATGTTAGCTGATTAAAACATGTTTAGCTGAAATGCGCCATTTTGGCAGCTCTCCCGAGATGGATTTTGTTCTTTGAGTAATAGCGCGCTCCCACATCTTTCCCGGGTATTATTATTTTTTACAGTACTCATCCAGCACTTGTATTCGATTTCGTTTACGGACCGAGTGTTCTTTGTAGAGAAAAAAAATAATTAGCAACTTACAACGTCCTATTTTATCATAGTCAGATAGAACAACGTGAGAGTGCAGGTCTAAGAATGAAGCCTGTAACTGAAACAGGATTTATTATTACTAATGGATGGTTGAATAACTTCAAATAGCCGCGCGAGACTGGAAACAATGCAGGCAGGGCGGTGTCACCCCATGTGATGGTGTCACCCGGTGCGGTCCGCACCCTTCGCACCCCCCTAGTGACGCCACTGGGGAGAAGACCCGCAGCGCGGGACGCGCGCGGGCGAAGCCCGGGCCAAGGGCGGGCCCGTCCTTGCCCGGACCTGACTGGACTGGGCCACCCCCCTAACATTGCCACATGCGCATCAGCAGGAAAGGTAGATTTGTACTTTTAGTTTGCATTGGCCATACGACTAGTGTGCACTGCCTGTGTTTATTGAGGCTAGTGGCCTCCTCGCCTGGATTATTGCAGGGTTGTACTGTGACTCAACATTCATATTATTGTCACACTACATTGCTAATATTGTTTCGAGATTGCATTGTCACAGGGGTGTACACAGTATATGATGGCAGGCAAGGGGAAGCGCATGGGAGGGGGTGGGTCCGTGTCTGGCACACTTGACCATTTTATTACTAGAGCAGTCTCTGTTTTAGAACTTGAACTGGCAATCACTGAGCGTCGGCTATCCTCCGAGCTAATTCAAGCTAGGCGTTCTTCCTTGGGAATACTTGCTTCAGCAAAATCCCCCAAGGACTCAGTAATGCAGGTTTTGGGAGATGTTGTGCAGCAGCGGAATATAGGGGACAGCACCATTACATCACCTGTCCGAAATGATCCAATTGATGCCCCGGGGGAAGTTGCCACCTTAATTATTAGCGCTCCTACAAATCCTAAATCTGTCTCTACTTACCCACAGACAAGAGCTAGTAAAAAGGGTGTTAAAAGTGCTATTCTTAAGAGGAAGAGAGATGGGCTGACTCAGGGTGGGAGACAGGCTAAGCACTCTAACATTACGACATATTCACCATCGGAGACTGGTGAGGCTCAGGCTGTCGATAACTCACTTTTGGGTGAAACTTCTAATAGGCTTTCGGACCAGCCCCAATATAGTGATCTGACGTCTCAGATCGAGCAAATAGTCCGTTCCCTATTATTGCCACTTTTGGAAAGGGTAAAGGTGGTCACTGACAAAGTTGATCGACTTGAGCAAACTATCTTAGATAACTTTTGCTCATTAAAAAATGTTATCAAATTAGCCACCAAGGATAGTGACAACCCTATTAAGGTTAATTCCACTCTTCCTGCCCCGTCACTTTCTCCTCCTATCACTGATGCACCATCTACAGCTAATTCTAGGGTATCACCCCTTAGAAATCTGCCAAAAGACAATACCACCACTCAAGGTGGTAGCCAGGTCAGGGTTGGTTTAAGGGACTCATCAGGAATCAAATCTGTTAGCAGGAGTATACATAAAGGATTAAACACAGACCCCGGGGACAGAACAACTAAATCCTCCAACATCCATATCCACCTACCTCCTGACTCTATTCCTTATGTTGTTGTCTTGACCGGTGTTCCGGAACTTAAAATCGGCACAGAGGAATCCTATCAACAACTCAAAAATAAAGTTATTTTCTGGCTTAACCAAAAGAGACCGATCCCGAACTTTTTGGACGGGAAGATTCTCTTCGCCAGAAGAGTTAGTTGGGTGGGCCCCAGACCAAAAAATGTCCCAGGGGACTGTATTATTATTAATTTTAAGGATAGCCGTGTGGTGCGTTTTATTTGTGATCAACCACCTAGTCGTGATCGGTCAGAAATAAGGGTATACGATCTATGGTATTTTTATAATTTTTATCCTGACATTTCTGGAAGTTCTGGCCAAAACCAGGAAAGAAGGGGAATTAACCCAAACTTTGCTACATCCCCCCCCCCCGAGCTTACTGATAATATATACCATCCGGTTGCCATAGCTTGACCGGGGCTGGAGGGGTCCTCTTCTAGCATGTCTCCCTCACCAAACAATTTGATAGTTAGATCTGAGGGAAAGGGAGCTGAAGTCTTAGAGCCGCATGAGTTAAGCAAAAAAACTACCTGCAAAATTTTAAGCTGGAACATTGCTGGCATTAGACTCAAAAGCCAGGACGAGCTATGGGTGGGCTATGTTGTGTCCCATGATATCATTGCATTGCAGGAAACCTGGGACACAGCGAATAGTCTTTCTTTGGATGGCTATGTTCATTTTTATATTCCAGCCACACCTAGTTTGGCGGGGAGGGCAAAGGGGGGCCTCGCATTGTTGGTTTCATTGAACCTGAAAGGATTTGCAAAACAGGTAGAATCTGGTTCCCAACATTGTTTAGTTGTAGAACTAGTGGTTGCAAACTCCCCTTCTTTGCTTCTGATCAATTTTTATAATTCTAAAGACAGTGTCAGCTTAAACCAGCATCTAGAATCTCTGGGGGAGGTTCTAGACAAATTCAGAGCGTCACATAATAGCTTTGAGGTCATCCTAATGGGTGACCTAAATATCCATCCCTGCAGCCTAGGTTGTATTTTGGACGATGATGATGGATTTCCCTATTCATCATCCACACATTTTGAACACACCAAACAAGGTGAGGCTTTGGAGAGCCTATTGGCTTCCTCAGACCTCTCCGAACCCGGCTGCTGCATGGAAGGTCAGAGACTTTGTACTTTTAAAGGAACTGATTCAGGATCAGTCATTGATTACATTTTTGTTTCTTCATTGATTTTGTCCTTGGTTTTAAATCACAGGGTTGAGGACTCCGTATTTAGTGACCATAATCCCGTGATAGCTGAGGTCGCTTCGGAAGGGTTCTTGGCCTTTAAAGACTCAAGAAATTTGGGAACCAGAGCCCTTGTAGCAAAAGACCAGGGCAGGAGATTAAAATGGGCCCATGTGATCCCGATTACTTTTTTACAAGAAGTTCTGTCTAAGGTTGAACCATGTTAACACTAACCCCAGGATAGTTGAGGCCTTTAATACCATTTGCCTACATATAAACGCTGCCCTCCTGGTTAAATCTAAGCCAGGCGGCCAAATAGGCAAAAAATGGTTTGATACTAATTGTACCAAGGCTCATTCTGCTCTTTTGAAGGCGATAAAGGGAAAACCACGAAACAGACCTCTGATCACATCTTTGAGGAAACAGTATAAACTGGCCATTAAAGCTCGTAAAAACGAGATTCAGGAAGAAGCCTGGAATAATTTACTGTCACCGGAAACTTGGCGGGATAGCTCCAAATTTTGGGGAGTTATAAACCATTCTTTCTTTTCCGGTAGTGAGAATCAGGCTGTGGATTGTAGCATTCCTGACGAGCAGTGGTTAGCCCACTTTGAAAAAATCTATAGTTCATTTTCGTCTGGGAATTTAGATGGGCTGCTACCTTTGAATCAGGTTGGTCCAGTTTCGACCTTCAAGGAGGAGGACGTAGAAAAAGCTATTCTTGAGACATCTAAGAATAAAGCGCCAGGTCCTGACGGCGTCCCTGCAGACCTATATAGGTCTGCTCCTAAACTGTGGGCCAAAATATTAACAAATGTCTTTAACGCCGCTAGAAATAAGAATATCCCAGAGTCTTGGGCAAAGTCTATAATCATCCCAATTTTTAAAAAAGGCCAGAGGGATGATCCGGCCTGTTATAGGCCTATTTCCCTAATAGACTCCGCCGTTAAAATCTTAGGCAGAGTTATTTTGGGCAGATTGAACACTTGGCTCGAGGGTAGTGGCATATTATCAGACGCTCAATACGGTTTTATGGCTAATAGGAGCACGCAGGATCAATGCTTAAATCTTCACTTACTTATTTGCAAATATACTATTGCAAAGGAGGGGTCCTTGTATATGGCCTTCATGGACCTCTCCTCAGCCTTTGACCTGGTTAACAGTTCAAAATTGTGGAGTATCCTCTTGGACATAGGGGTTGATCCCCCTCTGGTTGGATTTTTGGCAGATCTCCATCGTGGCTTATTAGCCTCGGTGAGAGTCACCCAAGGGGGAAGGTGCACCAGCTGCTTCAAGTCAGAGAGGGGTGTTAGGCAGGGGTGCATATTGGCACCTCTTCTTTTTACACTATATATAAATGCCTTGGACCCAGCCCTGGCCAATGCAGTGGCGGATGTACCACGTGTAGGAGACACTAAGATCCCAGTTCTCCTATACGCTGATGACGCCGTGCTTTTGGCACGTTCAGGGGTGGCTCTTGATAGACTATTGGCCTCTTTCGGTGATTTTATGACATCACTAGACCTGAAAATTAATACTCAAAAATCACAGGTTATGGTCACTGGTCAGGCCAGTAGGAAAAAGAAATCCAAATCTTTTTTTTGCCTAGGCCACGAGGTTAAAAGGGTCCCAATTTTTACTTACCTAGGGGTTATTTTTGATGAGATAGGTACATGGGGTCCGCAACATAAACAAAAAGGCAATTCTGTGGCAAGATCGGCCGCAGCTATGCTTGGTTTCGCCAAACGGTTGGGAGCTTGCCCCCTGGAGGCCATTTTGAAAGTTTACAAAGCTAAATCTTTGGCTATAGCCACCTATGGCTCTGCCATTTGGGGCTACACTAACATCGACACCATACAGCGGGTGGAGAACAAGTTTTTAAGATTCTTGCTGTCTGTTCCCCAGTCCACACCCACTTTTACAATACACTCAGAACTGGGTATGGGGTTTGTTGTAGACTTAATCAAAGTGGCACCTGTCATATGTTGGTTAAAAACTTGGCTTAACCAGGAAATTCCTCTAACCCACCTGATACTCAAGGATTGCCTTGCCCTGGATAGAGCCTATAGAATCCCATGGATGGCATACGTTAAAAAGATGTTGGCAATAGTAGGCAGACCAGAGCTATTTCACTCCCCTGACTGTATTAACAAGAAGGACATCATGGGGATTAAGACCGCACTATTGACACGATTTATGGCCGAGAGGGAGGACTTGGAACTAAAAAAGCCATTAGTGAGAAGGAACTATGGGTTAATAACTGTTCCTGGTCTTGAACCCTACCTGGCATTTGTAACCAGCCCACTTCATAGGTCTCTCCTAATCAAATTCCGTTTAAACCTGATACATTTTGTGCTAGGTTTTTATCCCACATGGGCCACCCCCGATAATGTTACCCCATGTGATTGTGATAATTTTTCCTGTCAGGACACACTACATTTCATTATGTTCTGTGAACATTACGCACAGATTAGGACAAAATACTTGTTACCTTTACTTAAAGGGGCTGGTTTCGCCCAGGTTCGGCCAGCGCTTCTGTTCCTGCAACTTTTGCCTAACACTACTATTGCTTTTTATGTAGCAAACTTTCTAGTTGCAGCTGTTCGCATCAGTAAGAAGCGTGTTAGAACACGGCCCAGTCTTAACATGACTGACGTGGTGTGACGGATGGTGGTCTTTTGCCATGGAGTTTTCTATTCCTGTTAGACTTTTTAAATTGAAATTATATTTCTGTATCTTATTTATTCTTTTTAACTTAGAATTGAACTTATGAAATATGTTCTCTTCAAACTTTGATAATGTTATTTATAACTACTATTGTAATTGATGAATTTTTGCCCTGTATCTTATGTAATGTGACTATCTGTTTGTATTGTCTCTTTTTTTGATCTTCAATGATCGAATAAAAGTAACTGACTGACTGAGTTGTGGCTCCAGCAAAGATTCCAAACATTGCACTGAGGAAAGCTGTGAAGTCTATACCTGGAGCCAGAACTTCAGAAAGGAAGGCTGCGGTGCCAGTATACCCTCCACTGACTGAGTAGGCGTCAATGGAGCCCTAGATGTTAGTGGGGTCAGCTCAAGGGTCAGGTCGGACTATTAAACAGAATTGTAGTTGGCTACAGCAGGCTCCACTGCAACGGACTCCGGCTACAAGGATGACAATCATGTGGGAGTCTGTTGTCATCTCGGCGGCCTATCTCCTACATTGTTCTTATGCTTCCCATGATTCTTTTTATTTGCTCCAAAAGAGTGTGAGGAGGGAGATCTTGTTCTCAGTCTCAAACAAAGGTGATTTTACCATTCATCACAGGCCCGGGCTATGAAGAGCTTGGCTTTGCGCTCTTTGATGGCCTTAGGGTGCATGCTCTGACAGGAGGCGCTGGTAGAGAATCAGCACTCTAGAATGGGCAGTTGACCGATTGACACATTGAGTAGAATCTCCAACCTTTGAAGAGTCAGTGGTGGAACCTGAGAAATGCCACTGGGATACAGAGTTATAAACTCAAAATTGGTGGCTTTCAAGCCAATGGTGCCTGCGTCTTCTGTAGTGGACTTACTGTTACCACCCTCCTCTAAATTGGGCCACTGGAGTACTTTTTAAAAGCCAAAGCCATTATTTTCTAACAGAAACGTTAAAAAAAAAAAAAAAAGAAAATCACTAGACAAACATCTATATCGACCCAAAATACTAGATAAACTGTTAATAACTGTTCTAGTGCATTGCAGTACTTGTTTTTGAGTAACACTCCAACTATTCAATCCTCAGTATTATCCTGTAACTTTCTCAACATAGGGTCTAGCTTTCGAGACATACAGATCAATATTATCTCACTGTTTTACATGTGGACTTTTTTAAGAAATGCACATACAAAACGATTTTGATGAAGGCACAGAATTTACTTACCTAGGGTTCCTCTCTGCTACATTTTGTCGCGTGTTTGTTTGTGCTGAGGTCTTAATCTGAGCTTCAAGTCTAGCATAAATTCCTCCAGCATGCTGGAAATTCAAAAGAAAACCAACAATTTTTCAATAACCTCCCACAAACAGGTAATGTGCTTTACAAACACATACAGGCCACCAACTACTGCCTATAAGACAGGTCATAGAAACGTACTAAAAGCACACTAAACAAGCTGACATCCCTTCAGATTCCACTTGAATGGCTGATGCAAAATGACCAAATGCTTACTAGTCACATTTGCAAGTCTAACTTATCACTTAAATGAATTTCCACAGAATTTATATCTGACCGTTTGTCATAGTATCCTCATTCCTATAACACTAAGATGAGGTACCCTGGAATCACCAGCCATCACTTGTATATAAACTAACTACTTTCACAGACTTAATTTGATGCATATGAATATAGCACTTAGAAGGGAGTATTTGCTATTGTTGGCAGAATTATACGAGAGAACATTATTAAGGAACTAATTACTTACCTGATGTAGGAAGGTAGAGTATTCTGTGGTGATGCTGGTTTGGCATCACCATGCAATACTCACAATGCCCCAAAGATGGTCCTTGGATTCACAATAACAAATACATAGCTTAGTCCTGGTAGAGTGGCAAAGAGCACATAGGCTTTACTACACGAATATGCGATTAGTATTTCAGAGTACCAACATGGATGATAAGTAATTGACAGGACTCAAAAGAAACCGGGCAACAATTTATAAAAGATAAAGCAGATTTTTACATGAATTTAGACAACAAAACAAATTCAATTGGATAAGTATACCCAGAGATATGGATTTTAGAAGCTAAATTAAATCAGTGCAAAACAGTACTTCAGAACTTGGTCACTGCAGTTAATGGGATAAAGCACTAGTGACAATGGGTCAGTTGCAGGTCAAGTTGCATGGAACCCAAGGAGGATAACAGTGAGGCAGGTCCCAGAACCAAGCAACAACAGTTAGTTCAATTTTCCTGGCTGTTGAAGCCTGGTTGCAGAGTTGTCCTGGCTGTCCTTTGTCCTGAAGCAGAATCCGCGGAGTAGCTGGTTTTACTGCTTACACAGTTCTGGTGAAGTAACAGGTGCAAAAAGTCGACAATGAACCCACTGCTGTCAGATGAAGGTTTTGCTGTGTTCCCTCAAGGTACAGTGTTGAGTAAAGGTGGTGGTATGCCCGAATGGCGACCAACAAACCTTGGCAGCAGTAAGCTCAGCAGAAAGTTATTTTGACATCCGGAGGTCCGGGGGCGAGGTTGGATTAACGGTAGCCGCCTGAAACTTGCCGGTAGTCAGAACTATGCTTCACACAATGCACTAGACCATCTACTTTTGGCCGATCCCTCAGATGTCCCGATAACCAACGATTCTTTGGTTGCCGTACAATGTTTTTACCTGTTGTGTGCAGGGGACTAGTGCCTCTAGACCAGGGGAGTCTGGAGATTGCCTTTGACTCTCAAAGGGACCCCTCTGTCTAAAGGATCCGGTCTTGAGCCTGGGATGAGTCGCAGTCATGCAGTCCAAGCGAGGTTGCCACAGGTGCAGAGTATCATGCCTTTAGTTTGTGCAGCTCCTGTTAGCGCAGACTCGGGTCTCTTCTTGTGTCCTCTGTTGCAAGTCAGATCAGAACTGAGGTTCTGGTGCCAGGGGTAGCCCTTAAATCCTAGATTTAGGGGTGTGGGTGCAAGTGGCCAATGGCCTACTATCCCCAGCCAATGGCCAACTATCCGGAGGGTGTGTCACCTCTTCTATCCAGAACCCTCTATTCTGCCTCTTTTAAAAATTTCAGAAACCATTCTTGGATGCACAGAACAGGTAGCCTTCCCTAGAGGTGTGGCTAACCTTCTGGGGGTGTACACCTCCTGAATACCACATTTTCCCACCTGCCAGGGTACAAATGTGCCTGGATGGAAGCTGTTTCCTCCTTTGTGTGGCACCCTGGTTGCAGATCACAGGCGGGGAAGGCTTTGAAGGTCATCCCCCTTGATGTGCCACTTCACTAGCCATCCTGTCAGGTAGGAAGGGGTGACCTCCTTTCCGTCCAGGCCATTGTTTTGGACTCTTGGGAGAGTTCACACCTCCTGGCAGGGGGCCATATTCCATTCTTGGCGGTATCAGCTGCAGGCTGGCAGCCATACCAGAGTACAGGAAAGGCTGGGGAAACCACGTAGGCAACCTCTAAGGTATTTTGAATAAAAAAATTTAGGTAGGGAGAAGCAGAGGTTTATTCAGATTCCAAGATGTACTTATCAATTAGAAAACTGGGGGGGATATACCACAGAGGTCTCAATACCAGAGTCTCAGGAATATTGTCTCGGAGACCTTCAAGCACACGCTCACAGTCTGCAGTGTATATAATCTCTGCTTAGTGTGGTTTGGTGGATAGTGTCATCATAGGGTCTGTCACTTGAGTGTCCCATTCCCCAAGTGACATCATAACCTCCACCACATGTCACATCCGCTTCCTGAAGTTATCCAGTGAGTGATTCACAGGGCTTATCACAACATAGAAGTGACCTGACCCACAGTGCACCTGGACCACAAGAATCCCATAATTTCATATTCCTGAAAGGTTCCCAGCCCTGAAAAACAGGTGATCTGTTCAAAATGAGCAAAGATGATTTAGAGGTCACATAAATAAAAACACTGGCTAGCGACAAAGATCTGAAATGGAAAAGCAGTGGCAGACAAAAGGTTGAATAATAGATCTAATTTGTACAGATTTACACATGAAGAAACCTGCCTAATTATAAAGAATAATCAGCTTCTGGAACAAATGTTGTGTTGTGTGGCCTATCTTGCACACAACTGTATTCAATTAGCTTTTGGCCTCTTGGTGCACTAGGGAGTTCCAGGGAGCAGGTTGTTCAATTCACAGTAGGTAGTTCAAAGACAGCCTTTCTGCTAAACTGTTGATGTGTTGTTTTCAAGTGGTGGGTGTCCCCAGGGAACAGATGTTGCCATCACCTCCTAATTAGTGAAAATGTGTTCAATGTGTCTTATTTCAGATCTGGTGTCCATGCAAGGGCTTCTAGTTCTTCATGAGTAGAATGGGGCTACTGAGATGATGGATGTTGAAGGTGGTTTTGTGCTTCAGAGTCAGTGTCAAGTATCCATGTACCAGTGTGTCTGCCAACCCAAGGCTGGAGTAGTTCCCCGTTCCACTGTGTCTCCACAGAGTTCCCTTACTAGTCCCAACCAGTGACTCTACTGGGCCAGTCCTCCCATCTAATAGTCACAGAAAAGCATGAGTCAGGCTCAGGTTTAGCCTTAAGTATCTCCCCACGATAAAAATGTACTCTAAATTCATTCTTCTCAGTTCTTACTCCCTGGTTGTGTAGTGGATAGAAGACGGCCTTTTCCTCACTCCTTCAGAATAAATCAAGCGGTCCAACCACACTCCTGTGGTGGGGACTATTATAGTGAATATAGCCAAAGGCTGCCGAATAGGACAGGCACCGGCCACATCTCAGTCTTTTCACCTGCCAAGCTAAGCCCTGCAGTGCAAAGGCCTTGGTGCAAGTGCAGTTCTAGCTGCTGCTGTTTCCTTGGGTGGCAAGTAGGTGGCAAACCGTGCCCAAGCCATCGTAGGTAGTTTCAGCCCCCAAACAGACCAATGGAAGATGCAGTCTTGTTTGGTCCAGGGCGATCACAGCAGACGTAACACCGTAACACCGTTTGGGCCAACAGCAGCTCAGCTGTAGCTTTCATCAGGCCAATGCGATCAGCACTGCAGATGGAACTCCGACTGGACCAATGCCACATGTACTTGAAGCAGCTGCCGCAAGCTATCAGTTGTGAGAGACTAGGCAGACCCTCTGCAGGGTGGGTCGCTTCTAGCTCACTCTCATATAGTTTCCTCTCTCTGGATGTACATGGGACATGCTGGGCCTTTCCCTCCTCCTGAACAGTCTTTGCTCCTGCAGGGACATACAGACCCATTCCCTTTCCTAGCAGAGATGGAAACGCAGTGGCTGAAGCCTTGCAAGTTTGAAATAAAGCTGCAACTACGCCTTGAAGTGCTCCAATCTGTGAAAAATATATCAACCGTGATAACGAGAGAAGCCATACATCAGTGTCTCAAAGAGGGAGAAAGATGAAAATAAAATGACTAATAATGGTGCTTCCATGATCTACCCACTAAAAAAGGGGTTCAGACAATCTGCATCATAAAAAAAACAAATGTTCATCTTTCCTGGATGCCATGCACTTCCATGCAGCATAGAACTAAAAAATGAAGGCCAGGGATATACCTGCAGTTAGGGAAAATTACTTTTGGAGACTCATGCTTGCATCTCTACTAAGGCTGCTTTTACCTCACTCGCTAGTTGAGCACAGGTAGGCATTTCCTTTTTCAAAGAGGCCATGATTTCACTCCACAGCAATATTCCCCACTTACCAGCCACTGATTTCTAAATTTAGTCAGATGAGTGAAGTGTGCATTCGGAGTGGGGTGTCCAGCCTTCCCCAGTTCTACAAAATGCCCTATTTTCTATTTAATTTCCCCAATTTCATCATTTAATCCTGCAAATTATTATGTAGTGTAAGTTACAAAGAGCAATACTGATTTGTTGTTTGCTACCAAATTAGAAAGCTGGTATGAATTTATAGTTTTTCCTTGCACATGGTGTGTAGCCACTACATCGAAGAGCAAGGGGATAGAACCTGCAGGCAAATTTGCCACATTAAAGAAGCTCCATATGCATATCTAAGAACAACACCTTAAGGGTTCAATTGGGCTACAGACCACCTATCCCTCCCAGAAAGAGCTCTATGGATCTGTTAAACATCCCTTTGACACTGATCTCAAGAGAGAAGTAGGAAGGTATGTGTGGCAACACAAAGAAACACTTCTTACATAACCTTGTTGTAAGTTTTTCAACACAAAAGGTATAAAGGTGGCGAGAGCATGACTTGAGAAGAATGTTATATAAGGACAGCATTCACCCAACACCTGTAATTGCCAGGAACACCCTCTTACCCACGGGCCTGAATCAGAAAACCTTTTCTATTCATATTTGTGTCTTATTCCAGGCTTAAAAGTGAATTATTCAGAGATAAAAAAGTTTTTGTGATTTCCACTCAGTAAGCAAGTTTCAAGCATCGAAATCCATGAGTAAATCAAACCTATGCCAGAAGTGACACACAATTATTCATTGAAAAAGCTTTGTGAATCACTACACTTATTTCCTTTAGTAAGTGTGTCGTATTTCTTGGAATGTAATGAATCAGGGGTGTGGAATTTAATAAAATATCTACTAGTCCATTGGGCAGGTTGCTTGACAAATCTACTGGTCGTGAAAATGAATCCACTTGTCCCTTTTGTGCCACGTAGTGCAGCGACAAATTATGGTGCAATCTTATTATATAAAAGCTCGGATGTACGCTGTTCTGGTTATGCCAGGGATCATACTGTAGTAGGCTTTGAATTCCAGCAATTTCCTTATTTTGCCACTTTTCCGCAGATCTACATACTGGAGATGGAGGTAGCATTAAGCAATAGTGCCAGGGTTGGAACAGCCCTTTTGATTCTGTGCAAACCTACTAAATTGCATGTTTTAGAGGTTTTCGCCAGCTGTTCTCTAATCTTTTTACATACTGAGAAGGGTTGGAAATTTAGTCCTGACAGTGGCAGAAATAAAACTTCTTCCAGGGTTGAAAGAAAAGTGGTTGGAGGGAAAGTGAACTTGTAAACGATCATCAGAGTTTTGCATGAGCAAGTCTACACCTGCAAGTTTTGCTTGTGCTAAAAAGCAGTTGAGAAATATTTTCTAGAAGTATGATTTCCTGGCCTACTTCTGTAAATTCTTCTGAATTCATAAAAAATATGCACTAATGCAAGGACATATTCTCTCTCTCTCTATATATATATATATATATATATATATATATATATATATATATATATCTATATCTATATCTATATATCTATATCTATATCTATATACCGACTGGCTGGATGGAAAGCAACTAAGGCCAGTGTATTACACAACTGACACAGAAAGCTTTGCGACTCAGGCCTGGAAAATCAGGGTTAATTCTTATATTTATTCTTACAACACAAATCTTTCTCAATCAGGGTCTTGGAGTCACCACCATCTCAATCACTGAGCAAGGTGGCTCAGGAGGAACACATAGAGGACAAGAAGTGGAGTGACAGCTAGATTTTAAAAATCCCATCATCACAAGTGGCAAACAAATGAAATCTTTCTTGAAAAAAAAAGATAGAATGATCATTTGCTCCAAAAAACAGAAAGGGTTTCATGTATTTTACCCTCGGTCTAAAAAAAAAGAAAAGTGAACTCAATTTTACCTCGGCCTACATATGGTCTACAAAGTTCCTTGGCTTTGCACATTGACTAGGTCCGGACCAATGCCAGAAATTAAGATGTTTGCCAGCAAGCTGGGCCATAACTTATCAAAATATATGACAACAGTGATGGAGTTCTAGCATTACGGCAGAAATGTAAGCTATAAAAAGGGTAGGTGAGCCGAGTCAATGCTGTGAAAAGGAACATAGTGGAAACAATGCAAGCAGCTCAACAGGTTTCATTACCTTTTTAATTATTTTGAATCCCTATTTTCAAAATAGTTAAACACAAGTTCCACATAAATCAACAGATAAGCATCAAACTTATGTTTGTATATGGTGTTTCTATTCTACAGCCTGAACCTAGCCAAAAGGCAGCTGAACAGATGAGGTGGCATGCATGTATGTCAGAGATAGGGCTAGGAGGCAACCATTCAGGTCGGACGTGCATAAAATGATGCAAACACACTTAAAAAAGAGCTTGATAAAAGTAGTGTCATAGTGCCTAGTCTATCAATATCTCATTTAATCAAATAAGGCTTTTCTTTGCAGGAACAATCATCATCTCACTGGTAAGAGAAATATGATGGAGCAAGAACAGTGACAATACATGTTTGCGTTATTTGAAGGACAAAAAAACATTCACCAATTACATGTGACCGAGATAAGCACAACTTATGGAAATGAAAGGCTAATGAAATAACACATACTTACAGATAGATAGCAATAAGAAAAATACAGAGAAGCTGCCCTCTTCCAGGAAGCCCTGAAGATTAAGATGCAGTCTAATAGGGAACAGGATGGTACACACCAATCTAGTGTTTGATGAGGAGGTACCTACCAGATAAGGACCATTACCCTCCCCTCTTTGTCTGCCTAGGTAAGTGCGGGTATCAGAGGCCCTTGTAGCACGAAATTCCACCCCAGTAGGAACCTTTAACACAGACATCCTAAAACACAGTAATAATCCAAATATGTCACCTAGTTTGCAGCCAATTTTCGTATTAAATAATAGAATTCTGATCTTTAATTTTTATAGACATTTTCTGCACTTTAATGCCCCAGTCTATTTGAGACTAACAATGTCTATACAAAATAAAATTCATAAAGCACTTTAAAAAATAAAATGATCAACTTCTATGTGAATACGCCCGCTAGACTTGCAGTCCTAAAAGATATTTCTGCACATTAGTTTTCATAGTCCAACATCACTCTGCACTCTTAAAGGCTTTTATAATCTAAAATCAATTAATCAATTTAAGCAAGTGATGTGAATAATTTTGACTGCTAACTGCAAATTGCTTATTAGACGTGAATGCCTGTTACTTTTTACTCTCTGTGCGAATTTAACTATGCTTCTGGTATATCTTTACCAGTCTTTTTTTCTTTGGTGCTTTACTACTTTTTGGATGACTTTTTATCTGGCTTGAAACACTTTTCCGAAAAAGTGCAAAGAACTGTAAACTTTTGCTCTTAGTTACCGTTTTCCCAGATATAGTATATTTTTCTACCACTGTCACCCTCAAGTCAAACAAACCAAATTCCCTCAATGAAAATATACTGGAGGAAACAAGCCATCAATTCTGACCGTGGCAATGCACTTTGACATAGCTAAAGCTGGAGGCGGCTATTCTCAGGCCTTCAAGACCAGCTGTTACTACTTTGTTGAAGTATGAATGTAGAGATGGTAGGCTATTCGACAGGTTCAGAAACAGGGCATTGTAAGGGGGAAAAGGAGGAAACACCAACTCTGTTTAGGTATTCCACTATGTCTATATATTCAATATCTTAAGCCCTGTATATCACTTATAACTGGCAGTGAATAAAGTTATTACGACACACAATGTGTGCACATTTAATCAAAGGTAAGGAAAAGCAGGGATACAATAAAATCATTGACTTGCGGTATAAAATCACATTTAACTCAGTTACATTTTCAACAAAAGGATTATTTCAGCAAAGAAAAAATAGAAAACAAAACCAGAAAATGTTACCTCCTTCCCATCTTTGGATTTCACCCGTTCCAAATCCCCTAATCGAATTTTGATCAGGTGCCCTGTTATTTCAGTCATACGTCGCTGGTCTGTAACGGGAAAGCAAGATAGATAAAGTTCTGCAATATCCTTCGGGAAACATAGGGATATCCTGCTGCGCACTATTAATCGACACTCGTTACAGATGCTGGTCTTTACTTATGTGTATAGGCAGAAACTATACATATCTGAATAGACACCCTCCTTAGACGCACTCTATCTGCAACTAGTAAAGCACATCACACTGCTCACGACAGACACACACAACCCCTCTTCTAGCATTACTCTACGCACAATCCAGCCACGATCAGGCTTCCCAAAACCCGCACTAGACAGAGCCAAGCATATTTCTTGCTATGTCATCAACAAGTCACATCTATGACCTTTAAGAGTAGGACCTAAAGCCAGGCACAACCCAATCTCATTCCTGCACTCACATTATCAGCCCGTCACTATTACGTTTCTATTATCTAGTTAGCTGGCTCCATCTCCCCACCATCGCCATCATATTATTATTATTTATTTTATAATTATTATTATTTATTTTATAAAGCGCATAGTCACCCGGAGGTATCCCAGCGCTAACAACCCTGATTCAACAAGTCTGAGGCCCGGGAGCTGAGAGCAAAAGAGAGGAAGGGCGAGAAATCAAAGCAGGGAGGGGGCATGGAAGCTAGGGAAAGAGATGAGTTTTTAGCAGCTTCCTGAAGCGCAGATATTGTGGTTCAAGACGTAAGTCATGGGGGAGTGAGTTCCAAAGACGGGCAGCTTGTACTGAGAAGCGTCTTCCTCCTGATCGGGCTTTCCTGAATCTCGGGGTATTGATGAGGTTTTCTGCGTTAGAACGGAGGGATCTAGTGGTAGTGTAAGGGGTGACAAAATTGGTGAGGATTGGGGGGCCTTGGTTGTGCAATGTTTTGTGTACCAGGCACAGGGCCTTGAATTTGACTCTCTCCCTTATGGGGAGCCAATGAAGAAGTTTGAGAGCGGGTTTAGCAGATGATCTGGCCGGCGTGTTTGTGATGATCCGGGCAGCAGTGTTCTGAACTCTCTGCAATTTATTAAGGGTCGCTTCGGGAGCGCCCAGATAAATCACGTTACTGTAATCCAGTCTCGATATTATGAGACCTTGGATTAGCAGTTGTTGGGGTTTAGGGGGAAGAAGGGGCAGGACTTTCCTCAAAGATTTTAGAAGACCGAAGCAGGTCCCTGCTACCTTCTTTGCTTGCGGAGTAAATGAGAGATCGGAGTCGATCCATACTCCCAAGCTTTTCACCTCTATTTTTGGGTCAGGGAGGGGACCTAGACAGGCTGGCCAACTATCCAGGGGGAGTGAGGTTCCTTTTGGGCCAAGTATAAGGACCTCCGTTTTTGTCCCGTTTAGTTTTAGGGCTGATCTATTCATCCAACGATGAACCTGCGTAAGACAGTTGAAGAGATCAGCTTTCTGTTGTTTGGGATGGGACAAAGACACCACTAGTTGTGTGTCGTCAGCATAGCTGACGACGCTCACTCCGAATGGGGTGATAACCTCCTCCAATGTGGACATATAGATATTAAATAATGTGGGGCTCAGGGAAGAGCCCTGAGGCACCCCACATTGGAGGGGCATTTCGGAGGAGCGGGCGTTCCTCTCCCAAATCTGATAGGACCGTTGGGCCAGGAAAGATGACAGCCAGGATAGGGCTGTACCTTCTACTCCAACCCTTGCCAGTCTTTCGATAAGGAGTTGATGGTCGACGGTATCGAACGCCGCGCTAAGGTTGAGGAGGATCACTGCCACTGATCCTCCCCCATCCAATAGCGCTCTGGCCTCCTCTACCGCTGCCAGGAGGGCGATGTCCGTGCCTTGCCCTGGTCGGAAGCCCGTCTGGGAACTTTTTAGTTTGTTATTGGCCTCTAGAAACTGCGAGAGTTTCCTGTTGACTAATTTTTCCGCGATCTTGCTGACTCCTGGGAGTAGGGAAATGGGCCTGTAGTTCGCCAGATTCTCAGGATCGAGAGAAGGTTTCTTCAGTAGGGCTTTCACCACAGCTTTCTTCCAGCTCGAGGGTACGACTCCTTGTTGGAGTGAGGTATTAATCAAATGAGTAAGGGAGGGGATGATAGTGGGGGCTACCTCCTTAAGGATCCGAAGAGGAGCAGGGTCCCTAGGGGAGCCGCTCTTCATGGTGTTGAGCGTATTTTTCACCTCTTCTATTGTGACCTGGCCCCATGTGGACAGACCAGTGGACGATGTAGTGTATTGGGAGACAGTTTCGTCCCCTGGGCTCGAGGAAGGAATTGAGTCCAGAATAAGTCGAATTTTGTCATGGAAGAAGTTAGCCAATTTTCATATGCATCTGCTGTGCTACTTTGTTACATTCATACTACAATATATCTGAAACACTTTATCAGTAGCCATCAAAATACCACCACATATCGGTCACACCAGCCGAGATCAGGGAACACCAAGCAACACCCTTCTAAGGCGCATATAAGCCTCCAAACTGAGATAAAAGCACTTTGGGTCCTCACTAGTGGCAGCAATGTAGAACATAAATGTCAATGACGTCAGATCCAGCTATGAAAGTTTATTTCATTGGATGCATCAATTTAAGATTCTGAGAAGGAAAATTATATATAGTGAGAAATTGCATTTCAATGTAATATTAGATTGCAACTGCCAATTCAAGTCAGCATCCTGACTAACGTAGGGGAGTTAAAG